>NC_066620.1:109843135-111043135 GCF_025201925.1 Gopherus flavomarginatus
GTAGTGGCTGGAAAGTGCCCTAATCCTCTCCAGGGAGAAGAAGAATAAGCCTTTTCCTCAAATCAGTCTCAGGCTGTCCTAAGAGAATAGACTTTCCCTTTGGCATTTTGGCATTTTTCTTTCTGATGCTAGGAAGAGACTGTAAGAATTGTCTCCTTTTTCCTCCTCATCTGCATTACAGTTTCTTGTACCTGCTGGAAACCAGAAGTGAGCAAAGTCTAATCAAAGTATTTCAGCTCCACAAGAAAGTTTAGATCTAAACATCGGTGAAGGTTCTAGAAGGTTTTGAACTGGTTCGCCCAAATCTACTTAGATCTTTTTGGATTGAAAAGACCCAATTATTTATTCAAAAAAATGTTGTTAGACGGCCTTCAGATATGCAGATCCACACAGAAATTACATAACATAAGAACATTAAGAATAGCCATACTGAGTCAGACCAAAGGTCCATTCAGCCCAGTGGCTGACAGTGGCCAATGCCAGGTGCCCCAGAGGGAGTGAACCTAAGGGATAATGATCAAGTGATCTCTTTCCTGCCATCCATCTCCACCCTCTGACAAACAGAGTCTAGGGACACCATTCCTTACCCAGTCTGGCTAATATCCATTAATGGACTTTACCTCCATGAATTTATTTAGTTCTCTTTTAAACCCTGTTATAGTCCTAGCCTTCACAACCTCCTCAGGCAGGGAGTTCCACAAGTTGACTGTGTGCTGTGTGACGAAGAACTTCCTTTTATTTGTTTTAAACCTGCTGCCCATTAATTTCATTTGGTGGTCCCTAGTTCTTATATTATGGGAACAAATAAATAACTTTTCCTTATTCACTTTCTCCACACCACTCATGATTTTATATGCCTCTATCATATCCCCCCTTAGTCTTCTCTTTTCCAAGCTGAAAAGTCCTAGCCTCTTTAATCTCTTCACATATGGGACCTGTTCCAAACCCCTAATCAGGGGCGGCTCCAGGCACCAGCACTCCAAGCGCGTGCTTGGGGCGGCATGCTGCGGGGGGAGGGCTCTGCCAGTCGCCACTAGGGCGGCAGGCAGGGTGCCTTCGGCGGCTTGCCTGCGGAGGGTCCACTGGTCTCGCGGCTTCGGTGGACCTCCCACAGGCATGCCTGCGGAGGGTCTGCGGGACCAGCCAACCCTCTGTGCTTGGGGCGGCAAAATGTCTAGAGCCGCCCCTGACCCTAATCATTTTAGTTTCCTTTCTCTGAATCTTTTCTAATGCCAGTATATCTTTTTTGAGATGAGGAGACCACATCTTTATGCAGTATTTAAGATGTGGGCATGCCATGGATTTATATAAGGGCAATAAGATACTCTCCGTCTTATTCTCTATCCCTTTTTGAATGATTCCTAACATCCTGTTTGCTTTTTTGACTGCCGCTGCACACTGCGTGGATGTCTTCAGAGAACTATCCATGATGACTCCAAGATCTCTTCCCTGATTAGCTGTAGCTAAATTATCCCCCATCATATTGTATGTATAGGTGGGGGTATTGTTTCCAGCGTGCATTACTTTACATTTATCCACATTAAATTTCATTTGCCATTTTGTTGCCTAATCACTTAGTTTTGTGAGATCTTTTTGAAGTTCTTCACAGTCTGCTTTGGTCTTAACTACCTTGAGCAGTTTAGTACCGTCTGCAAACTTTGTTACTTCATTGTTTACCCCTTTCTCCAGATCTCCAACTTATATGGGAAGTAGGCTGCATCTACTTGTTTAATTCTTTATTGAACTTTGACAGCTTGTTTGGTAACTTGCAAACATAAGAAAACAGAGTATCTGCCTCACAGAATGTACAGTCCACCTCAGAGGGGTGTGTGTGTGTGTAATACACACACACACACACACACACACACACACACACACACACACACACACAATTCAGGCACACATTGTTTGTTGGTATGAGTACCATGAGATGTAGAAATCTTTTGGTGGCCATTCAAGTCACTACAAAATATAGCAGTTCCCTTATTATACTCAGTGCAAAACTTGAGAAAAATTTATCACCAAAGTGTCTGATATTCATCTACATAGCTCACACCACATATGACTTTGGCCCAAGATACAGAAATAAAAGCAGTGGATTATACTCCATGTAAACTAAAGTACATTAAAAATAAACAAACAAAAAAGTGTGCGTGGAGGAACTGAGTCTCAAGTCCTTAATTATAGGAAACAGGAAATAGTTTGGTTGCCCTCCTCCCCAAGATCAAAATTAGTAATTATAGAGCTTCCCAGAGCTTCCTTCCCCTTTTGGCAAGCCTATAGCTTGGCATATTTCTACACCACCATTTCTTTGGGGTGAGGGATCACTATAAGAATGTAAAGAGAAGGAAAGAAAGATGAACACTGTGCTCTAAGATGAGAGCAGAGAAAGTCAGCTCATGATCAAGTCAGCTAATACCTCCCCTAGGATTACACAGTGGGTCATCCAGGAGCACGCAAAAGAATTTTTTCCTTCATAATTTGCCATTGAAATTTTGCAAGTTGTAAGCAGGATGCTGTAGCATATTAACAAATGGGAACTGACATTCCAAGAAAAAAATTGATTTTTTAAAATAATTTTTTGACGATCTCTACAAAAAATCAGTCACCTTGGGGAAAGGGAGCTAGAAATTATCCTTTCATTTGACTGTGCCATGATACAGCACGTTTTCTCCCTTTGACTGCACTGTTTATTAACAAGATAAAGATATTTATATTTGTATCGTTCTTATTTAATTAAATATAAAAGTGAACAACAGTTTTACAGACACTTTGAGCCAAATCCAGGAATCATTTTACACATGGTGTCAAGTATCAGAGGTGTAGCTCTGTTAATCTGGATCTGTAAAAGCAAAGAGTCTTGTGGCACCTTATAGACTAACAGACATATTGGAGCATGAGCTTTCATGGGTGAATACCCACTTCGTCGGATGCATGTAGTGGAAATTCCCTGGGGCAGGTATATACATACAGGCAAGAAGCAAGCTAGAGATAACGAGGTTAGTTCAGTCAGGGAGGATGAGGCCCTCTTCTAGCAGTTGAGGTGTGAAAACCAAGGGAGGAGAAACTGCTTTTGTAGTTGGCTAGCCATTCACAGTCTTTAAGGATGAACTGATTGAACTAACCTCGTTATCTCTAGCCTGCTTCTTGCTTGCATATATATACCTGACCCTGGAAATTTCCACTACATGCATCCGACAAAGTGGGTATTCACCCACGAAAGCTCATGCTCCAATACGTCTGTTAGTCGATAAGGTGCCACAGGATTCTTTGCTGATTTTACACATGGAAATTCATCTGAAATCAACAGAAATTTTGTGTAAAAATCAATGTCAACGTTTGACCCATTTAGAAGCAGCCATATGAGGCACTTTTTAAAATCAATGTCAATATAATCACATACATTGTATAATTACATCAGTTCTGAGTCATGAGCTAATACAGTACATAGTGGGAGGCAAATTCCCCAACTTTATTATGCAAAGAAAGCTCACAATTTGTCAGTATTGGGCAAAAGAGGCCACAAATAACTTTAATTTGGGTAAGAACACTGCGAGAATATCCACTAACAGCAGTGAGTGTAGGGTATTATTTCAACTGTGCAGTTTGCTCACAGCTAACAAGTTGGTCCAATAAAAGATATTATCTCACCTACCTTGTCTCTCTAAGAAAACAACAAAAAAAACCCCACCAGATTATTAGCCATCTTGAATCTATGAGTTTGAATTTTTAACCTAGAAGTGAAGAAAGTTTCCAGAGAATGTGATATACTAAATATTTAAACCTGAACATCAATAGCAATTTTAAAATCTGCCCCCTCTCCTCTTCTATACCAGCTGATAGTTCACGAGGGCCCCAACACTGCAGCAATTTACACACAATTAATTTCACTCACTGCAAGTAATCTTATTAACGTCATGGCCATATGGGTAAATCTACACTGCAATTTAAGGTATGATTGCAATGCATGGAAGCATACCTTTATTATCTTTAATCTAGCGAGCACAGGTAGCAATTGTAGTGAAGATATGGTAAGACGGACTTAGGCTCGGACTACCAACCAGAGTATGTACCTGGGGTCCCCAGCAAGCTTGTACTAGCCCACTCTGGTCTGTGCTGCCATGTTTTTGCCACTATTGTTACCCACGCTAGCAAGGACGGGTATGCCTACACACACTACAATCACACCATCACTTGAGGTGTAGATATACCTTAAGTCTTCACAGGGTTGGAGCCTAGGTGCACGCTCATCTTCTTAGTGTCCTACACAGGCAGGTAGCCATTTAGGTGGGTGGCTTAGCAAAGCATATTTCAAAGAATGAAGAGAAAAATCTCTGATCAAAAACAAAACTCGGGGTCCAATGCTGCAAGTTGTTTGGCACAGGCTTGCAGGATCAGAGCCATTGTTTGAATTCAGCAAGGCCATGCACTGTAGCTATCCAGTTGTTAGCCCTAAATGCACAGCTGTTGAGGCAAAAAGGGCTTAACAACATATATGTATAAATTTTCATGACAAATTTAAATGCACCTATAATTATTTTTGAAACAGAGACAAAAGAAACCCCCAAAGTTTCAACCCTAGGGCCTCTATCAAATAGTCAAGCCTCTGTTCTCCTGCACTCCCCTTGATAAAGGCCTGAGGGCTAAACCTGAGTTTTCATCTGTCTGTGCTACAAAAGGTAGTGTTCACTGATAGTCTCTCACCACATCTGTTGCCTTTGTTCAAGAAGTTTAAAAGTGTTAGGATGTGTTTGCGATAATTAGCAGATGTTTTATACCCTGGGTGCCCAACAGGGTTCAGCAACCGTCAAGCAGTTAAATAACCACTGTTTCAGGGCTTTGGGGAGAAGTAGTTAAGTAGTTACTGTTGGCTACCATGAAGGAGATGATGGTGGCCAAGATTATTAAGCACTTGGAATCTACAATTATTATTCTTCCAATAGCTACAAAGGAAACCACAGTCCCTGCTGCCCCAAAGAACTTAAAATCAAAACTGGATTTTTCTCTGTTTTTTTTTTTTTTTTTTTGGTAAAGATTAGGCACCCCTGGCTATATTTTTACACTCTGGGAAGCCACGAAGAGCCTGCTAGTCAAGTCTGTATTTTAGCACTGGTAGTGTAGGTGTTAAAAGTATATGTATACAGTGGCCACCCACGGTGTTATAATAACTTCGTTTGCAACAGCCAGAAAAGTGATTACCAAAGGCTGGAAATCCAGTTCAGAGCCCATAGTTACAGAATGGTTATCAGATTAATCTAACATAATTCTCACTTATGCTAAAAGAAATAGACTGCCAGGGTAGTTTGATATATGGCCCTCTTCCCCCCTTCCACTACTCAAAAGGAATCCCTAATTATTACACATTAACATTATACAATCCAGAAATACAAAGCAGAATGTGGCCTAAGTTTTTGTTTTATGACTAGTGGTATGTTCTCTTAGTGATTTTTTATGCAAGCATACCCTTAAAGTTGTGATTAATAGTATGCCGTTTGGATGTCTAGCATAGGCCTCAGAGTGGTGATGGGGCATTCCCACCCACTTTTATCATGCTAGCACACTGATGCTGGAACACTACTTATTTATCCAGAAACTGAGGAGTTGATTAGTTGTTCTCTGCTCTAAAATCATATAAATGTCCCACTTACAAGAGTCAAAGACAAACTGTCCCCAGGGCCGGCGCTACCATTTAGGTGACCTAGGCAATGGCCTAGGGCGCCAGAATTTTGGGGGGGCACTATTTTGCTGGGGGGGGTGGCACGCGGGTCCGGTGGACCTACCGCAGTCATGCCAGCGGATGGTCCGCTGCTGGAAAGGCTCCGGTGGAGCTGCCGCAGTCATTTCAGCGGAGGGTCCGCTGGTCTAAAGGCTCCGGCGGACCTACCGCAGTCCTGCCTGTGGCAGGTCCACCGGAGCCTTTAGACCAGCGGACTGCCCACCGGCATCAGTGCAGCAGCTCCACCGGAGCCTTTCCAGCAACGGACCGTCCGCCGACATGACTGTGGTAGGTCCACTGGACCCGTGGGGGGCGGCGAAATGGCCGTCCGCCTAGGGCGTCAGAAACCCTGGCGCCGCTCCTGACTGTCCCTAAAGCCTGGCACCAGTTTGAGGTTCTTAAGGCCAAATCCTTTGGTCTGCTCTGCAGCTGTATTTCCATTGCTGCACAGAGTGAGGAAATGGGGGCTGGGGCAGAAATGAATTAAACTCAATACGAGTGAGCTAGAAAAATGACTGGACCATGGGCCATGGATCTGTGCGGTGTCCTCTGATCTACTGATTCTCAGTGTTTCCAACTCTCACAATTTTGTTGGGAGTCGTCATCTTTGACATTTTCCTGAAAGCCCCCGCTCCTGTACTCAAATGACAATGTGAGAATCTCAGCCTTTAAAAAAAAAAGTTTACAACCTTCATTACTATGGAGAAAAGTTTGAAAATGTGACCCAAATAAACTGTAAAGACAAATAAAAAGAACACAAACTCTACTGATGTTTAAAACTCTCACTTTTTTTTCTAGGCCATGCTCTATGAATGATTAAGTTTGGCAACACTAAAAACCTTTCTCAGGAGGTATGTAGTAATTAGGCCATGACTACTACTACCATCCATTAACTAGTGGAGCCAAAGCCAAAGGCTACACATCATGCCTCCGGGGAATGCTGGGTACTACAGTGCAGATTGCTCTTGTGGGGGACCAGAATTTCATCCTTATTTTCAGGTAAATTCTGTTATGAAGTTTAGACAAACCTATTTTCATAAAATAAAAATGGATCTCTACTTTTAAACAAAACCCAGTCTGTTTGGTTGGTCCCTTGTTAAAACATTTGGCAGTACATCACTGACATGATATGGAATTATGAGGATTCCGAAATTCTAAAGTGAGAAGGGACCATTGTGATCATCCAGTCTGACCTCTTGTACAGCACAGGCCATAGAACTTCCCCACAATAATTCTTATAGCAGATTTTTAGAAAAACATTCAATCTTGATTTAAAAATTGCCAATGATGAAGAATCCACCTTCACCCTTGGTAAATTGTTCCAATGGTTAATTACTCTCACTGTTAAAAATGTACATCTTATTTCTGGTCTGAATTTGTCTAGCTTCAAATTCAGCCATTGGATCACATTATACCTTTCTCTGCTAGATTGAAGTGACCATTACTAGATATTTGTTCCCTCGGTAAGTACTTACAAACTGTAATCCAGTCACCCCTTAATCTTCTCTTTGTTAATCTAAACAGATTGAGTTCCTTGAGTCTATCACTATAAGGCAGGTTTTCCAATTTTTTAATCATTCTCATAGCTCTTCTCTAAACCATCTTCAATTAATGATCATCCTTGAATTGTGGGCACCAGAACTACACACAGTTTTCCAGCAGAGGTTGCACCAGTGCCAAATATAAAAGGTAAAATAACCTCTCAACTCCTCCCCTGTTTATGCATCCCAGGATTGCATTAGCTCCTTTGGCAACAGTATCACATGGGGAGCTGATTATCCACAACCACACACAAATCCTTTTCAGTGTCATTACTTCCCAGATGTACACATTTACCCATATTAAAAGGCATTTTGTTTGTTTGCGCCCAGTTTACCAAATGAACTAGATTGTTCTGCATCAGTGACCTGTCCTCTTCATTATTTACTGACCTGACACCATCAAAGCGATCCTTAAGAATGACCAGTGGACTCTCGGGTACATGCAGATTTTTAAAATATACTACAAATAGTTTTTAAAATTGAATCTAGACTGGCATTTTCTAAATAACCATTAAAAATAGATGCATACCAATTATGTTAAGGGAAATTCACAGTTAAGGCTTGGGATGTTCCAGTCAATGTGACCCTCTGTCAGCAGAGCCTTTGAACAGTGGAGAATGACAAGGTGTGTATGTGGATAAATGTAACCAGAGATCTCTATTTGCTCCATCTCTCTCTCTGTTAAATACAGGACTTGTCTATGGGGAAATTAACCAGCATGACTCTTGCAAAAGCTATAGTGGTGGATGCTCTAGTCCAGAATAAAAGAGACTTATGACAACAGGCTTGAACAGCTGGGTGTCTTATTCGGAATAGCAAACTGCCTGTTGGTGGAGCAAGTTCATCACTGTGTACTGCTACAGGAGAAACTTGGGTTCAGCAGCAGACTTGGGTCTGGCACTTCCCCAGCCAGGAGAGAATTTCAGCCCATTATAGAGGTGCTGATAAGCCTCGCCCTTTGGACATTGCTGAAGTGAGGAGGAGCAGCTGCATATTCAAAGAGCTCCTCGGGTTGCTAGTTTACACAAATGTATTGACATTCTCCTTGCAGGAAACTGCTGGTATGCATTCCCAGCAGGCATTAAAGTCTAGGTGATTGAGGTGGTGAAGAGAAAACTTCAGATGTAGAGACTCTATTCTGCGCAGGAAGGAGCACTTTCATGTCTACTCTAATAACAGGATTGAGAGAGAGAGGAGTAATTCATAAGTCAGTCAAATAATAGATTATTATTTATATAGTCATAGTTGTGCATAGCATTTCACTCTAAGGTGATAAGAAGAGTCCTTGCCCCTTCAATATTTTAATCTAAATTAAATCATAACACAAAGCAATGACAACAATCCAGGTATGTAGGCCAAGGAAGTGCTGGGGGAAGGCATCAGTAGACACAAGAAGAGGAGTTAGCAGTGTAGTTCTAGTCATGTTGGTCCCAGGATTTTAGAGAGACAAGGTGGGACGAGGTAATATTACACAGAGCTTTTCTTCAGGTATGGAAGAGGAGCACTGCTTTAGGAGAGGGTAGATTTTTCTATAGGGAACAAGAAGAATTAATTAATATGGTATATTTCATGTTGATTATTTAGGCTTTTATATTTTAATATACTATTTCAATGTAATCATTTTAAATTCTATATTTGATGGGTTGCAGTTGCAGTGTTGCCAATCTTATGATTTAAATGCATGTTCCATGACATTTCATGTTTTTCTTAAAGATCCAGCTGCTGGAGTCATGTGATCTCATGCAAATGTCAACTTTATTTTTTTCTTTTGTTTTGTTTAAGTGCACCTCAAAGGCTCAGAAATTGAAGGCAAAGAAAAAACTCAAATTTTGTTACTTTTTAAAATATGTCATGATTTTTAAGGCAATTATTGAGAGGGGGCTGACTCATGATTTTTGAATGCTTAGACTTGGAAGTACTGTTATTGGAAGACCTCCTGGGACAAGGACTGAAATGATTTTGTGATTAGAAAATCTGGGGTAGCAACCAAAACACTAAAGAATGTCAGAGCAACTACATGAAAAAAAGCAAAGCACTGGTCCTTTCAGCCCATTCCATTTCCTACAGTCACACTGAGTATTGGCTCCGACTTGAATTCTTGCTTTATCTACTAATGGCAAAGCTACAAGATTGGGTACCAAGTATACTTCATTAGGAGAAGCAAGTTGTATAGATAACAAATACACAGACACACACTGTTGCCTACACACATACTCAGAAGGAGAAAGAAGGGGAGAGGTTAGTATATTCCCCAGGCAGAAAATAAATGATGTTTGTATTTGTGTTGGGCTCTTGATTCCCATGAGGTAGTTATTAGAAGTCTCCTTCTTGTATTTAGTCATGTTTGGAATTGTTTTAAGGATGTTTAAGACTCTTTTCCTCACGTTGTCACAAGCTCATTACCACAGAATTACATTATACAAACAAGAGCTGGCTAGAGCCAACTTGGCTTGGCTACTGCTGTCTGAGGGAATTGGAAAAGAGGATAATTTCCCTTGTCTTTGGAAAAAGGCAGGCATAGACTGATCAGCAGACAAGCTTACCTCCTCTCTGTCAGTGCTGGACCATGTGGCTTTTTATTTCTTAGAGTGGCTCTCTCTTTAAATGACTGGTACTTTCCATGGATCGCATTTTTGGTAAGTACAGTGTATTTCCGCACCAAAGCCCAGAGGATTAGCACAGTAATGAATTTTCATCTCCAATGACTCTTTAAAATCCAGCGCTGCACAATGAAGTCTCCACTGCATCACTGCAGAAATAATTACTAAAAATGTGGTGGCTATAAATATTATTCAGTACAATGGAGAATAACTTCGACAGAGAAAAAAGCCCAGAGGAAGAGTCTGGAGAGAGTTCAAGCTAACTGAATTCCCTATCTTTCCCAAGAAGACAACATTGATTATATCCATGAGGTTTTTCCCTTAAGGTTCCCTGGGATTTTAGCCCATTTATAATTTATCAGGATATTAACAGTTTAGTCTGATCTGAATTACTGATAATACTGTCCCAGGCAAAATAGCCTGAAACAGGCCAGATTTGGATACCCTCACTCATACTGAGTTGCACAAGCAGTCTTATTATAAACCAGCAGGATGACTTGTGGAATAAAGTATGTTTATAAGGTATTATGTATTCAATGGGAACAGTGGATTCATTTGGGGATAACAGTCTTTACCTTTAAGGCTCTCTACTGTACTAGACCAAGTTACCTAAAATACCAGCTCTTGCTCAGGGACCTAAACCTCCTTTGACAATTGCATTGCACAGAAACAATGAAACTATCAAGTTCAAGGGATAAACTCTTGAAGCAGGAGACAACAGTCTGACAGCTGGCCCAAGACTAGGAAAATCCCTAGGTAAGGATGACCACAGAGCCCAATCAGACTGAAATGAAAGATTTACTTTTTTAGCTTTACCTCTCTACAACAGCAGCAGCAATAAAGTAAAAAAAGAAGACAGTGGGGGAAGAGGAGAATGTCAGCTGGTCACACACACATGCCGAAAGAAAAGGAGGGGAGTAATTCTAGAAACTTGCTAAGGAAGGAGGAGTAATATAGTATAATTAGACCCTATATTGTATTCATTCTTTTTTGGGGGGTGGGGAGAGGAGCAGAGAGGCAGTTCAGATACTATTATGATGTGTGCCTGACAGGAACATAGGGACATAAAGAGAGAGAAATCTCACTTTTCAATTTCCCCATTGCAGTTTGGAATAGCTTCTGCAAAGAACTGGTGAGAAAATGGCACACAGATTTTACAAAAACCCTTGTGAAATTTTTGTCCTGGAGTTTTTTCTCCCATTGAAGTTCAAAATGGGTGAATATTGTCAACATTTCAAAACATTTCAAACAGCTCTACTTCCATGTTCTCAACGGCATCACTCTCACACTGAACCAAAAACACTTTCTGCTCCCACCTTCAATTTTTTCCCAGAAGTCCAACTATCTTTCTTGCTGGATTTCCTAAGTCATAAGTCTGCCACAATTTTCTCCATTTAAAATTAGATGCTATGCAGACCTAGGCTTGCTGCCTCATTGGAAACAGATCTTGCCAGCAGGCTGTCCATCAGACTTTTAGTCATCTTGGATCCCACTAAGTACTGCAGAAATACAATAAATTAGCTGCTCAGCAGTCAACTTGTCCTCCAGGAGCTCACTCTCAGTTGAAAAATACTAATATTCAGGAATATTGCAAACAGTTGTTATTTGGCACACTAGCGTTCCTTCTGGAACTATATTAAAACTCTGTCAGCTCATTAATGGATTTTTGGGGGCAGAAATTAAACAATGGCTGAAGAAAATGTCTTGTAAGCATTGAAGTAACCGCAATAGCACTCCATGCATATACAAAGAAAAACAAAATGAAAACAATATTCTGCAAGGAAATTTGTCTTTACTTAAACAGCAAAGAGTCCCACGACCTTGCAATCAATCTTTGGTATAGCAATTGAGAGTCACTTGAGAGTCCATTTAGAAAATGATGGCAATGTAGTTCACAGGACAAAACTTTACTGATAAGTCAGAGCCATTGCTCTGACAACATTAAATACTGCAACCTTATTAGTTAATGCACTTTTGCACCAACGCAATCATTCCAACATCAAGGGCCAAGTTCCCCAAAGAGCTCAGCTCTCATTTAGGTAACCCAATAAAGACCAGATTTTCCAGAGTACTCAGCAACCAGCAGCTCCCATTGTGAGACACATGGTCAGATTATCCAAAGATATAATCATGTGTTAATTTTGGTGCTTAAATAGGAGCTAAGCACTTTAGAAAATTTGACCGCAAATATAAAGAAATTATTCCGATAGGTGACATGACTGGAGAGATATTTATAGTAAAAAATGTAGGCAAAACTCTTGTCTTCAGTGTTGTAGCCATGCTAGTCACAGGATATTAGAGAGACAAGGTGTGGGAGGCAATATCTTTGACTTGCCAAACTTCTGTTGGTGAAAGTGTTTGAGCTTAGACAGAGCTCTTCTTCAGGGCAAGAAGAGCTCTGGGCAGGTGGAAAGTTTGTCTCTTTCACCAACAGAAGCCATTTTTCTGTATTGTTGCATGTGCACTGTAAAAAAATGTATGTTTTCTAAAATACAGTTCTCTATTTGGATTAGGGCAACCAGACAGCAATTGTGAAAAATTGGGATGGGGGTGGGGGGTAACAGGAGCCTATATAAGAACAAGCCCCAAATATCAGGACTGTCCCTATAAAATTGGGACATCTGGTCACCCTAATTTGGATCTTCCAAATATATAGTAGATGTTATGCAATTCCTTGGGTAAAACTCGACAGACAGACAATTTTGACACACATCACATCAATAGTTTGATCTCTAGCTCTGGCCAAAACACAAGTCAAAACACACACAAAAAGCCTAAAAACTAAGATGAGTAGGGAGACAGGGATTTGGGGGGGGGGGAGATGAGAGAAACACAAACGATCATAGTGACATCAGTGTTTTAAGTAAATTTTCTCTGACAAAAATGTCCATTTTATGAGATACTTTGTTATGCCACACACAAAATTCTAGGTTTTTTAATCCTGGCTCACATGTCCATTGTCCCATGATTAGACCTGCAACCATGGGACAATACTTCTGGGCAAGACTTCTCCGTGACTTCAGTATCATATAAGGATTTTGTTAATTCCAGATGCAATTAGTCCACAAACAAGAAAAAGGGGGTATATGCCTCCAGGTGTATATTTAATGCTTATGCTCAGTCATGCAATTGCCCAAGCCGTGTACAGACAGATGCTTAGAGGCACCCGCTAAAGTTTTTCATTTAACATTAGGAATTGGGCATGCAATACATACCAACTCATCCACACAATAACCTTGGCCAAAAAATGACATCTCGGATGTAAATCAATTATTAATAATGTGGCTCTAAAGGAATATGTTTCAATGGCAAGAGAACAGTGGTAGAGTTTGGTATATTCTAGAGCACTTGAGTAACTGGGGTCCCATTCCCAGGGAAATCATCAGTCTCAGCCCAAGTTATTTCCAGACCTGACTGCAGCAAAGAAAAGGCTGTGTTTAATGAAGGCTTTACCCTAAGGAAAAGATACAATTCCGTGATACTAGAATAGCCTTACAGTGACTCACAGCAGAATTTTGCCTTTGATTTGGAGGACTGGTGAGCTCTGTGCTCTGGCCACCTCCCCAACATCTTTCCTTCTCTGCAGCAACTGAATGGCTACGTCTCAGAATATTTGCAACGATCTCATAATTGAGATTCATTCTCCTTAGCCCAGAGGGCAGAAGCTTAGACTGTACTTTTGTCCTGGTTTGCTGTACTTCACAACACTGCTGTGTCTAATCCACCATACCTAGGTATTTATTTCATGCCTATCAGTGAATTTATTTGATAATCTCTCTCCTGCACTAACAAAGCATCTTTTTCCTCCAGGGTAACGTTTGAAATGATTCTCCCAGAATTCTACTGGAGAACAATTCTAGGAGTTGTTTCTGTGTTGTAGAGTGAGGATTTTAAATTCATAGCATCCTAGCTGATCTAGTCTACACTTTTCCTACTATGTTGTTTCATCCTTCCTTCTGAATGACTTTGTGAAAAACATTATCACAGTATATTTCCTTTTGCGGTGACCAGGTGTTTCCACCTGATACACTACAAGAAATAGTCATCAGTGATGTTAGAAAGATTGTTTTCTCTTAAGGCAGGCAGGAAGACTGAGGATTTTTACTTATGGAATTTTTAGAAAAGTAGAAATTGGATTAGAGCTTCCTTCTTTACTTGGGCTATGTTTTCAGTGTGACTCAAGCTCGCTAGTTTTAGCAATCCCAGCCATGTTAAAATATTTTTAGTGTTGGGAAGAGATGCAACTCTAACCAATGCAAAAAAAGCTGTGCAAGAAAAGACTGCTCTAAAAGCAGGGCTGGAATGGCACACACCACATCGGACAGGGAAAAGCATAAGCACAAATCTACCCACCTTTGTTTTTCCATGGCTTACTTAAATCCTGCCTTGCACGGAGCCCTTAAAGATTAAAAGTCAGGTTTGTTATGTAAATAAATATGCTGTGGCTTACACATGCACTAGCGTTGTCCTGCCACGCAGGAGCAGCTGGCCTCCCACTTCCTAGGCCGATGAAGGTCTAGCATGTCATCATGGTCTCTGGGAAAAGGGGCAAGTGGCCATTTGTGTTCACTTTTCAGTTCTTTTCACAAAACCAATTTAGAGAGAAGCATCTTGATAATTTTGAAATAAACTGCACATTCCTTTCCTCCACAGACTAGATGTAGATGTGACAGCTGCCATCAAGAAGGACAAATTTTAAAAGATTGTGGGAAAACAGCAGCACAAGGAAAGGGGGGAGGCAATGGGCAGTCCCCTCATCCTGCTTTCTGCGGTGAAACACTGATGTCATTAAAGATTCAAAGCTGCCAACACAGGGAGTCACTACACTTGCCATGTGCTTATTAAAAGAGGTGTTGTGAGGAATAGGTAAGTAAAAGAAAAAGGTGTAAATCATGCTTAGAAACCACATGTGCTGGTGTCTCTGAATCTATTCATGGTCTTTCACTAGCTCTGTTTTGTATTCTATACATCTGTAAGGATTTTTTCCCTTAATATTTCCTATCATATCAGCTACAGAATTGCCTGCATGGAGGTATCCATCAATTATACTGTAGACTAGGTGTTTCTTGTAACAAAAGGCACAAGTTGTTTAATTCACTGTATTGTTGTTTAATTCACTATGTATTATGCAATGTTACCCAGGTGCCAGCGACATCCTTCTGACCAGCCTAGAGGCTCAAGGGACCAACCCAAAGTAAATTTTTAATGGGATCAGCTGTGACACCATATACACAGAGAAGACCTTAAGGCCTTAAAGTCATCCTATTGGAACATTTTTAGGGGCCCAGAAAAATTGGTTTAATTAATCTTCTTTTTTCAGGATTGCTTTTTTTTCCTCCAGTATAAATTATGTACACTGAAAACCTGCCAATTATAGCAAATTAAGGGACTTGGCAAGTGCATCCCTTGGAGGCAGATGGTAAATAATATTCAGATTCTGACTTGAAACAGGGCTAGTGCTTAGCTGGTGCAGGATTGAAAAGCAGTCCAAATACATGAAATAAAAGGGTTTAATATGAACGCAAGTACTGTAGGTTGCTTCTGGGGTGGCAATGATAGCACTGAAAATATTGATAATTCATCATTAATATGCTGTACGCCCTGAGTGGCAGAAGGATTTTAGGTCCTTTTGCCCTATTTTTAAAACAACAACAATTATTAATTTTTGCTTTCACGTGAATGAAATCAACAGCCATCTCATTCTTTCTGAAGCAATTCCAGTTAACATGACAGCATCATAGCCGAAGGAACAGCTTAAATGGTGCCCCCTCAAACAAAGACAGGGGTGGACCATGGACAAACATTCAAAAGGCAAAGGGAGTCTAATCTCCTGGGAAGTGAGGATCGGGAAATGCAGGAGTGCATGTACTCTGTTTCCCACTTAGGTTGCAAATGAAATGAGAGTGCTGGCCTCAACCTGTTGCCCTAATGACCACTTCTCCATTGCACAAACCTACCTGACAAAGAGTTTAGAATAAATGACTGTCTCTGTTACAGCCTGCAGTAACAGAGATGGTGCCAGTCAGAGGTGCACTGGCAGGACTGCATTGGGATTGGAAACTGTTTGGGAACAATGATTGTTACTAATCTGACACTCTCAGTATTGCTAAAATACACCAAATTTAATTTGATTTACAAATCTGAAAGCAGAGAGACCTTTTTTAAGAATCCAGCCATAGATAAGAGGGATGACACAGTCAAGTATGCGTTAGTCATTTAATTTATACTTGGGATACTAAATTTAGGAAGTGATTCAATCATCACTCACAATTACAGCTATTTTCAGGCCATAAGTGAGGCAGCACACCAGCACTGATGCAAAAACATACCACAATTAGGTCCTGCAAATGCTGTTGTGACAAGGCATAGTTTCCTAAGAACATTCAATCTAACTGTGGAATCTGACTCTCCCTCAGGACATACCTTACCATAGGATTTCATTTTGCACATACAGTAACCTACCAGTGATGTCACTGGAGTTCTGCTTCCCTTGATATACTCCTCAGCACACGATAAGAAGATTAATTGTGTAGATACATTGTTAAAGGGCACAGAGAGCACTTATTTTACCACCCTCTTCAGATGGATATTTGTACCCAGAAAGCACTAACATGGGGTTACTTTAAATGCTATAGAGAAAGTGGAGATGGACAATAGCTGCCAAGAGTCAATGGAACCTTTTCTAGGAATTTGTGGCTTTTCTCTCAGACAAGAGCACAGAGTTCTGAAGAAATATGTAAACAATTAAGCCACCCAAAAATCTTTATTCAACTTGTTCATAAACACACAAAATACAGAATAATTCAGAGAAGTTCATGCAAAACTCCCATTGAACAGAGCCAGATTTCAGCCTGAATCTCCACAGAATTGCCTACTCTTTGAAATTCCCTGCAATACTCACTCAAAACAGAGTAAGTTAATAGGCAGGGGCTATATCATTAACAGAGTGACTCCTGGTTAGACCAGCTGAAGATCGGACGTAAAGGTTTTCAACCCTAATTTTTAATGTCTCTCTCTTCTGGGTTTAAAATCAAACCCATAATATTAGTTGAACATAAAACTCCTCCGTTGGTAGAAAACAAATTATGCCATGGTCAGATGTATACAAAGGCTTCTTCAGGTTACAGCTAGTCAAATTAACCAAAAAAAAAAAAAGTCATTTGCTAGGTTGTGAAAACAAACAGGTTTTGCTGTACTTGCAAAATGTTAATGAGCCTTGTATTCTTTTGGCTTTCTTCTCTACAAAAAGTAGTTTTATTCTGGTTAAAAAAAACCCAACACCTTCTTAATCTTAGCAAATGCATTCATTCCAATTCGCATCAATCCAGGAAGTTAATTTTGCTGATGCAAAGTACTTCAGAGAAAAATTAGAGTACATAGTCTCATAGAAATTTCAGAATGTGCATAGGTTTTGAGAACATTAACATGAATTTCACAGTAGTTTTGGGAATTGCCATCAGATTAGTGAAGAACCTGGGAATTACTGCAGATTTTATATTGCCTAACTTTATATATTTATTGTGCATGGCTCAGGTTTCTCAATGCAAATTTGCAATTGTACAGTTCTACCTTTGACCTAACACTATACCATTAAACCCAGTAGGATTTAGCCTGGTTTCATTTATTTATTCCAATAGCAGAAAAGCCTATCTACAACTGCAGATGCTTATATATGCGCAGAGCTTTATCTTGGATCAACATTGATATTTACATTCTCTCAATCTATCATACACAGTATTCTGCCCCCTTAGCCAGCTCTTACTCTATTTTAACCCACTTCATCAAGGAAAGGCTAAGGGAAAAGGTAAGCCTTAAGGTATGTACCGAAGGCCATTACATCCATCAGACCATCAGACCAAAGGGTGACGGGATGGATCACTTGATGATTATCCATTCTGTTCATTCCCTCTGGGGCATCTGGCATTGACCACTGTCGGAAGACAGGATGCTGGGCTAGATAGACCTATGGTCTGACCCAGTATGGCTGCTCTTATGTATGGGAGTATGTTGTAGAGCTGCAGTACTTTCAATTATAACAACCTGACAGCAACTCTCATTTAAATCTGCTAGTTCAAGTGCCTTAGATTATCAGAACTGCCATGAAACAATCAGGCAAGAGGCAATCTCTAAATGTTTGACTAATATTTATAATGCATATTTACAGCATAGATTGTAATAACTCAATCAATGCCATTATACTGTGATATAGATTAACAGTGGCATCCAAGTGGCTTACTGTGGATCTACAGTACACTATAGTGTGTTCTAAATAGTCTCATGAAAAATAACGTGCCCACTACTGTTTGCTGTTTAATGACAAGACTGAAATTTCCAAATACACCTCTACCCCGATATAATGCTGTCCTTGGGAGCCAAAAAATCTTACTGTGTTATATCTAACTGGCTTTGATCCACTGGAGTGTGTATCCCCGTCCCCCTAGAGCACTGCTTTACTGCATTATAACCGAATTTGTGTTATATTGGGTCGCGTTATATCGGGGTAAAGGGGTAATCTTATATCTTTGAGATTGTTAAAAGAAGAGACTCAGCTGGTCGCAAAGACATTGATGTATCAGGAACAATGCCACAATATTCCACTACAAATGGGTACTCACTTGCGCCTTTGAAACATTAGATCAAGCAATGCCTCAACTGAGGTGCCCTCCCAGTAACATACCAGAAACTATATATTCACCTGACAGAACACATAGAGGGGATCCTGCTCCCTTGATAGACACCCATTGCAGCAGTGTCATCTGCCACAGCCAGTCTTAAAAACTTAGTTCTGACAGTGTGAAGGAAGCACCTGCCTTCCAAGACTTCTTAATATGTGTAACCCACGGGTGAGTGGGCGTTAGCCATCCCCCTCTGTGCCAATCTACATAGGACAGGAGCTGCTACAGCTTGAGCTAAAGAGCCAAGGGGATGTAATGACTCATATCTCCAATGGTAGAGATGGATATCAACTCCAATTCAAGCAGCACATCTCTGACAACAGTTCCACTACAGAGGTCCAGTCCTCCTCCCAGATATCTGCCATTCCCCCTCTCTCAGCAGGAAGCACATCCTGGTCAGGGAAAGGGGAAATCACATTTCCCTGGAATACCTGGACAACTCCCTCCCTTCTTTTGAAGATTTTCTATCAAGGTATGAAGGCCTTAGGCCCTAGTCCTGCAGTCTTCATGTCACATGATCATTTTAGAGACTGTTCCCAGATGTACAAGATTGGGACTTTAAAGAGCCCAATCGGACATAAGTAATTCTGCCAGTTTACCCACACAAGGCATCATACCATGCTGGGTCAGGTCATTACTTCAGTCTCCTCCAAGAGGCCTGAGGATAGCTCCACTTAGGTGATGGCCTGTGAAGCCACTTCCACAACAATGCAAATTAAAAAAAGATTAGAGACTGGAGATTTACCATAGCATAAACTCACACAAACAAAGTCATGGCCTAGTGCCTTGATCGGACATGACTTCTCTTTTGTAGGGGATCCACATCAAAGGAAACCTAATAAAGGTTAAATCTTAGGAGTGGTATTCAGAGTCCCACTTGGAAATGCCTTCATAACAAAGTGAAATTGAGGAATACCTTTGGTGTGATACTGGGAGCCATCAGATGGTGCTATTACAGATAGTTCTGCAAATTGTGTGTGTTTGTATAAGAGTTAGATCATGAAGAAACACTCTTAGCTGCAATAGTTTTTTTCTGCTTAAACAAAACATTATATGCTAAAAACATGCCACAGTAGGTTTTTAAGTGCTCCTGAGACAACCAGCTGCAGCTGAACCTAGTTAAACTAGGAGCATTAAAAAGGGAGTGGGCTGCTTTCAGGGAGGGAACAGACATGTGCAGCCTGGAAACAGCACAGGGAGCTCTAAGCATCTCTGTATATATTGTTTTGTTTGGGGTGTTTATACAGCATTTGGTTGTTTGGACTGGTGCTGTACAAATACTGCAAAGCAGTCTTCATTTGAATTCTGAACAGCTGTTTGGTTTAGCTATGGTCATGCTCCTTCTTTCATTATTTGTGTGAAAACATTTCTGTGAACATGAATATTGGAGAATGGCTATCCTGCATGTGAATGTCTCTATTTGCGTGTGAACAAGAGTACTCACTGCTCGTTATTTTCTGTTCTAAAAAGTTTCAGTTATCCAAAAAGCAGCATGAAAAATACCATGACAATCATACACCCATAAGAGATGAAGTAAACAAGCCAAAAAAATGTCACACAAATTGTGTGTTGAAGAATTTTTAATAATTAAGGCATTTTTAGAAATCAAAGTCTGATCATGGATAATTCACAAACAGAAGCAAGAGCTAAATCTGAGATGAACTATTCACAATGAATACTTTCACCAGCCCTAGTTAGTATTTAAAGATTTTTAAGCTGCTTGAAGGTGGTGTGGCCAGAGACTTAAATGGTTTTATTATTTGTGTTAGGATAGTTCAGGGAGTAGGACTCCATTGTGCCAGGTGCTATACGCACATAGTAAGAAGATGGTCCCACCCCCAAAGATCTGACAGTGTAACTGGCGGGTGGAGCACAAGGTAATAGTGAGACAACTATGATAAGCACAAGCAGTATCAGTCACAGCACACCAGCTGCCAGCAAGCCTTCACACCAGATTTGTTTTGTTTTGGCTTCTCCAGGGGAAGAAACTCTCTAAATGAAGCTAAAACCCTCAAGAAGGCTTCTCTGCTGTACTTGGGGCTCTTGCCAAGTTCCTGCCCAGCTGTGTGAACCCAAGCCCTGACACAGCATTATATAAATTATTGATGAGCTCTCTGAAAAGATACAGAGCTCAGCCAAACCTGCTGATTCTGTTGAGCTGTAAGAATTAGACTGAAGAAAATAACAAGCCATCTATATCAAAAGGAAAACCAAGAAATGTGAAAGATGAGACTATGATTCCTTTGAAAAGATAACAATGAAAGCTATTTTACAGCAGTGCAGTATCCTATTTAGCAAAGCACAAGGGTGTGAAAAAAAGAAGAACGATAGCACTTTTCTTTGCATCTGGAAACATATGTTCAATATTGCCATTTGACCACTAACTGTGTGTTCCTCAGAAGGACCAAAATAGTTTTCCTGACTGGAATGTGAATAATCTTTCTAAGGGTATGGCTACACTTGCAGCCGTACAGCACTCCCGCGGGAGTGCTTTGAAGTGTGAGTGTGGTCGCAGCGCCAGCGCTGGGAGAGAGTTCTCCCAGCACTGCAGGTACTCCACCTCCGTGTGGGGATTAGCTTGCAGCGCTGGGAGCCGCGCTCCCAGCGCTGGGGCACTGTTTACACTGGCGCTTTGCAGTTTTTTCACACCCCTGAGCGAGAAAGTTGCAGTGCTGTAAAGCGCCAGTGTAGCCAAGGCCACTGTGACTTGAGGCTGTATCTCTTTCAGGGAGAACTGACATAAGCATCCAATTCTGATGCTTATGGGTATTTTAAAACATGGTATCTTAACAATTACATTTTCATCCCCCACACCTCTCTTTACCAAGATGCTAGTGACTGTGTTATGTTTCACGCTACTCAAACACTAATATTTTTGGTTATTGTTGAGACAGTATAATGTAAGGAGGGTCAAAATGAGTTCAGATAAATTAAGAACTGACCCTAACCTTCTCCCAGAACTCAAACCTATACCTAAGCTTCTTAGAGCTTTATAAAAAAGTTAATTTTCTTCTCCCTTCCCTTCTCTTTTTTTTTAATGCACATACACCTCTTTAATTTCTAGTTTGGTGGAGAGCTAGAAAGAGATGTACCACAATATCACAAGACAGGCAATTTTTGTAACAGTTCCAGCCAAAGCGGAAAATGAGAACCTTTGAATGCTTATCTGAACATGCTATAAACTCCACATCTTTTGCTGTACACCTTTCATTTTTTCTATACACTAAACTAATATAATTATGTCAAATGTCAATAAAGCGGTACTGAAACTACAGCTGGCTGGGAATTTTTTACCTAGGCATTGAAAACTAAGCTGTTGGTGGGAATGGATCAATTCTAATAAATTTCTCAACTTGAAAAATTGTTGAACAATTTCAAAAGTGTCAAAACGGGACATTTTTAAAATGAAAAATTCGTGCATCCTGGTTCAAAACATCCTCACTTTGAAATTGAGGCTAATTATAATAAAAATTAATATTAAAGAGTCAAAAACTAAACAATATATGATTTGATTAACAAACAAAACATTTGCATTTTCTCAAGCCAAATTATTTTTCAGTTTGTCACTTCGTGAAGATTTTCAAGATTTAAACTTTTTGTCTTGATCTGGGATGAGAACATTTTTGAAATTCTCAAATATTTTCCCAGAACAGAAGAGTAGTTTCCCACCATGCTATAACTGAAACATTACTGGTACTTCTGGTGAGAGGTGGTTGATACAATTACTGAGAGGTGCCAGAAATACCTATAGCAACAAACAAATGTCTTATATCAAATCCAGCAGGAAGGAAGATAATGTGGATCAGTGAGAAATTGGTTCTTACTTCTAGGGTCCATTTACACTAAAAAATTACCAGTCCTTCTCCCTTAACCAGTGTTGAAAGTGGTTTAGGACTTGATTTTTAGGGATGCTAAGCACATGAAGTTTCCATAAACTTTATTTGCAATTAGAGTGACCAGATGTCTCAACTTTATAGGACAGTCCCGATTTTGGGGTCTTTTCTTATATATCCTATTACTCCCCACCCCTTGTCCTGATTTTTCACATTTGCTGTCTGGTCACCCTATTTGCAATTGCAGGTGTTCAACACTTCTGAAAGTTAGGCCCTTTATTGCTAGCATATAAGGGACAAAGCCATTTTCAAACCCATGACTGAGACTAATTTACAAATAGATCTGTTCTTTGCAAATGGATAGAGGGCATTCCAGCAAAAATGATTGTGACAGATGGACAAACTGAGGCACAGAAAAGTTAAGAAATGGTCAAGGTTGCAGAGAATCAGGAACAAAACTGAGCAATGACTCCTGGTTCCCTGCTCTAATCATTAGATGCAAGACATTAAAAATACCACCTATTCATATGCTCTGACATGACAAATTCAACCAATAATGGTATTTTTTAACACTCTCTCCCTAAGCAATAATGAAAACCCATGAAATTATAAATCCAATTAAAATCACACCTATTAAACACAAAAACCAGTTGCCTAGCCATTCCTTAAGCCAGCCTCCATTCATTTCTGCTTTCTAGCCATGTGAGTTCCAAAGGAAGTCTGAACAATCAGCAGCACAAACTCACTCAGAAGGACAAAAAGAAAATTTGTTTTTACATATTTGCTTTTTTTTTTTTTTTACTCTCCCCTCTTCCCCATGTCAGCTTATTGCAGAAGGAGCGGTAATGCTCAAGGAGTTAAAGCACATTCACAATAAGCACATGCCTATTTTTTAAGCATATTCTTTTGCACTCTCCAGAGTTACATACACAACACCCAGTTCACATGCACGTTTGGGTGTGGCACTACCCCTATTTGTTTGCTGGGCCAGGTATTTTGTGCCCATAATTCACATACAAGCGCTTTAAAAATTTTGGTTCAACATGTGCAATGAGAAGGGATCATCTTGGTTTGTGCCCAGATTAAGTGGAGAGATGCATCCAACAATAAATTTGTTGGTTTTCTGGTAGTTTATTATGTGATATTACATAAGTAGAAGTCTAAGGTCTGATGCAGAGAGAGGCTGCCTATCTATTCATGCTCCGACAAATATCTATCATATCTGAGTGCCATTCAGAGCAGCTTAAAATGTTTGCACAATCATCCAAGGACTGCACTACGTCTGAGAGTTTGGAAATAGGTAACAGCACCTTTTTCTGATCATTTCAGGAGTGTCAGGATTTACTAATGGCACTTGTTATTTCATTCATGAATACACCTAATACTTCATAGGTCATGTGACAATACATTTGGCTAGTTCATCGTGTGCCATACTCAGAAACATCTACTTCCCCAATACAACACATTCAGTTTTAGTAGAAGCTATAAATAGGAAAAGCATCCACAGTTCTAGCTTGCAACATACTCTGAAAATAAATCCATGCAACCTTAACTCTTTCATAGAAGAGCAGTAGAAAGTGAAGGATCTGTTCATTCATTTTCCCATGTAAAAAATAAACCATTTCCTATACAACACATGGCAAAGAGACTTGTATTACGTGTATTTGAAATATTTGTCCTTTGTTCCAGAGAATATACTGTATAATGATAGTATAACAGAATGGTCAAATGGTTTGGGGGCAAGTCCTTCCAAAATAGTCAGGTATATACACCCCTAGGAAAATGTTTTTTTTTAAAAAATCAGGCTTGATGCAATCTAATCAGGGTGCAAAAATTACTCTTCAGAAGAATTTTATGAGACTTAGTGATAAGCCTGCTCTTGTTTGGCTGTTGCAAGAGAGAGGGTGACTTTCTTAACCTTCTCTTCATCTTGGCCAAACTTGAGTATGTCCCAAGAGCATCTTCCGACACAGCAAGTGGAAAAAAAAATCTGGGGTGGAGATCTACAATACAGCAAAAAAAGGCAGCCCTGTATACATATATACATCCTGATACCTCAAGAGATTACCCCAAATATTTGTCTGATGTTCCAAAGATGGGGCTAAGAAATACTGAAAGAAAACAATTAACTTTGTGCTATTTGTCCAATACAAACTGAGGATTCAAAGGGTATTCATTAAGAAAAGTTTACTAATATTTGCAGTACATTCTGAAAATAGAAGGCTTATTGTCTCTAGTATTTTAAGAGAGGCATTAGTTTATTGTTTTCTTTCCTTCAGCTTTATAGTGAACTAAAATAAAGGGTTTTTAAATTTATTTTTAATAGTCATGCTTAAACTTAGTCCAACATATTTCCTTATCATTTCAGTCACTGGTTCCCCACATTAACATTCTGTATGCCACATGCCTATTAATAGATTAAATGAGCATGCACTGCAGACATATCCACTGGCACAGTTGCACATATGGCTGTCACTCTATGTTCAACATTCAAGGATAGATTCCTGCAGAAAACATTCCTGCCCTCAGATTTCCACTGGCCAGTTTGACATCCTCCCCAGTTCAGAGACCCTCGCTGTCACCTCCCAGGGCATGTTTGTGCCTATCTGTATGATGGCTCCATGAATATTGAACAGAGAGTTTAAGAGGAGACTTACTGGAGATTCATCTGTTAAGCTGCTGGAGCAATACCAGCGATCCCTGAATTGGCTGCACACTCAGTATATAATAATGCCAGGATTCAACAGTGAATTTAAGATATTCAGCTGATCCACTGTCCAAAGCAGGCTGCCAGAAAGAGAAGGATAGCAATGGCGTATAGATGGCGAGAGTGGAATTTACTAGCAAATACAGCCAAAGCTATCTGTAACTAGTAATATATAGTAGCCTTTAGCTACCACTCTTAATGACAAGTTTACAGTTATTCTGCCCTACACAGCTAAAATATCCCTCACACTTGACTTGAACAACCCTGGTATTATTATATTATATCAACCAGGAAATCACATTGCAAACAATATTCATTGGACTTATCTGGTTTCTAACAGTCATATCAACATCCAATACTATATATCAGCAACAACATTTAGTGGGGGTATGGGGGGACCATCACCTCAAATCAGTCACAAATCAGGCCACCGTGCAGGTATCTACACTGAACTATAAACCTGGATCTGTGGGATCCAGGCTTGTGCACTCAGGATTTCCAAGCCAGCACTTGAGCGTCCACACTGCATGGTAAAACTGGGCTTATAATTGCAGGACCAGGGATTCACAGCCATGCTAATGCATCCATCCTGTACTACACAGACCTTCTGACTCAGGTCTGCAGCTTGAGCTGTGTCCACACTGTAAAATTACAGGGACTGGGCCCCAGTCTCATCAGGACATCGGCTTTGACATCCGTTCCCCTGCCCAAAAGCAGGGTGTTAGGATCCAGGTCCTGAGCGCTTGCTGACCCAAGTCAGGCTGATGTGTGTGTGGAAGTAAGGAGGACTTTGGCTCAAAATTGAGTCAGAGCCCGAGTTTAGTGTACAGTGTAGACAGACCCAAAGTCATCTCCTGTCACCTGATGGAAGGTGTTTTTTAATTTCTTGAGGAAAAACAACATCAGGATTTCTAATGCATCTTGATGGCTCAGAAAAACATTGAGTTAGCCTCCTTCAGGGCATATCACTCCTGTTTTAATGTGGAAGCTGAAGGACAGCAGCTAAGTTCCCTCTCACTTTCATGAATTTCAGATTTTGTTTTCTCCAAGGACTCATTTAAAATTGAAATGAAGTGTTCTTAAAGAAAGAGTGAGGGAAAGCTGCATTATTTTTTAACACAAGTTAAATATTTTTAAGAGAATATTAAAGAACAGCTGCTTTTCTCAGAAAGAAGCAACAGTTTGTGACTTGTAATTACATATTCCTGCCCTTTCTCTTCACCTCCCATTGCACAGCATCAGAACTGTCCAGGGCTTGCTCTCTCTCCTTTTTTTTTTTAAACAGGAGGGGAATATAATTTATGAGAAGAAACCCCTAAGAACTTGTCTATATTAGGGCATTTTATCACCTTTAAACACCATTTTAACTATTGGGTTAGCTGTGATTTTGGAATGGGGTCTAGCTGGAAAAATAGTTGTATTCAGCAATATGTCAGGTAGTCATGAAGAAGCCCGACTGGGACCACAGTATAACCACATCTGCTAGAGGTCAAAACTAAACATGACTTCTTCGTCAGTATGGACTGCAAAGTTGTGGGCGGCATCATATCAGCTAACTCAGTTATTAAGTATGTCTAAACACATTAAAATACCCTAGTGCAGCTGAGCTTTTATATACTGTTTTTAAAAAAGTGATAAAGCACTTAACAATGGGAAACAAAGTCACGTCATATGCAAGTTCAAATAATCAAATCACTTGCCCTTCAGTCAAGTTCACTGGCTTAAATCTGGCCCTTTTTTGAAATAAGGATTTATTGCATTGGGCCAGATTCCTATTCAGTCCTAAGCATAAATACAAGCCAAATATAAATAAAAACAATAACAAAAAGAAAAATAATAGCACTTCCAGTGAAAACCCACCACAGTCTTATGAGAAGGACAAGCATGGCTTTGCACTATTTTGTATTATGGAGTAGCTAAAGTGATTGTCCAATCAAGATCTGTGCAATGAGATACAGAAGTGGAGGAGCATTAGACAGGTACATTAGGAAGGAGCGAGAGAACAAAAATGACAAGGAATGAATTTCCCCATGTAGTCAAGCTTATAGAGAAAATATTTTATTGAGAATGGAACAGAGCCATCCTATTTTACTGCATAATGAACCCTTTTCCTCTTGTAAAACATAACAGGAAGCAGAGGGTATATCTGCTGTATTTAATTTTACATTTCAGAAGAATAGTCCAGTAGTTCGGGCACTAACCTAGCTTTGGGTGACCTGAGCTCTAATCTGCCGCAGACCTCTTGTGTGACCTTCAGTACGCCACTTAGTTCTCTGGGCCTCCATTCTCCACATCTAAAGAGGATGATACTTCTTTACTTCTATCATAAACAGATAGCTAAGGGTTAATGTTCTTGTACCTGGAAAGGAGTAACCTGAAACACCTGACCAGAGGACCAATCAGGAAACAAGACTTTTTCAAATCTGAGTGGAGGGAAGTTTGTGTCTGAGTTCTTTGTCCTTTGTCTTGTGTCTATCCCTCTCGGCTATGGGAAGGATTTTTCTGTCTCCTGCTTTCTAATCTTCTGTTCCCAAGTTGTGAGTACAAAGATCATAAAACAATAGGGGTTATTGTTTTTTTTTTCCTTTTGTATTTACATGTGTATAGTTGCTGGAGTGTTTTGAATTATGTTCTTTTGAATAAGGCTGTTTATTCATATTTCTTTTAAGCAATTGACCCTGTATTTGTCACCTTAATACAGAGAGACCATTTTTATGTATTTTTCTTTCTTTTTACATAAAGCTTTCTTTTTAAGACCTGTTGGAGTTTTTCTTTAGTGGGGAACTCCAGGGAATTGAGTCTGTAGCTCACCAGGGAATTGGTGGGAGGAAGAAGTCAGGGGGATATCTGTGTGTGTTAGATTTACTAGCCTGACTTTGCATTCCCTCTGGGTGAGGGGGGAAGAGAGATTAGCTCTCAGTACTTCTGTTTTCCAGGACTGGAAATGGGGAGGGTGGAGTCCCTCTGTTTAGATTCACGGAGCTTGCTTCTGTGTATCTCTCCAGGAACCCAGGGAGGGAACACCTGGAAGGGAGAAGGGGGGGGGAATGGTTTATTCCCCTTTGTTGTAAGATTCATGGAATTTGGGTCTTGGGGTCCCCAGGGAAGGTTGTTGGGGGGACCAGAGTGCCCCAAAACACTCTAATTTTTTGCGTGGTGGCAGCTTTACCAGGTCCAAGCTGGTAACTAAGCTTGGAGGTTTTCATGCTAACACCCATATTTTGGATGCTAAGGTCCAAATCTGGGAATATGTTATGACAACTTCACATGGATATTGTGAAAATAAATGTATTAAAGAGTGTGAAGTGCTCAGAAATTACAGTAATGGGGGCCATATATGTAAAAAAAACATTGAAAATGAGTTGCAGAAAGACACTAATACCTGAACCTTCAGAAAAGACGATCCATTAATAAAAAGCCACTACCCATTACAATACAGTAGATACATCGTTTCATTCTTAGACTATCCTGAGATGATATTTTTTATGATATTAGACCATACCATGCAATTACTTGGTATGATATCATGTAATGTCGTATAAGCTACATAAGTCAATGCTCTGTGTCCGAAAGCAATGATAAAAACTATGCTTGTAACTACTGTACTTGAAGGCCAACTTCTTTACAAAATATACTTGGTGCGAATTATTTAATGTTTACATTCCTGGTTGAATAGAAAGAGCTTACACACACACAGTGACTACGTTCAACATTTTTACAGACAAAAACAATTAGCACAATGTTGGATTGTACAGTGAACTAGAGTGATGGAATCTGATCACTAACATCTAAATACACTCTTGCAATTCTCTTCCTCTGAGAGCAGCCATCACTGTGGGAGGGCTGCATTCAAGGGTAGTAGCTATAAACAACATGAACAACATGTTACTTGTTCCTCTTTTAAAAGATTGTGAGCCAATACATACCCTATAGGTGTCTCCTTCCTACTGATGGATACTTTGTTCAGCATTTTCTGAGGATTTAGGCAGTCTGGGTTTCTTTAACCCCTTTTAAAAGGCATTGTTGAGAACTAGATCTAACTGATATGGTCTTTCAATCATCTAGTTAGGGGCTTTAATAGATAGAGCTTCTTCTGGAATGGGAGAGAAATGCAGATGATCTGTCAGCTGTCTGACTAGGAAGTCAAATATGTGCATGCTGCACACAGACCATTGGAGTGCAATTTCCATGACCGTTTGTTGTAAAGTTAACAGTTAGGAATCTTGATGGGAGAAGTTCTGAACAAGGTTAAGTGGAGAGCCTTTTCCCCTCTGGACCATATAAATTGGAGATAAGGAAGAGAAATTTGATTTCATTCCAGTGACAGAATTCTTAAACTGTCAGCTGACCGCCTCCCATTTTTGTATAGCATTCAAGCAGCGTGGGATCCTGATCCTGAGAGCCGCAGTAATATAAATTAATACTAATAAATAATAATGAAGCTAATGCTCTTTTTAAAGACTTAAATTCCTCATCTTTAAAGGGCTCTGTGAAATGCTGATCAGGTCACAGTTATTTAAGATGTTGCTGTCCTTGAAAAGAGATTTGCTCAAGTGTGAGATAAGAACATCTTGTTCTTTCTTCTCCTTGTCTATTTTCCACACCCTAACCTTACCCTGGGAAATGCTGAATTGATGGAAATACATTTTTCTTTTTGTTTGGGGTTGAATGAAAGGAATGAATGAAAGCTTGACATGTAAATTTGTGAGCCAAATGGAGAGCTGGTTGAATACCAGAGAAATTCATCAAATACATTTGTTTGACAAATGTTGTTTCCATGTCAAATAATGTACTTGGTGACTAGAATTAGATCAGTTATAACAGCTGGTTAAATACCAGAATAATTGATTTGTCAAATTTATTGTTTGACAAAAAATGGCAAAATTAATTGAATAGTTAGAAGAATAGTATTTGACAATACTGAAGTCCTTAGTCAGGATAAACTCTTTTTAGGCCAAATCTTGGAATCTTTACTCCACTCCCAAGTCTGCTCTTACTGTCTGTCTGCATCGATCTCCGTATAGTTAACTGGGACCAACTCCAGTGTAAACGAGAACAGTTATTTATGAATTCATTTCCTTTATAATACTACAAGAAAGGCAAGAATTATTTAAAGGTGTGAAGGAGACTATTATATCCGCTTAAGCACAGAAATTTGTGAAGATGTGAAAAAAATGCACCACATTCTTATAGGCTGTGAATGCAAACTGAAAAATGGGCAAACAAAAAAGATTATATAAACTCTTCAATTGCACTAATCCTAAATGCTACTAACTTCTACTGGCTTGTGAGGACTGCTGAAGTGCAGCATTCTCCTGCCGCCCCCTCCTAGCTCCAACGAGCTCGCTTCCACCCTGATATGCTTTCTATGATAGGGCAAGGGGGCTCTATGAGCTGTGGAAAAGGCAGGTATCTTCCCCATGTGGAATTCCCCTGCATCAGGAGAATCCACAACTGCTTTGTGCTCCCTGAGATGGAATAGGTTCTGTGACTCCGGCTAGGTACACACTACTACTTACTGCGGTATAATTTACTTCGCACATGGGTGGTGAATAAGTCACACCCTAAGCAACATAAGTTACTTCAACCTGAGTGCAGGTGTGGATGGTGCTACATTGGCAGGAGAAGCTCTCCCACCAGCATAGGTACTGCCGCTCTTGAGGGCTGGAGTAATTAAATCAGTGGGAGAGCTCTCTCCCATCAGCTTAGAGTCTGCACCAGCAGCGCTACGGTGGCACATCGGTGCAGCTGCGCTGCTGTAAACTCTGGTGTGTTTCTTAAGGTCCCAGGTCCTGGAGTTACATAAGAATAACAGGAGAATCTCAGCTTTCACTTAACAAACCTCTCATGGTTGCCGAGAAAAGCTTGAAATGTGACCTCAGTGCACCATATTGGTACAAAATCCTAAAGATAAATAAAAATAACCTAAAATGTTTTGGTTTTGAATTTCATGATTTTTAAACCAGTTTCATGATCTTTGGGGAGCTGAATAATCATTTTGGACACTTGGGGTTGTCAGTTAAATTACTTTCAGTTAAATTAATTACACTCTGTTTTTAAAACAGAATCTAGCCCCAAAATTTCCTATATATCCTTGTGTAACAGGGAGTGCTGGCTTTTTAAGACTGTGTGTAGGTCCAGCAAGACACTGTTCCTAGTTTTGGCACAGAACAGAGACATTCTGGAGTTTTAATTCCCCCAGTTCACGGAAGTTGTAGGGCTCACAGCAAGCAATGGTGGGAAGGAAGTCCTCCAAGGCAGACTAAGGAGAAAAACCTGTGGTGGTTCTCTCCTGTGAAGAGCCTAGAATAAGCAAATGGCTGGTTGTCCCTATTGAGGGAGGGACTAGGAAAGGGACAGAAGCTGGTCTGGGAAAGAGGCTGGGGCTTTGGGAGACAGTGATTTCCCTACACCCCCCTTCATTTCCCCAACAGCCCCTCCCCAGTTTTGTGAACTAGTTACATGCCAATTTAGTGACTGTTTGGAAATTTGAATTGAAATTGAAACATTAATACACCCTTTAAAAGCATATACAGTGTATGATGAAATGTATGTATCTGAAAAAGAATAATAGATTTGAAAACTATGAACATAGACTAGCCTCCTTATACAGCTTTTGTTTTTTATGACAATGACAATATCAGTGCATTCATTTCGGTGATGTTGGCCAACCTAATAATTTCAAATGATGATTTGTAAGCAAAGTCTAAATGAGCTCTCTCTGAGAGCTAGTGGTGAGCTGGGGCTGCAGGGAAAGGCTTCAAGACCAGATTGTATTTAGCTGTGTTGCCCAAGTGATAGATTTTTGCTGGGGTTGGGTTACAAATGACTTGAATGTGTGTGGGGGGGGGGGGGCGGGAGAGGGATGAAATGTTGTTCTTATTGTATGAGTAAAGGGCAGTAGAACTGTACTTAGCCTGTGCTGATTGAGGGCATCAAGAGAGAGGATGGCAACCTGTCCTTCTCCACTGTTTAAAGACAGAGCTGATTAGGCTCCATAGATAGTCTTTTGTTCTGTTAAGTGACCACTGCAGCTGAAATCACTGATAATCAGGTCTAGGTGCTTAGTCCTGCTGTGGGGCCAGTGTTTCTGTGGAAGAGACAACCCAGACTTAACTAGCAGTGAGGTTCTCCCACTGAGAGCTCAGCTGAAATCACTGAGAGCTCGGTGGAACCTCAAGAGATCAACTTCCAGAGGTCACAGTGGCAGGTGGCAGCAGAAGGGGACTGCGCAGGGCCATTTGCAACAGAGAGGTGAGGTGAACAGTGACACAATGAAGAGCAGTGGCCAGAGCAAACAGTGAGCAGCTGGAGGAACAAGCAAGGTGCCTTCTTGCCCGCCTACCTGGGAGGTGTACTCATGTGAAAGCACATCTGAACTCAGTCTCCACTGACCAAGGACAACATTGGTGAGGGGGTGCGGTGGAGGGAAAAGTGAGGGGCACATTAAAAAAACATTTGTTTGTTGGACTATATTTTAGCAACTTTGCTTCAGATTTGTGACTGAATATGCCAAAATTTTTAAAATGTACTATTTGCCAAGGTTGTTATCACACTGTTGCTATCTTTAGAGGTCATTATGTTGGGGAGTTTCTGTACTAAACATTTTTATTATTATAGTTAATTTTTACATAAGAATGGTCATACTGGGTCAGACCAATGGTCCATATAGCCCAGTATCCTATCTTCCAACAGTGGTCAAGGCCAAGTGCTTCAGAGGGAATGAACAGAACAGGTAATCATCAAGTGATCCATTCCCTGTTGTCCATTCCCAGCTTCTGGCAAACAAGCTAGGGACACTCAGAGCATGGTGTTGCATCCCTCCCCATCCTATTCTCCAGGAATTTATCTAGTTCTTGTTTTAATCCTGTTATAGTTTTGGTCTTCACAGCATCCCCTGGCAAAGAGTTCCACGGGTTGACTATGTTGTGTGAAGAAGTACTTCCTTTTGTTTTTTTAAAACCTGTGGCCTATTAATTTCATTGGGTGACTCCTAGTTCTTGTGTTATGTGAAGGATTAAATAACATTTCCTTATTCACTTTCTTCACACCAGTCAAGATTTCATAGACCTCTATCATATCCCCCCTTAGTCATCTCTTTTCTAAGCTGAAAATTCCCAGTCATTTTAATTTCTCCTCCTGTTTCATACCCCTAATCATTTTAGTTGCTCATCTCTGTACTTTTTCCAATTCCAATATATCTTTTTTGGGATGGGGTGACCAGATCTGCACACAGTATTCAAGGTGTGCATGTACCATGGATTTATATAGAGGCAATATGATATTTTCTGTCTTATTATCTATCCCTTCCTTAATGACTCCCAACATTCTGTTTGCTTTTTTGACTGCCACTGCACATTGAGTGGATGTTCTCAGAGAACTATCCACAATGACTCCAAGATCTCTTTCTTGAGTGGTAACAGCTAATTCAGACTCCATCATTTTGTATGTATAGTTGAGATTGTTTTCCAATGTGCATTACTTTGCATTTATTAACATTGAATTTCATCTGCTATTTTGTTGCCCAGTCACCCAGTTTTGTGAGATCCCTTTGTAACTCTCCACAGTCTGCATGGGACTTACTGGTAACTATCTTGAATAGTTTTATGTCATCTGCAAATTTTGCCACCTCACTGTTTACCCATTTTTCCAGATCATTTATGAATATGTTGAACAGTAATTGTCCCAGTACCGACCCCTCAGGGATACCACTTTTATCTCTCTCTATTCTGAAAACTGATAATTTATTCCTACCCTTTGTTTCCCATCTTTTAACCAGTTACTGATCCACAAGAGGACTTCCCTATTCTCCCATGATGGCTTACTTTTCAAACGTTAATTTAAATTAAATACATTTTTTTAATTTATATTTTTTTAGAAACCTAGACCTCTTATGTGTTTTGGTGAAACTTGCATTATCCTATTCTTAGGGTAATGCAAATTAAACATAACATTTACTTTATTCATATCTCTTTTATATATATCTCATCAGCCCTAAGAGACACACACACACACACAAGCACGTAAATTCGAACACGCCCCCTAATTTCAATTCCTGGGGAAACCAGTGTTGGGAGACCTTTGTCACACACAACTAAAGCTACAAAAATGTAATACGAGTATTCTGAGCTGATAGGAGATTATGATTTTCAGCAGCATTTATGAAAGGTGTTCCTGCTATGAGTGAAAATTCCCTTTTGAATTCTGGGAACAATCTCTTGCAAACTGTATTCTACATATTTTGCATCATTTTTTAAGTCGTGCTTTCCTGGTATACCACCCAGTGTTCCACAGTCCTCTCTCTTCTCATTTATAGTCCTCTATATTGGCATACTGTGCAGCCTTAATAAAAATATACTTTATACATGCAGTAAATGTTATCATGTGTATAATGTGCAAATTATGATAAAACTAGAAGCAGTTTCTGTAACTGCCCTGACTAAAAGATTAGAAGAAATCTAGTGTCAATATCAAAGTAGAATTAATATGCCATTTTACTGACCTACCTGTGTATAAATAGGGTCATATTTTCCTTTCAAGATGTTAACATATTGAGCTGAATGCCACAACACCCATAACTGCACATGCAAATAAAATTTATACGGTCACCCTGTTATTATACTGGACTTGTACATAAACCCTATATACAGACAATCCCAATACAAACAGATTTCCTGCTTCTGTCACCACTGAACTTTTTCTATGCATGAATAACTCCATCTAGCTTCGCTGTGCATTATTCTTACAGAAGGATGTGCTGTTGCCAGTAAGACAAGGCAAGCGACCCATTCAAGGAGTGGTGGCATCCCACTCAGCTTGACAGTCACTAAGGATTACAGAATGGGTAGTTCAAAGATGCAACTCTGTCCTCCATGCCCCTGATTTTGCAATGACTATAGGGAGTCAAAAAATAAGTGAGAAATAGAGAATTCCTGATGGCAATTACACTTGGGAGAAGCATTCCACACAAAACAACACTGGCAGGAAGAGAAGGGATTAAGTAATAGAAACACCAACTCATTAGGTGGGAATTAGGCAATAAGAAGATATAAGTGTGTATGTGGCTGAGATACTGCCATGATTCAAACTGAATTTGTAATTAACCTCCCCCTCCCCTGCCTCAGGAAGGATATGTGCCTGAAAAACAAGAAAACTAATGAGGGGTATTCTTATATGGTCACAAGAACCTTGAATTTATGCAATCTCTAAACAGAAATAAGAATGAGTACAATCCTACCATACTAGATTGGATGAGCAATAAATATGAGTATGTAAGTGTGGCAGGGTGCTACGGCAAACACACCTAATCAGCCCCTGTCATGCCAGCCCCAATCAAGGAGGATAGATTGGGGCTGGTTGAAAAGCCTTATGTCCTGACAGGCAGGAGCTACAAAGGCTGGGAAGGAGCCAGAAGGAGGGAGGCAGCCAGAGAGAGAGAGAGAGAGAGAGAGAGAGAGAGAGAGAGAGAGAGAGAGGGGTCAGTCAGGGAGGGAGCTGGAAGCCCTCTAGCTGGTTACTGACCCAGCCTGCGGTAGGCAAGAAACCTGTAAGGACTGTATATAGTTGGACACTGCTGGTGGGAAAATGCTTAAAAAATAAAGGACATGGGTGTTGTGCAGAGCTGAAATCTCCCTGGACTTATATGGGAGGGCAACCAGGCTCCGAAGAAGAGGGGCTGGCCGTGCACCCCATGACAGTAAGGAATGCATGTGATATGGATAGGCAATTTTACCATAGCCAACAAAGCCAAACCTCACACTCACTATTTCTCAAACACACACAAAGCTGTGACACAACTGATATGTACACACTTCAAGATGGGGGTGTCATTCACAACTTGAAGATACGTACCCAGGCTAGCTCTCACTGAGCTCGCATGCTAAAAATAGCAACAATAGTAGGAGTGGCAGATATGCCTAGCATCTTAGGGTATATCTTCACTACCAGCCAGATTGGCAGGTAAAAATCGCTACAGTGGGGATTGATGTATCATGTCTAGTCTAGACTTGATAAATCGACCCCCAAGTGCTCTCCCATCGACTCCTGTACTCCAGCTCAGTGAGAGGCGCAAGCAGAGCCGACGGGGGAGTGGTAACAGTCGACTCACTGCAGTGAAGACACCATGGTAAGTTGATCTAAATACCTCGACTTCAGCTATGTCATTCACGTAGCTGAAGTTGCATTTTCGTTCCATTTCAGAAAAAAAAAATTGAAATGACAGAATTTCCCACAAAATTGACAGTGCGATTCCTACCCAGCTCAGGGTAACTCAAAAGATACTGTCTGCAATGTTTGTGCCTGCTAATACAGATCTGAACTGTTACAACTCATTTTATGTGACATGCCTGAAATACAGAAGTAACTAAACAACTATGTGAAAGCCAGGATAGATCCTGGGCTGAATTTCATTCTTTATGTGCTTGATCTCTTTCCTTATTTTTAATTGAACAACATTAAAAAATTCCTCTATTGAGAAGAAATCTTTAAATCACGTCATTTAAAAGCAAAAGTGGTTGCAAAACAAGCTCTGTTTACAGTAAAGCAGGAAAAAGGTTAACAGGAAACATAAACAAACAGGACAGATTCCAAACATCTTAGTTATGCGCAAATTCTTCTTTTAGAAAGAAAGCATATTACTTACATAGTGCTCTTATGGTGAGTCTTAGAAGAGAGTCCTGCATTAAGAGAATGGGCTGTAAACTGGCATTTAACTTCAATTAATGCTCTGCTGACCAAAATGAGTGTGGAAAAGACAGCCACAGTGACATAAACCGCTTCTAAACATTAAATTTTTTTTTCATAAAAAGAGAGAATTAGTACACAAAAACTTTGCATTTGAAAAATGTCAGGTAATTCTAATGTCCAAGGTATTTCTTTAATGTTAAAATATAGGATAAATTGATAACATTTTTTCTTACAATTTCTGCAATATATTTTACCAGAATCTTTATCAGAATTGTTGGTTATTTAAATCCAGTGTTTGGTAGACTACAAAAATAACTATTTTGATAACAATTTCTATTAAAATGTTCATTAAAAAACACCATGAGTGTCTAAAGAGAAAGCAAAAGAAAGCAAAATAGGTTTAAGCTGATGATCCTACAAAATGAAAACAACTTCAAAATTTTGAAAGATTTTTTTAAAACTAATTTTCATTTTCCTTCAGCATTCTCATAATATAAGAATGGCCATACTGGGTCAGATCAAAGGTCCATTTAGCTTTCCATCTGTCTTCTGTCAGTGGCCAATGTCAGGTGCCCCAGAGGGAATGAACAGAACAGGTAATCATCAAGTGATCCATCCCCCTGTTGTCCATTCCCAGCTTCTGGCAAATAGAGGCTAGGGACACCATCCCTGTCCATCCTGGCTAATAGCCATTGATGGACCTATCCTACGTGAACTTATCTAGTTCTTTTTTTTTAATCCTGTTATAGTGTTGGCCTTCACAACATCCTCTGGCAAGGAGTTCCACAGGTAACTGCATGTGTGAAAAAATACTTCCTTTTGTTTGTTTTAAATCTTCTGCCTATTAATTTCATTTGGTGACCCCTAGTTCTTGTGTTATGAGAAGGAGCAAATAACACTTTCTTATTTACTTTTTCCCCACACACTTTTTCCACCAGTCAGTCATTCTCATAACACAAACCATTATCACCATGGGAAGATACATATCAGCTACATTAGGCCTACTCAAGTCAATCCATTTTTATAGACCATAAGATTTTAAGTGGCTTTGCTGTCCAATGTAGTAGCATGAACCTTCAGTGCTTTTAAATTAATCTTTGGACACTTTCAAGTTAATGTCTGAAATGTTATTTTTTTAATATTCTTGCACTGTAATATTGCCCTAAACCCACCCCCCAGCGTGGTGTACCCACACACCACCACTCTGTGCTCACTATATAGTAAAAACTGGCCCTTGTGGCTGCTGCTTCACTCTCTCCTCACCTCTCAATAAGTGTGCTGTCTCAGCTGCCCTCGCATAATGTAAGGAGGAATCTCTGTGTGGTAAACATCTGGCACAGATAACTTTCCCCCTGAAGTACTGAGGGGGAGCCAGAGAAAGAATTGTGACTGAATCAGTTTCTTCCATGAGCTGTTCCTGCAGTGCTACAACTACAGCTTGTTCCTGACACAGGACACGATGAAAAATCTCAGTCTTCCTCTTGATTTGTAATGGGACATCTTGCACTATTTCTGATAGTTTGTCTCTTCTGTGTCCTATTTTGTATAATGAAGTAGAAAGTACTTGCTTTTATTGATAACAAAGCCAGTCCCTCTTAAGTTTCAAGAGTTCCTTATGTCTCCCAATTTATATTTCCAGTTTGTCTTACTGGTTTTCTATGTACAAAATGAAACTTGGGCTCTTAATTCACTTAGGTGCTTTTGAAAGATTCACTCTATGTGACCAGTTTACTTCTGAAAGAGCTGATCTACTCTATATACATAGAAACTTTGACAGACTGGGTTGTGCTTGAAAGGTATGCATTCAACCAACAGACTCCCTCCTTCTGGTACTTAAATTACAATTTCCTGCGGAAGGAGAGAGGGTTTGGGATTTGCACCTGACTTCACTTTTGCCCAGCTGCCTACAAAAGGCATCCAAAGAAAGCAATTCAAAAAGCAAAATGGAAAAAAATCCCACACACAAAATAAAAAACAACTCCCAAAGAACTCCCTGCAAGGAGAGAGACTTTGTGATATAAATCCTCTTTTGTTGGGGAAAAAGCACACACACATTTGCAAACATATCCTGCGTACTGCGTGATGCACCAATTCCCTTCTAAACATAGAGCATATTATCAGCGTGGCTGTACATATCAACAACTGAGTGACTGTTGAACACCATGTTTATCTAATGGACCATAATAGAACGAAAGTGCACAACAGGAAACACTGAACTGCAAAAGTATGTTTCAAGCTAGTACAATCCTTTTTTTTCTTCTCCAAATGGGGAAAGGCGGGAGCGAGGGCATTACACAAGACAGATCACACGGCTGTCCAGCAACCACTGAACCATAGCACAAGGGCCTTGTTTAGATAAATAATGAATTCTTTACTTTATTCTTAGAAGTGGAAATTGCCAGAGCTGAAACATAATGTCCCACAAATACTTGTAGCATCTGTTTTTGAGGGAGTGAGGGAGGGCAGTTTTTAGGGCATCAATTTTCATAGAATTCCACTGGATTGAAAAGAGAATTCCTAGCTTTCTGTCTATGGATCCCACACATATACAAATGGAGCATTAAGGCTGTGAACCAAGAGAGTTCTGCGTTCTAGCATGAAATTTTGGAAATTCATCACAGGGCCTTGCCTACAATATAAATGGTTTGCCTGTATAGTCATATCAGTATAGATAAACCTACAAACCCTCCTAATGGAGATGCAGCTTATACCAGTGAAAAAATTACTTTGCTGGTGTAGCTTATACCAGTTCTCCAAGCAAAATAAGCTACATGGGCAAAAGGACCTTTCTGCTGGTATAAATGCCTAAACTATAGCTTTTACCAGCACAGCTACGTCACTTTGGGGTGTAGTTCCCCTCCCAGCCCCTTCTAACCAACATAGCCATGCTGGCAAAACTTTTAGGTGCAAAACAGGGCTTGGGAAAGTCACATGACTTCCTTGGGCCTCAGCTGATTCAGCTGTAAAACTCAGTTACAAAGTAGAAACTCCTTGTAAGACATTTGCTACACCAAGCCAAGCATTCCTGGGAAAATAATATTTTGCAAAAAACACCAAATTATCAGCTGAAGGCTTTGGACAGAGAGATTTGTTGCTTCACCGTTTTTTTCCCTTTTAAATTGAGAATTTATTAGAACCTGATTTCACAGTGAGTGCCTTGTTTAGTTATAGCAATTGGCGTAAAAGGGCTTCCATGATTCCCATTCATGTCCAAATCGGAATGAGCTCAAATGTTCCTTATAAAAAAACATGTTATTGTACATGTTTCATGAAAAACTGCTTATAGCATAACCACAATCATTTGAGACCATTAGTAAAGTTATTTTTGTTTTTTAAAAATGAGTAGGATGGGTGGGGAGACTTTCTCTGATCTTGGAAAACAGATAGAAGGGAAGAAAAATGTAAATAAAGTTGGCTAATACTGAAGCCTCTCTCAGTGGCTCCCTAGGAACTACACCCAAAGTAGAGTTGGTCTATGGCTTAGTCAAGAACTGATAATTATGAGTAATTCACTAGTCAGTAGTCAGCAGTATGATTGCTCACTTTAGTTATATGGTGCTGTTTCTGCCCCATAATTGGATAACCTGAGCTTTATAAACAGAAGTATCTCTTTCTGTTTACAAATTATTCATGAACATTCAGAATTGTTTGACAGTTCACAACTGTGTGAACATGACAAAAGGCTTTTCAAAATGATCATGAGAACACTTCCAATGTGAACAGTCTTGCACTTGTTTACTCACACTTCTGTTCATGACAGTTTTGCTTTCTTCACCCACTGAGTGTGTCATGGGTTAGATCACAGAACGCCACTTGGGAGCTGCCACCCGATGTGCCAAGACTACCTCTGTTCCTGCTTTCCCTGCCAGCTTGGGAACCCAGCACCCTGTCTTGCTGAGCCAGACACTCTCGGCTGCTCCAACAAAGCCCGGGTCTGAATTACTTGCCCCAAAAGCTGCAGGTTTACCTGAAAGCAGCTAACAGAAGTGTTCCTGTCTTTAACACCCAGATGCCCAACTCCTAATGGGGTCTAAACCCAAATAAATCTGTTTTACCCTGTATCAAGCTTATACAGGGTAAACTCAAATTGTCCGCTCTCTATAACACTGATAGAGATATACGCACAGTTGCTTGCTCCCCCGGATATTAATACATACTCTGAGTTAATTAATAAGTAAAAAGTGATTTTATTAAATACAGAAAGTAGGATTTAAGTGGTTCCAAGTAGTAACAGACAGAACAAAGTAAGTCACCAAGCAAAATAAAATAAAATGTGCAAATCTATGTCTAATCAAACTCAATACATATAAGATCCTCACCAGTTCCAGAATGCTCTCTTTTACAGACTAATCTCCTTTTAGCCTGGGTCTAGCAATCACTCACTCCCTTACACATTGTCCTTAGTTCCAGTTTCTTTCAAGTATCCTGGGGGATGGAGAGGCTCTCTCTTTAGACAGCTGAAAACAAAATGGAGGGGTCTCCCAGAGGTTTAAATAGACTTTTTCTTGTGGGTGGAGACCCCTCCTTACACCTCTGCAAAGTCCAGCTCCAAAATGGAGTTTAGGAGTCACCTGGGCAAGTCACATGTCCATGTATGACTCAGTTTTTACAGTTGTTTACATGCTACCTTGGACATCCTCAAGTAGACTTCTTATGTGGATTGGAGCATTCCAAGATCCATTGTCCTTTAAGTGTTTCTTATTAGGTACTTAATTTCAGCATTCCTTTCTCTAGGAACTGACCAAATGCTCTACTAAGGTTATTTAGAAATCAAGCCAGTACACAGCCAACATTCATAACATTCATAACTTTGAATACAAAAATGATACGTGCATACAAATAGGATTAATACATTCGGTAGATCATAACCTTTATGGAGATATGTTACATGGCATATGTAGCATAAAACACATTCTAAGTATATTTCCATAAAGCCTTATGGGAGGTACTGTCACAGGGTGAATTTGTCCCTGCAAGTTTAAGCGGGCAGCCATCGATATCACCTTGTTTGTTAAACCTAAACAAGTGGCACCTCTCTATGGGATGTATGTACAGAATGAGCCTAACCAGCAGGCAGGACCGGTGCCAGTGTTTTTGGTGCCCTAGGCGCACGGCCATTTCGCTGCAGGTCAACCAGAGCCGCCTGCCGCCCCCCCCCCCAGCAAAATGCCGCCCCCTCAATAATCCTGGCGCCCTAGGCGATTGCCTAGGTTGCCTAAATGGAAGCGCCAGCCCTGCCAGCAGGGACCTGATTCTCTGTTGCCCTACAATTTGTGGTGTTGTTCACATCTATGCAAACTGAGTGTAAAACACTACTATTCTGATTAAACAACTTTTTACTCTGGTGAAAGTGACTACACAAGGTGTAGAGCAATAGAGAATAAGGTTCCTCTGGCAATGGCACATGGGGCCCAAATCACTATTGCCTTTCACCTTTTGTGCCAAAGTGAGGCAATGTAGATGTAACCACACTGATTAGGTAGCATAACTTTTTTATACCTGCTTTGCGGCAGTGTTAATGAGTATGCAAGATGCAGGGCAATGGTGAATCAGACTGTCCACCGCCTCCTTCGAATATTTCTTCCAGGATTGTCCCAAAGATTCTGGGGCAACTGGTCAATGTAAATTAATTGTTTTCTCTTGTGTTTAACTGTGATCAGAAAGAGTCAAGTGGCAGGCTATGAAACACTTGGAATGATTCAAGTCAGACCCAGGTCACTTCTCCTAACCTGACATGGTACCGCAGAAAAACACTCCTGGAAATACTAATAGAAACCAATACTTCAAACAGACTACAGTAACTCCTCACTTAAAGTCATCCCGGTTAACGCTTCATGGTTACTTTGCTGATCAATTAGATAAAATGCTTGTTTAAAGTTGCACAATGCTCCCTTATAACATTGTTTGGCAGCTGCCTGCTTTGTTCACTGCTTGGAGGAACAGCAGCCCGTTGGAGCTAGATGGTGGGGGCTTGGAACCAGGGTGGGCCAGCAGCCCCCTATCAGCTCCCCGCTCTCGTATGATCCCTGTATGGCAGTTGCCCAGCAGGCTATCAATTGCCAGCAGTTCAGCTCTCCCTCCCCCTACTGCCATGTGCTTCTCCTGCCCTCTGCCTTGGAGCTGCTCCCCAGAGCCTCTTGCTTGCTGTGTGGGGGTGGAGAGATGAGGTGGACTAATGTCAGGGTGTCCCTCTCCCCCCTGTTCCGTCCAATTCCATAGAGTGGGGTGGGGGGGGACACACAATACGATAGAGCTCAGGATGGAGGGAGCTTCCTGGCAGCAGCTTCTGTCTCAGCTTGCTGATCTACTTTAAAAGGCAGTGTACTTAGAGTGGGGTCAGCGTACTTAAAAGGGGCAATGCGCAACTCTCTCTCACACACGGTGTGTCTCTGTCTGCCATGCTGTCTCCCCTCCCTCCATTTCTGCTGCCTTGTAGAGTGTGAGGCTACATTAACAACAGTGGGTTAACCCTTGAGGGCCCAGATGATTGCTAGTTCATCATTTAGCAGTAAGGCATTCTCTGATAAATATCCCACCCTCTGACTTCACCACTCAACTAACCTTCACAATCATCGTTGCTGTGTATCAGTATTAAATTGTTTGTTTTTTAAACACATACTAGGTGTGTGTATATACATATAAAACTTTTTGTCTGGTGAAAAACATTTCCCTGGAACCTAACACCACCCTCCCCGCCATTTACATTAATTTTTATGGGGAAATTGGATTCACTTAACATTGTTTCCGCTTACAGTCTCATTTTTCAGGAACATAACTACAATGTTAAGTGAGGAGTTACTGTACATGGCTGACTGAAGCCTGTATCTTGGGTGAGATTCTGGAGCCTGCACTCTTCAGGAAGTCAGACTAGATGATCATCATGATCCCTTCTGATCTTTGAGTCTATGAGTCTTGCATTTATCCTGGGGGGGAGGGAGAGATCCTTAGATTGTTTGGATTTGTGCCTCTAAACTTTAACCTTATTAGCCCTATATCACTTTTATGCCACCACAACTCTGTAAACTTGAAACCAATCATTAAAAATAAACTCTACTGCGCAACATTTACTATACCCAATTTACAGATAGTTAAGCTAAGGTGCCGACAAGCAGGTGATTTGCTTCATTTGTGGAAGTGGGTGATTCGCAGGAGTGCCACAAAGTGAAAGGGGGAATCAGCTTAAAGCCAGCTCTGTTAAAATACATATTTATTGTGACCTCTGCTGTCTTCTAGGAAGAGTCTTCTGCCTGCTGGGTGTCTATCTCCACCCTCTGGAGACACAGCAGCCTGCTAGCAATTACACTGGATACACCAGAAGGTATTTCCCAATAGAAATGACAAGCCTAATAGCAGGTAGCTGTGGGGCCTCTAGCTGACTGAGCGAGGATTTGGACTCCAGGCAGGCTGAGCCCTCTGTGCTGTCCATTGACCTTGTCACAGGTGTTACAATGCATTTGTAGGAAAGAATTCAATGTAAGTGGAAGATGTTCACGGGAATGCTATGATAATAAGCTTTGTACTTCAAACTGTCAGCGATGTCTGGTTATTAATTTGCAGAGTAGAGAAATGGAACAGGTTACAACTTCACTCAGTCCTATGGTGCACTGGTTTGCGTGTCAGTGTACAAACAACATAAGTGAGAATGTTAAGTGAGTATACAGCTTCAAAAAGGATGAGAGAGAAAAATTTAACTGAGGCATGGGGGTGAGGCTCACACAACCAGAAATGTTCTAAGGGTGAGATTTTTAAGTTTCTGTCTTCTGACAGTGGCCAGTGACCGATGTTCTAGATAGACTGAACAGAACATTGCAATTAGCGAGTGATCCATCCCCTGTCATCCCGTACCAGTTTCTGACAATCAGAGGTTTAGGGACACCTAGAGCATGGAGATGCATCCCTGACTGCCATGGCTAGTAGCCATTAATGGACCTATCCTTCATTAACTTCTCATTTTTTTGAACCCAGATATACTTTTTACCTGCACAACATCTTCTAGAAACGAGTTCTACAGGTTGAGTGCATGTTGTGTGAAGAACTTCCTTAGGTTTGTTTTAAACCTGCTGCCTATCAACTGGCTCACCCTTGAGCATATGCTTGCTGACACCATTATAGAAAGCTAATAGTTTGGTGAGGCATGGTTTTCCTTTACAAAAGCCATGCTGATTCTTCCCCAGCATACCATGTTCATTTATGTATCTGATAATTCTGTAAATCTGCTTTAGTTTCCAGCTTCTTAGCTGCTGGCTTTGTTTACTTAAAAATTGTTTCAGAATGCTCTGCTAGAGACGAGGATTCCAGTGCTGTTGCCAAATTGAAAATGTGCATAGCTTGTTTTTCCCTTTAACATTGCAGACTCTGCACAAGAGCAGCATGTTTAAGACCGGTTTGTAACTCCTCTGCATTCTCTCTTCTCCACAGGCTTTGCTACTTTTCAGAACATGCAAAACAACCTATTGAACAGAAAATGTACTAGGAAACCTATACTGTTGTCTTGTAACTGCAGTGTTGAATTGTGTCTTTACTAGTTCTCTAACGCTAGTAAAAGACAGGTCCCCAAATATGGATTCAAAGGTGAATTGGATGATATCCACAATGTCCCAAGGAAGGCCTTACAGACTCACAACTGCATCTATAGAAGATTGCTCTGCAGATGCTATATGCAAGAGAGAGACTAATAAGAGACACAGGTACACATCAGAATGTCCAAATATTTGTTCCAAAGGCATCTACAGAAGCGAAGTCTACCACTTTCAGAAAATGAGTCAAATGTGTTGATGGCTCATTTGATGAAATACAAATCTCACTATTAAAAAACGAATCTCTTCACTGGACTGCATACAAGTAGAATGTGCACACATACATGCATAACCACACACTCTGATTGCACATTAATATCTGAAAAAAGAACAGGAGTACTTATGGCACCTTAGAGACTAACAAATTTATTTGAGCATAAGCTTTCATGGACTACAGCCCACTTCATCAGATGCATAGAATCGAACATGTAGTAAGGAGATATATGTACACATTCAGAGAACATGAAAAGGTGGGAATTGTCCTACCAACTCCAAGAGGCTAATTAAGAGAAAAAACTTTTGTAGTGATAATCAAGATAATCCATTACAGAAAGTTTTACAAGAGGTGTGAAAATACTTAGCATGGGGAAATAGATTAAATGTGTGTAATGGCTCAGCCATTCCCAGTCTCTATTCAGACCTAAATTGATGGTGTCTAATTTGCATATTAATTCAAGTTCAACAGTTTCTCATTGGAGTCTGTTTTTGAAGCTTTTCTGTTGCAAAATTGCCACCTTTAAGTCTGTTACTGAGTGACCAGAGAGGTTGAAGTGTTCTTCTACTGGTTTTTGAATGTTATGATTCCTGATGTCAGATTTGTGTCCATTTATTGTTTTGCGTAGAGACTGCCCAGTTTGGCCAATGTACATGGCAGAGGGGCATTGCTAGCACATGATGGCATATATCACATTGGCAGATGTGCAGGTGAACGAGCCCTGGATGGCATGGCTGGTGTGATTAGGTCCTATGATGATGTCACTTTAATAGATATGTGGACAGAGTTGGCATCGGGCTTTGTTGCAAGGATAGGTTCCTGGGTTAGTGTTTTTGTTATGTGGTGTGTGGGTGCTGGTGAGTATTTGCTTCAGGTTGGGAGGCTGTCTGTAACCGAGGACAGGTCTGTCTCCCAAGATCTGTGAGAGTGAGGGATCATCTTTCAGGATAGGTTGCAGATTTTTGATGATGCGCTTTAGAGGTTTTTTAGTCGGGGGCTGAAGGTGACGGCTAGTGACGTTCTGTTATTTTCTTCGTTGGGCCTGTCTTGTAGTAGGTGGCTTCCGGGTACTCTTCTGGCTCCGTCAATCTGTTTTTTCACTTCAGCAGGTGGGTATTATAGTTTTAAGAATGCTTGATAGAAATCTTGCAGTGCTTGTCTGTGTCTGAGGGATTGGAGCAAATGTGGTTGTATTTTTGAGCTTGGCTGTAGACAATGGATCGTGTGGTGTGTCCTGGATGGAAGCTGGAGGCATGTAGGTAAGCATAGCAGTCAGTAGGTTTCTGGTATAGGGTGATATTTATGTGACCATCGCTTATTAGCACAGTGGTGTCCAGGAAATGGACTGCTTGTGTGGATTGGTCTAGGCTGAGATTAATGGTGGGATGGAAATTGTTGAAATCATGGTGGAATTCCTCAAGGGCTTCTTTTCCATGGGTCCAGATGATGAAGAGGTCATCAATGTAGTGCAAATAGAGTAGGGGCGTTATGGGGACAAGAGCTAAAAAAGCATTGTTCTAAGTCATCTGAGGTGCTACAACATGTTATGATTTTGATTTTAAACTGGAGTTGTGAGAAGACTGCAAATGCCAGAAAAACTCCATAGAACCCTGATGTAGTGGCCTACTTAAGAAAATACATGCTGAATCTCATTATAAACAAGGAGGAAACAAATCAGGTGGCAGAAATGGGTGGGCAGGGCTGTAAAGGTTGCTTTACTTTGCTTCTTTTAAATTGAAGCAATAGGAAAAGAAAGAGCATTAGATTTGGAGAGAATTTGGATGAAGATAGCAGAAGTAAATTAGAACTCCAGAAGCAGGAACAAGATAAAAAAGAACACAGGTTGATGCTATGACAGACAGTCCCTCTGTATTCACACCTTGCACACTATTGTAATCTTTTACAAAGTATGCCTTGTGAGATATCATTTGAAAACTCAATTTGCTGGTCATTATTGCCCTGGTAAAATAATGTTGCCACAGATATATGAAAAAAGTTATAAGATTCTACTGTGTGGTGTTACTAAAACATGTTCCTAGTCTGGAGTGGCCAAACCAGTTCCTCAGAGACAGAAGGCAAGCTGACACCTCAGCCAGGTGTAAACAATGTCAATGGGCCATTACCTGCTAAGTGGCTATTCTTTGGCAGGAAAGGGATGTGGGGAAAAAAAAAATCTACATCTTAGCAAATAGACAAGTCCATGGAGTCTACCTGTCACCATGATCCCAACTGGAAATGCTTCTCAAAAGGTGAGAGAGGACTATAAAAAGGAAGGAGAAACACACCAAGGGACCCCTCCTCCTTGCTCTCTGTCCATTAATTCACTGCACCAGAAGGAACAAAGGAAACAGCCACTAGACAGAGGAAAGGGTCCTGGTCTACAAAATTTGGCCAGTAAAACTACTGGGAACATGTGGTGAGAAAAATTTCGTTTTGAATTTAATGTAGTTAAATTAGACGCTCGTTACGTTTTATCTTTATTTTTCTTTTAACCATTTCTGACCTTTCTGCTTCATTACTTGTATTCACTTAAAATCTCTTTGTAGTTAATAAATGGATTTTATTGTTTTATCTAAATCAGTGTGTTTGAATTGAAGTTTTAGGGAAATTCCATTTTGGATAACAGGATTTGTACATATCATTTCTATTAATAAAATGACAGACTTTATATGAGCTTGTATTGTCCAGGAGACGGCTGGGAAGTACAAGACATATATTTCTGGGGAAAATCTGGTACTAGGAGTATGCTGGAAACAACCTGCAGTATAATTCAAGCTAGTAAAAGCCTGGGTATGATTGGCAGGTTGCATGTGTACACAGATGTAGCTGGGAGTGACTTACATGCTAGATGCTGATTGTGAGCAGTCCAAGAGTAGAGACAAGAGTAAAGCAATGTAAAGTTCATCCCAGATTAGAAGGCAGGGGCAACATAGCTAGTCAATAGTCTATCCTGGGTCTGTCATATATGTGCTAGGCCAAAATACGATTTGGTGCCCCTCAACCATTATTTGCTTTTCTTCGTCCCACCCAGCTCAGTAGCTCACTTCGGTCAACTGTTTGTGTTAACTGTTCCTCTTTCTGATGAGTATTCTGCAGAGGATGCTTTTTTTTTTTCCAAATACGTCTCCAGATCATCTGAACTGGCTATGAGGCCATGAAAAATGAACCTGTGGCCACACAGGAAGAGTTACCCCTTAGCATAGAACCTGTCTCTTTTGTCTGTTTAGATTATAAGCTCTTCTGGGCAGGCACCATCTACTACTTTGCACAGTGCCTAGCACAATGAGACCTGTGATTGTGTATGCCAACCAGGCAGGGCATGCTCCACCTGGAGACAGGGTTGAAAAGGGTGTGACCCTGTTCAGAAGGGGGAGGAGTGCAGACCTACCTTGAAGGTTCCTGCCAAAAGGGCCTGGAGAAGCCTCCCAGAAGGAGTGTGCTGAGCTCTGTGTGCAGAGCCCAAGCTGTGGCTGGCAGTTTTGGTTTCTCTTTTCCTTCCCCCATATCTGGGAGCAGAAGTTGAGGGAAGGAAGCAGTGGAAGTAAGGGCTTGGCTACACTGGAGAGTTGCAGCGCTGGTGGTGGATTTACAGTGCTGCAACTTACTCACTGTCCACACTTGCAAGGCACATACAGCGCTGCATCTCCCTGGCTACAGTGCTGGCTGTACTCCTGCTCTGCCTGGGGAATAACGACTGCAGCGCTGGTGATGCAGCACTGCTCCACCAGTGTGGCCACCAAAAGTGCTGTAATTGGCCTCTGAGGTATCCCAGAATACCTGTTCAGCCACTCTGCTCATCAGTTTGCACTCTACTGCCCTGGCCTCAGGTGACCCACCCTTTAAATGCCCCGGGAATTTTAAAAATCCCCTTCCTGTTTGCTCAGCCAGGTGTGGAGTGCAATCAGAATCTTTCCAGGTGACCATGCCTCCATGCGTCAAACAAGCCCCAGCATGGAGCAATGGCGAGTTAGACTATTAGGGTTGGAAGGGACCTCAGGAGGTCATCTAGTCCAACCCCCTGCTCCAAGCAGGACCAAGCCCCAGATTTTTACCCCAGTTCCCTTAATGGCCCCCTCAGGAATTGAACTCACAACCCTGGGTTTAGTAGGCCAATGCTCAAACCCCTGAGCTATCCCTCCCCCCAAAAGGAGTTGCTGGACCTCATCAGTGTTTGGGGTGAGGAAGCTGTGCAGTCACAGCTGCACTCCAGCCCCAGGAATTATGATACCTATGGGCAGATCTCAAGGTCCATGCTGGAAAGGGGCCATGACTGGGACGTGGTGCAGTGCAGGGTTAAAGTGAAGGAGCTGCGGCGTGCCTATTGCAAAGCCCGCGAGGGAAACCGCCGCTCCGGTGCTGCCCCCACGACCTGCCATTTTTACAAGGAGCTGGATGCGATACTTGGGGGTGACCCCACTGCCAATCCGACGACCATGATGGACACTTCAGAGCTGTGAGAGGAGGGTGGGGGAGAGGAGGAGGAGGGGGAGGAAACCAAGAGTGAGGGTACTGGAGTGGGGGGAGACACCCCGGAGTCCCAGGAGGCATGCAGCCAGGAGCTCTTCTCAAGCCAGGAGGAAGGTAGCCAGTCGCAGCAGCTGGTACTTGGTGAAGGACAAGCAGAGGAGCGGGTTCCTGGTAAGCAGCTTTTATTTTCAGGATGGAAATGTTTCGGGAGAGGAGGGAGGGTTAAGGCTGCATGCATGCCTAGGTGTGGAATAGCCCATTGATGTGGTTTATCATGTCGCGGTAATCGGCCTCGGTAATCTCTTCAAAAGTTTCAGCCAGAGCGTGGGCAATGCGCTTGTGCAAGTTTATAGGGAGAGCCACTGTGGTCCTTGTCCCAATCAGGCTAACGCGTCCGCGCCACTGTGCCACGAGGGGTGGGGGAACCATTGCTGCACACAGGCAAGCTGCATAGGGGCCAGGGTGGAATCCGCATTGCTGTAGAAAACCCTCCTGCTCTTCCCAGGTGACCCGCAGCAGCGAGATATCTTCCAGGATTAACTCCTGTGGAAAATGTTGGGAGACTGTTCACTGTAGGTGTTCCCTGCAGCTGTTTGCTTTCCCCAGCGCACAGTCCCCCTTACTCACCATTTCGTGGCTTCTGTGGGTTATATGCACTCTGTCTGGTATGGGAAAAGTATGCTGAAGTGAAGACTGTAAACTCCTTCACTGTGTGGGAATAATTATCTGGGTGAGATTATAAACAATGCAGCCTCTGTTAACTGTTGCCATTTTTGCCTTTCGAAAAGTGTCCTTGACTACTCAACTGCCCGTATCATCCACTGCTCAGAGGCTACAAAACCTCGGGAAGAAGCCACGAGAAAGCAAAGAAGACATGCTGAAAGCAGTTATGGATCACTCTGCCAGAGAGAGTAAAAAATTGCAGGACTGGAGGGAAAGGGAAAGCAGGCTCCGCCAGAGAAACGCAGCGGCTAAGAAGAAAAGCATAAAACAGCTGATAAGCATCCTGGCGCGCCAAGCGGACTCTATCCAGGCACTCACAGCCATGCAGGCAGAGCACTACCGTGCCGCCCCCCACCCCCCATCCCAAAACTCTTTCCCTTGTGCCCCAATGTCAGCTCCAAACCCCCTTCCCCAGCATCCAGGTTCTTACCACCACCAGCTGCCCCCAACAGCTGTACGTTCACCAACCAGCCCTGAGAACTACGACCCTTACCTTCTGCACTCAACTCCCATCACCATGCAGTATAGGCATCCTGAAGTGCAGCAGTCATTGCACAGTACTCCAGACAGGACATATTCAAACCTGTGACTGTACAGTTCACCACCCCACCTCCCTGCCCTTTTAGGTTCCCAAAATATTGTGTGTCTGTCAATAAAGTTATTTTCTTTTTGATAAATGAATTCTTGGCTTTGAAAACAAACAGTCTTTATTATTGCAGAAAGTCAAAGATACCATAGCCCAGGAAAGAAACAGGCACTGCAAATCATTTCAGGAAAAACAGATTCCTACTAACATTGTAACCACTGCACTTCACTCCCGTGCAAGGCACCAAACATTACTGTTGGTTTTCAGCCTCAAATTCCTCCCTCAAGGCATCCCTAATCCTTGTAGCCCCTGTGATGGGCCTCTCTAGAAGCCCTGCTCTCTGGCTGTGCAAATTCAGCCTCCAGGCGTTGAACCTCGGAGGTCCATTCCTGACTGAATGTTTCACCCTTCCCTTCACAAATATTATGGAGGGTACAGCACGCGGATATAACCGCAGGGATGCTGCTTTCCCCCAAGTCTAGCTTCCCATACAGAGATCTCCAGCATTCTTTTAAACGGCCAAAAGCACACTCCACAGTCATTCGGCACCGGCTCAGCCTGTAGTTGAATCGGTCCTTGCTCCTGTCAAGCTTCCCTGTATACGGTTTAATGAGCCAAGGCATTAATGGGTAAGCGGGGTCTCCAAGGATCACAATGGGCATTTTGACGTCCCCTACTGTGATCTTCCAGTCTGGGAAAATAGTCCCGGCCTGCAGCTTCCTGAACAGGCGACTGTTCCGAAAGATGCGTGCATCATGCAGCTTTCCAGGCCAGCCTGTGTTAATGTCAATGAAATGCCCACGGAGATCCACAAGCGCCTGGAGAACCATAGAGAAATACCCCTTCCGATTAATGTACTCAGATGCTAGGTGGGGTGGTGCCAGAATAGGAATATGCATCCCATCTATCACCCCTCCACAGTTAGGGAAACCCATTTGTGCAAAGCCATCCAGAATGTCCTGCACGTTCCTCAGAGTCACGGTTCTTCTTAGCAGGATGTGATTAATGGCCCTGCAAACTTGCATCAACACGATTCCAATGGTCGACTTTCCCACTCCAAACTGGTTTGTGACCGATCGGTAGCTGTCTGGAGTTGCCAGCTTCAAGACTGCAATAGCCAGCCGCTTCTCCACTGGCAGGGCAGCTCTCAATCTCGTGTCCTTGCGCTGCAGGGTGGGTGCGAGCTCAGCACACAGTCCCATGTGAGAGGCTTTTCTCATCCGAAAGTTCTGCAGCCACTGATTGTCATCCCAGACTTCCATGACGATGTGATCCCACCACTCAGTCCTTGTTTCCCGAGCCCAAAAGCGGCGTTCCACGGTGCTGAGCATTTCCGTGAATGCCACAAGCAATATAGTGTCATACGCGTCAGGCGACTCAATATCATCATCGGACTCCTCACTGTCACTTTGGAGCTGAAGGAATAGGTCAACTGCCAAACATGATGTGCTGGCGACACTCATCAGCAAAGTCCTTAGCAGCTCGGGCTCCATTTCCCACAGAAATCGCGCTGCACAGAAACCGTTGGGAGACTCACAATGGCACCAAACGTGTCTGGAAAAACAGTGACTGCTGGGATCTGAAGCGATGCACCACGGGGCATTGGGACAGGAAGCGGAATGACCCACACCCTTCCGTCCCCTTCCCACAACCCACGGCGCCAAAATGGGACGAGGTGCTCTGGGGGATAGCTGCCCATAATGCACCACTCCCAACAGCACTGCAAATGCTGCAAATGTGGTCACACTGCAGCGCTGGTAGCTGTCAGTGTGGCCACACTGCAGCGCTTTCCCTACACAGCTGTACGAAGACAGCTGTAACTCCCAGTGCTGTACAGCTGTAAGTGTAGCCATACCCTAAGTGACCCAGGAAATGCAGCTCAGAGAGCCCCTCACAGAGACCAAAACCTGCTGATCTTTGGAGGGCCTTGGGTCAGAGCCCAGTGGATTGGCAGGCCCAGGCTCCCCTACCATAGCCTCACAACTGAGTCGATGCTAACTGCTAGGCTCCTTGGCCCACTATGGACTCCGTTACAGGGCCCCATTCTCAGTTGGCCCTGTTAATTAAACATTAATGGAATTTGTTATTACTGGATCAGATACTCCAGATTACTGGATCAGAAAATCTCAAAAAACACTATATTATGCTATTTATTCCTTTTCCCCATCAAGGTTGTGCCCTGCTCCTCAGTGTAGGCTATTTTCATGCCAAACCCCCATTTTATCAGTTTTTTTTTTAAAAGTCGCTTTTTTTTTTTTAAGATAATACGAAACATTTTCCCTCACTTGCTCAAAAATTGCGGATCTGTGTTTTTGTTATTTAAACTTTAAATTAACAATATCATCATATTGGGGCAGAGACTAAATTAGAATATAAGCCCAAAGAGTTATTTCAGAAATTTTAAAACAAAATCTGAAAACAAAGGAATTGTAATGAAGATTGCTGTACAGCATTAACTGGTTGTTAGCAGGTACCCTGCCCTCTATAATAAAAAAGGATTTTAACTCTCTATACATAGATTGAAATGTGCTCTGAGGAAGCAGCTGCTTGTGGATACAATAAAGGGTAATAACTTCCTGATACACATGGGAGAAAAGGGACTAGTGGAGAAGCAGTGCTCAGTTTAAACTGACTTTAAATGGAGGATGAATCCAGCAGGATGATTTCAACTCATCCAACATACAGTCATTGTGGGAAATCTCACCAGCTTCTCTTCATCTCAAATTAGTACAGGGACTCCCAGCATGTAGGTCACAGTTAAAACTTTCAGCCTGCTTCTGAGGCTGCCTGTGAGGAGTGGCTTCCTGGTTATTTAGAATGAGTTGGTTCCTTCCCCACCCCCATATGATTCTGATGTGATGAGGTAACTTTGCACTCTTGTGTGCATAACTCAGTTTCTTCTGCAGGGAAAACATTTGAGTTGTTCAAGGGGAATTTTGTTTCCCCTTTGTTCCTGTCTTTTTAAAACTTTTTTTTGGCTAGCTGGCATTAAAGGGAAATGAAACAGAGTTCAGATCCCCATACTCCACCACTCTCTCTCTTTTGCAACCCAGGGTATGGCTACACTTGCAGCTGTACAGCGCTGGGAGTTACAGCTGTCTTCGTACAGCTGTGTAGGGAAAGCGCTGCAGTGTGGCCACATTTGCAGCACTGTTGGGAGTGGCTGAACAGGCATTCTGGGATACCTCCGAATACCTCTGGAGGCCAATTACAGCGCTTTTGGTGGCCACACTGGCGGAGCAGCGCTGCATCACCAGCGCTGCAATCATTATACCCCAGGCAGAGCAGGAGTACAGCCAACGCTGCAGCCAGGGAGATGCAGCGCTGTATGTGCCTTGCAAGTGTGGACGGTGAGTAAGCTGTAGCGCTGTAAACCCACCACCAGCGCTGCAACTCTCCAGTGTAGCCAAGCCCCCAGGGAGGTATTTGAATGATTGCTGCAATATAAAATTAAACTGATTGGCATGGAAAGTTAAGTTTAAAGACAATATTAGGAAGTATAGTAAAGGTAATTGCAGATACAGGAGAACTATTAAACCAAAGGAGGAGTAATAAGTGGCCAGAGCAAGCACTTTTAGCAGTACATTATCCTTAGTTTGGGGATCTTTCAAATACTGGCAGGTATGTTCAACTGAGGCCTGGTCTACACTGGTGGCGGGGAGATTGACCTAAGATACGCAACTTCAGCTACGAGAATAGCATAGCTGAAGTCGACATATCTTAGTTCAACTTACCTCGCGTCCTCACAGCGTGGGGTCAATTGCCGAGGCTCCCCCGTCGGCTTTGCTTCCGCCTCTCACCGAGCTGGAGTTCAGCAGTCGACGGGAGAGCGATCGGGGATCGATTTATCGTGTCTACACTACACTCAATAAATCAATCCGATAGATCGATCGCTACCCGCCGATTCGGCGGGTAGTGTGGACGTACCCTGAGAATTTCAAGAATCCCTAACTTCTTTCCATAACACCTCCTAATCCAGAAAATGAGCTCTGGAATCGAGAGACATTGCAGAATTCCAAGGAAAAATTAGTTGCTCTATCACTGCCCCAGAGTACAAGGGGTGATTAATTACCAGGAACAGGTTTATGAAGTCAGTAGTGAGTGAAAACATTTTACTTATAATTGAATATTTCTCATCTTTTAAATCATGAAATTCCTTCTACCGTTTTCCTATACCTCTCCTCTTTCTTTCCTGAATCTGACCTCCTTTGTAAAAGCTGTTTGAGATCTACTAATGACAAATGCTGTATAAGAGATAGGTATTATTAATTATTTTAATATCAATTTTCTTTGTTCTTTTCCCATCTAAACTTCCATTTCTTTTCTTTTTAAAATTTGTGTCCTCCTTTCTCTCCCTGTGATATCTACCAGCCCTTAAATTGTGGTTACAAACTCTGGCACTGAGCAGAATGGCACTTATCTGGTTGGGGAAGCCACAATTCTCAGTATAAATTCAGACAGTATTAGTTTCAGTGACCATCAGTAAGCAGGTGAGAGTTCAGTGCCACAGTAATAAGCAAACCATTTCAGACAAAACAACTATGTACACAAAGCTTCTTTCCAACACTAAATTGAGCCTGACCCAAACTTACTATTCAAAATGTGAAGGTAGTTATTTCTCATTGTTTTTCATGTATGTATGTCTGCACTTCAAGTTCTCCAAGGGGCCAGAAGCAAATGTTCCAAAATACCTAAAGACAGATTGTTCTCAAAATACTCCAGTTCAGCCAGATGTAGGAAGTACCAGAAATCTCATTAGAAAGCCTGTTCACGTAAGATTGCCAGCCCAACATTTGCAGACCAAGCAGTTTGGAAATAGTTCAGTTAAGCACACAAATCTTTGACTGGATAATGAAATTGTCATACCAAATTGTTTTGGGTTCATGCATGTCCTTGCCAGAATTATCCTTAATACTCACATATTATTGATTGAGGATCAGGCATTGATAGGGTACCTCACAGAGCACTCTAGCAACTTTATACCCAAGATATTAAATGAGGTAGAATCGCAAATCATTCCATCACAAATACATTTGAGAAGCAAGTGTAATGTAAAATCCCTGATTAATAAGTAACAAAGGAGTTTAGGAAAATATTTACTGACAGCTATCTCTCTGAACTGAACCACAATATAAACCAACACAGGAGATTATATACTGTGTTTTACACCATTATCTATGGAGATTTGAAATAAAAAGTTTGAGGTACAGTATGGAAGGCAGAGACTATTCCCCCTTGGTAACTAATTTGTTTAATTAAAAAATGGAGAAGCACAAATGCAATTGTATTCACAGACAATAACCCAGATTCTCAAAGGTTTTTAAATGCCTAATTCCATTGATTTCAATAGGTGTTAGTTGCCTAAATAGCTTTGAAGATCTGGGTCAATATGCCTGGAGCTTGTTAAGAAAGAAAAATATTATGAGTAAAGAGTGACCTTGTTGCTCGATTATGAGTCCTCATCACCACCCATCCCCTCGTATTTTCAATAAGAGTATTCTGTGACACTGCTGGAAATTCTAATAAGTGTACAGGAAAACAATGACTGCATTTCCAATCTTTTTATTTGTAAGGGTGTAGGGTGGGGCAAGGACTGTATATTGATCTTTTTAATCCCAAGGCAGCATGTAAATGAAACAAGGAACCTCTACGCTCAATATTTTCTACAGTTTATAAAATCAAGCTTTGGAAATAGAGTAGAGGAATTTGCATCTGATATCCCAGAGTGACTGGCCAAAAACAACAAAAGAGAATTAAAAGTTTAAAAAACAAAGAAGACCTGCATACATTTTTTTGTCTAGTTACAGACTAAAGCATAAATAGCATAGATGGGGGTGCATACATATATGCATCTGTCACTGATAGCTTTCAATCAAGGAAGTAGTAAACTTGTCCATTTGTTTTCTATCAGTCCCTCACTGTTAATTGGTTTCTTTTATCATTCAGATTCCAGACTAGAGAGTGCTAAAAGCTCCCAGTGAAGGACTTTGTTGGAAGAATTACCAAAACAGATCCTTTTTCATCAATGTTTCAGAACCCCATGCTATCCAAATTTAAATGTTTCTTTCAAGAGCTTGTGAAATTTCCCACTTCATTCCCTGTGGAGCTGGTTGTGGGAGAAGAGGATTCTACCAATTAATCAGTTGCTTTAGAACCACAGAAACACTTGACTATGGAAACCTTAAGGTTGTAGTCTATTATTCTATTGACCTGGTGGTTCCCGCATATGAGTGTACCCATGATATCTCCATTCATGACATTTTCACTGATTCCTAGGATTTTATTTTATTTTTAAATTGGATCATTCTCCTGTGTGTTTCTCTCTCTCCTGCATTTAAGTGTCCTCCACTCCCCAAAGCACCAACTCCATATAACATTCCCCTTTTCTGGGAAGTGTCACTCCCTTTTCAAGCCAGCAGAGACTGGCTGATCAGGCAGCAGTCTCTCACTATGCAGAGATCTAATGCATCATGTGTTACCAAGTCCAGAATAAACAAGATTTCTGTGTGAAATTCAGAGTGCTCTACTTTCACTAATTCTGCTCTGTGGGGAGAGGCACACAACATATTTTGTTTTGAGACCCACTGAATCTGTGGCCATTATTTGATTTTTAAATTCCTTGTTACATTGAGTAACAAATTAAACCCATTTATGTGTGTGGGAGCCCCACTTGAACATTTAGGTACAGGATCTATCTGTAAATGGATTAAATCAAAACTTAGACATTTAAAATAAGTTACATTAAATATCTTTTTTAGTTCAGAATTGAAGAGAACTTTCACAGAACACTCAAGAAGGTAAAACTTATGCAGATATTAACAGTTTAGTATAAATGTTGTTTATTTAGGTCAAATATTCTGAGTGTCTGTTAGCCCTTTAATGATTTCTTGATATCTGTAGTTTTCCTTAAGGCTAAACAAATGAAGAAGCCATCTTGTTTTCTACATCACTGGACCTAGCATGCCATAGCAGATTCCCATGGCAACAGGAGCTAGTATGCCTGGTGTGAAGACAACAGTGTAGGCCTCATTTCCTAAAAGCATGTATCTACTAAAGTTGAATAACCAATTAAAAGACTCTTTTCTGTCCTCCAGGGCTTCAGAGACGCAAATAGAGTTGTGAAGCCTGCCTGGTCAGCTGTTATATCTAGTAACTCTTACTGAGCGTTTAAAAATAGACTTCCATTGAGTAACTTTTAGTAAACAAGGAAAAACAAGATGTTTCTAGAATTTCACTGAGTGCTGGATTAATGCACAAAAATAAAAGGGTTGTTTGAAAGAGTGGACTGAGACAATCCTTGTTGTGACTTGTGATTATTGGGTAAGCAGCTTAAACAAGGGGGCGTTCTATATGTATTGAAGGGCCTTACAGTGAAACTTCTATGATATCAACAATACCATGTTTTGTCATTATTCCTCTGTCAGCGTGTATGAGTCACACACATTGAGTGTAAGCGAGGATTAATTATAGATCTAATAAAAAAAATTGATATGAAACCGTGGGATGACTGTAGCTTTTAGGCATCATTCATCCTTTCATAAATGCACCATTATGACATATTTCTCTTCCTATTTTAAAATACATAAAGATAAAACATGCTTCCAAGTTGCCTTTATTAAAGCAGAACTAATCTAAATTATATCCAGGAAGTTTAGTTTTAAAAAGGTGCCAGCAATTAATTGATTATATCACCAAGAAATCATTTTGCCTAGCATAAAATCATGGTTCAAGTGGTTTAGTTCAAGCTAAAAATGGCCTGCAAGAACTTGTCACTTTATTTCAGTTGTAGCCTAAAATAAATGAAGAGATGATGCAGAAAATTTAGAATTTTTTTTTTGTAGGATAGTGAATATTAAGGAGTTAAATTTTGCCCTTAGTTGAATGATTTGACTTGGTGAGTGGTCACTGCCCAAGTTTGTATCAAGCCTTGTACCAAATAGAAAGAGCTACATATTTACATGAGGTATCAGATCTGTTCTGGCACAAGATTGCAGCAACTATTGTTGCATACAGGAATATGGTGGACTGTCTTCATAAATCCTCCAGAAGTCTTTGAACTACTTGACAAGGAGTACAATCATCAATGCCAGAAGATAGACTGATTTTTGTCTATCATGCCATTCATCCCCTACTTTCCGAATAATCAGTGAACGCATATTGTTTGCCAGCCATGAGTTCATGAATAGATATAAGTTCTTGTGACAGGTTCAGTCACAGCTACCCCCCCTTGGAACTGTCATCTGATGTGCTGAAACTACCTCTGAGTCCATTTTCTTTGCCAGCTTGGGACTTCAGAACCCTGTCTTGTTGAGCCAGACATGACAGCCTGCTGTAATACAGACCCAGGGTCTGAATCAGGCCCGCAAAGCTGCAAACTTAACTGAAAACAGCTCAGCGAGTACTCCTGTCTCCAGCACCCAGACCGCCAGCTCCCAATGGGATCCAAACCCCAGTCAGTGGGGAGAGGGGAAATCCATTCCCCCAAGTGACATGGCTGGGGCCGGGGCAAGGGAAGTGGAGCGGGCTGCTCTTAGCCCCCCGCTAACACCCCAGGCCACTCTGGGCCCCTCACAGTTCCTGCACCCCAGACCTTGTGGGGGGGTGAGGCCTGGGGCCCCACACAGACCCGGAGCTGCATAGGGCACCCAAATGGTTAGGGATGGCCCTGACTAATATGCATGCTTTTTTTCCTCTACAGAGTGATGCTGAATCCAACAAGAACTTTACCAGCACATGTATAATTAATACAGAAACACAATAACTCCCTACATGGTAAGTAGCTATGCTTTAGTTGCACTTGTAGAGTAGACATCTCCTTAGGCACCTAACTCCCATTGAATGTAATGGGAGTTAGGGGCTTAGGCTCTTTTGAAAAATCCCAGTAGGAGGCTAATACCTTTACAGATCTGACCCCTAGTTCACAATCAGGGCCCATCTACACTTAAAATGCTACAACTGCACCGCTGTAGCACTTCAGCACAAGCACCTCTTCAGGAGGCAGTAGCTAGGTCGACTGAAGAATTCTTACATCAACCTAGTTCTGTCTACACAGGAATTTACGTTGGCTTAAATAAGCTGCAGATTTTTACACCCCTGACCAATGTAGTTAATCCGACCTAATTTTCTAGTGTCAACCAGGCCTAAGTACATTCAGAGCTGTAACCCAGCAAATAGATTAGTCATTCCCAACCTAGTAACCTAACACCTATCCTTATACATTCCAAAATTCATATTTCAAAATAATTCCATTCTCTCTACCAAATGAGTGTGACTTCCTTATTATAAAGTATAGCTAGCTAAATACATTTTAAGTGTTATCTGATAGATAAACTCAAATGTCTGCCTTGGACAGTCAACAATGAACTGTCAATACATTTCAATCTCAGCGAAGCTAATTAGCATATGCTTTAGCAGTTTCCTATGTGAGGCTAGTCCAATTTTGTTAGAGCACATTAGTTTGTAACTACTGAGGTAACCAATGAGTCCTTCCATAAAAAGTTTGCTGAAAGGAACAAAAAAAGTCAGTTTGCATACTCCTGCCACCATATTTGGCAAAAGACACTTTTCCCCACCCTTAAAATAAAATGCCAACTTTAAAAGATTACATGTTAAAAACTGACCAGAAACGGTACTCTAAATAATATGTTACTCTTCAAAATGATAAATTCTTACCTGGATTACTAAACTCAGTTGTCACTGATTCTCCTCAAGAAAGATAAAGCAGAGACTGGAGAAGAGCAGTGAAGACAGTTAGAGGTGTGATTGGATTTATATTGGATGAGAGATTAACCTGGACAGAACAAGAGAAAGAGGATTTCATGAAGCTGTGCAAAGTTACTGTGTGTGTAGTTAAAAGCTCAGTCTCTCCTTGAATTAAACTCATCCAATCATATGATAACATTGAAATGCGATACATTCAGATAAAATAAAAAGGAAATTTTTTTTATTATATAGTCACTACTGTATAAAGTCATCATGTGAAATACTAAGGATAGAGTTTAAAAAAAAGATAGCGTTACAACCATTAGTAGCTTCTGCAGTGTATGAAAGTCATAATAAATTAGAGTTATCTAATCACAAATTATGGGGTATATATTGAAGAATTCATGATTGGAAGGCATTTTTCCCTTTACAAACGACAGCTCTCTGATTGGGTTAGTGTACTGATGGGAATTTTGCCTCCCTCTGAAGCAAGTGTAGGTCACTGCCAACCTATCCTTTTTAGATTTTAATTTTGTTCACTGGCCATAGCTTGAAATTATTTCAAAGGCTTGAAAATAACATTTTATCAACTGATTTTATCCTTTGTCAAATGGAAAACCTTGGTTTCTTATTTTGAGACAAGCTGAAATTAAACACATCTGTTTCAGTTTTATATCTTCAACTTATATATTAATATAGTGTCTTTCACTCAGTTCGATCACAAAGGTCTTTACTGACTTTGGAATCTGGCCAGAACATCCCTGCCACCAGAGATCTTCAATAATCACAAACATTCAATGCCTTGATTTTACATCTCAGCTGGAAGGGACCTTTAGTCTTGCCAGATCACCTTTCCTTTTACACCAACATTATCCTGTTCAAGAAACAGGGTAGTTGGTTAATTGCTACTCTGGAGTCAGCAGGAGGACAAAACATATTGTTTCAGGAGTCGCAAAAATAGTGGCATTGAGGGGTTCTCTTCCCCCTCTTTTTTTTTTGTTTTTTAAATTCTTAGTGGAGTACTACATTTAAAAAACAGCTGTATGTTGCCCCTTTAGATGTGCATGAGTAGTTTCCACTGGAACCAGGGGATACTTGAACTGAGGGTATGTCTACACTATGAAATTAGGTCGAATTTAGAGAAGTCGGTTTTTTAGAAATCATTTTTATACAATCGATTGTGTGTGTCCCCACACAAAATGCTCTAAGTGCATTAAGTTGGCGGACTGCATCCACAGTACCGAGGCTAGAGTCGACTTCCAGAGCGTTATACTGTGGGTAGCTATCCCACAGTTTCCACAGTCTCTGCTGCCCATTGGAATTCTGGGTTGAGATCCCAATGCCTGATGGGGCAAAAACAGTGTCGCGGGAGGTTCTGGGTACATGACATCAGGCCCCCCTCTCTCTCCCTCCTTCCATGAAAGCAACGACTGACAATTGTTTTGTGCCTTTTTTCCTGGGTTACCTAAGCAGACGTCATACCATGGCAAGCACGGAGCCCGCTCAGCTCACTGTCACCGTACGACTCCTGGGAACTGGCAGATGTGGGACTGCATTGTTACACAGCAGCTCATTGCCTTTTGGCAGCAGATGGTGCATTACAGTTGGTAGCCATTGTCGTTGTATTCCTGGGTGCTCTTTTAGCCAACCTCAGTGAGATCAGTCAGGGGCGCCTGGGAAGACATAGGAGTGACTCAGCCAGGTCATTCCCATCTTCTGCCAAGCATCCAGGAGATGATTATGGCTAGCACTTGTACTGCACCGTCTGCTGCCAGCCTAAGATGTAAAAGATACATGGATCAAAACAAGAAATTGACTTGATTTGTTTTGTGAAATCAACGGCCTCAATCCTTGAGGGGGCCATTCTGTGTGACAGTTGTTTGTGTTTCTCCTGGATGCAAAGCCACCCCTTTTGTTGAATTTTATGCTCTGTAAGCCATGTTGTCAGTCGCCCCTCCCTCCGTCAGAGGAACAGCAGACAATTGTTTCGTGCAAAACCAGACAAGGTGACGAGAAGGACATGGTCATAGACTTCTCACAAAGTACGGGCCGGGCAATGTGCACATCATGCTGATGAGCTCTGCAAACACGCTGGCAAAACAGGAAATGAAATTCAAAAGTTCGCAGGCCTTTTCCTGTCTACCTGGCCAGTGCATCTGAGTTGAAAGCACTGTCCAAAGTGGTCACAATGAAGCTCTCTGGGATAGCTCTCTGAGGCCAATACTGTCAAATTGCATCCACAGTATCCCAAATTCGACCTGGCAAGGCCGATTTAGCGCTAATCCCCTTGGAGGTGGAGTAAAGAAATCAATTTAAAGAGCCCTTTAAGTCAAAAAAACAAACTGAGAAAGGTTGATTTGATTGTGCTATGGTAAATCCAAAGAAAGAAGTGTTGGTGCTTTCCTAATGCAGAAAAATAAGCAAGCAAAAAGCCAATAGATAGAGGATTTTTAAGAACTAGTCCAATGCTTTCCCAAAAGATTCACTCCACCCAAAAAAGTTGTGTGTGTTCTTTTCTTTGATTTCAGTCCAGTTGGATTTACTTTTACCTCTTCAGTCCCACTTGGGGTTTAGGTTCAAATGATCCCAATGCAAACCTCTGTTGAAATTTTGCTTCACATGGAAGCCCATTTTCTAAAATTAAAAGTGTTGCATGATTTCAACCCAAAACCAGAAGCTAAATCCCAGCTGGCTTGAAACCAGGACCATTGCTCACTTAGGCCTAGATGCTCAAAAGTATTTTGGCACCTAACTTCCTTTGATTTAAATGAGAGTTAGGCATCTAACTAACTATCTTGTGAGGACATGACCCTTAAAACACTCATAAACCTTACACACCTTGATGTCCAGAGCCTGGTCTGAGATTGATTTTTGTAATACACAAAATATATGCGGGTTTGGGGCAGTTTCATAATTTTTTGCATACATGTAATTTAATTAACATGTCTGGTAGAAGTATCTCTCATTTAACACAGGGCATGATCCTGAAGCCCTTACACACATGAGTAGTGCCAGTATAGTCTACGGGACTATTTATGTGACATCTATTTGACATTGGATCTAAATTGAAGGTACCTGGAATCATAGGTAGAGCTGATAAACAATGGAAAACAAAATTAAGCTATTTTCAATCCATAGGTTTTAAAAAGGATGATTTTTCATGAAAAAAAATGTATGGAATTCCTCCTTTACTATTTCCTTCCCAGCCTCTTTCTTTTTTCCATTTTTCTACAGAAAACAGTAATTGAGAAGGGGAAAATGAGAATGGGGATGAAAAACTATACACTGAAAAAAAGGAGTAAGTCTTGCCTTTTATAGTTTCATCAAAACAAAACGTACATTTCTAAAAAAGCAATTTGGGGGGTGAAATTTATAGCTTTGAAAAATAAAAGAAGAACAAATTGTTCATTCAAAAATATTCAGCCAGCTCTAATCAGAGTAGGTTTTTGAAGTATTTTTAGATGCCTAAATACCTTTAAAAAACTGGCCCATAATAAATAAAAGTACTGTATTGTGACTATTTTACTTGTCTGCAAACACATAGCCAGTTCACCACCATTTAAATTATTTACTTCTTTCACTTACTACCTTCCATAATAATAGTTACAGGACCAAAAGCACACTATAAACTAGCATGGATTAATAAAGTAGGCTTTGTATGTCATTAGCACCACAGCATAGCCCTGAATTGTTTTTGTTTGTTTTGTGCACTGTGTAGGTGATCCATATGCTCATTAATAAAATTAATACATTAAACATCTCAATTTTTGGTTAGTTCTAAAGCACTCATTATCTACTCTTATTCATTTGTTAAAGTTATATTTCATTAATCTGAAAAATGCTCTCCCGCTCCTTTTCTTCTAGTTGTCTCCTGTTTCTTTAAAATTTTCCTTCTCCACACCTGCCACCAGATAGAGAGGTTCTCTTAGCCTTTCCCTTGTGAGCCAATCAATTTCATTTTGTCTTAGCTGCTTCACTGCTGGTTCATGATTTAGCCTCTGTGCAGTAGTTGTCCACTGCAGTTTTACTAAGGCATAGCTGAATCTACTGGAATGCTGCATTTATACTTGGTTCACAGGGAATTACTGGAAATATATTTTTCCCCAAAGCCCTCAAATTGAATGGCAGTGATTTAAAATACCCAGCTTATTACTGAATGCTCCTCCTTGCATTTACAACACTACATGGAATGTACAGACTGGTCATGTGACTGGACCAGTGATAGGGGAAGAGCAGCAGTAGAGTAGCAAACCAATAGTAAAGAAAATTATAGAAAAAAAAACTATTCATGGTACTGTCAGAAATCTTTGTAAAAATTATAATATCCTACTTCTTTTTTATATCTAAAAGGTTGACCTCCACATGGGTTAAACTTTTAACTAACCTTTTTCTTCAGTATGAGGCTATCATTAATTCTCCCCAGGTTTAGTGTTAGTAGAATATAATCTGCTGTTCCCAGGTGTTAAATTTTCCTAGGAACCAAAAATTATAGTTTATTCTACATATTGTCACGATATGAATATTTAGTACAGGCTATGTATATGGTGTCATAACCTAGTCCCAGATTTGGACCTTAGCGTCCAAAATATGGGGGTTAGCATGAAAACCTCCAAGCTTAGTTACCAGCTTGGACCTGGTAAAGCTGCCACCACCCAAAAAATTAGAGTGTTTTGGGGCACTCTGGTCCCCCCAAACCTTCCCTCGGGACCCCAAGACCCAAATCCCTTGAGTCTCACAACAAAGGGAAATAAACCTTTTCCCTTCCCCCCTCCAGGTGTTCCTGGAGAGACACACAGAAGCAAGCTCCATGAATCTAAACAGAGGGATTCCACCCCCCCGTTTCCAGCCTTGGAAAACAGAAGTACCGAGAGCTAATCTCTCTTCCCCCCTCACCCAGAGGGAATGCAAAAGTCAGGCTAGTAAATCTAACACACACAGATTTCCCCCTGACTTCTTCCTCCCACCAATTCCCTGGTGAGCACAGACTCAATTCCCTGGAGTTCCCCACTAAAGAAAAACTCCAACAGGTCTTAAAAAGAAAGCTTTATGTAAAAAGAAAGAAAAATACATAAAAAATGGTCTCTCTGTATTAAGGTGACAAATACAGGGTCAATTGCTTAAAAGAAATATGAATAAACAGCCTTAATCAAAAAGAATACAATTCAAAGCACTCCAGCAACTACACACATGTAACTACAAAAAAACAAACCTATCTTTTTGTACTTACAACTGGGAAACAGAAGATTAGAAAGCAGGAAATAGAAAAATCCTTCCCATAGCCGAGAGGGACAGATACAAGACCAGAACAAAGGACTCACACACAAACTTCCCTCCACCCAGATTTGAAAAAGTCTTGTTTCCTGATTGGTCCTCTGGTCATGTGTTTCAGGTTACTTCTTTTCAGGTGAAAGAGACATTAACCCTTAGCTATCTGTTTATGACATAAGGCCATTTCTGTATCTGAAGAACAGAAGGATAAAAATTCAGAACTAAACAAGCAATTGGTTTAGTTTTACATTTATCACATCCACTGTGTTTTAAAATTAAAAAAAAAAATCATTGACCCTTAAGAACACTTCCATCATAGGATTTCTGAAAAAAAGTCCCAATGAGTTTATTTTAAAAAATAAAGTTGGCAACTGTTGTTTCCCACCCCCCACCCCCACCCTGATAATTTGAGATTTCATCCCACCAAACCAACCAAACTAGTTCATTTGTGAGTTATTGCACTGGGAGAAATCATTGATGTTTTCTGTGGCATTGAGTTCCCAATGACTTGCTAATGCACTACATCTGATACAATCAGCCTGCTCTCCTCTCATGGTAAGTCAAGCCTGAACTGTGAAATAACATCCTATAAAACTGCAGGTATCCCAGCAGAATTGCACTTCAGTGAGATTTTGCCACTAACTTTTTGCTGAATTTGAGAATATTTATATGTTTTCCCCCTCTAGAACAATTTCCGCACATTAGTTTGTTTCCCTCGAAGGTCACATTAGAAAATGGAAGTGATAATTATGCAAAACTTTTACACTGTATGGCTTGATCACTCACTTTGGTACCTATCATTACCAGGATATCTCAACAGCTGGGGAAAAAAAATAGTGCTACCAAAAGCAAGTGGTCAAAAAGGAATTTTACAAGAAACACCCAACCCCACCCGAGAATGGTATAAAAAGTGAAGGGTTTCCTGGGCATTTCAGTAAGATGCTTAACACATCCACAAAGGTACTTAAACATCTAATTTAGATGCAGTTTTTGGATCTACTGCAATCAAAAAAACTCCTGCTCAGCTGCTGCCTCTACCCTGTAGGTGCCTAGGTTTTTGCAGCTCTCTAAAATGGCAAAAGTTTCTGCTTCTGAGAATGAACATCATCCTTCGTTCTAGGTTCCCACATATCTATCTCACACCTGAGCCCCAGAGGGGGCCACAAGCCAAGGGAAGACAGGCCTATGGCCACCTAATTCATGGATGGGGCCCAATACAGGAGGCACGCTCAGAGGCCACCTACTGGACTGGGGGCTTGTCCACATGTGAAACCAGGGCTGACCTTACCATGAGGCAAACTCAGACAGCCACCTCAGGTGCCAGACTGTGGCAGGGCACCACTAGGACCCAGAGTGTAGAAAATTGTGTCTGCTACTGGTACATATGTATTCTCTCTGCTCCAGATGCACAGAGATGGTGGAGTGCTGTGCTGGAGGAAGAAGGGCACAAGAGACATAACAGCCAGGCAGAAGGAGAGGTGAGAGGGAATAATAGAAAGCAGCAGGAGCTGCAGGGAGATAGAGGAGAAGGAGCCTCTTATGTACCTCTCTAGCACCCGCTTCTTAGGGAGCTTCCTGTTTCCTGCTGCTTCCCTGAACCCACTTGAGGAGAACAGGCAGTCAACTGAAGTAGTAGGAGGCAGTTAGGCCCTTAAGACACTGATATCTTCCCTTACTTAGGCCCTGCTACCAGCCTGCTTATTTGTCCCCTTCAATTGAGTGTTGAGAGCCACTATAGCTGGCACAGAACAGCAGTCATGAGTGAAAGAAAATGCCTCTCTGGGGCAACATTCAGAAAAAGAAAGATAGAAAACTTCCTTTGCTATGCAGGAAGGAGCTCTCCTGAGATACATAGACACAAATGTTCACTGTGAGCCTTCTGGCACCAGTGAGGATGTGAGTGGTGAGGAGATGCCTGATCTTCCAGTTAGTCAGAGTGCAGGTGACTTGGCAGCTATTGCAGCATCCATATCCCCATCTCAAATGGATGCAACCATGCACCATGTAATCCTGAAGAAAAGTGTGGATCAGAGAAGAGTGTGGTGGAAGTGCAAGAAACAGTTGCTGCTAAGTTTAGTTCCTTAAGTCTAGATGATCCAGGACTGAGGACCCACTTGAGCAGTAGCCTGAGGGACTTCCTTGTACCGCATGGGCCACAGCAAGTGAAAAACTTCATGTTCCTCAAAGACAATGAAAATAGAAGTTTCCATCCAACACATTACTGGCATGAAATCCCCAATGGTGACAAAGTGGAGAGGTCATGGCTTATGTACTCAAAAACCCAGAATGCTGCATGCTGTTTTTGTTTGCAAACTCTTCCAGTCTAATGTTCCAGCCACATTGGGTTCTACAGGAACAAAGGACTGGAAAAATCTGGCAAGAAATCTGGCATGCCATGAGAAGGCAGCAAATCACCAGAGAGCATTCCATAGGTGGAAAGAACTTGAGATAAGACTAAGTTTAAAGGCCACCATAGATGATCAGCATCAAGATAAGGTTGATTGAACTTGGTGATCAGCGTCAGCTTCTAGTGGGGCTGCTGAATTTAATGTAATTCAAAGCATCTATATATTTTTCTCTGCATCAACCCATCGATGGCAAATTTTGAAGCAACACCTGGGAACATCCTCTCTGACACTGAAACCACTGAGTGCCACATGATGGGAAAGTTGAGTGGAGCAACAAAGCCTATCAAACACCAAATTGGGAAGATAGATGATGCTATAGTTGCCATTATGGAGGCTAGTGCTATGACAAGAACTGTTCATGAGAGAACAGTGGCAGAGGGAAATGGAATCACCAGAAACATACATCACTTCAAATTTCTGTGTGGCTTAGTGTTGTGGCATGACAGACTGTTTGAAATAAATGTTGTAAGCAAGAGACTCCAAGGTGTTGACTTTGATTTATCTGGAGCAATGGAACAACTGGACAAAGCAAAGTCATACCTACAACCTTACCGGTGAGATGAGGGATTGTGATGGGGTTGGGACTCACCACCGCAGCACCTCCTGCTGGTTGCCTCTGGGAATTAGCTCAGTCCAGTGGAGCTCCCTCTCCTGGTAGTGTCCCGTCTGTCATCTCACCCTCGGCTGATGTATGGACCCACGTCGCTCCCAACTTGCTGCATCCTCTTCAAGCCACTGCCCTCCAACAGTGCCCCTTAGTCCATCCTTGCCTCCTTCTGGGGGGTGAGGGGGACGGCCAATCAGCTGTCTCTCTGTGCCCCAGCCAATCTCTCCCAAAGTCACACCCCTCTTGGCAGGTGCAGCCCCAGATGGCCACTTCCTTCAGCCAGGTGCAAGGCAAGGGGGGGACCCAGGCTAACCCACTACTCTGGGTCCCAACCCAGGGACCCTCTAGTGGCAGCCATCCTGCCCTCTCTCTCCCTCTCTCTGTCCAAGTCCCTGGGCAGCTTTGACCCCTTGCACCAGCTAGGCCCTTCCCCTCAGGGCCTGCAGCCTGGCAAACACCGGGCTGGAGTTTCCTTCTGCTCCCTTGGGCCTGCCCAGCACTGCGCTGCACTGTCCCAGGTGCTAGTCTCCCAGCTTTGGAGACAGACCTTTGCCTATCAAAGGCGGGGGACAAATTACCTGCTCCCTCTGTGGGTAGCCTTTTTATAGGGCTGAGCCTGGCCCTGATTGGCTGCTTCCAATATGGGCCCTGACTGGCTCCCAATAAGCCCTTTTCTTATTGGCTGTAAATCTGCACAGGCCCACTGGCCTGCTGCAGCCTAAATTCTCAGGGAGTGGAGCAGCTGCCCCACTACAAGGATTTCAAAATGTTCTGAAGCGTTCACAGAAGCTGGCAGAGGAACTTCACACTGAAGCTATTTTCCTATCCATTCAAGAATACAAGAGTCACTGAAGAAGACGACATTTTGCTTATGAGGCACGGGATAATCCCATAAGAGACCTCACATAAGAGACCCCAAACAACAATTTAAAGTTGAATTATTTAACCAGGTACTAGATTGTGCAATACAATCAGTTGAAGAATGTTTCATGCAGCTCAAGGAACACAGCAGTATATTTGGGATGTTGTATGATATTCCAAAACTCCTCATTATACCTGAAGAAGACCTACAGCAACAATGAAGGGCACTAGAGACAGTGTGCATGTCATCAGGTATCAACAATATTGATGCGAGTGATTTAAGTGATGAATTGAAAGCCCTTTCAAGATATATTTCAGCTGAATCAACTCCAAAGGGTGTTCTGGAATATATATGCACAAATAAGATGACCACCCTCTTTCCAAATGATTTTGTTGCTCTGCACATACTTCTAACACTTCCTGTAACAGTTGCCAGTGGAGAATGCAGCTTCTCCATACTGAAGTTAATAAAAACACATCTATGCTCCACAATGACACAGGAGAGGCTGATCAGCCTTGCAACCATCTCAATAGAGCATGAACTGGCCCAGATTGTAGACCTTCAGCAGGAAGCAGTTTAAATCTTTGCAGCCAGGAAGGCACAGAAAGCACCACTTTGATTATTCAAACAGATAAAAATGCCAGTGTTTATATTTGCTGTTCAGGTGTTTGAAAGTTACGTGTTACTTAAAATTTTTGAACAAGGCATTTTAAGTTGTTAGTTCTCCTTTATTGGGGTAGGTAGCAGAGCAGTACCATGAGAGTAGAACAGGAAGGCAGAATTGAGACCTTTCAAAGTTTTGGCCCAAGTGAGGGGGCATGGGGGCATCACTTGAGCTCCCCGCCTCAGGTGCCAAAATGTTGTGGGCCAGCCCTGTGTGAAACACTACAGTAGCACAGCAATACTTCAGTGTACACACTGCTACACCAATGGGAGAGGTACTCCTGTCCACATAGGTAATCCACCTCCCTGAGAGATGGTAGCTAAAATTCTTCCATTGATGTAGTCCTGTCTATATTGGGGCATGGGCAGCAGGTGGAGCCACACTTCGGGGAGGCTAACCCCCAGCTCCGCCCACACATAGCCCATGGCCAGAGCCTCAAGCCCCTCCCCGCAGGAGCCCCGAGACCACTTGTCCCCCTCCCCGCGGCCAGAGCCACAAGTTCCTCCCTGTCCAGAGGAGCCCCAAGCGCCCCCCTCCCTTGGCCGGAGAAGTCCCAGGCCAGCCAGAAGCCTAAGTGCCCCCCACCCAAGCCCTCCATCAAGATGAGCCCCGGGCCAGCTGCAGCCACACCATACCCTAGAATCCAGGGAAATTACTGATGAACCTGGGAAGCTGAATAGCACATACTGCCTCCTCAGCAGCCCAAGAACCTGCATGGGGCAAATAAAGCAAATACTTCCCTCCCAAACCCCACAAATCTCTCAGTAGTGCAGATTTTTCACACCTCGACAGACATAGCTATGCTGATGTAGGTTCTCAATGCAGGTCCCATTCAAAATCTGCTGCTCGAGGAGATGGTGCCACCCAACTTGTAACCTTTAGCCCAGTGATTAGGGCAGTCATATCACATGTGGGAGAGCCAATTTCAATTCCCCACTCTGCCTGTGGAGGGGAAAGGATTTGAATTCGAGTCTCTCACACCTCTCAGACTTTTCCAATAACTGTACTGGCCGCGAATGCATCCCAAGTCCTCAGGACAAATTGATCATTAAAAAACACTTGCTTTTAAACCATCTTTTATATTTACAAAGGTACACTCACCAGAGGTCCCTTCCATGGCTTCATTGTGTGGGATAGTGGCTTGGGAGGGCTGGGAGGGTAATTCAGTCAGGGTGAGAGAAAGCTCCTGGCTGTTGAGGAGAACGGAGTGCAGTGTGCTGTCTGCAAGCTCGTCCTCTTCTTCCTCCTCCTCCTCCTCTTCTCCGTCCGCAGAATCCTCAGCCATGGCCGAGATTACCACCCGCACCTCGGAATCCACGGACAGGGGTAGGGTACTGGTGGCAGACCCCACTAGAATTGCATGCAGCTCAGCCTAGAAGCAGTATGTTTTCAGCCCTGCCCCAGACCTTCTGTTTGCTTCTTTGGTTTTCTGGTAGGCTTGTCTGAGCTCCTTAACTTTCACACGGCACTGAAACTGAGTCCTTGTCGTGGCCTCTCTGCATCATGGCCTTGGAAATTTTTTCAAATGTTTTTTCATTTCATCTTTTGGAATGGAGTTCTGTTAGTACGGAATCCTCTCCCCATATAGCGATCAGATCCAGTACCTCCCGTGCGGTCCATGCTGGAGCTTTTTTTCGATTCTCAGGAGACTGCATTGTTACCTGTGCTGATGAGCTCTGCGTGGTCACCTGTGCTTGTGAGCTCTCTACGCTGGCCAAACAGGAAATGAAATTCAAAAGTTTGTGGGGCTTTTCCTGTCTACCTGGCCAGTGCATCCGAGTCCAGATTGCTTTCCAGAGCAGTCACAATGGTGCACTGTGGGATACCGCCCAGAGGCCAATACCATCGATTTGCGACCACACTAACCCTAATCTGACATGGCAATAATGATTTCAGCATTCGGGGACGAGTACAGAAACCCGTTTAAAGAGCCCTTTATGTCGATATAAAGGGCCTCGGTGTGTGGACGGGTACAGGGTTAAATCAGTTTAACGCTGCTAAATTTGGTTTAAACGCATAGTGTAGACCAGGCCATTCATGCAAGTGGAACCAGTTTACATCTTTACACAGGATCCACACACAACTGATAAATACCACAGTGGTTACATATTTCAATTTGATTTTGTTAGATGCTGTTGAGGCCTTTACTTAGAATTATTAAATACCTTAAATGTTAATCCTGAAGTTACTATACAATCTCAATTCAACTTTCACCTAACCTGAATCTTTAACTTAGTACAGCGACTCCCCCTTTCAACTCTTCCCTTCTCACTTAGCTACTGGTGAACCTGCTGCTGGTGAACAGTGTGGTTCTGAATACATGATACAAGGCTGGAATGTGGCAGGAAGGGGAAATCATGCATAAGAGTGTCATAAATCTCCTCACCACAATGCTAATTTCTCTTTTTAAATACACAGTTTCAGACTGGACTTAAGGCTTCAGAGAAATTAGGAGACTTGTAGGTTTAGAATGAAGTCTGATACCAGACACAGCCCTGGGCTGAGGTTGAAGGAAGAATGGTGCAGGAAAGCAACCTTATACCCCAACCATTTGAGGCAATTTCTATTTGATTGAACACATTTTATTTAGGCTATGGCCTGCAAGACATATATGATTCACCAGTCTTGCACCCTATGAACAGATGAAATAATGATGATAATACTTTGCTTGTGTATAGCACTATTCATCAGTAGATCTCTTCCTTCACAGTCAGTTTCATTATCCCCATTTTACCTGATGGGAAAACTGAAACATAGAGAGGTTAAGTCACTTACCCAAGGTGACCACTAGGCCAGTCACAGGGCCAGGAGCAGAAGTGAGGTCTAAGTGCTCTATTTAGACTGCTGAAAAAATCATTGGGTTTCATTGCTGAAACTGCCATTATTTGTAGCTGGAGCTGCTGCACAAATCTACCAATCCCTTGCTTACTGCCTGTGTGTCTGGAGAAGTTGGAATGTTTGTAATATTATTGAAAATTTCATCCATTCAGGTTTTTGTTCTCTCTTTTTCCACAAAGTTATTCAGACCACCACGTTTAATTAAAAACATATATAATGGCAGCTCTTATTGATATTGAAATATCTCACTGCCTTCATGGGATACCTGCATGGGAAACTCAGCTGAACATTGATGGTCCTGGCATGGGTATACTTGAACTGGAAGTGTAATTCCCAGCTCAGGTAAACATACATGCACTAGCTTTGGCTGAGCTAATACACTAAAGTCATGGCAGTATGGGTGATAGGACAGGCTAGCTGCCCCAAGTACAATCACCTGGGATCTTGATAGCAGTTTGGTGAGCTGGTGGGCTCATTCCAGTTGTCCACCTCATAACTCCCTCCACTACAGTTGTTACTAATTAGTACTAACATCAGCAGACTTATTAGGCCATAGAGTGAATGGGCCTGACGATTGAGCTGAGCTAACCTAACTCACAGGTCACACCTACACCGTGTTAGATGCAGGGAACCATGTTACAACGTGACCTTGACCTGATTACAACACAATTGAAAGTTGTAGTTAAATGGGATCTAACCACGTTCTCTCAACCAATCCTAAACCGTTGATTGTCCAGGATTTTATTCCATTGTAAGGAATACTCTTACGCCATGTCTACATAGTGGTACTGCAACTAGGGGCTCTAGAGGTGCTGTCATACCCCCTGTTTGAAGTAGTAATAACACACACCAAATCCATGGTTCTCAAGATTAGCACCCCTAGTATAAAAATTGTTACAGCTCCCCTGGGTCTTTCAGCTTTGAATTGTGTTTTAGTCAGGTCAGGGAATAACCATGTTGTAACTGGTTTTCATGACTTGATTATAGTTATAGTGTAAACAGAGCCTTATAAACACTTTCTCTTGGTTCACATATTGGGGAAGCATGTATTGCTCATCCCAACACTACCTGTTCTGGGCACAAGCAGAGAACTTCAATCCCCAGGATGTTAAGTGAACAACTACACTTATTTTAAAAAGAAAAATAGAATAGAATCCAGGAGTAAAATCTCATTTGGAGATCACAAAGAATAATAATTCAGTAGGTGTTCTTCTGTAAAGAAGTTGTATTTATATGCTGCTGAACATCTATTTTTAAACATGACTGGCACTGAATTTTCTTGGAGCATTATAACTAAATAAAACTGCCTGGTCTTAGAACTGAGTTTCTCTGAGACAAGGACAACAATAATTGGTAATCAGGGCAGGAGACTGAGCATGACAATTTCTACCCCAAAGCAAAATCCATTAGTAGCAATTTTAGACAGCAATAATTTTAAATCTTTTAAATATTGTACAACTGTAATGCTATACTATAGGAAAGATAATTTCCACAATGTGTCTCTAACACATTCACTTTTTTAGGGATTTTAAAGCCAAAGTTAAGAAAGCATTCCAGAAAATTTTAACCCCTCTTGAAGACTGATTTCAATATTTTCCAGAAAAAAAAAATGGAGGTTCTAGTAGTGGTCAGCATGAGCATTTTGACATTTTAAGGCTGGCTTAGAGAGAACAGAGTTTGAGTGACAGACATTAACTCAAGTTTTGTCTACAGTGGTATTTAAAAAGGTATGTTGCTAGAATGCATTAACTAACACAATCTAAAGGTCTCATCTACACCTAAACCTTAGGTCAACCTAGCTACATTGCTCAGGGGTGTGAAAACTTCACACTTCTGAGACACATAGTTAAGCCAATCTAAGCCACAGTATAGACTCTAATAGGTTGATGGAAGAATTCTTCTGTTGACATAGCTACCAACTCGTGATGGGATAGATTTACTACAACAATGGAAAAATCACTGCAGCAAGTATCTACACTACACTACAAGTGCCACAGTGGCATAACTCCAGTGTTGAAGCTGTACCACTGCAGCTCTAGTAGCATAAACATAGCCTAATATGTTCTACAAGTCTAGGGCATGGTCTACACTAGCAACTTATGTTGGTAATCCTATGTCAAGACAAGGCCTCAGCTTCTCTAAAAGCCAATCTAGTTGACAAAAGTGAATGACGACTCAGGAAAAGGAGAACATTGCAGATATATTCTATTGATTATTGGACCAGCAATTGAGCAGCAATGGTTGAAGGGAAGAGTAGGACAATAAGGCAGGGTAATTTTGAAGGAAATAAGTCCCCAGGAGGGAAGGGGAAAAAGAGAGAAGGACCTACAAATGAAAGAAAAGGTAGCATCAAACAGAAAGGAAAAACCAAGAAGTAGAAAAGGTTGTGCTATCTCATACCCTCAGTTTAAAGATGGCAAGTTGGTGTTTAATTCTGCGGCCTGGGGGGGTTTAACTTGGGGCAAAACTAACCTCACTTTTGTTGCATACCTAAATTAAAACGGAAACATTTAAAAAAAATAGAAGGAACACCAATGGTTTGAACAAAAGCAATAGAGTTGCTTTTACATTTTGTATGCACAAAAAGACAAGGTGAGCATGTGAGACAAAGTGGGTGAGGTAATATCTTCTGTTGGACCAACTTCTATGGGTGAGAGAGACAAGCTTACAGGAGACAAACTACAGCTCTAAAGCTTGTCTCTCTCACCAACAGAAGTTGGTCCAGTAAAAGATATTACCTCCCCCATCTTGTGTCTCTAATATCCTGGGACCAACAGAGCAAACACTGCAAACAAAGGAGATCATGTAGCATTTTAAATAAATGAACCAAATAACTAGTGAGTGTATAAACAGAAGTCAGCTTTGCAAAGTCGTATACAGTAATAGAAACAACAGCAAAAAATATAGGTAGAACAAAAAAGAAACTAGAAAAGACCTCTTGGACAATCCAATTTGGGTATCCAGTTGTCAGACGCATTAAAATAATTCACTTTGTATTTGTGTGTTAGTGTATATTTTCATCCATGTTTGGTAGCAGTGATGAAAGCTTCTCTCGGTGAATCTTTATAAAACTTATACTGAAATTTGTCTGTCTGAAAATATATCACAACAGTTCTTTGCACCTGTCAGTTTGTTTCCTACATTTGAGAACATTTCCTCAAGATGCTGGGGGATCCCAGAGGTATCAGTTTGAAAATGGAAGTAACAAATTGCCATAGCTAGAGCACATTAGGTAAAAAATTCTCTATTCATCTTGAAAATTCAACACCACTTTTCAGTCAGTCACATCCTTGACAGTGAAGGAGCATGGGAGTGATGGATTTTTCACTGAGAGTATCCATATTTGACTATGTTTTCCACAACAGTAGAATGGCTAGGGAATGGAATGGCAATGGTATTAAATATTTATTAAGATTGTGGTGAATGAATATTTGAGAGAGTGGTGTCCACCCTCTGTAGAATCTCATCACTTTCTATCTCCACATTTTTGTGAAAGGAATACAGAACTGTCAGTTAGCTCCATCTGCCCCTTTTCTGCTTGTTTCCAGGTCATAATCATGACAAACACTTAGGCCTAGAGGAAGAGATACATGTTCACCCAGTGTCTCTACCCCAACTCACTCTCCCTCCACTACATACTCAGAGTGAAATCTACTGTGGTGCAGAGGGTCAGCCCAAGGCCTGTGCATCACATGAGGTTTGCCTACATTAGAAAGTTGTACCACTAACTATACTGGTATAGCTAAAGTGTCAACCCCCTCACTCATTAACTATACTGATAGGTAAAGGGGTACAACTCGTGTGTATAGACAAGGCTCAGTTTATGAAATAGTTTTCCAAAGGGCTTGATAGAAACACTGTAAATTGAGACTTATCTGGATAAAGTTTTACAAAATAAACTGTACTGAACAGTTCTGCAGCAGCAGTGGGATGGATTAAATAATACAAAACACCCATTAGATTAAATATTATTTGTTATTACAATAGTGAAAAAATGCTTCAGTCAAGATTTGACCCTAATTCACTCCATTAGGTCTTGTCTACTCAGGGAAATTTACCACTGTAATTATACCAGTATAACTCCTCTTGTGGACACTCTTATTCCAGAATAAAAACATCCACACAGGGAGTTATATTGTGTGACAAAGTTCCTCCTCTACCTTGGTGGGTCCTGCGCTTATTGGTGGACTTGCTCGCCCCAGAGATCTTCCCCTCTGGTAGAACCAACAGTCTGGGTCAACTGCTCCTGTGTCTGATCAGGAGTTGGAGGTTTGGGGGGAACCCAGGCTCTCCCTCTACTCTGCGTTCCAGCCCAGGGGCCTGTGGATTGCAGCTGTCTATAGTGCCTCCTGTAACAGCTGCATGACAGCTACAATTCCCTGGACTACTTCCCCATGGCCTCCTCCAAACACCTTCTTTATCCTCACCACAGGACCTTCCTCCTGGTGTCTGATAATGCTTGTACTCCTCAGTCCTTCAGCAGCACACCCTCTCACTCTCAGCTCCTTGCGCCTCTTGCTCCCAGCTTCTCACACACACTTCCTCTTCTCTGGCTCCCCCTGGCCTGACTGGAGTGAGTCCTTTTATAGCATCAGAGGGACCTAATTAGAGTCAGGTGCTTAACAGCCTCACCTGACTCTTAGTAGGCTAATTGGAGTCAGTTGTTCTCATTAGCCTGGAGCAGCCCCTGCTCTGGTCACTCAGAAAACTGCTTATCCAGTGGCCAGTATATCTTCGTTCTACTACACTGCTGTTCCCAACTGGCCTGGGTCTATCACAACTGGTATAACAATGATATAAAGATATAAATATGCCAGCGAATTTCCCCAGATATGTCCCTTTGTATCACCAAAAATAATAATACTTCCTTCAGTGAGGTTTGCAGTTCTCTCCTCTCAACACTTGTAGACACTTGTGTGCACTCCCAACCCATCAGTAGTTGTTTATTCAAACAAAACTTGTTTAATTATTCTAATCTCAAATTAATCCCTTCAGCCTGTAGTCCTTTTTGACTTTTTAAGAATCATAACGTTTCCTCTGTCTCTCTTGGCTTTGAATGTAGGGCTTCAAAGCAGGTCAGACATGCCAAAAAGTTGTTAAATTTGATCAGCCAGCTAGTGGGTACAAGATGAAGAATTTCTTCTTATGCATTGACCATTCCTATTGTGGGGAAGGAAATCAGCTGTGTTCATGCATGATGGGACAGGATTGCCTCTGAAATTTCTCAAATATCTCATCATCCTCTTCCATGTGATTGATAGTATGGTTTTGCCAAAGTTTGTGGAGAAGGAAGAGGCAGCACACAAGGCCACTTGCAATAAGGCATTCTTATTTTCACCCTAAGGGCTGCAATACAGGATGAAAGCATCCACAGCTCACATTAGTATTGTCATCTCCATCAGCAACCATCTGTTTCAGCTGCAGAGCAGTTTTGTTGCTATTTAGCTGCAATGGCACAGCCTTTTCAGCCCTGTCTTCTAAGAGGTCTAAGAGGCAGTTAACCATGCCAGGCCTCCATGTTAAATAAGTCACCAGTTCACCATTTAGGGAATATTTCTGTATTGTCTTGTTTGGAAGTGTGACTTAAATCTGAAAAACAATTCATTATTTCTCAGAGTTTTCTCTAACGAGCTAGCACATTATTTACTAAACAGAACCTCCATTTCCCTTTTAAATTCATAACCAGAGCATTAATAGCATTATTAATAATATAGATATTATTACTGGCATTAACAATAATTCTATAAAGTGTTCTTTACCAAGTCTTTTATCCAAGGATTTCAAAGCATGCTATCAACAGTAATTCAGATTCATATTGCCCCTGTGGGGTAGGTAAAGAATATAAAGGGAAAAGCAGACACTACTAGGGTAGAATTTGAGAGTCTTTTTAACATTGCACATCTATGCCACACAACATGTTAGGCAAGAAGCAAAGAAAAATCCTCTCTCTAGTTGCTAATGCAGTGGGAAATTTATAATTTGACCAGGAAATTAAAGTTAATACCCCTGTTCTTAATGACTGCAAGTAATAAGGACTAAATTGTGCAAATCATTAAACTTGAATGGAGGATGCTTTAGAGCTTGATTTCAGCCTGGGTTCAGAAACAGGCAATGGGCAGAGCTGGTCAGGAATTTTCCATTCCAATGGAAAAAAACCTGATCGCAAAATCAAAATGTCTGTGGGTAAATTTCAATGTTGCAAATTTTTTTAATCTATTTTTTGTTGGGAAAAATCAAAATGTCAGCTACTCAGGTAACCACCTTGAAAGCTTTTGTCAAATTCAATTTCTGCCTAAGGAGAGAAAGTGAAATTGCAAGTCTTTAAGATGGGCATTTGGTTCGGCTGAAAAATTCAGTTTCTGTTCTCCTGAAACAAAGTTTCTGGAAATCCATTCCTGTAACAAAAGTGTGTCAAGATGGAAATAAACTTTTTCTTTTGGATGGCAGTGAACATTGTTAAAATGCTCTTTGCTGATTCATTTAGACTTTGAACTGCGTTAGTTGGGAAAGTTCATCACAGGGCAAGTCACATGGGATTTCAGCTGTCTCTCTAATTAGCTGAACTACCCTAAGTAACATGCAAGGTCATCAGAAGCCATTTTCTCTCAGTTTCTCAGAGAGAGAGAGAGAGAGAGAGAGAGAGAGAATGTGTTCATCTAAGTTCTCTGAACTACACTGAAAAAAATAGAAGGAAAAAAGATTGTATCCTTTTTGATAATTTATCACACACAGAATGACTGTTTGTATAAAGAGGGAAGGAGGGGTTGTGTTTCTCTTTTGGCAATTTTTCCATGACATTCTCAGTCGAAGTGGAAGAGATTTATTTTAGTTTTTAGGACACAGACCTCACACCAAAACAGTAGAACAGCAGAGAGCTCCACCTATTAATAATTCTACTAGTCAGTGTTAACCTTATTTTAACTTTTACTGGTAGCAAAGGCTATGGGTAAGAATTGTATTGAGACATCTGTTCCCCATTCATTCACATCCTTAATCTTTCTGAAAATTCTGCCTTTCAGTTGAAATTTTCCATGATTGGTCTCAGCCCCAGAAGTGGATATTTTCTTGAACATTGAGCTGTATTCATTCACCCATTTTTAAATTTTCAAGAGTTTTAAAAAAACTACTGTAAAGATTAAAGCCTTTGGCAATAACTCAAATGGCTCATCTTTACGAGTTGAAAATCTTTAGCAGAGCTCATCTAAATTATTTATTCATTAGTTAATCAATCACAGTGTACTTGGAGCTGCACAATACGGAAAGGAAGATCCTTCCAAGGATAGACTAAGTAGACAGACAACACATCTCACCCAAAGCGCACAGCATGATGGGTGGTTCTATCTTAGAGCATCTCAGATGAGATTCAGGAAAGCCAGAGAAGATAGAAGATAATCAGAACATGGACAGCATTTTAGCCAAAGGGACAAAAGAAAGGTTAGATTAAAAAAAACAAAAACCCAAATTTTAAAAGAACCAAAGACAACTAGTGTATTTTAATGGAACAAGCTTGAAGATTTCTATGTGCCAGAGCATAGTTAATAAAGTCACTGAGACCTTGTCTGTAAATACTATACATGTAAAAGGAACAGATCTTTCTGAGGAGCTGGGGAGATTGGCAACAAAATTGTGCATTAACAAGTTTCTGTGCATCAGAGGCCACTAGGAACTTTACTTGTAATTGTATTTTGTAAAGAAGCTTTAGTCAATTGCCCTCATAGATCCTACTAATAGAAAAAAATGATATCAGTGTCATTAGGTAAACCATATTTGGGTAAAACTGGTTGTGAAATTCTTTTCTAAAATAAACTGTACTGAGAAAACCAAGATAATGGAATATCTTGAAGGTAAAATTTGCAAGGACCATTTGAAGACATTTAATACTTTAAATAAATCAGGATTTTAAAAAGCTATATGAGATAGTGCTAAATATCTGAAGGGCAACAATATAGAAGAGGGAAAATAATCATTCACAATGGGCACTAAAAGTTAAAGAGTAAAAGGTTAACATTGAAAAATGAGGCATTTAATTTCTGATACGTTAAATTCCAAAAATGCTACAGTCTATGCTGCTCTCTGAAAATGATATATTTTGTTTAGTCATTAAGAACAACATTTTGATATTAAGACCAAACACGGTAACACTTTGCATAGGGGGAGGTAGGTTATAGTACAGTGTGTAAACATGATCAAGAAAAAGAAAGGATAAAAGCAGATTTATGGGAAGGGTAGTGCTTTATGCAAAGGGTTAGACTACTGATCCAAAAAGATCTTTTAACACTATCAGGTCTGAATATATGAAAGTAAGAGATCTATGAAGGGAAGGGGAAGCTACATTGAAATCAATCATTCAGAGGTAATACTGAGCAGAATGATGACTTCAGTTGAAGTCAATATTAAAACGTATTGATCTGAGAGATAAATATTGACCAAAGTGAAGCCAAAGTCAATATTTAACTTTAGGAACAGTAAATCTTGATAGTAACTATAAAGAGCAGCCAGCATCATCTATGTCTGAAATATATTCTATTATATTTTACAAGGGACTAGAAGCTTTTAAATGAGAATCATTTTCTCGGATTTTGGAAAGCCCCCTGCCTTGCGGACCAATCCAAACTGTATACACTTTATTTGCCAAAGATCATATAATGGTTGGGGTGATCTAGATATTGAGAGAACCAATCCAGGCATTTAAAAGCTGCCTATTTAACTAAAAAACATTTGTGAGCATCTTTTGCAGATTTATGTTCATTATGAAATGCTGCAGCATTTTGGAAGCTGAAGCTATTTAACAGTTTATTGGAAAATCAATTATAAAGTATATAATGTATCTCCACAATTTTCTGCCTTTTCTTAAATTTTCCCCTCAACACATCAATTGGACCCATAAAAATGTTCATGTGCATAACTTGTAAATATAATGGGAACTGTTATTTCAATATATAAACTATCAGATATTGATGCCCATAATTTTGTGCTGGTGGTGTTATTAAAATTCCTATCAGTTCTGCTACCAGTGTATGTGATCTGTTTCCTAACCTGCTGCCTGAAGTTTTACAATGTTAAATAGAAAAATCTCTCTTTTACTCTCTCCCTTCCTCTATGTCTTTGCTAGTATTAATAAGATGGAGCTGATTGTCACAACTAAGATAAAAGCAAATTAATACATACAAATAATTAAGCAAAAACCCACAGCAGTTAACAGCCTTGAGGCAGCTCTAACAAACAAGCTTTCCCTATAACATTCTGAAGAGTTTTATGTTATTATATTAGAAACCCATTTGGTTTTAAAACCTGCTGTATATTTATATTTATTTTTCTAAAATCCAAACACATTTACAATAAAAGATTATGTGGACAGCCCTGGAGGATACCAATGTTCCTAGTCTAGACTGTAGAACATAAACACAAGGAATGATGTACCACAACTGTATGCAATAAGGCTTTAATTCTATCAGAAGGGGTTTTATGACATTAAGAATCATGACAGTGAACCTCAAATGGTTTATTCATGTCACCACAACCCAAAGATTAAATTAGTTCTGATGTACTTACGCTTAGGATCATGGAATTAGAGATGGAAAACTGTCCTAAATGCCCATTTCCCAGCCAATGCCATACATTTTCTAGTATCAGAGGGGTAGCCGTGTTAGTCTGAATCTGTAAAAGCAGCAAAGAGTCCTGTGGCACCTTATAGACTAACAGATGTATTGGAGCATGAGCTTTTGTGTGTGAATACCCACTTTGTCAGACACAAGTTCATGTACATTTTCTAGTACACAGTCCAGTCTAGTTTTAAATGTCCTAAACTACTGGTAGCCAATGGCCTAGTTTTTCCAAAAAATTGGGTAGTTTTAGACATTAATTTTCAGAGTTTGATTTTCAGAAACTCTGAACACTGAAAACTCCATCTGAAGTCAATGTGTTCAGCACCTCTCACAAATGAGGCCAAGATGGGTGTCTCAAGTTGGGCACCCATAGTTAGTGGACACTTGACAATTTTGTATGTGCTATTGTTGTAGCCATGTTGGTCCCAGCATATTAGAGAGACAAGGTGAGTGAAGTAAAATCTTTCAGACAGCCAACTACTGAGAGAGACAAGCTTTCAAGCTTACACAAGCTCTTCTTCAGGTCAGTTTTGGCATTTATATCTAAATTGTTCCCTCTAGCTACTAATTTTGCGTTTCTATCTAAAAAAGGCAATCAAATTTGTCTGGCAAGATATTCTTTTAATATTCTTGCAGCATATTTCTCATTGCTCTCTCAGCCTCCTGAACACTAGATGGTAAGTCATTTCTTTAATAATATTTGTTCTGTTGTTTTAAAAGGGGACATGGACGCATACATGTTTTCCCTGCTAGCAATGAGTTAAGCACTGACAAACTGTGAGATTGAGTACTTCCTAATACTTTGCTGGAAAAATAACATCAAACTGTATTATAATAGCATCCAGGAAGTTAAGTATTTTGCTCGAGTTAAGCATCTCTAGAGTTATAAACAAAAGTGATAATACTGGGGATTTACCCACTTGAGAGAAGAGTCAAGATCCATTCGTAAATCAGAAAAAGGGCATTTTAACAGAATCACATTTAAAAGGGATTGCACTGTTACTGCAGTTTGGCTTTTGAAATGCTTACCAACCAATGTAAGATACCAACAAAACAGAACAAATAAAAAACCCTCGAACTTGTGATATTTCTAGGGACAGATAATACACTATTTGCAAAAAATTCCTCATATTTTCTTTCTCAAACCCAAAAAGATTTCATTAAGTGAGGCCATCATCAAGCCTTTGGCTGGATTGTGATGATTCGGTCTCTTTGTTTCCCTCACACAGGATGAAGTCTTTATGCAGTATTGTCTGAATGTTTGCTCAGTTAATCTCCTAGCAATGTGTGATGAACAATCTGCCTATTGACTGTCTCACCAATTGCTAGGCCCTCCACCCTCACCCCATGTTGAGACTCATCTAGTCTCTGCTGGCTGCTCATTTTCCTTTAAAAGAAGTGCTCTGTCTCTCTTCCCATCCCCCAATTGTCCCTCCCTCTGGAATCTGGAAAATGCTGCCTACATCATAGTCTGTCCTTGGATAATTACTCAGTTTAAGTCACCTTGAGCTCTCATAGCACAAAATGATCTCTCCGCTGAGTTTTGTATGTTCATTTTCATACCAAGGAAAACAAACTTAGGATGAACAGGCAAGTTTTGGCAACAGCTGTCATCACATTATCCACAGAGTGCTAGTAATGAATAGTTTGGGGGGGGGGGGGAAAGGGGAAAGAGGCAAATAGTGTAGGAAGCTATACATCATGACTAAAACCCAAGAACTGACCTCAGAGCAGGGCTGTTCACTCACAGCTTCCCTCATCACCAACGCAGAAGAAAAATAGAGAAAGGATCAAATAAAAATCCAAGATGCTACACACTGAAGTTTTGAACTAGCTTAAAATCAAAACCTAGGACCCAATTCTGCAATCAACTCCACTTGGGTACGAGGCTTTGCCTGTGCATAGGCAATTGCAGGATAGGGACCCCTAGATCCATATCTTGCAAATGACTCCTACTTTAGCATAGGAAAAACCAAAAGTAGAATTCAAAATTTCCTTAAGCCTTGGTGTTTTAAATCCAGACCCCAGGGAAGTTTTCAAAAGTACCAGCATGATTTAGGAGCCAAATTCCCATTCTCAAAGTGACTTAGGCACTAGGACATCTTAATTTTGGAACCAAAAAGCACAGTCCAACAAACCAAACCAAACAATTGACAGCAAAATATTCAACACTTCAAAGGATATCAATGCATTTTTTTTAAAACATGGGTTTGAAAAAATAATTAGCCTTTCCCTGAAACAGCCGTGGTTCAAACAGCAGTGGTTCAAACACATTTCCCTGTGCATATGCACTACAAGTGTAATATCACACTTTCTACAAAGTTTCCCTGGTGAACTTGCAAATTTCTTTAGACCAAACTTCATCTCCATGAGCTCAGTTTTAACACATTTTGCATGTATTTCCTTAATTCTTAATGAAATTTGGGTTTAAAATTCATGTTTCATACTCAAAATGTCTCCCATTGGGTTTCAAGACAAGCTTATTACTCCCATAGAAACATGCTATGAAATAAATTCTTATCTTGACAACCTTTGGTTTATCCATTGCGCTATTCCACATAGACATAATTAATCACTGAATGCACGTGTGTAAGGGAGTATGAAGCAGAGCTTCATCTCCTTTTCCAGGGATCTATGATATTGTTTTTCAAAATTTTATTCTTTGCAATGGTTTATGTTTTGAAGTTCTGTAGAACCTTGAACTACAGATATCATGAATCATATTTTCAAAAGAATTCCTGATGCACAAATAATGCCTTTTAAAGGAATACATTCCAGCACGGCTGATTCTGCCTTGCAAAGGTTCAGAAAAGGAAGAAAGAAACTTGTTTTAAAATAAAGGAAAATGCTGGCATTAAAGAAACTGTGCTAATAGAATGGGTGCGTGTAGGATTCCAATGCTGTATGTCTCCAGCATCTTGTTTACACCTCAGGATCTCGAGTCACACATTCTTAAGAGAAGGATTAATCAAAAGAAAGGAATTAACTACATGCCTTATATTAACTTAATCTCAGAAGTTTCCCCCTGTCCAGAAAAACAGGAAAGTTGCTTATTTTTATGCAGTTCTCTTCTCAAATTACAGGCAGTAACTTATCCAATTCTGCAAGGTCTTCCCCATTCCCTGTCTCTCCCTCTCCAATCTAAGGTCTGGTCTACACTGGGGAGAGAGGGGGAATTGATCTAAGATAAGCAACTTCAGCTATGAGAATAACATAGCTGAAGTCGATGTATCTTAGATCGAATTAAAATTACTTACTTCGCATCCTCGCAGCGCTGGATCGATGGCCGCAGCTCCCTCATCGACTTTGCTTCTGCCTCTCACCGAGCTGGAGTTCAGCAGTCGACGGGAGAGTGATGGGGATTGATTTATTGCATCTACACTACACGAGATAAATCGATCCCTGATAGATCGATATCTGCCGGCTAATCCGTCGGGTAGTGTAGACGTACCCTGCTGCCTCCTCAAACATGCACAATACCAAGTCACGCCCAATTACCCTACCATTACCCTTGTGCTTACCCCTGCTAGCACAATTCTTTCCTGCCCTCAGAGCCTCCCCAAGCCCCCCTCACTTCCCTCCAACCCAACCCACTATCCCTTCTCAGAAACACACTCATATACTCCTATGCCCCATGCTGATAATCCCATCACTGCCAATCCAGTAGAGCTGATCACGTTTCATTAAAATGTGCTGTTCTGTCAAAGCATATTTGTTTCCACTAAAGCTTTCTTTGGGAGGAAAAGAGATTAAGTGGGTGTTTCCTATACTGGCCTGTGATGTAGGGGACGAAGGTTCAAGAGTTGCTTTGCCTGAGACAGAGTAGGCTTTTCATCCCAGATCACTCTGAATGAAGGAGAGCATAGACTTGAACCTGGGTTTGCCATACCTCAAGTGCCAGGATACACATCAGCCTCAGAACCTTGCCTATTCCTACCTGCCACCCACCACCACCAGGTTCAGAAGCCCCCTCTTCTTTTCCCCAGACAAGAACCTCTCCCCACCCAGGTCCTTACTGGAACTAAAGAGAGGAGGAAGATGGGATGACTATGATGGCTACAGAGAGCCTTATGCAGTCTGTTTGTGGGGCTGAACAGAATCTGCGCCTACTCTGTCCCTACTCCTTTCTTCCTCCCTCCACTGCCTACAGTCTTTGGGCTTTACTGTACTTTTTTACAAAGTTAACTGTCAGTTTGCTCGAGGTACTTACCATGTTTGATCCAGGTGACTAATATCTGTTCTTTACTCTAAGCATCAGCCCCACTAAAAGCCCATTAAAGACAGACAGCAAGCGGTCCTGAATCCTGCAATGCATCTCCCACACTACAGAGCCTACAGTGCACCTGATAGGTGGGGCATTAAGCCCTTAAGAACAGTAGCTGACCCAGAACACTCATGGCACAGAGGAATGAAGAAGTCTAAGTTCCCATGACCAGATCCTGGGCTGCATTAGGGTCTCTCTTTACTTCTCTACCAGTGCAAAGGTGCCCCAAAGACAACTTACCTAGCTATTGGAAGTCTAAGGGGATCAGCAGGTGGCAGAGAGCTACTGTAGCAGTTCCTACATTAAATTTCCCTGATAGGTCATGTAGATAAAGAGGTAATCACTGGAGAAAATGAGAAAGTGACTGGGATATGTTGTATCCTTGGGGGGGAGCAGGTTTAGGAAGAAATCACTGGAGACCAGAGAGCTGTAAGCCTTAAAAAGCAACCATTTATTTACACACACTGAACTAACCAAACCAGCCAAAACTGGGTGGGCTATCCCCTAATAATCTAACTCAGTTGCCATAGCAACAACAAGGGGCTATTACCAGGACAACCAAATACACAACAGGATACCCATGCACCCTTCTGATTTCCCAGCTGCCATAATGGCCTCTTAGGTCCATAGGCAGCCATCTTCAGTTAGAGCAGCCCCAAAGAGCGCGCAAAGGTGGCTCAGAATTGCTTCTGCATCTTCCTCTGATCTTCAGCGGCAGCAAGCACCCTCAAACACAGCTTAAGGATCTGGCATTTTAACTTCTATTGCTTTCCCCTCAAGGAGCCTGATCAGCTACCTTCCCCTGAACCACTGTCTCTTCCAGCACTGTGGAGCCAGAATCCTATGGATTCTCTGCAGTGAGCCTTCCCCATGGTTGAGGGGAGAGGGGGCTGGCATTCCCTCCACCCCCTTCATGAGCTCAGTCCCAAATGCAGCAGGACAACATGGGCCCTGAATTTGCTTTAATAGTGACACCATGGAGGTGCAGCCTATTTGGTCACATTTATCACTGTACTAATCTAAGGTTTGCTGTCCATAATTAATCAACCTTAGGCAAAAGAAATAATCCAGCATTTTTCAACTTCAAAGTGCTTTTTCAAACACTAGCTAATTAAAGATCAGGAACAATTATTTCTAAGTTACTTTATAAACACTACTTAAAAATGAAATAAGGACATTTTTGACCATATGTGTGGGTTTTTTTAGTTTTCTGTTTGTTTTTGTTGTTGTTTTGGTTTAGGGGTTTTTACTTTTAAATCTAAATAACTACCAGCTACCTATTAACATAGTATTAATATGGAGATTTCCTTGCAGACCAAATATAGCAAAAAAAATAAACATACAGCTGGTTCTGATCCTGAAAATATGAAACCTTGTAATACTGCTTTTTTGAAAATCCATTTCACACATTTATTTTAGCTCCTAGTGGCCACATACTTGTTAAAACTTTGCAGACTGAGGACAAGGAAGGGAGAGGAAGAGTTGGTTCCTTTTATGTGGATTGACACCTGTCCATGGCCTCAGTGCTTAAATATAGCAAGTTCTCATTCTTATCTGTGTCTCTCTCTATAATGATAAAGAAAAAACAATAAAAATACACTAATAATCCTGAAGCAGACCAGATCTTCCAGGTAGAAAACATCGTATTTTCTCTCATGAGCTGTAAGCTCTAGATAAAAATTAACCATATCATATACAACGTTGTATTAAAGTAACATGAAGAGTTAAGAGACCCACAGAAATTCTGAATGAAAACAAACTCTAACACACTATCCTTGACTCATCTTCTTACACCTTAATCTCTAACCACACATAGGCTCTTTAAAAATAACATTAAAGAACTTATTGTGACTTAACAGTGTGCTGCACTCTGCCCACACTATACAAATATTAAAGTCTTCTATAACCAAATTTAAAACAAAAACAAAAAAAAGGGACTCCCATTGATTTCATTCAGCTTTGGATCACAGGTCCTTAGTCTCTGTGTCTCAGCTCACTAGGTGTAAAATGGGAACAGCTATCACACAGGGATGTTGGGTGGATAAATTCATTACTATTTGTGAAACACTCAGCTCCTGCAGTGATGGGAAGGAGGGGTATATTTAGCAATGTAGGTTTAATAGCCTTATTGTGTTATATAAACCATTCAGGGCAGAAACAATGCTCACTCATTCTCACTCTGCTTGCGCTAGTTAGGAGTAATTCCACTGGAGATGGACCACTGTTACACAGGAAAGTGAAATCAGGCGCGAGCCATCTCTTTCTATGCATCTTTTTAGGCAGTGTAAAAATAATAAATTGGATTTGTTTGAACCCTGCTGAGAGCACTTACAATTGCGTCAAAGGACACAAGTACAACTTTGTTTCCACTTTGTAATTTAGACAGGAACTTTAACTATGTTCCAGATGCATTCAAAGGCCTTGGCCTTGTTCATTTGTTTAGCACAGTAACCCTGCCTTGAACAGAGCAGGATTGTGGATGTGTTTACCCAGTTTGGAAAATAATGCCATTAACTAATTTCTGAAATGGTTTTAAAAGTCAGGCTAGCATTAGGGGGAGCAAAAAGGCAGCACAGCACATATTTTAGCCTTGGCACTATCTGAGGTTCAGCAATACGAAACAAAGCTCAGAGTGTTAGTGTTAATGGAGGTTTTCCACTTTGTAGATTGTTTTATTTAAAAGTGGGGGATGAAAAAAAGACAATGAATTTTAACTATTCGTCATGCGATGCCTAAAGTTCTCAGTGTACTTTGAACAAAACAGAATTATCATGAATATGTTTGTGGACAGACTGAGAACTCACTCGAAGCGGTCGCTATCTACTATATAAAAGTGTGTGGAGAGGCCACAGGCAAGACTCCTCCTCTCATGTGCAGATGTCAGAGCTCAATGTCCAGGTTCTGTAGCCAGAGGTTAGCTTCTGTGTTTAGGGAGGTGAGGCATTGCAAACTACCCTCCAGATGTTGAATTGGCACTCTTCCACTCCATGAGTCATTGTCTGCAATGCTACCCCCCCCCCCACACACACACACTCCACCACAGCATGGAGGGGAAGCCAAACCAATCTGCCGTATAGTTGCAGCAACTCTAGATGAGCCAGAGAATAACCCCTGTTGAACCTGATCCATGATCTATGATCAAGAGGACAAGGAGGCAGGTGCAGTGATGGACTCCTGAATATACATAGCATGTTAGACTCTCTTTCCCACCAGTGTTTCCATGCTATAAGAATGTTATTGTCGGCTACTTGGTGGTGCTGCTCATCCATGAGTGGTAAAGGGCCAGTAGCGTTCTTGTCTGGGAGTCCATGAGCTGCTGTGGCAAAGCGGTTTTGAGAGATCAGACATGGTGTTACAGCCAGTCCACAGGAGTGGGATTCTTCCTCTGAATATGAGCAGACCTTCGAGCTGGGGCGGCACACCTTCAAGTTGTTTCCTGTCTGAAAATGGGTCAGACAGTCAGCTGGAGATGTAATAGATTGGTATAATCTGTCATAGCTCTCCAGGCAGACTTAACACTAATGACATCTCATTGAAGGTCTGGCAGAGCTATGTGTGCTAGCACATATAACCTGGAGGCTGGTGTATAATTCAAGAAGCCACTAATAATGCAAGTGACTGAACTCAGCTCCATGCCAACAAGCTGAGTGCAGAGGCTGCACCCCCAGAGCTCAGAACAGCATTCAGCTGGAGCAAACACCAGGCCCAATACAGATGTACAAAAGACTGATGGGTTTGCCCCCCAGGAGGTTCCCAACAGTTTTTGTAAGAAAGCAGTACAGGAAGAGATTTATTTTCAGATGAGGCCAGTATGTCAGGCTACAGTCCCAATTATGTGACAGCTGATTGAAATGGCAGTAACCATCCTGTACATGGATCAATATGAGTTGATTGGCAAGATGATTGTTGAGATGGAAAGCAGTTGCCACTGCCCTGGTTTCATTAAGAATTAGTCTCCACTGCTGGCAGTAAGTGGTCCAAATGTGCATGTCTTGGTTGATATTCCCTTCATTCTCATGGAAATCATTTTCAGTGCCAGCAATACAGAGATGTCATACACGTACTTCTCAGCCTGCATTTCAGGAAGATTGTATGTGCATATATTGAACAAATGGGGAGCGAAAACTGAACCTTGTGGATGACCATTGCAGAGAGGATTAAGACGACCAAATTTCTTCCTGACTCACAGGATGAAGCTTCAGTTACTTAAACATTTCTTGGATGAATCACACTGCCCAGGTGAGAATCCTATGCTACAATTTCAGGTCACAGTGAACACGTCTTTAGTCAGTGCAGGGTGACATCTGCCTTAAGTGCTATCCTCATTGTTGGTAGGTGATATTGCTAGGTAGTAACAGTTGCAGCTGAGTGGCAATGCTGGAGATTACAGCTGATAGTAAAGTAAGTACAAAGGGCCAGTCAATAAAATTAAAACATGGCAAATCCAAAATTGATAAAAAAGGAAATACCTTTTCACACAACGTGTAATTAGAGTGTGAAGTCATTGCCAGAGGAAGTCACTAGGGCCAAGACTTAAGCAAAATTAAAAAAAAGGATGTGATATTTACATGGATAGCAAGAATATCTAGAGTTTGGACAACAAAAATTTGGAAGGAATATTGATCCTTGTGCTTCAGGGTTTAAGTCAATTTCTATTAGAGCTCAGGAGGAGATCTAATTTGGGGATGGGGGACAGATTATCCCACATGTGCCTACCGTGGGTTCTTGCCCCTTACTCTGAAGCATCTGGTATTAGCCACTATCAGAAACAGGACATGGGATTAGCTGGACCTCCAGTTTGATCAGCCTGGCAATTCTTATTCATATGCTGGGTGGGTGGTGGTTCTAAGTCTGGTGGAACCAGACTAAATTTAATAAATTAGATGACACCTGAGTTCTAAAATCAGGTCACTCTGACTATATTATCCTCTCCTCGCCCCACCACCACCACCACCACCGATCACACCACACCACACACACACCCTCACTTGAATCCCAGCATGATTTTAGCAGCCAATATTCTCGCAAACCAGACAACCAAAGAATAACATTTTATACCAGTTAAGGGCTGAAATTACGAAATTTCAGATGATGTCCTGTGCAACATTGTCTCTAGTTCTAATAGCTCCAACGATGATAGACACTAAAATCAGCTCAGAACAGAAGGCAGTAGGAACGTGCAAAGGTAAATGGTTGTAAGAATGGTGTGATTCGCAAACCAAACCACCAGGAATAGAAAATATTGCCATGTATCACGGGAAAGCTAGAATTTCCAAGCTTTCCCATAGAGTGCAATGTTAGTTTGTATCCCTGGTGATTCACAAGACATCATACCATAAATGGTCAACGGTTGCTCAGAAAACCAAAAATACAGTGCAATTTACCAGATCAGCCAGGATGCTTTCAACATCCCAAGCATCTGGACCCATCAAGCTTCCATAACAGTTCTTCAGTTAGGTGTCCATTACTCCACATCATATTTTTGTCACTATGCACTTCAAGACATACTGATTTTAAAACGTAGCAAAAATATATTATGCAAAAAATACCAGAAGGAGCCTATCCATATTTTAATTAATGGTATAAAACATTCCAGAACAGTTACAAGATAAATCTGACACCTACTGGAATTCCAAAAAAGGAGTTCTATGATTGCAAACATCATATATGAATCTAAAGGCAAAAAAAGTGTTACATTATCTCTTAAAAATACCCATGCATATTATATGCGTGTAGATAATAAATAGCTGGTTTGTGTGTTTTTTGTTTTGGTTTGTTTTTGTTTTCCTAATTTCATACTAAATTTAAGAAATAAGAGGAAAATAATTATTAACAAATCCTTCCATTAATGTTTACTAATAACCAGCCAGCTTTTAAAATTCACTCAAACTTTGTCAAGTTTCAGCTGCAAGTGGATTCCTGTAGTTTAATTATTAACCTCTGAAAAAATGAGATCTCTAAACTCAAAACATGCTTAACTAACAGAGACGGCTATTACATGGCATGAAAAGATTTTTGGGACTGCTGAACCAGTGCCTGAGATTACTCTAGGGTTAGGAATTCTGTGCACGTTGTTTAAAAACTCTGCCTGTTAAGTCTCTCTTTGTCATGTTAAAAACAAATTAAAAATAGCAAGAAGTATCCCAGCTGGGGATGAAACCTAGAGACCCTGTAAGCAACTTAGGTAATTATAGTGTTGGATAAATTGCAGTTAAGCCATTTGGGTTAACTGTATGACAATCAGTAGCTAAACCAACAAAAGGGTAAAAAGGGGACAAAATGTGTGTTGACAACACTACTAAAAACCAGGCAGGAACAGCCTTTCAGTGTCAGAGATCTTCTGCTGGCTTCAAGACATTATAGTCCCAAAGTACTTTAAGTCACAGACAGGAATTGGCTAGCTATAGATTATGTAATTAAAAAACCCGAACAAAAAATATTCTTCTCTCATAAAGGCTGTGATTTCATACTTCAGATACCAGCAAAAGAACTGTATGAATTTGTTTCCCAGATAGAGTCAGGAAATAATGGAAATAGGTCCATGAAATTACAAAAGAATGGCACCCTTTACATTTAGACAAAGGCCCTGTATTTTCTTTAAATACAGGTGATTTTGTCTATTATATACTTTAATTTTCAACAATTGAGTTATACCATTAATATTGCTATTTCTCAGGAGCGATCTTATGAGACCACAAAAGATAAGGTCCAGTCTGTTGTTTGCAGAAATTAAGGGTGCTTCTTATTCCATATTTCTTAAAGGTAAGGTTTTCCCCATTGTCCTTAGTCAAAGCTTCCTCTCCTTCTCTGTTCTTACTATGTCTTCCAGGCATCAGCTGGTGACTGCATATCTGTTGTATTACTATATGTACCAGTAACTATATAAAACTCAGTAAAGTTTGCGTGTGAGAGAGAGACAGAGAGAAATTGGTGATGCATTCCCTGTGAGGAAGTACCTAGTGGGGCACTGCAAGGATTGATGTTAAGTCTGGTCTTCTAGGACTAGATCTACAAAAGAATTTGTGGCCAAATCCAACATTTTGGCATCACTAGGATCCTCAAAACACTCGCTCAGCTGCTGCCTAACCCTGTAGGCACCTAAAATTTCCACATCCAGTGCCCTAACCATTGGACTATGGGATATTCTGATGTGGGCCTCCCTCAGTCTCTCCTGTTCCACTGTGTATAAACTAAATATTCATTCATTTGGGGACTAGATCCTGAGTTCCTTCCTCTTGAGCAAGTGCCCTTGCCACTGGGCTACAGAGACATTCTCACATTCTTTCTGACCAATGATCCAGGTTCCAGTAGTGAAGCCAGAGAAGCAGAGAGCCTGGGCCCTCAGCCTTCTCCCTTAAGCTCCAGAGCCAGAAAGTCAGACAGCTAGGGTGCTCAGACTCTGGCCCTGGGGCTGTGGGTGGGGAGGTTGAGTGCCTGAGCTGTCTACTTCTCTGATATTGAAACTAGGTGGGAGGTAGGGAGGCAGAGAATCAGGGTGCTCAGCCTCAGCAGCCCTCCCAGAAAGCTTTTGTCAATTTCACAGGCAGAAAGTGAAACTGATAAGAGCCTTCCAGGCCAGCAGCCAGAGAACGCTCATTTTGATTTTCCCAACAGAAAATTGAAATTTTCCAGCAAAACTATAATTTTCCATGGGAAAATTATGGCCTTGTGAACAGGACAGGGTTTGGGGGGTTGTTTTAGTTTTTCTGGGTTTTTTTAGTTAGAAAATCATTCTGACAAAAAATCTTCAGCCAGCTCTAAGCGTAACCCTTCCGTACTGTACATGCACTAAGTATTCTGCAGTGGCTGCCAGGATCATCACGGATGTTTGGCTGCCCTCCCTGAAGTCCTGCTGCTTTGGAGGCCCCTAATGTAATATATAAGACAGTTTGGGGCAATGAAGCAGCTGTTTCTGCGCCATCCTTCTATCTAAAGGAATGGAAGCATTGCACTGGTAAATGAATAGCTGTGAATACCTCTTGGAATTGGGGTGAAGGTAAAGTACTGAGTTCACTTTTCATTTTCCTTATTGGGGACATACCCTATGATAGAAGCATCCCTTGGAGAAATTTCAGAAAGATCTAATCAAATTAAGAATTGGGGAATGTGACAGAAGTTGTAAGTCAGTATATATAAGTACAGGTTGATGGACATTGCAGTTACAATTTAAACTACTTGTACACACTGATGGCTTCTGAATTACTATAGTTAACCTCTCAGATCTGGCATCATCATGGACAGCTCGGTGACTAGGTCTGCTCTATGTGCAGGAGTCATCGAAAAACCAAATAAAATAAAATATTAGGCTCAATTCAGAAGGGGACAGGGAATCATACAGAACATGGACAAATGGGGAAGTATTGGAAGACTAGAGGAAATGTAGTATTAATGTTAAAAAAATAGGAGGAAAAAAGAATGTTCATAGCAATTACTATCCCATAAGTAACTTCTATTCTATTGTAAGAGACAAGAAGTCACTAAACGTCAGGAGAATAGACCCATGAGTAATAAGTGGCATGAGTTTCTGGATAAAAAATACCTCGCCACTTCTGAATAGGGATTGGGGTTTTTGTGTTGTTTTGTTGAGGGGGAGTTGCAGGGGGGAAGAATTGCAAATAGTAGATGGAATGCAGTGGATGTAATATTTGATTTTTCAGTAGTGTCTGAAAAACAATCTTATGAAAGCTGTACTCATGCCATGCCAATGCCCTGTGGTTAAAACAACTGTAAACCAAGGAGGATGATAAATAGCCCCATATCACATCTAAGATGGAACACTGAAAGAATGAATGTTAAATCTGGCCTCACAGAATATTTTCATTAAACAAGGTGAAATACAGTCAGAGTCCTGTGTCTGTTTACCTAGGAGATTGCCACTTCTTCTGTGTGGACTATCAGCACTTGCAGACCTCAGAGGCATTAAAGCCAGGAGCCACCTCCTAGAATAAACCACAGATAAGCTAAAGTCCATAGCTAGGGAATTCATTTTTTGCTTCGATTTGCCCAGCTCACATCTAACAACCTAAAGGGCACTGTAAGGCTATGTCCAGACTACCCGCCGTATCGGCGGGTTAAAATCGATTGCTCGGGGATCGATATATCGCGTCTCATCTAGACATGATATATCGATCCCCGAGCGCGCTTATATCGATTCCGGAACTCCATCAACCCCAATGGAGTTCCGGAATCGACAGGGAGAGCCGCGAACATCGATCCCGCGCGGTGTGGACGGGTGAGTAATCTGATCTTAGATATTCGACTTCAGCTACGTTATTCACATAGCTGAAGTTGCGTATCTAAGATCGATTTTCCCCCCGTAGTGTGGACCAGCCCTAAGACACATGAGTTTCTCAGGCTTTTCCTGAGGAGGAAAAGATCTGCATGTTGGCTGGGGGCGGGGCAGAGGGGTGGGGGAAGATGAGTGGAGTAAGATAGAGATTGTGTCCATAAGAGACACAATAGATTATATCAAGGAGCTATGCTATGGCTAGGAAGGTTTTCCAGGAGCTTTGCTTTTGCAGATATGTCTATTGTGTACTACTAAATGCTGTGCTTTTACCATGATATAATTCTCTTAGCTGTTGTGCTAGGGCAATAGAAGTTTTAAGTAATTAAGTTATTTGCTCCCTCTTCCAGATCATTATATTCACAGATATAAAATTCAGAGGAGTTGCAACTAGTGAGGGCAGAAAAATAAGAACAAAAACCATTCAAAACATGAGCAAAACGTTTTTTAAAAAAAATCTAAAATGTAATACATCTGAAACACAGATTGACAAGTGCAGAAAGACACTTTGAAAGCAGCAATACCAAGAGAGACCTAGGAGCAATACAAGACAGTGAATTAGATGTCAGTTTGAAAAGTAAAGTGGCACCAAAAAAAGCCAATACAATTTTTAGGTTTTATATGTTAAGGGCACTAAAGCCCAAATCTAACAAGGCCAATGTGACTGCTCATATGCTTAAATCTAAACACATGTTTTCCTGAATCAGGGCCCAAGCCGTGGAATAAAGCAGTCAAACTCTTTACAGTTGTGTGTAATCTCAACAGAAATATTGTGTTCAGTTCTATGAACAATAAACTATCAGTAAGAGATTGACATTGTGACATTAGCAGGTGCCATCTCATGCCAAGGTCCCCATGTCTCAAGTGAACACTGACAACTACATAGCTGGAATCTGGCTGGCTCACTAGTAGGTTAATATTGATAAAATAGGTATTTGAATTATAGGAAATTGTTCATACTCTGTTGAATGCTTGTGAGTTGCTGCATGCATTAATCTTTCTTGTACTATCTGTGTTCCATGCTGTAATGTAATATATGAGCAATTGTATTGTGAGCTACGTATTAATTAGTGTGAAGAGCGGCTCTTCATAGAATTTGTTATGCCCCTCCCGAAAGAGGAGACCTATGGACCTTAAAACTGGAAACTTCCCACATCTGGACTAAGGAATTGTCAACAAAAAGACTATTGTTCTGCTCTCCTCTCCATGAAGATGAGTCATGCAAGTGGACTCCACCCATCAGCTGAGTTTGCATCTCAGAACACATGGAAGGAAGGGGATAAAAAAAGCCTAATCCAAAGGAACTAAGTATATCTATGCTGCTTGGATTCTGGGAATGCAACGTGTTTCTAGGCACATACTCCCCAGCTGCTTAGCCCTAAAGATCAAACACAGCTTGCTGATTATAGAAGTCTATAGTACCTTTTGAAACCTAAATAACTCATTCATGTGTCTAGATTTGCTTGCTTGATCCCTGTAAATAACCCTCTAATTTCCTTTTCCTATTTATTAAATCCTAATATAGTTTACCATAGGATTGTCTACAAGGATTGTCTTTGGTATGAGACCTAAAGCGCAATTGACCTGGGGGAAGTGACTTTTCTGGGGATCAGGAGTAACCTGAATATTGCTGAAAGTCTTGGTGGAAGGGCCATCTGTCAGAGAGACACGCTTACCTGGGTGGCAAGACAGACCCAAGTAGACTGTCTGTGACTCCGTGCTAAGACTGCTAAAGTGCCTGAGGGCTTTGTACTTGGTTGGCGAAATCTAAGTTTAAAATTCACAACCAGTGAAGTTTGCACCCTGGTTTTTATCAGTCTGCCCTGAGGTTGGTACCCACACTTGTGTGTCACTGTTTGGAGCATCACAGACATACTGGAGGTAAGCCAGAGGAAGCAGTAAAAAATAAGGTGCTAGCGGGATCAACTGAAGACCAAGAGCTAAATACATACAGTCTGGTTGAGATATGATTAAGGAAAGAATATTGGAACACCAGGGATCAAGAAGATTTATTTAGGATAGAACACGGAGGTAGAACAGAAGGTATGTCTACCCTGCACATTCGTCCCGATGGCATGTAGAGTCCATCCCCTGCATATCCTCTCCTCTAGCTAGAATAGGTACAAAGAGCAATGTAGAGTGTCTTTAATCTCCTAAACTCTCTACACACTTCCCCTGTCTACACTGCTATTTTTAGCAGTGTAGAGTCCTGCTGCCAGAGTCGTTCACCCCGCCCCTGTCTCCCCACACTTCAGGGAGTCTTTTCCCACCACAGTGAAGGATTCCTGAAGTGGGGAAAGACTCTGGCAGTGGGGAAAGGCTCCAGCATCTAATCCAGTTTTAGTGACTTAGCCAACAGGGTTCTACTACATCCCTTGGGAGACTATTCCACTCCATTTGACAATTTCCCCTCATATTCAGCCTGTATTTTCCATTGCTTTATTTCATCCCATCATTCATATTTATAACTCCCTGAAAACCCTGAATAACTTCTGCCTCTCCATGATGTTCACAGGCTTCCAATATTTATTCATGGTGATCTGAGATTTGATGTAATTCAGGCAAGCAATATAAATTTGGTTATTTTAATCGTCCCTCATAAATCAGTCCTTCCAGCCTTTTCATAATATTTTCAGCTCTTTGTTGAATACTCTCCAGTTTATTGACATCACTGAGATGCCCAGAATTGAATGCATCACCCTGTGTATGGTGTCACTAGTGCCAAACATGATATAAAATCTCTGAATGGAGCCAAGAATCACAATGGATTGTCTTTATGAAGAGGGCATCAGTTCCTCATTTAGGCCATATACAAAATGATACATCACCTTTACACTGTGAGATATGCAGGGCCGGCTCCAGACACCAGCCTACCAAGCACGTGCTTGGGGTGGCACCTTGGGGTAGGGCGGCACTCAGGATCTTTTTGGTTCGGCCAGGTGTGGCGCTCGGCGGGGCGGAGACTTGGGCGGCGCGACGCAACGCTCGGTGGGGCGGGGACTTGGGCAGTGCAATGCTCAGGGAGGGGTTCGGAGGTGCGATGCTCGTAGGGGTGGGGCGGTGCTCTTTTTTTTTTGCTTGGGGCAGCAAAAATGTTAGAGCCAGCCCTGGAGAAGTGTGACTGCCATCACTAATGCAAGAATTAAAGTAACCACTGGCATAACAAGAGTCAGAAGGTCAACTTCTCCCCTTATTTTCAGGGTGTAAAAAAGATGGGTACTCACCTTTGTAACTGTTGTTCTTCGAGATGTATTGCTCATATCCATTCCAATTAGATGTGCGCGCGCCGCGTGCACATTTGCCGGAAGATTTTTATGCTAGCAACACTCGTGGGTCGGCTGGGCGCCCCCTGGAGTGGTGCCACTATGGCATCGGATATATACCCCTGCCAACCCAACCGCCCCTCAGTTCCTTCTTGCCTGCTACTCCGATAGTGGGGAAGGAGGGCGGGTTTGGAATGGATATGAGCAACATGTCTCGAAGAACAACAGTTACAAAGGTGAGTAACCGTCTTTTCTTCTTCGAGTGCTTGCTCATATCGATTCCAATTAGGTGATTCCCAAGCCTTACCTAGGCGGTGGAGTTGGAGTGAGATGTTGCAGAATGCAAAACTGCTGAGCCAAAGGCTGTATCATCTCTGGACTGTTGAACTAGAGCATAATGTGAAGCAAAGGTGTGGACCGAAGACCAGGTAGCTGCGCGACATATCTCCTGGATAGGTACACGAGCCAGGAAGGCGGCAGATGAAGCCTGAGCCCTGGTAGAATGTGCGGTGATGTGGCTTGGGGAAATATGAGCCAAATCATAACAAGTGCAGATGCACGCCGTCACCCAAGATGAGATCCTTTGAGAGGAAACAGGTAGGCCTTTCATTTGGTCTGCTACCGCGACAAAGAGTTGGGGCGTTTTACGAAAGGGTTTTGTCCGCTCAAGATAAAATGCAAACACTCTACAGACGTCCACGGAGTGCAATTGTTGCTCCCGTCGCGTTGAGTGTGGCTTCGGGAAGATCGGGAGAAAGATGTCCTGGTTAACATGAAAGGCCGAAACCACCTTAGGGAGGAATGCCGGGTGTAGCTGCAACTGCACCTTGTCCCTGTGGAACACAGTGTACGGCGGATCCACCGTAAGAGCCCTAAGCTCAGAGACTCATCTGGCCGATGTAATGGCTACGAGGAAAGCTGTCTTCCAAGACAGGTAGAGTAGCGAGCAGGTTGCTAACGGCTCGAATGGGGGAGACATAAGCCTGGTTAAAACCAGGTTGAGGTTCCAGGTCGGGGCTGGGCGGTGTACTTGGGGGTATAAGTGCTCCAAGCCCTTGAGGAACCTCGAAACAATAGGGTGTGAGGACACGGAACGGCCATCTTCCCTTGGGTGGAAGCTAGAGATAGCTGCCAAGTGTACCCTCAGTGATGATACTGCTAGGCCCTGCTGTTTGAGAGACCAGAGGTAGTCCAAAATAGAGGGAATCGAGACCTCAGGGGGAGTAAGATTATGTGTTTCGCACCAGCAGGAGAAACGCTTCTACTTGGCCAGATACGTTGACTGGGTGGAAGTTTTCCTGCTACCCAGGAGAACTTGTCATACTGATGCACAGCAACGTAACTCTGACTGGTTTAGCCACGCAGCAGCCACGCCGTAAGGTGAAGGGCCTGCAAGTCTGGGTGGCAAAGCCTGCCATGGTCCTGAGTTATGAGGTCTGGGTGGAGTGGCAGGGTAATTGTGTTGGCTATCGACAGGTCGAGCAACGTGGTGTACCACTGCTGCCTGGGCCATGCTGGAGCGATCATGATTAGGCGCGCTCTGTCCCTGCAGAGTTTTAGCAGGACCTTGTGAACCAGCGGGAACGGTGGGAAGGCATATAGCAGCTGGCTCTTCCACGGCACCAGGAAAGCGTCTGAGATTGATCCCGGGGAGAGACCTTGGAAGGAGCAGAACATTTTCTGTTCGCACGGGAAGTGAACAGGTCTATGTGGGGAAATTCCCACTTCTGGAAAACAGAATGAATAACGTCCGGATGGATCAACCACTTGTGAGACAGGAAGGACCTGCTGAGTCGATCTGCCAGAGTGTTCCGAACCCCTGGGAGAAAGGATGCTACCAGGTCTATCGAGTGGGCTATGCAAAAGTCCCAGAGTAGGATGACCTCCTGACAAAGGGAGAGGATCGTGTCCCTCCCTGCTTGTTTATGTAGTACATGGCCGTTGTGTTGTCTGTAAACACTGAGACACAACGGTCTTGTAAATGCTGCTGGAATGCCTGGCATGCCAGGTGGACTGCTCTCAGTTCTCGGACATTTATGTGTAATGCCAGCTCCTGAGATGACCAGAGGCCTTGAGTACGAAGGTGTCCGAGGTGAGCACCCCACCCGAGAGATGATGTGTCTGTTGTCAGGGACATTGAGGGCTGGGGCGGATGGAATGGCAGCCCTGTACACACCAGGGAGGGAGTTAGCCTCCAGTGTAGGGAGCCTAGGGTGCTTGGGGGAATGGTGACTATCGTGTCTATTGGGTCCTTGCCCAGGCAGTATACCGAGTTGAGCCAAGCTTGGAGAGAACAGAGGCGGAGTCTGGCGTATTTGGTTACAAACGTGCAGGCAGCCATGTGACCCAGGAGACCGAGACAAGTGCAAGCCGAGGTCGTCAGGAAATTCTGTAGACCTCAGATGATTGTTGCCATTGCATGAAACCGCAGCTGCAGTAAGCAGGCCCTGGCTAGATTGGAGTCCAGGATAGCTCCTATGAAGTCTAACCTCTGCATGGGAACCAGAATGGATTTTTCTATATTGATCATCAGGCCTAGACGTGTGAATAGGTCCTTGATGATGCCCATATGCTGGGTGACTTGTGTCTCGGAGGCCCCTCGGATGAGCCATCCAGATACGGAAAAACGTATATCTGACGTCGGCAGAGATAGGCGGCGACTACGGCCATATACTTTGTAAATACCCTTGGGGGTGTAGAAAGGCCAAACGGCAGGACTGTAAACTGGAAGTGCTGACGGTTGGCTATGAAGCAGAGGTACCTCCTGTGTGGAGGAAAAATGGTGAAGTGAAAGTACGCATCCTTCATATCGAGGGCGGCATACCGGTCTCCAGGATCCAAGGACGGAATAATGGTCCCCAGGGATACCATGTGGAACTACAACTTTGTCATAAACTGGTTGAGTCCTCACAGGTCTAGGATAGGACTGAGACCTCCCTTCGACTTGGGGATTAGGAAATAACGGGAGTAAAACCTCTTGCCCCTTTTGTCCTTTGGTACCTCCTCTATAGCTCCCATGGTGAGGAGCGTCTGCACCTCTTGCAAGAGGAATTGCTCATGGGAGAGGTCCCTGAAGAGGGACAGGGTTAGAGGGTGGGAGGGCGGTGTTGAAATAAATTGGAGGTGGTACCCATACTGTACCGTGTGTAGGACCCAGGGATCTGAAGTTAACTGGAACCACGCCGGGAGGAAGTAGGAGAGACGGTTGGAGAAGGGAGGAGAAGGATCCTGGCCTGTAACTGGTACGCTGTTCTCAGGCGCACCTTCAAAACTTCGTCTTTGGTCCGGCTGGTGGTTTCGAGGGACCTTGATTTTGGCCCCCTTGGGGTCCTGATTGTAGTCTATGACCACCTCGGCTGCGCCGCTTGCCAAAGTCCTGTCTTTGTCTAGGTGTAGAGTATGGGCGGTGAGGCCAGGGACGGAAAGGCCTATGTTGGGTCACTGGCGTATGCATGCCGAGAGAGCACATTATGACCCTGTTGTCCTTCAGGCTTTGCAGCCTGGTGTCAGTCTTTTCTGAGAAGAGACCTTTATCATCAAATGGCAAGTCCTGAATGGTATACTGCAGCTCCGGTGGGATGCTTGAAACCTGAAGCCATGAGATGCGCCTCATGGCAACACCCAAGGCCAGAGTCCTGGCTGCTGGTTCGGCTGCATCCAACGAGGCCTGGAGGGAAGTTCTGCCACTTTTTTCCCTTCCTCCAGGAGGGCAGCGAACTCTTGGCGGGAGTCTTGAGAGAGTAGCTCCGTAAACTTACCCACCGCCGCCCAGGTGTGATAATTATAGCGGCTAAGCAGGGCTTGTAGATTTGCCACCCGGAGCTGTAGGGCACCTGCCGAGTAAGTCCATTCACCTAGTCTCCTTCGATTTTGGGGCTGATGCCTGCTGGCCATGGCGTTCTCTCTCATTAACAGACTGGACGACTAGTGAGCAGGGAGGAGGATGGACATACAAGTACTCGTACCCTTTAGAGGGCACCATGTATTTACGCTCGACTCCCCTGGCCGCAGGAGGGATAGAGGCTGGAGACTGCCATATAGTATCTGCATTGGCCTGGATGGTCCAAATAAACGGTAGGGCCACTCTGGTGGGGGCATCTGCCTACAGAATGTCCACTACTGGGTCCTCTACCTCCAGGACCTCCTCCACCTGGAGGTTCATATTGAGTGCTACCCTCCTCAGGATGTCCTGATGGGCTCTCAGGTCAATTGGAAGAGGTCCCGAGGAGGATGTTCCTGCCACCGCCTCATCTGGAGAAGAGGAAGAGGAGATGCCAGGGACGAGCGGGTCCTGTGTCCTCTTGCTCTTGGGTGACCTCCTGCTCCAGTGGAACCTGGGAGTCCAGTGGATGAACTGGGGCTTCCTCCGTAGCAGTTGGAGGAGAACGGCTAACTGTCGCCTCTGGCACTCGGTGCTCTGATGGGACAGAGCGGGACGGAACTACTGGTACGCCTTGGGCCTGGTGGTACGCCCAAGGTGTCCAGAAAGACCACTGAAGGGGGCCTTGGTCCTGGGCCTGGGTCTCTTGGAAGACTCTGGAGGGCACATCGGAATCACAGTCCTGTGCATAAGAGCTGTCCGCGGGGGACAACACTGATGCATGTCTGGATGGCCATGGAGGGGCTGAAAGCCCTGGGCAGAGTCTGTCTCTAGCGGACCTTGCTCTACTCAGCACCAGGGACCAGTAACGGGAGGCATACCGGTACTGGGAACGAGATTGGGACCTGCAACCAGAGCAGTGCCAGCAGGTCGACCAAGATCGAGGCTCGACGTCGGGAGTGGCTACGGGAGTCACGGTGCCTGGAGCAGTGCCGGAAGCTGGAACGGTGCCGAGAGTAGCGGGCCGGTGAACGGGATACTGAACGGTGCCACGAGTGCGACCGATACCGAGGAGAACGGTGCTGGGACTGCGAGCAGCGTTGGGAGTGGGAGCACCGATGGGACCTAGAATGTCTGTGGAACCATGATCGTGAACGATGCCGCTCTGCTGTGCCGACAGAGGATGGTCTTATCAAGGCAGGCTTGCCGATAGACTGTATTACCCGCACCGGCGGTGCCAGGGGTTGAGGCAGCGTGGACTCTGTCATGGCAATCAGACCCCTTGCCATTGAGAATGTCTCTGGCGTGAGTGGAATAGTAAGCTCAATCACAGCTCGCGTCGGGGAGCTGACAGGTAACGGACTCGACGGCCCTTGTGGGACCGGAATCGACGGTGCCGACATCGTCGGTGCCGCAGCAGGTGTCGGTGCCTGGCGATCCGACTTAGACGAGCTCTCTGGCTGCGGTGCAGGTGGCACAAAAGCAGGAGTCTTAGGCTCTCTTGATCTCAGGGAGAGGGAGCGGTGCCAAGTCGACTTCGGTGCTGGCGACAGCTGGTGCCAAGAGGCCTCGGCAGTACCGGCAAGGTCCGGTGCCGAGGAGTCGCTTCTGCTCGCCGATTGACCAACGCTCGGTGCCGAAGGCGGAGGGGTAAGAGCTGCCTCCATGAGGAGCTGTTTTAACCGAAAGTCCCGCTCCTTTTTTGTTCTCAGCTTAAAAGCCTTTCAAATGTGACACTTATGTGTCAGGTGAGATTCCCTGAGGCACTTAAGACAGGAGTAGTGTAGATCTCCTGTCGGCATCTGCTTGTGACAGGCCGAGCATGGTTTGAAACCCAGTGAACCAGGCATGGGCCCCGGCACCGGGTGCGGGGAAGGGGCTAATCCCCGAACCCCTCTTAACTATACACTAACTATGAATGATAAAAATTAACTATAGCTATATAACTTTGAACTATATACACAAAAAAATAGCTAGAGAACTACGAGTAGCTAGGGAGGTGGAGGTCAGTAAAACTGCACTCCACTGTGCCAACCAACATGGACGGTAAGAAGGAGCTGAGGGGCGGTTGGGTCGGCAGGGGTATATATCCGATGCCATAGCAGCACCACTCCAGGAGGCGCCCAGCCGACCCACTGAGTGTTGCTAGGGTAAAAATCTTCCAGCTAATGTGCACGAGGCGCGCGCACACCTAATTGGAATCGATATGAGCAAGCACTCGAAGAAGAACTGGAGCAACTCAATTATAGTCAATGAAGTTACTCCAGATTTACACCAGTATAACTAGGATATAATTTGTCCAGGAGTGTCATCACGTCATGGATTGGTCCTCATATGCTCTACCATGTCAGGCATGATAGGAATGTTCCTCAAATGCTGTAACCATTACGAAAGGGTAGATTTGCTATTGATTAAAGAAGAGATATTCAAATGCACAAAAGTCAGGTGCCTAACTCTCATTGATTCTCAGTGTAAGACCATTTGTGTCTTTGACAACCTTCCTCTGAACTACCAGTCCAGTAAAGCACTGAAGTACGTGCTTCAGTTTAAGCATGTGAGTCATCCCGCTGACTCCAATGGAACAATTCACATGCTTAAAGTGAAGCATTTTTTAAGTGCTTTGCTAGATCAAGTCCTAAAGGAAAAGCGAGACAGTTCAGAAAACATATGAACCGTAGGGTACTATTGCCCATAACTTGAAGGGAACGCAAACCTATGAACTTGGTTATTTATTTATTTTAATTTTCACATATCTCTAATTTCTAGCTTCAACTGTGAGAAAAAAAAAACACTGCAAAGTGATCCCATGCAAGGTAGTTCTCTTGGTACTTTCTTCACATCTGGAATTCATAGGCACTGACTCTGTGGGTGCTCTGGGGCTGGAGCACCCACGGGGAAAAAATGGTGAGTGCTCAGTACCCACCAGCAGCCCTTTTATCAGCTCCCCCCCAGCACCTTCTGCCCATTGTGGGCACCGCTGATCAGCACCTCCCCCTCCCTCCCCATGCCTCCCACCTACTACAATCAGCTGTTTTGCTGCGTGCAGGAGGCTGAGAGGGAAGGGGGAGGAATGAGGATAGGATGCGGCGTGCTCAGGAGAGGGGGTGGAGCAGAGGCAGGAAGAGGCAGGATGTGGATGGGGACATGAGGGAACTAGTGGAGCGGGGCCTGAGGCAGAGCTGGGGGTCAAGCACCCCCCAGCACTTTGGAAAATCGGTGCCTAAGCTGGAATTAGAAAGAATTCTAAAATCTCACAAAACAACCTGATCTTGAAAGATCTTTTAACCTGATTTCCAGACCAGCATATGCTATGTGGTTTTGGATTAGCTTCAGAACTTTGAATACTTCTCCCAAAAATTAACCCTCTTTCTGAGGTTTTCCAACCACTACTAGTACAGTGATCAAGGTTTCAATTTTGGCCTATTACAAAAAGAAAAGAGCTTCCTTAGGGACAAAAAAAACCATACACTCCACAGATTCACCAGCATATGTTAGTCAATACCAAAAAACTTGAATATTTTTCATGTTACCCTTAGCTCATCAGGCACAGCTGTCATTTTCATACCACTCCTAGTCAATTTCACACTGAGGAAGCACTAGGGGGCTGACTGGGGACATGCAATTGGGCAAACATCCCTGAGAAATGCTTGGCAAATCTGGCTTTTCAGCTTAGCATTTACTTGCCAAAAACATCCTCATCCCCCACTCCACCCTCCACCCTGCCTAATTTAATTTCTAAAAGTCAGAAACTTTAATAGTGAAAATCCTGCAAAACACTGTCTACATCTTTCTATGAAATGCGAGTGCAAACCTTATAATTATGTTTTGCTATACAAGCAGGAGAAGCCAAGTCTTTCAGTTGATCTTGACCACAATTACAAACTATGTCTCCAAAAAGCTACTGAATATTTTAGGGAGCACTTTCCCCACACAAAAATACATATCAAAATGTTCCAGTTACCCACCCCAGCCCAACCTTGCCAGTGATCCACGAGACTTGTCTCCCAGGTTAATGCAGCTGGTGTGTATAACCATTCCTCATTTCAATGCAGTAAGAAGTTGCAAAGCTCTCTAGTGAGTTCAAGGCAAATGATTTTCAACAATCCGCCATTTCTATAACTTATTTCAAATGGGATGTGTACATTGGTTATGAATCCTGAGTTTAAAATAAAAATCGATCACTCATATTCCTGAAGACATACTCCGTGTGGCATCCTTTCCTTCAGGTCTTCAGAACATTTTTGACAAATGTGTTTTGTGTGTGCATCCACATAGGGGTGTATATATACATACAAATATGTATGTGGGGGAATGAGTAGATATAATTAATTTTAATCAGTTTTGAAATGGATGGGGGAAGTAGACAATCCTCTTCTAACATTGCAATTTTATGCACTCTGTTTTACAGATGAAGAATTCTTGCTTAAAGTGAGATTTGAAGATTTGCCAATAGCCTACAGTAAATACTTTATTCTTTTCTTTTTGCTCTAGCATGACTGGCCTTCTTTCCCCTTCAGTAATCATTGTCTAAAATAAGAAAACCTCTAGGAGCACTTCACTTCTGTCCCTTCCTCCTGCCAGAATGCCCAGCCTCAGTATGATGCTTTTAAACCCTTCCCCCCCAGATACAAGGTTTTCACAACATTATTGTCCTGCATAGTACACCAGGGTTGTGGGAGATGACACCATTCATGCAGTGATACTCTGAGGCCTTGGCTACACTGGCGCTTTACAGGGCTGCAACTTTCTCGCTCAGGGGTATGAAAAAAACACCCCCCTGAGCGCTGCAAGATACAGCGCTGTAAAGCGGCAGTGTAAATAGTGCCGCAGCGCTGGAAGCACGGCTCCCAGTGCTACAAGCTAAACCCCATCAGGATGAGGAGTACATGCAGCGCTGGGAGAGCTCTCCCAGTGCTGGCGCTGCGACCACACTCGCACTTCAAACCGCTGCTGCGGCAGCACTTTGAAGTTTGAAGTGTAGCCATACCCTGAGACATCGTTTTAGAGGAGTTCTCCTCTAAAGAGCTGTATGTGTATATACACACACACACACACAAACACATTATGCTAAAACGCTGTATCGTTGCATTGAGTAAGAAGAATCTGCCGGAAGGAAAAAACAATGAATACACACAGAGCGCAGACTGCTAGCCTGTCTCATTTGTGTGTGCGCGCATGCAGTGGTTTTACTGAAGTTCAGCAGTAATTTTGGTACATGAGAAAACAGCTGTTATGGAAAAAGAAGAATCAACAATTTCCATATACTATTGTCCAATGGAATAGTTACTAAATAACATCCTGGGACTGATACTGCATTCCTTGCACAATGAAGCCAATGGGAACAGTAGTGCACAAAGAATGGGGGATAGGGTACTGGATAGTGTCATCTTCTATAAGGGTATTGTGGGCAGGAGAACAGAAAATGAAAGCTGCATTATTAAGGGCATTAAGTTGGAAAAAATTAACCTGAGGCATTTGTATCTACTGCATAGTATCTTAGCAATGCTATGGCTTTGTCACCTAGATTCTATATTTTTGTACAGTATCTTGCTTACTGTTGCCATATAATAAAGATCTTTTGTACCAGTTTTATTTTTAAATAATCTTAGTCGACATGGAACAATCAACATAGGTAACTCAAAGCCAAGAGTCTTGCTTGTTGCCCAACCCTGATTTCATGGACATTAGTTCAAAGAGGGACTTACCACAAAGGCTAAAGGAGATGGTGTTCTCTTGGAGCTGATGATAGCAACAACATAAAACAAATAGAGGTCGATGACTGTTATACATTGGGTTTAATCCAAATGCAGTGAAGATTAAAATAAATAAGAGACAAAAGCATCTAAAATAAGAACTAAAAGACTGTGAAACCCCACTGGATGAGCAAATTCACTTGTTATGTTTACTGAGGGGGAAAAAAGCACTTAAAATGCTATTTATTGGCTCACAAAACCAAAATAGGTTAAATATCTGAGATGTTCAGTTATTTGTGATTTGAGGGAGTTTTTAATCAACACTTTACTGCTCAATTGGCTCCTCTCATGATCTTTGTGATACTTTCATAATGTGGGCAGAAGTTTTACGGGCCTTGTCTTTCAGCCGTTTACATAAACCTCCCATTGAATTCAACAGTGAATAATATTAAGGCACGATCAATAGGGCAATGAGTGCATGAGTTGTAAAACATCTGGGGTACTGCTTGACACATCAGGAAGGAAGTGTTCCTCAAACCATTCAGCAGAGCTCTAGCACAGAGCTGAGAATCCTTTAGAACCATGCACACACCAGTGATTATTTTGTGTGCCATGAGGAATTAATTGTTGACTCTGCTGCTCTGCATCCAGCCAATAAAATCCTTACAGTAATCTGCTTTTTATAGAAATGATTCCTTGGGCAAGACCTGATCAACACAGATTTAAAGTGAGTGGAAATACCCTAATCTTGTTTATCTGCTACCTTTCCCAGAGTAAAAGCAAACCCGCAGTGGATTCTTATAACCCTCCTTCTGTTGATGGGAATTACATTCATTCAATCAGAGAACAGAGACAACGTCACTTCTGAGATTAATCACAACCAGCCTTGAACCTTGAATATCAAATATTTGCAGTAAACTGTTTGCAACAGGAGTTAAAAAAATATTGCAAAATTTGGCAGTAAATTTAATAATGAATGGATCTGAAGAAATATGATTTCTGAGAGCAGAGAAAGAGGCTGAAATCACTATGGAAGCGATCTACTTCGTGCAGCTCTATTCATGAACTGTGGGGGGGTTAATGTTGTTTAGCGATCCTAGCTCCTAAGCAGATGTGTCACTGCAAGTTTACGATTACAGAGAATCAAGCGTCCATAGAAATAAAGTACTTTCTAGTCATAAGTAGCTTCCATTACCTGCAGTATAAATCTAAACTCCATTTAAACATGAGGGTATTGTTATTATTATAGATTCTAATCCTCCATGTGGAACACAATTCATTTGGCAGCGAAACACAAAAAGCAGCAACAAAAGGAACCATGTTCCACCAAATGTGAGACTTAAGGCTGAGCCCTATTGAAAGAGAATGCCATCAAGAATGTGAAACCAAACCTCTCCCACATCTGTAGTAAAATTTCTCAGTCATAGCCCGCCTGCTGTTAAGTACCCAGACAGTGCTGATGAAAGAGTTCTAAGCACATTGGAATACTGTCCTCCTGTAAGTGTGTATACAGGTTTAAAAGGCCTGCAGGCAAGGGAGAGAAGCTGCGAATGAGGAGGATGGGAAATTCAAGTCAATTTATTTTAGTACAAAATCCTGAGCAGTATCCCCTTTCCGCTCAGTAAATAGTGGTTGTAGCTACTCAAAACGCAAATGTAAAATTTTCACTTTTCCATTTTCTTATTTCAGGACTCAGAAGGGGCCAAAGAAATGTAACACTAGCCTGTTTTAGAATGTGTAAAGTATGTTTACCAAGGCAGGAAGGAATTTAGTAAATACTCCCTCCCACAGGATCTGTGGAGCCTAAGACAGACTGAACCAAGCAAAGAAAGGATAGGGGAGTAAGGAAAAAAGAAAAACAACTTGAGGGACTCTCTTTTCTTTTTTAATGCTGTTGAGCTAAAGCATTCAAGAGCAATTAAAAGTACTCTCTCAAATTAGATTAGTCCCCAGAGATAGATTTTTGGTTTTTGTTTTAAAAGTAGTTGTTGTTTTTTACAAAAGCCAGCAGGAATGGAATAGATTTAACAATTATTAGTCAATGATATCTGTCTTTTTTTCTTGTGATTTGAAATGGAATGTAAACACCAACCAGCCAGCCAAGTTCAGCCATTCAAGTGAAGTTAAATTCAAAAGGTAAACAAACAGAGTAAATGTTGAAAATGACTCTTTGTTGGTTGTGGGGGTTGTTTTTTTTTTTTTAGGAATTGAGTTTTAGTAATCTTGATAAAACAGATATTTTAATTATGTGTGGTGGAACCATTTAGGCAAGGTGCCAAGTATCTTTCACTTGTTATTGAAGCAAATGGGACATTCAGGCACTCAGCACCTCCCAGAAAATGCTCAGCACCTTGCATAATCACTGTATCTGATATGACAATGGAAAAAAAGATTCAAGTTTTACAGCTGAATCTCGGTTCTTTTTTGGCCTAGTGTGACTTTAGTCTGTGCACACTGAAACTTGTTTGGATCTTGGAAGTTATTTCCTTGCAGGTTAGAATGATGCGTTTCATTCCATAACTTTCATATGCCAGGAAACAAAGCACTTCACAATATGATGAAAAGTAGGTCCCTATCTTATATTAGAACAATGTGGGCAGACCCCTGAGCCCATACAGAGCCTCACTGACTTTATTCAGTGGGCCTTCACATATACATGGAGAACTGACCAAATGGTTCTCAATGCAGAACTGGGCCCTCTGATATCCTGGTCTTATGTCAGTTCCAGGTCTTATGTCAGCTACAGTCAAGTCAAACATACAACTCATTTTTCCATCTACAAATAAAATGCTACAGATTTTACAGCTACAGGTATGGCTGTAGGCAGCATATCTTGATCTAGCTCTGGATGGAATTTAGACTGCTCATTTGAGTGTGACTGTGATGAATTGGACAAGTGCATTGTACTTGGCTGTATATGTTGCACCTGAAAGGGAATTTGTTATGGAGTTAAGTAGTCAGAGTGTTTGGCGATAATGGTGTTCAAGTGCAAAGACGTGAATTTTGTTTGGCCTAGGTGGCAAGGTTGCTTTAACTGGTCATTTTGTGTTGAAAGAAAATATATTTGTACAACTTTAATTCTATGTCAACCTAGGCTTTCATGGAGAATTATTATAAACACCACCTCCAATCCATTCTCATTTATAAGGTGTTCGTGATTGCCATTAAATTCACAACAAAATCACAGTAGCTCTACCTGGTGAAACTTCACCATCACAAGACTAAAGGCAAAACACCACTTCCTTGCCTTCATTATACTACACTACATCTGCACCCAAATTTAATGGATACTTCTGTCATCCTCAACCTATGGCCTGCTCCTTCTGCTCACCAACTTCTTCACTTGCATTTCATTTCACTGAGATCAGCCACAAGTGATCATCACAAATTTAAGTACAGGGGAGAGGCTAGGCATAGACGGCAGGTATAATAGGCCAGGCGAGGCTACACCTCCCCAAACAGGATGTGTTACACCTCTCTTTGGAGGCACGCGGCTGGCATGCCACCTTTGGAGCGTTGCTGCCAAAAGGGCACCCAGGCCATGGCCCCACCCACACTCCTCCCCAAGGCCTTGCTCTCAGGTCCCACTCCTACCCCGTGGCCTCGCCCCCACGGCTCTTCTTCCCGTCCCTGCTCTGCCTCTTCTCCCACAGCCCCACCCACCAACTGCTCATGCCTCTTCACCCCCTGAGAAGCAGAGAGGCGAGGGCTGCAGGGCCTCTTGGGGGAGGAGGCAGAGAGAGGTGTGAGCAGTGTGGGGGCCCCTCAGAGGAGGGGTCAAAGATGTGGGTGGCTGGTGGAGCCTCAGGAGTAGGGTTGACAGGCATCTGGTTTTCAACTGGGTCATAAAAAGTCCAATCAGCAGTGCAGCAAGGGGCCGAGGCTAAGGTAGGGTCCTTGCATGCCTGCACTGGCTCCACATGGCTCCCAGAAGCAGCCACCAGGTCCCTGCAGCCCCTAGGGGCATGGGCAGTCAGAGAGCCTCCACACACTGCCCCCTGCCTTGAGTGCCAGCTCCGCAGCTCCCATAGGTCGCCGAGCCTCCCTGGCCACCCAAGTGCCTAGTGGCCACAGGGACCTGGCAGCCGCTTCCTGGGAGCTGTGGTAAGCACCAGGACCACGCACCCCAATCCCCTGCCCTGCCTGTCCAATCCCACGCCTAAACTCCCTCCCAGAGGCCTCACCCCACTGTGATGCTCTTCCTCTCTCTTCCACCTCCATCTACAGACATCACCACAAAGCGACTGAAGCACTGATCAAAAGGGGAGAGCCTGGCTGAAGCACCTAAGTTTGTAAGGGCACTGAAAGTGTTAGGATTAGCTTAAAATGTGTTTTGCTTTTATTTCATTTGACCAAATCTGACTCATTATGCTTTTGTCTTATAATCACTTAAAATCTATCTTTGTAGTTAATAAATTTGTTTATTCTACCTGATGCAGTGCGTTTGGTTTGAAGCATGTCAGAGACTTCCTTTGGGATAACAAGCCTAGTACATATCAATTTCTTTGTTAAATTGATGAACTCATATATGCTTGCAGCATCCAGCGGGCATAATTGGACACTGCAAGACACAGGTTCCTAGGGTTGTGTCTGGGACCGGAGATATTGGTTATTGTCATTCGATTTCACAATCCAAGCAACTTACATGCCAGAGGCTGTGTATGAATAACTCAAGAGTGGGAGTTCTCATAGCAGAGCAGGGTAAAACTGGTTCCCAGAGCAGATCACCGGTCCAGATAACAGGGGAACGTCACACCCACCCCCCGACACTCCAACTCCTGAGTCCCTCCCCTGCACTCCAAACACCGCATCCCTGGTCCCACCTCCGAGCCCGCACTCCCAGCTGGAGCCCTCACTCTCCGTCCTGCATCCCTATCCCCTGCCCAAGCCTGGTCACAGTGCAAGAGGGTGGAGGACAGCAAGCGACAGAAGGTGAGGGGATGGAGCGAGCAGAGGGTGGGGCCTCGGGGAAGGGGCGGGGGCGGAATGTTCGGTTTTGTGTGATTAGAAAGTTGACAACCCTACTTGGGAGAGGGGGCCAAGCAGGAGCGGGGCCTGGGATGAAGTGGAGGTGGAGCATGAGTGGAGTCTTGGGGGGAGGAGGCCGAGCGGGGGCATGCCTCAGGGCAGAGCAATGTCCAGGCCCCGGTGGGCCCCTTCTTACTTCTAGGGAGCTTCCGGCACACAGGCCCAACCTCCCCAAATGTGGGAGCCATGTGCCATCAATGAGGATAGGGCAAAAAGTCTTTTGGTGAACATTTTTCAACAAAATTTACTTACAGCCACATTCATCCCACCCCTCTTTGTTAACATTTATGGAATGCTCATGGAGAGCAACATTTTACTCTTCCACATTTAAAGCAAATTTAGAATGTTCTTGCTAGTAGCAGTCACGCCCACAGCACTAGAAGAGACAACACCTTGTGATTTACAAGATGTGACCCATTACACCACAGTGCAAAAGCTCACATTTAAGAAACCAGAGTTTAATAATCAAACAATATTGTTGAATAATCTCAAGCAAATTTATCTGTAATTGTGTGTTCAGCACCTCGCGCAGTGGGGGCATGATCCTGCTTCAGGTCTTTTGATATTAATCACAGTATGAAAAATAAAGTAATTTAAATCATAGTAATAATATTAGACTTTGTTCACCGATATTCCACCACCAGAAACCAAGGCAAAATTATTGGAACAAGTTATTATTAATTATTTGCTCAGCTCTATTTATAATGCAATACTCCACAACAGCCCTCCCAAAAAATCTTGTTAGAATATAAAATAACTTAATTTCCTTTCATGTCCATGACTGTTCACTAGCTCACATTTCAATCTGAAATCCTTTTTTCCACCAACATGGATTAAATGTGTAAAAACAAAACAGGGGCTTTTTTGCACTGCTTTTAGAACAACAGACAAACACAAATTGTAGGAGGGTGCCACATAGGTAATAATTGTGTGCAACCTTTTGTTGGGTTAATAACAGGAAAGCATGCAAAATCTGTCAAAAAGAGCTGAAGGTCTCTTCGAGACACTCTGTGGTCTTAGAGGTTTGTATTCTTTCTGCCTCAGCGTGACATGCATTGTCTCTTTTTGGCACCGTGATTATCTTTGCCTTGTTGTTAGCCTCAGGAGAAGATATGATTTACTGTGCCACCTTTGTGACTCTTTTGGTATCAGATAACCTACTTAACACTCACTATCCAGATGTTGAGAAATCTAGACTTTACAACTATGCAGTACCTACATGGCACCAATTCCTGGATCAAAAAAAATTCCCCCCCCCCCTTCCCCTCCTACCGTGGATAAGCATTACTGAAAAACATGCCAGAAAGACAATAGCCAGGCAAAAATAGCACAACTGCTATGTGCCTGCTTTTGCACTGTTTGTGCTCTTTTTCTCTCCCTGTCTCCAGAGATCCTCTGCCTTAATTTTTCTCCATGATTGCACTAGATTTATTGCTCCAGTAAATTTCTGCAAAAGGGAAAAAATAAAAGAAGGTACTTGAGAATCCTGGGGATTGCCAGCATGAGATCACCTGACCACTCAGGGCTTGCTTCACAACAAAAACATTCCTTAGGATTCAACTGTTTTGCCAGTGCTAATCCAGAGCTGGAGATGAGCAGAGGAAAAAAAAAAGTGTACGTGTGTTTGAAAGAGTAGGGGGAAGCAGCATTTGGAGGAAAAGTGGGGAGGAGGAAGAGGGCTCTCTTGGTCCCTAAGGAATAGGAAGATCCAGGCATGGGTTTGCAGCTCAGCCTTTTTTTTTTTTTTTTGCCAGTTCATCTCTTGAAAATGGAATTGTGTTATATCATTCACTACATTATTTTTGTTTTATTCTTAATCTGAGCAAAAGCTTCTCTTTCTTTTTAGATGCTACTAATTTGGTATTCAGTTTAATTTGGCTGTATGATGTACAATACCCACAGCACCGTCTGTGATTATTTTAAATCTTTCATCACGTTAGGTTATGCTTATAGGGAAGAAGAGGAGAAAAGATCCTGAGATGGGCAAGGGAAATTTCACCCATTGCTTGAAACTTTACACAGCACCATTGTGATGCATTTAAATGCTGACAATCCCATTCTCACATTGTGCTTCATTTAAATCTGACATTCCAGTTACCTGGAGCAACTGCCTTGATGAAGAGAAACTTAGAGGGTATTCCACCAGGACATATTAAACTGTTACAAGTCATAAAACATCTGCACCCAATGGCAAGCTATAAAGCTGAATGGATAAAGCTATTAAAGGCATAGTATTGCTCTTCTCCCTCTGAGCAAACTTAACTTGTTCACACACAAAAGCTTTTTCTATTATAATATAATGTGAAACTCATACTATGATTTCAGAGACAGAAGTTGCTCGTAAGAGTTTGGTTATGTAGGTGGCATTCACACATTTCTTGTGAAAACAAAACAGAGACTGTTGTATACTGCGGTATTTTGCTGAGCATGTAACAAAAGATTTTTTTTTTACCCTGTGATGGATTCCTCCCTCATCCTTGTCACACAATTTTATAAAAATGATTAAAGCACCAAAAATAAGATAAGATAAAATACGAAGGTCGAGGCAAGGAAAAATCCACCGGTGCAAGAAAATGAGATGTTTAGAAAACCACAGTAAGTACTAGCCCAATTCTCTTTTCTTCTATTCTTACACTCAGCACAGGAACAAGAAAGGTATGGTGAGGGGCCGGGAGAGGAGGTGGCTTAGACCCCCATCTTTGCTCTACACTTTCGGGGGTGGGGCAGTCAAGCAGGTCCCAGTGCAAGCTGGACTATTACTTACTATTACTGTAAGAAACATGAGTAGCAAAGAATAGTCAGGACACCGTGGCCACGTCCCCTCCCTCTCCAAATTTTGGATAATTTCTACATAGATTCCTTGTACCAGCAGTCCACCAGCCAGGAAACCCCTTATTTGGGGGAATATTCTGTAGGGGCCATTACGTCACTTTTGTGAAGAGGCATAAGGTGGCTCTAGTAGAAGAGATTATCAGAGTCAATGTATCTGTGTGCTCCCTCTGCTTTCCCTTCTCTCTCCGCACAGAATCTTGTTGATTTCTTCTGGAAGAAACTGACAAAATGCCATGTAGCCTTTCCTCTCCTCTCAGCTCACCTTCCCTTTCTCCTCCTTTGCCCCATCACAGATGCAGAAGTTTCTCATCTGCTCTCCTTCCCTAGCTCCTCCACTTGCCCCAGCAACCCTATCCCATCCCATCCCCCGATCCCTCTTGCAGCCAGTCATTCCCCTTACTCTTAACCTCTCTCTCTCCTCTGTCTCTTCCCTTCACAATACAAGCATGCTTTAGTCTCGCACAGCTTTAAAAACCCCACTTTCCCCTCTAACTGCCACCCCATCTCCCACTTATCTCTAAGAGCATTGAGCAGCACTGTCTACAATCTCTTTCTCAAGTTCCTCTCCTCCAATTCCATTCTAGACTCTCTCCAATCTGTCTTTTACTCCTTATACTCCAATGAAATTGCTCTCAAAGACTGTAATGATTCCTTCCTAGCTAAAGCTCAAAAGCGATTCTCCATCTTATTCCTCCTTGACCTGTCAGCCACTTTCAATATCTTTGACAATATTCTTCTTGAAATCTTTTCATCCCTGGTCTTCCATGAGTATCCTCTCCTATCTCATTAATCACTCCTTGAGTATGTCCTTCAGAGACTCCTCCACATCTACCCCCTCCAACTTTCTGCAGAGCTCCTCAGAGCATTGTCCTTCCTCTCCTTCTCTTCTCCTTGTGCTAGAGATGGGCAGAAATTGAATTTGCCATTTCTTGGGAAATTCCATAATTTTGAATTGTTTCCATTCTGAAATCAAATGAAGACAAAGTTTCAAAATTCCCTCAAACAAAATTCTGGGGGCAGAGCGGGGAGAATAACTTAAGGTTGATTTTATTGAAAGAAACATTTTGATCAAAATGTTTGATTCCAATTTCAAAATTTTATATAATATAATTTAAAAAAAATTAAAAATATTTGAAAATGGAAAATCAAAACATTCAGTTTTGAAATAAAGTCAAAATGAAGTATTCAGCCTTATCCAAATGGTCTATTATTTTTAAAAAATGGTCACAATTGACACATTTCTGCAAAACATTTCGCTTTTGAGAAATTGACATTTTCTGACAGAAAAGTAATTCAGTTGGAAATTTCTGACCAGCTCTACTCTCTATACCTTATCTCGGGGTAATCTCATCTGCAAATACAAATTCAACTACCTTTTCTATTCTAGTAATTCATAGATCTCTCTCAATCTCTCTCTACTCCAGACTTCTCTCTTCCTGCCCAAACTAAAATCTTGGCCTGTCTCTCTGACATTTGCTCGCAGATGTCAAGTCACCAGCCCAAGCTATGCATGGCTCACACAAAGCTTTTAATCTTCCTTTCCCCTGAAAACCTCCCAACTACATCCTCTTTTGAGTAATATGGACATCTCAGTCATCCTGCCTGGCTCTCAAGCATGCAACTTTTGACTCATCCCCTCTGTAAGTCCTCACATCCAGGTTATAGCTAAAACTTGCAGATTCTTTTTGCACAACATATCCCAGGGTGAAAGTAAAGCCAAAAGACTTAACGGTACTAGGGCCAGCTCTGGACTTCAGAAAGGGCAAGGCTTTGGGTGGAAGGGTGGGGCTGGGGTCAGCGTCCCGCAGCCAGCCCTTCCATGCTGCCTGGCCTGCACCTCCCGGGACTCCAGCAGTGATTTAAAGGACCTGGAGCGCTGGTTGCTGCTGCAGTAGCAGTAACCGGAGCCTCAGGCCACTTTAAATCGCCGGCCCTGGGGCAGCTGCTCCTTTTGCCCCCCCGCATCAGCAGCTGGGGGGCGAAAGGGGCAACAACATTAAAGCACTGCCACGGCACGGCTTTAAAGTCAGCTGAGTACAGGCCAGTACTGGCAGCCACTTTTTACCAGTACGTTGTACTGGCCGGTACCGGGTTACTTTCACCCTGAACATATCTAAGATAGGGACTTTCCTATCCATCTACTCAGCTCATACTCTCATCCAGGCTGTCATCTCAATTCCTGCAGCCTCTTTTCTCTGGTCTTGACAAATGCTGTTTTGCCCTGCTCATATCCATTCAGAAAACTGTCACAAATATCCTTTTTCTAGCCACTTTGACCATGTCTCTCCTCTCATTGATCCTTCCTCTGGCTTCCCCTTCGTGGCTGAATGAAACACGAAAGTGAAGACAAGCTTAAGGACCTTCATGGCCCACTCTTACTCTACCTATCATCTCTCATTCACTATTGAAATGTCAACTCCTGCCTCCAGTTGGCCCATGATGCCAACTTCTATCACATGCTTGTTAAAAACTTTCAGACAAGCACCTTTGCACTTTCTTCCATGTTGCAACCAGCTCGTTAGCCTCCTTCAAAACCCTCATTAAAATCCTCCTTTGCAATGATGCCTACAAAATACTTGATAATGGTTACATTGCTGGAGTGCCGCGACCGCTGCCTATCATGATGACCAGTAATGTCTCATTGTTCCTTGTACTCTCCTGCTCTGTCTGTGTCCATCTATTGTCTCTTGTCTTATACTTTGATTGTATATTGTTTGGAGTGGGGACCATCGTTTTATTCTGTTTGTACAGCACCTAGCACAATGTGGTCTTGTTCCATGACTTGGGGTCCTAGATGCTATGGTAATATTACTAGAACTGATTAAGAAAATTGCCTTGGTAGAAAGTTAGAATCAGAGCCATTGCATCTATGGCTGCAGCATACAGATCTCCCCTTTCATAAAGTCCCATGATCTTGGGCAAGGTTACATACCCTTTTGTGGTTCTTTATAAATACAATGACATTTTTGTATTTTGAGCAGTCCACAAAATAACCATTCTAAAGCCTATACTATTGAAAGAAACATGTTTTGCAGCAATTAGGACTTCAACATACACTGTGTGCTGCAGGAAGAAAGTGCTTCAGATCAAATTAACTTGAACTTCCATCCAAAACTTGAACTAAAGCTTTCATTGTTTCAGGTTTTACAATGCTACATACATTTTCTGGCTTATGCTGAGACTGGGGGTGTCAATACAAAAATACTATGAGGAAAGACCTTCTTTCTCCCACTAAGCTATGGCCAAAAAGACAGAATATAGATATTGATGTCATGCGGCTGGATACTGCAAGCTCTCCAGCAGAATTTTTTGACCCTTTTGGTTTTGATATGTGTTGATAAGATTTGGCTGATTATGCAAACCCAAATTGCACTATCACCAGCTGCAGTCCTGAGATACAAAAGGGCTTATCTCATATTTCCACATCTCATAAATGTTGGGGTGCCCCAGTTTCCATAGGTTGTTCTCTTAGTTCCTTTTTCCTTATTAGCATCTTATTAACACTTACGTCAACCTGCTTCCAGGGTAACCTGTGGTCAGAACTTTCCATGATGTTACAATCAGGTGTCTTGTGGTCTATTTTTCCATAACATCACTTATTGGCACATTTTTACAGTAATCTTGAGGTCTTATTGATGGAGGGTCAGTCTTAGGTCACCCATTTATGTCAAGTTTCTTTAAACCTGAAGCCTAGTGTGGTTAAGCTGAAAAATTATAGGTGTTAGCCTGTAGGCCTTCCATTGCTAATATTCTTAATACATACTCGTCACTCCTAAATACTTGTCAAACTTCTACTCCTATAATCCTATCCTACTTATCTATTCATCACACATTGGTTATATATGAAATAATATGTGAGTTAACTACACCACCACAATTAAATGACAAAATGAACTAACTGGCTACAGGAAAAATCTTAAATGAATCAAATGATACCACAGAATCTCTATGAACACAAACTTCATGCTCAAACAATAAGAGTATAGCAGTAGGAAAATACTTGTGACCACCTGACAAGAATGGTGATGGTAATTGTGAAATGCTCAGGGAGATTAGAAATACAAAAAAAACAGAAAAACCAATAATAATGGGGGATGTCAACTATCCTCACATTGACTGGGTACATGGTCACCTCAGGACAGGATGCAGAGATCAAATTTATGGACATCGTTATTGACTGTTCCTTGGAACATCTAGTCCTGGAATCCCAAAGGGGAGGTTCAGTTCTTGAGTTAGTCATAAGTGCAATACAGAATCTGGTCAAAATGGTGCATATAGCTGAACCACTCAGTAATAGCAACCATAAAGTAATTAAAATTTTACATCTTTGTAGGGGGGAAATCCTAAAGAAACCCACCACTGTAGCATTTAGCTTCAAAAAGGGTGAACACCACAAAAAAGAGAAAGCTCTTTAAATGAAAATTAAAAGAAACAGTCACAAAAATGATATGCCACATGGAAACTATTTAAAACTGCCATAATAGAGGCTCAAAGTAAAGGTATATCCCAAATTTGGGAAAAAAAACCAAAAAAACCCCACAAAAGTAAAGGACCAAAAAAATGCCACCATGATTAAACAGGGGGAAAGAAGCAGTTAAAGGGGAAAAAGGCACCCTATAAACTTTGGAAGTAAAATCCTACTGAGGAAAATACAAAGGAGCATAAACTCTGGCAAGTAAAGTGCAAAACGGGCTCAACAGGTAGTGATCAATGGCTCCATGTCTAGTTGGCAGCCGGTATCAAGCGGAGTGCCCCAAGGGTCGGTCCTGGGGCCGGTTTTGTTCAATATCTTCCTTAATGATCTGGAGGATGGTGTGGACTGCACCGTCAGCAAGTTTTCAGATGACACTAAACTGGGAGGAGTGGTAAATATGCTGGAGGGTAGGGATAGGATACAGAGGAACCTAGACAAATTAGAGGATTGGGCCAAAAGAAATCTGATGAGGTTCAACAAGGACAAGTGCAGACTCCTGCACTTAGGACAGAAGAATCCCATGCACTTCTACAGATTAGAGACTGAGTGGCTAGGCAGCAGTTCTGCAGAAAAGCACCTAGGGGTTACAGTGGATGAGAAGCTGGATCTGAGTCAGTGTGCCCTTGTTCCCATGAAGACTAATGGCATTTTGGGCTGTATATGTAAGGGCATTGCAAGCAGGTCGAGGGATGTGATCATTCCCATTTATTTGACATTGGTAAGGCCTCATCTGGAATACTGTGTCCACTTTTGGGCCCCACACTTCAAGAAGGATGAGGAAAAATTGGAAAGAGTCCAGCCGAGGGCAACAAAAAAGATTAGGGGGCTGAAGCACATGATTTATGAGGAGAGGCTGACAGAACTGGGATTATTTAGTCTGCAGAAGAGAAGAGTGAGGGGGGATTTGATAGCTGCTTTCAACTACCCGAAAGGAGGTTCCAAAGAGGATGGATCTAGACTGTTGTCAGTGGCATCAGATGACAGAACAAGGAGTAATGGTCTCAAGTTGCAGTGGGGGAAGTTTAGGTTGGATATTCAGAAAAAAACTTTACTAGGAGGGAGGTGAAGCACTGGAATGGGTTATGTAGGGAGGTGGTGGAATCTCCTTCTGTCATAAACAGATAGTAGGAGTTAATAAAACAGAAGTACTTTATATCTCTTTTGCCTGTAAAGGGTTAACAAGATCAGTGAGCCCGGCTGTCACCTGACCAGAGGACCAATCAGGGGACAGGATACTTTCAAATCTTGAAGGAGGGAAGGCTTTGTGTGTGCTGTTAGAATTTGGTTGTTGTTCTCTCTGGGTTCTGAGAGGGACTAGATGTGCAACCAGGTTTCTCTTCAATCTCTCTGATACAGTCTCTTATATGTCCAGAATAGTAAGTACTAGGTAGATAAAAAGAGTTAGGCTTATGTTTGTTTTCTTTATTTGCAAATGTGTATTTGGCTGGAAGGAGTTCAAATTTGTATTTTGCTGAAAGGATTTTAATTTGTACTTGTATACTTAGGCTGGGAGAGTATTCCCAGTGTCTACAGCTGAAAGACCCTGTAAAATATTCCATCTTAAATTTACAAAGATAATTTTTACTGTTTTCTCTTTCTTTAATTAAAAGCTTTTCTTGTTTAAGAACCTGATTGTTTTTTTATTCTGGTGAGACCACAAGGGACTGGGTCTGGATCCACCAGGGAATTGGTGGGGAGAAAGGAGGGAAGGGGGAGAGAGGTTAATTTTCTCTCTGTGTTAGGATTACTTTCTCTCTCAGGAAGAGTCTGGGAGGGGGAGAAAGAAGGAGGGGGGAAGGTGAATTTTCCTCTCTGTTTTAAGATTCAAGGAGTTTGAATCACAGTGATCTTCCAGGGTAACTCAGGGAGGGGAAACCTGGAAGAGGCAACAGTGAGGGAAAGGGTTTACTTTCCTTGTGTTAAGATCCAGAGGGACTGGGTCTTGGGGGTCCCCAGGCAAGGTTTTGGGGGGACCAGAGTGTACCAGGCACTGGAATTCCTGGTTGGTGGCAGCACTACAAGTACTAAGCTGGTAATTGAGCTTAGAGGAATTCATGCTGGTACCCCATCTTATGGACGCTAAGGTTCAGAGTGGGGAATTATACCATGACACCTTCCTTAGAGGTTTTTAAGGTCAGGCTTGAGAAATCCCTGGCTGAGATGATTTAGTTGGGGGTTGGTCCTGCTTTGAGCAGGGGGTTGGACTTGATGGCTTCCTGAGGTCTCTTCCAACCCTGATATTCTATGATTCAATTATTCAAAAGTATAAGGCAGGTCAGGAAAGAATTTGAAGAACAACTGGCAAAAAAAAAAAAAAATTGCTGCTCATTTTTTTAAGTATATCAGAAGCAGGAAGCTTGCCAAACAATCAGTGGGGCCATTGGATGATCAAAGTACTAAAGAAGCACTCAAGGAAGAGAAGGCTGTTGTGGAGAAGCTAAATTAATTTCTTGAATCAGGATGTGAAGGAGGCATTCTTTTTAGGTGACAAATCTAAGGAATTCTCCCAGACTGAAGGTATCAATAGAAGAGTTTTTGGAATAAATTGATAAACTAGATAAGTCACCAAAACCAAGTGGCATTTAGTTCTGAAAGAACTCAAATATGAAAATGCAGAAGTACTAATTATGATATGTAACTTATCACTTAAATCAGCCTCTGTACCATATGACAGGAGGATAGCTAATGTAATGCCAATTTAAATTAAAAAAAAAATTCCAAATGTGATCCTGGCAATTATATGCCAGTAAGGCTAACTTTAGTAACAGGCCAACTGCTTGAAACTATAGTAAAGAACAGAATATCAAACATATACATGACATATGTTGGGGAAGAGTCAACATAGCCTGGTAAAGGAAAATCATGCCTCACTAATCTATTACAATTGTTTTGAAAGTGTCAAGTATGTGGACAAGGGTGACCCAGCTGGCAGACTACACAGACTTTCAGAAAACCTTTGACAAGGTCCCACACCAAAGGCTCTTAGATAATCATGAGATAAGAGGGATGGTCCTTTCATGGATCAGTAACTGGTTCAAAGAGAAGAAACAAAGGGTAGGAATAAATGGTCGGTTTTCACAATGGGTAGACGTAAATAACAGAGTCCCTCAAGGATCTCTACTGACATAGTGTTGTCTGTACCAATGCTTTTGTTGGTGAAACTTATGTTTGTCAGTGGTGGTTTTTTCATACCCCTGGCCAACAAAAGGTTTACCAATAAAAGTGCTAGTATAGGCAAAGCCTTAGAAAAAGTACAGAAAAGGGAACAAAAATAATTAGTTCTATGGAACAGCTTCTGTATAAGGAGAGATTTTAAAATAGCGTTGGACTATTTAGTTTAGAAAAGAGACTACTCTGGAGGAATATGACAGAGGTCTATAAAATCATGAATGGTGAGGAGAGAGTGAATAAGGAAGTTATTTACCCCTTCACAGAACACAAGAACCAGGGGTCACCAAACGAAATTAATAGGCAGCAGGTTTAAAACTGCACTGGATGGTGGGTGGATCAAGCAATAATTGCCTTGTTCAGTTCATTCCTTTTGAAGCACCTGGCATTGGCTTTGGTCAGAGGACAGAATACTGAGCAAGACGGACCATTGGTCTGACCTAGTAAGGCCATTCTTATGATCCTTTGTCTGACACATGAAATATGGAATGTCTTTGTGGAGGTTATTTCATTAATTAAATGTTTTGCACCTAAAACCATTCATATACACACTGAATAAGCAATGTGAACTTGTGATGTAGTTAACAAAACCATATAACCCAGTAATGTGCTGAACCTAGTGGAAAGAATGTTGTTAAATTCATTCTATGTTGTGATATTTCAAGCTATTTCACATCTAATGTTCCATGAACCCTCTCCAGGTTTTAAAACAACAAGCTACCTGTCTTCTGTTACAACAACTCACACAAAAATGAGGCCACTTGGGAATTCTCTTTTTCTCCTAATTTCCATTATCATTCAACTGTTGTCACACCTCACTTGATTTCTTTGAGAAGGGCTGTACTTTGTCATTTGTGGGGCAGAGATGTGTCATCACCTTTTCCCTTCATCTAACATCAAGGGATAACACAATTTAGGTCATGATTACCAAAAAGAAAAATTTACCAAAAACAAGTAAACAACCCCCCAAAACACCAACCAAAATTTTTATATATACATACACATACACACCTTTATCTCCAATTCAACTCAACTGATGAGAGCCCTAGGATAGAGAACTCTCAGTGGCTTCCACCATATTAGTTAAGCTTGCTGAAAATCTAGATAAAAGCATTTGTAACTAACAATTTGAGAGAGGCACCATGAGGCCTTATCTTAGCTATGATTACCATTAATGCAAACATTCAGAGGGAGTTTTTTTGGTAAACTTCCACAGTGTACACAATGTCTAAGGAACTAATATCCCCTGCAACAGTGCAATTCTTTGTCTTCTTTACAAAATACAAAAAGTGTTGTACAGATGCAATTTTAATTCCAAAGTGCACTAAAAGAATTCTGTGCATTCACAGGCAGGATCTAAATCTGTTTTGTTCCAAGAACTTAGATACCAGCAGTGCAATGAGAGGACAGAGCTCTGACAAGCAAATGAGCACACCAAAACTATATCCCACTGTGCTTATGTAAAAGACTTTTATATGGCTTCAAGCTTCTCATCCTTACCTTCAAACCCTGCTCAATGCTATTAAACAAACCTGGGCTCTTTGCAAAATGCCTTTTAATACAGTGAAATGCAAAAGATATATCTAGGAACATGGAATGCCGGCCATCAGAGTTGAAGATTGATCCAATGGTCTGTTTTGGCCTAAAACACTGAATCTATTAACTCTAATATTTGCTGATGTAACCCTTCTGCCAGGTGGAGCCAGCAGCAACAAGGGCCAGGTTCAGTATCTAGGGGTTCCCTTCCACCAATACAACACAAAACCGGCTCAAGCCCCCACCCAATGACCTGGGACAATTACACATCACCCCCTGGGTGCCTCTAAGAGGCAATACTTCCCCTCTCACAATCAGAGTCTGAGTGAAGCAAAAAGTTTTAATAAAAGGAAGGAATTAACTCAGCATTCATTTGGGAAACACCACAACTAGGGCTGATAAACAAACCATGAGCAAAAGACCCACCCCCAAGTAAGCTGGGTAGTGTCCTTTTCCCCATAGGTCTTAAGTCCAGCAACCCAAAAGTCCCTTTAACGTACCTGGCCCACTCACAGTTGCTGGTTTTGGCCAGTGCAGCCCCAGAGTTCAGAGGTTCATCTGCAGAGTTCACCTCCCACCCTGTGTGGAAGGCGGGGTGAGGGGGAGGAGGCACCTTACACACTGCACTGCTCGGGCACTCGCTCCTTGCCCCACAGCCAATTGCCATGCCTCTGAGGGGCTTTGCTCTGGCCCTCTCCATTAGCTTCTCTGCTAGCTGCCCTGCTGGTCACATCTATCTGCCAGCCGCCCTGCTAGCCACTTGCCACCCCTCTCTACCGGCTTCCCACTCACCAAGATGTCTTCAGGAACCCCACATACACTTAACATAACTCTCAGAGATTTCAGCTGTTAGTGGGGGATCCCCACTGCTGGTGCATACTGGGCAGTCTCTTGCAATAGAGGCACTGTCCCAAAGTAGGTCTAATACTTAGACCTAGGTATCACTGATTTCAATTCTGCAGTATGTAACAAGACTCTCAACTGAGTCTAAATTAGTTCTTATTATACCATGGGGAGAGGAAGGGTCAAATGGTGTCTAGGACCCTTAAACAGGGCCCACACACCCCCAGGTACAAGTACCTGTCCCCACCCTCTCTCAACTCATTGGGCTTTGGAACTCAATGTCCCCTGACTAGCAAGTGCTGTTCACTTGAGGGTGAGTCCCTCCATTGGGGTATGCCAGGTGCAGTTCTGCTGCTCTTGGTTCACACAACAAGGATAGCAACGTTTCTCCTGCTCCAATAACAAGGAGACTGGGGACCCAACACCAGCCGCAAGTGATCATTTGGGCAAACAGTCCCATCATGCTGAGCACCTAGGCAGGGTAGGTGTGTCCATGCAAATAAGATCAGCTTCTGAAGTCTTTTTCCACAGCTCACCACTAGATGTCAGGGGAGAGCTCATCCAGACTCTGCTTACACTGATAATTCCTGCATGTACAAGTATGATTAATTTGAATTCATGTTTCCATTTACAATGCTTTATAGAAGATATTGCTGAGACTTAATATTGTGAGCATCTCAAAAGTAGTTGCAGGACGTTGATCCACACAAAGCTATATGAGGAAATGTCTCCAGAAGTAATTACTTGTTCCTTCTTCTGTAAGTGGGTAGAATCATTGCCCAGACTACTTTGGAGGATATGTCCATCAATGGCTATTTGCCAGGATGGGAAGGGATGGTGTCCCTAGCCTGTTTGCCAGAAGCTGGGAATGTGCAACAGGGGATGGATCACTTGATGATTACTTGTTCTGTTCATTCCCTCTGGGGCACCTGGCATTGACCACTGTCGGAAGACAGGATACTGGGCTAGATGGACCTGTGGTCTGACCCAGTATAATTGTTCTTATGTTCTTTTTTATGGTTCTTTATTTTTATTGCTACTTTGATATCGCTGGTTCCTTGTTCTGTATCTTTGATTAGGGATTTCTTGGTTTTTTTAAGACCTATGTTGATCTATTACTAGTATGCTCAATGTTAACTAGCTAGATCCATTAGCCTGAGCAGATGCATTCTAAATTCATGCAATTAATTAAAGCACAGTGTCTTTTCAGCTGACAAACCTGATTCTGAAAAAGTAAAATCATTAATTTAGCCATTCTGGCATATCAAAGATAACAATGATTATTATCACTACAGCTGGTTGGATAATATTCATATGGTTTATTTGATTTGTATGTTTTTGTCCATTATTTGACAAATATTTTTTCACATATTTGAAAAAAATCTATAAGGTTGGCCAAAATAATATTTTATTTGCAATTTTTAAATAATTATTTTAATAGCTCTATTAACAATTTTGAACTGGTAAATTGCAACAAGCAATGAGTGAAGCTTGAAAAGTTTCTAGGGTATATATGAACCATCTCATACTCAAGTCTGCAACATTGGTTTGGAGAATTTACAAGAACAGGTTTTCTCCTGAGTTTTCCAGTGCTTCTGCTTCTGGTCACAGCTGGATAGATCATAAGATCAGCCTTTTCTGCAGTATCTAAGGCATTTCTGGTTCAGTTCCCAGAACTGAAACTATCCTCTTCAAATGTTTCTGAATCTGAAAGTGCAGTCATAATCTGAAAAATAACTGTAAAATGGTATTGTGGCTTCCATATTTATGGTCTCTCAAATAACTTCCAAGTCACATTTGTTGAGTTTAATGTAACAAGATGCATTTTTCAACAGCCAGCTCTGCAAACTCAATCTGGATTCTGACAGTCAAGCTGTGTCTTTTGGGACTCATACCTCATAATAAACATTCTGCAGGCCAAATTCTACTTCAATTACACCTGTGCAACACCTTTGCCTTCAGTGCAGTGGCACACACATAACAGAGCAGAAATTTGTGTTTAGTTATTCAGTTCATGGGTGTGTATTAGAGTAAAGTCCAGGTTCCTCACCCATAGCTGTATTGGCTCTGCATGGTTAATATGAGCCAAAAGAAATAAAAACTTATTTTATGTCACTAAGGTGGGAAAATATGATTTAATACATCAAGACTCAGCTCTATTAAATAAAAAGGTACCATTTCTACACAATCAGTCTTCAAAGTAAAATGACACTGTATAAACACAAGAATCTAAGTGCAATGTGCTTTTTTGGTTCTCTAATATGTAGCAGTGAGGGCAGTAAAAGGCCACGCCTGTTATCCTTAGTCAAAACAGCCTTTCAAGTTCCTGGGAATTTTGCTACTAAAAAGATTGCATGACAGGGACCAAGAGTTGTGTCACTAAGCCATGTTACCAGATTTTCAGTAAAGTTTTCTTCAAAAACTTTAATGAAATATTAGATTGTTAAATCTATGGTTATTAATACAAGGAGGCTGGGCAGAACAGTCAGATATTTCAGATGCATTTTAGACTCATGCATATAACTGTGGCAGTAGCCCTTCGTTGTCTGCATTATCTCACTCTTTTGTGAGATGTTCCATGCCAGTCACATTTTGTACAATCTGAAGCACATCATAGTCCTTTATATCTTCTAAAGCCAAAGTGTACTTCAGTATCAAAACAAATCTTATTATCCTGTCTTACCAGATGGTGTGATTTGAAAGAACTAGAAACATTAATTAGGGCTGTGCAGAGAATGGAAATTCTATTTTGAGGAGGGTTTTGAAATTTGCCTCAATTCCAATCAGGAAATAAATCTGAAAATTTACAAATTCTCTGCAAAAGAAAATCCCAACCAAAAAAATCTAAATGAAAAGTCATTTTGAAATGAAAAATTGAAATGTTTTGTTCTGAAAAATGTTGAAATAAGACATTTCAACATTGTCAGATCTCTCCTTGCCCTGCCCCCAAATTTCTTCATACATGTCTTGTCATTTTGTACGTAATGGTATTATTACAAGCAGGAATACATTATTAGTATGGCCCTCCCAAATTCAGCGTACATTTTGTCAATTTCACGGTCACTGGATTTTAAAAATCATAAATTTCATTATTTCAGCTATTTAAATCTGAAATTTCATGGTGTTGTAAGTGTAGGAGTCCTGACCCAAAAAGGAGTGGTGGGGGGGGGGTCGCCAGTTTATTGTAGAGGGGGTTGCGGTACTGCTACCCTTACTTCTGCACTGCTGCTTGTGGCAGAGCTGCCTTCAGAGCTGGGCAGCTGGAGAGGGGCAGCTAATTATTAGTAGAAACAAATACTCCTGAGTCTAACATTACATTGATTCAGAGACCGGTTGAAGGGTCATCAAGTTTCTCTTAGGGCCTGTATAGAGAGAGATGTACATCTCTGAGGGATAGTTTTGGCCTGGTTTGCATAAAAGTGTTGCAGAGCAGTTGGAGTCTGGAAAAACTTTTAAGAAGTTGGGTCTGGTGCTCGTATGCTGTTCCACTCTGAGAGCTGACTGAATAAAAATAGTACCTTCCTACCCAATAGACCTGAACCTTGTTTGTAGTTATTTGTGCACCAGTAGCATCTAAGGCGATGAACTGAGATCAGGACCCTAGTGTGCTAGACACGTGCAAACACATAGAAAGAGAATTTTTGCATCAGATAGTTTACAATCTAACTAGACAACACAAAGAAAGTATTGTTAAGACTATCCTGATTTTACAGGTAGGGAACTGAGGCAGAGACAGATTAAGTGTCTTGCCCAAGGTCACTGCAGTAGAGCCAAGAATTGAACCCAGATTTTTCTGAGACCCACTGAAGTGCTGTGACCACAATACATTCTCTCTCTTTCAGAGTCACATTGGCTTATTTTACTGACAAAAGTCATATTAGCCTTACAATGCTAATTCAGCTCTGGAAGAATGAGCTGAATTCTATCCTGCTTGTGCATCATCAATGCTTTTTTGTTTTGTTTTAAATCCTTTTAGAACTTATATTTAGAGGAAATCTTCCATCAAGCCTTCCTTCCTTGCAATCTTTGTATTTAATAGATCTGGATTCATAGAGCCATGTTGCTTGTGAAGAACTGATACATCTAAAAACTTTTCCAAATATTGTGCTAGAGTCTATATATTATATTTAGGAGCTACATTTACACACTGTTCAATTGTGGGGTTAGCTAAATCGAAGGCAATGGTAGAGGACTTTTTTCTTATTATGACGTCTGGCACAAACCACAAGAAGCAGAGGGATTATTCATCACTGTTTCATTTTCTCTTTCAAATGTAGTGCATTTTAATGCTCATGAAAGGTGCCAGACTTATATCCCTGGAGACTAACTACAAAGTTTGATGTTTCCCCAGGTGACAGCACAAGATTTTATTGGCTAAATAACTTAGTCCCTTACCTGGGGTATAACAGTTTTGTAACTGTACCATTTATAATGTGATTAGAGCCTATCTAAACTGGCCAGCAAAACCATTTGAGTGGCATCTGTCTCGTAAGAAATGTATATCAAGAATTTTTCTAGCACAAAACAAATAGAGAAAATAGAAGAGAGCCAATCCCCACTTATGTTATTCTCCATTTTCATCTAAGTGTATTGAAATTTACATATGGAAGACATGTAAGATCACTGACACTGGAGAATCACTCTGGTGGATAGATTTGAGTGATTTCATTGTCTAAAGAACAATTTTTAAACATGGCCTTACAAGAAAAGTACCAATACCATGTCCCCGGCCAGATAATTCCCAAATTGAAGTGTAAATAGAAGATCTAACACGTCTCTTTCTCACTTTAGCTTTAATATATTTGTACAGAGAATGGCTTAAATAGGATTTGGTGCTTTTCTAACTATTTATCATTCTTTGTTAATGCAATCACATTGAAGCTGACAAAAGACTGACCAAGGAGCAGTAAGATTTTAGAGATACTTTTACTATGTTCACAACCTTACTAAATACAGTGCAGTTTCTTTGTCAGAATTTTGATCAAATGCTTACTAAGAATGCTAAGCCGTTCAGAACTGCACTGTACCTCTGTTTCATGACATGTGAGCTATTTGCTTTCATCTCCCCTTTACTGTACAAAAGAGGATCTAAGGCTGTAAAACTTCAATCCAGAGATTCATGCAGCTGGTACATAACAGATCCTTCCTCTCTCGTCATTGCAGCACATCAAACCAAACAAAATGTCTTAGAAAGCTACAGTATTTGCAGCTAGACTGTCACAGATCTCCTTTTTTGCCACTGAAGGAAAGTGGCTAAATGCCCAGCAGCTGCCTTAGTGACATTTTCGCAAACATCAAGGTAAAGGAATCAACCTTTGTGAGTTTCATCCCAGCGATTTGTTTGAGACAATGAAATGAAAAGCCAAGGCCTCTCTTCTTGCTACTGGATTAGAGGATTAAAATAAAGGACGCTTGATTTTATTGATTTAATGAGGGATGGGGGCTTTAGAGGAGCATCCCTCGTGATTAGAGAAGAAGCAGTGTTTGCAGGTACCATCTCCCAGGCATTTCTTTCCTGTTTGCTTGGCTTTCATGGGAACTTGCTTATGTATTTGGCTGTTATGATAACCCATAGCATTCAATAATGTGCTGCATAAAGCAGTCAAATGCCTGCAGTGATTTCAGTCTCTCTCTCTCTCTCAAAACAGGGAAAGAAAGGCAGGCGGAAGGGATTGCAGCACAGTTCTCCAAACTACAGAGATGCAGGAGACCAGAGGAAAAATATGCTTAAACATGCAAGATAAAGCAGAGGGGAAAGAAATGATACCTCCTACCTGCAAAATACACTGTATGGAATATATTATTCTCTTAGTATATTTCATCAGCTAGGAATTCCTCCCACAAGCTATGAAGTGTGAGGTAGGCTAAAGGAGTTCATGCATGGTGTTTTGTTGTGGATTGATCCATGCACAGCTAGTTAATCTCTTCCCTAAGACCTTTTACCTTTGTTCTCTTTTTCCTGAGGTCATTCATATGATATAACTGACATTTTCATATGGTAATCTCTCATTGTACATTTGCTCTTAAAGATTAGCCAAAGGGATCAATCACACTGGATTGCTCCCCCACAAAAACCAAAATTAATTCTCTATTGTCCACTAGGCTGTGTGATAAGAAGAGTTAGTGTTACTTAGGCAGAATGTATGCATTTAACTACCATTCATAATATAAATGGATGGCTAGTTTATACATACATTAGTATGTATGATTATGTGATGTATACCTAGAGAAATATTACTGTTTATGAACGTTTATAAATAATCCACACGTATAGTATCTACACATATTGTATCTACTTCACCCACAGATGAAACACCCAAAATTACCTGTAGTATTACTGTCTCTGTGAATTGCTATCTTAAAATGAAACAGTCCCTAAAGAGCAAGGTTTCTAAAATGCATCCCTTCCCCCATCCCTTTTAGTTTACATAAAATGAGCAACTTGCCCTCCCCCACAGCTCCTTCGCTCTTTGTAGGCAAGCAAGTCTGAAACCAGGGGACAAAATCATTACTTCCCAATTATCTTAAGCCATGCAAAATAACCTCTCTCTCAAAGGCTGATGTTAAAATATGCACATGGTTCTGATGTCTAGACATTTATGAAATATAGGTATAAGGCTCTGTGTATGTAGAAGACAAATGCATCCCAAATGAAGTGCTTTTATTAAAGTAGTATAATCACTCGGATAACTAATTACGTCAATACCACACAGTTAATTAAACCCATTATAGTTACTATCCCTGTGGAGGGGAAGTCAGACAAAGCAACCATCCCCCTGACTCTGCTGTGCTAACAAAAGAGAGAAATTAAATAAAGTACAATGCCTTTTGCTCAAGTTAAAAGAGAAAAAAGTTTAACTACACAGTTGTTCAACAAAGAAACTCCACAAAGGTAGTTTGTGTCCATACATCTGCATGTGTGCTTTCCATATGCAGACCTCACAATTTACCTATGCTTCCACTAGATTCGAATTAATTGAACTGTTCAGGAGAAAATATTGCTCTTAGAGAAAAAACAAAAGGGCTAAATTCCAAATTTGTTGCAAGTGTATTTAATCACACCCATTCACCATTGGACATACTTGATAAAGCATGATTGAATATAGGAGTATGGGCTGGGAATGTCACTAGCTCTAGGTGTTGCATTTACACTAGCAAAACCTAATTTCCTTCTGCTCTGGAACTTGGGCAGATTATGCCAATGTGTGATAGCCACAAGTGCTGGTAAGAAGTGCTAGTCTTTACTCCCTTTCCCCAGTCACCTGGCATCAGTCAGGTTCAGATTGCAGACACCATTATTAGGGCTGGCTGGAAAACAAGAATTCCACTTTGTGAAAAATATGGAGGTTTCAACATTTGGTTTTGCTCTACATTGGGATAAGAAATGAGACCTTTGGAAATTTTTCAGTGTAAAGAGAGGGATCCCAAAACAGTCAATAGCCTAGCGATCAGGACGCTCACCTGGGATGTGGGAGACCTAGCTATTGGCTAATCTGTGTGGATTTGGGAAACCTTCAGGTGAAAAAACATACATTTTTGGTAAAAGTTGCAGTTTTGAGTAATCGGGATTTTCTCACAAAAAATATTTTGTTGAGCAAACCCCAACTAGCCCTAATCTGTATCTTCTGCTTCCAGTGAGAATATTTAAAATGGGATCGTCCACAGAAACTAGGCGTTTCCTATATCTTATCCCCTGGATGGCTGAAGGAACAGGACAAAAAGACCATAATTGTTTCCCAGAGGTGGATTAAGGTATTCTGGTGCTCTGGGCCAGAGCAAGCTGGACAGGGGTGAGGGGGAGGAATGCTGGAACTGTGGCCCCACCCCACCCCTTCTGTCCCTTACTTGCTCCTACCCTCCCTGATGCAGCCCTGAGACTGGTGAAGCTCTGTGCCCCCATTGCGGCCCTACAGCCACCGTGGGGAAAGAGAGCTCCACCAGTCCTGGGGCCACAATGGGGGGAGATTTTTCCAGGGCTCCCAAATTGGCCAGGGCCCCTGGGCACAGGCCCCCTGGGCGCTTGCAGTAATCCATCACTGCTGCTTCCCTATTAGCCTTAATGACACCTTAATGAGCAGTAGAGAAAAAACTGAGGATCCTGCCATTTTTGTGAAGGCCAGGCATAGCTAATAGGACTCACTCATGTCTGCCTGGTATTATATACATACAAACACATACACCTTCTTCAAAGTGTAAGGGATCATTTTCCTGGTGAAAATAGAGACATCCACATCCTGGTCCTTATGGTCCCTAGATAGCTCAAAAGTCATTGTATGACTGACATCTTCTCAAAGCAGTCCATTATGCAAAGGGGATTTGCAGTGACACTTCTTCATAAAGAAAAGAGAGTATAAAAAAAAAACCCACTTTGCAGTGAGATTGGCTATATTTACAAATCTGACCCCACTGTTGGGGGAAGTAGGCAAGAAGAGAAAAGAAATAGAGGAGAAGGAACGCTTTGATCTTAAACATGAAATGCTGCAAGCAACTCATCGTAAAACTCAAGCCCTATCTTAACAGCAGCTATGAGTGATTTCTGCTGTTGTGGCATAGGTCGTTGAAGGAAGCAGCAAGCATTCTAGAAAGCGCTGTACATGGGGCAGTGCAAATTCTTAACCTTTCACTTTTTACATTTTTTTGCTCACAATTTAGCAGAGTTTTTTTGGCAAACAGTACAGAAAAATTAAGGATACACATAAATTCCAAGAACAGTTACATGAATGCATCATCCTGCAAGTTTACAAAGAAATATAAAAATAAAAGTAATGAGACAGAATGAAAAGGAGAAGGGGAAAAAAAAAGACACGGGAAGACAAGACACAGTGGTCCCTCTTTGCCTGGGATAAATAGAGAAGGGTAACTTCCAAAATATTTGCAGTATCTGGTATTCTGCAGTAAAATTGTTATCTAAGCCAGTTGGCAAGTTTTTAATAGTGAATATGGTAAGCGTTCAACCAGTTTCATTATTTCCGTATTGTTAACTTGTATTACAATATTGCCTAAAGGATGCAACCAAATCAGGTCCCCATTGTGCTAGGCACTGAACATACACATCATAAAAGACCAGCCTGCCCTGAAGAACTTAAAATCTAAATAAGGCAGAGTAGGAGAAAAGAAGTTTTGTTATTCCCATTTTACAGAAGGGGAAATGAATCAGAAAGATTAAGTAACATGTCCCAAGGTCACACATAAGGTCTGTGGCAGAGTCACCAATTGATTCCAGATCTCTATAGTGCCAGTCCTGTGCTTTAATCAGAAAAACATCTTTCCTCTAGACACCAATGATGACTTTGTTTGCACCTCATCACAGAGCCTTCCACCCAAAGAAACATGGGGTTAGAGTTTACCATTCTTCTCTGTGAGGACTTTCAACTATATGATTTCACTTTTCAAACAATCCTCCTGCTCCCCCACCATACATTCCCTGAATGGGAGAAAATTGTATTACTATGTTCTTGAGACAATGATGTAAAAATCCTTGACCAGAAATTACCACAACCAAGAATTTTACCCATTAGTTTTGAAATCAGTCCCCAACCTTCTGCAAATAATTCTTTGGTGTCTTGGGTACGAGCAGTAATGTGATATTTTTGTTTTTATTGATCTTCCATAATTGCTCTCTCCAAAGGAAATGCTATTTTTTTAGATAATTAAATTTTGAAAGAGTGGCACTTGGGAGATCCAAATGCTGTGAAACCAGGCATACATGTACAAAACTTAATACACAAACAAAAAATGGTCTTAGTTTTCATTGTTGTGTTAGAGAAGGTGGACAGGACCCCAGTGCTGCTGTTGTTCATTATATCACAAAAATAAAGTGAAAAAACTCTATTTAGCTATTACACTACAGGACAATGGTTATTCAAGAAGAGATAAAGAAAACCAAACGCTAATTTAGAAATAAGGGGCCAAATTCTCTGCAGATATACATGGATGTTACTCCACTAAAGTAAATTGAACTTAATTCATTGATACCAGAAGAGAACTTGCTAAAAGAAGAGCCAAACCATTGCTTCATTACAAGATTAGTCTCTGTAAGAATGAAACAGACTTAGTACAGATCTTGGTTTGGACTAGCACACAATGGTATGGTATACAGGCACTTATTTATTGCCACCTTCCTGCTCTCCAGTCACTAAGCTATCATAAAAAAAGTCTGTTATTGTTGGTGAAATAGCATCAAAATCCTGATCTGAATGCAACTGATTCAGTAAGGTCTGTCTGTGTGTATAGAACCTGAAACAGTTCAGGAAACTCAAACCTGCCCCATTCATCTCAGTGGGTACTAACTTAGATGCCCAATGATAATACTTTAAAACATCAACATGGTTAATTCACTGCTCAAAGCACGAGAGAATGGAGAGGGAGGATTATATTATGAAGAGCTGCACAATCTAGACTATGGCTCTACATCAGCACCAATTGTAGCATGTCTGATGAAGACGCACTATGCTGATGGGAAAGCACTCTCCCCTGGGCACAATTACTCCACCTTGGCGAGAAGTGTAAGTTATGTTGGCAGGAGCACATCTCCCGCTTATATAGTGCCCATGTGGACAGCATGAAACTTGTGTCGCTGGGGGCAGGGGAGGGCTTTTTCACACCCTAGAGTGACGCAAGTTAGATCAACTTAACCAGTTGTGTAGACAAGCCCTAAGTGACAGTTTACTGTGGCATACCAGTGAGAGAAGTTTGGAGATTACCGTCAGTTTTGCCTATCCCTTCCCATTCTGGGAAGCGGAGCTCAGGAAGTCTAATAATGCATAAGAGCCTTAGAAAGGGGAAGCAAACTCTGAAGAGCCCAGCAGAGGCAGAGCATTAGGTGTATTCAGACCCTACTGAGGTGGAGCCAAGCTCAAGATACTCAGAGAGCATGCGTGGTCATATTTTTAACATCTGTACAACCTATTGTGAATGGTATCTCATGTGAGTGGAATTTACTTTGTGGGCAGAGCTTGGAAAGAGTACCATGTCTTCCTACCCGCAATCAACCGCATGACTTAAAGGCAGTTTAAGTGACTGACTGATGATTCTTATTCAACAGTGAAATCCTCCAGTGGCATAGAACTGACTTAGCTGACTCTACACTCCCTCCCAAAACCCTAGCACAAGAGGTAAAGTACGTGTAGCCAAAGGAAAAATACAAGGTATGTGTTTCTTGAAAGCTGCAGCAAGGCAGGAGTGAACATTCAAGGAAGAATTTCCTCAGTGAAGTAGAGTGTCTTTAGGGCTGTTATCTTTATTCCTTTAACAAGGCTTCTTGTGCCACAGTAAAAGACAGTGACACCTCTGATGAGGTTTTATTGTTGTCACATGACAAATCCTAAGGCTAAATAGGACAGATGTCCTTGACAAATATTTTCACTAATAAAAGCTTTTGGTTTCACTTCAAACAGAAGGCACTTGTAAGCCATCCTCTCCTTGGCACCACAAGTGCGAACATCAATTAAGTTCAAGAGTAGGAAGTCCAGCAGCCATCTTCCAGTCCCGCACCTGTATGTCTTGAGGTAGCGGCACGTTTCAAGTGCTACCAAGGTTGTCCCACTTTGCAAGAACCACCACTGTTTGACTCACTTGCCCCAAAAAGAATAAGAGCACCTGAATAGATCAGCCTTTCATAAAGTGAGGCAGGATGACATTGGGACTTCACTATTGACACATTGCAGTGATTAAATTGTCACAGGGTGTCTGTCCCAGTGTCCTGCAATGCACCTCACTGACCTACAGTGGTGCAGCAGACACTCTTGATCTCAATTTCCATTCTCTCAGGCTCCCTTAAAAACACCACGTGATCCAAAAGCATAGAAGACAAAATTCCCCTTCTGGGGTTCTACTTTATTAAATACAAATAAACTTGAAATAAAGTCTCTCCCCTTGGGCTCAGTTGCAGAGAACTCCTCTTTGGGACCTGAGGTTCCCAGTCCTGGCCTCTCTGGCCTATAGTCTCTCCCCTCGGGTTCAGGAATTGCACAATTCTCCTCCTTGAGGCTTGTGATCTCTGAAAGCTCCTCTCTCTTAGGAAAACTTCTTTCTCTGTGAGCACCACCCTGCAACTGACCCTTAATGGCCTTTTATTAGGCCCAGTAGGTCATCATTCAAGAACTACAGTCTCATTTCCCTTAAATTAGCTCATCACAAGTAGCCTGGGCCCAGATTCCTTAAAGGGGCCCATACCCTGTGACATTAATACAGCAAAAAGATGCATACACAGAGGATAAAGCTAAATATTCTAGGACTATCTGTTTTCAGTACATGCAATTGTCGCTCTTTTGGAAAGAAAGACTGTCCTTTTCTCTCGCTCTCCCCAACCCCATCCAAATTTTATAGTATATCTATCTGTATCTATATAGATATATAGATATATCTATATCTATCAAGGGAGTTAAAAGCTGTGTCCATATTTTCATCCTACAATGTCATTAACAATAACTTTCAGTTGTTGGGGATGACTGGTACATAGTAGAGAATAGACCTTATGAATGGCATCAGTCCTTGATAATAGCCTTCTAAGCAATGTATTTGAACTGTTGTCACCTCTGCTCAGCAAAGAGGATACCCCACTGTATGCCTGCCATTTCTGGCTACAGTTGAAGCCTGCTTAAAAGCCAAATGAACATGTGTAGACTAGAAGGGAAATTTTATACACTGATATTGTAAAATGCTAAATCTGCAGCAGCGGCACAAGTGTCTGAGCTTTCCTCCTGCAATCTTCTGGTTTTTATTCAAGATGCATGTTCAGTGCGGCTATAAATGTTGTTACTGACTTCTGAGCAAGTCTAAACGCTAGGGATATAGAACAACTGACATTCCTAAAGGTGAACTAGGAGACATCTCATGCAGACTCCACTCTGTCTGCATTCTTCCTGCTTCAGATTCTGATGTCAGTTCTGACAGCATTAGTAATGAATGGGGTGGGTGCTGACAGGTGAAGATGAGGGGCTAAGGCAGAAGGAGAAATCTTTGAGACTGATCTACTCTTATGATGTAGACTGTGACTGGGATGTATAACTAAATAAAATACAGTTTAACATGTACTGTGCCACCTCCAAATTCACATCCATTGGATTTTTCAATTTCTGAAAACCAAAAGGCTCATGTACAGATTGTCTCCATGTAGACAAGAGGACAGCCTTGTTGTAACAATGATATTATTAAAGGTTATAATGAGAACAAACAGCTTCTCATCTTAATCAGTAAAGAAATATGTGAAAGTTAAAGAGAAAAAGCTGCTAAGAATATGTTTGTTTGGGCTGTTTCAGAGTCTGAACTAAGCTTTCCAGATTATATCCTGGCACTCATTGACATGTTTATCAAAGTGGTTAAAATGTACATTCATATTATAAAAGTACAAGAACTGTAACTGGCACCCTTGTTGGAAATTTTGGCTGAGGAATCTAAGAATGAGTATGACTCAATGATTCTCCTAAATCAGCATTGCACTATATTGGCAGGGCAGCACAGGTGTCTAGAGTTACACCAACCTATTGTTAAACAGAGAGCTGCAGTCTTCAGAACTGTCAATTTGGCATATTTTATGAGCAATTAATTCACACAATAAGGACCTGACCCCAAAGCCCATTGAAATCAATAGAAAGACACTCGTTGACTTCAGTGGGCTTTGGAAAAGGCTCTATAGGTTGAAGTTAAATTTTAACTGGGCCAGGCTTTTTAAGAAATCTAATCTCTACTGAGCAGTAACCTGAGGTAACACCTGGCCCAGTGTGAGAGGCTCACTCATGTCAGTGAACGCGGTCCTATGGTAAACAGTCCCATTGACTGCAATGACATCACGTGACTACTGTGAGTAATGCTTATACAGTTGAGTCTACCACAAATAGGTTCAGCCTCAAGGCAGCTCCTCCTATTTCAACATCTGTGAAGGACTGGATAATACAATATATCTACTGCAAGCTTAATGAAAAAGCCACAAAAATGTTACATAAACATGGATGCCCAACAAATACCTTCAAACTGCCAAATGCTGCTGAAGTTACAATCCAGGAAGTGAGAAAATAGCGTGGTATTTTTAAAAGACCAAGCAATACCATAAACTTTGAATAAACTCCAATATTAATTTAATCAAACACAGAATACAGGATTTTCTCCCAAGACATACATCAGCATAGGATCTATGTGGGATTGTGACACAGGTCTATCTTTAACAGGACAGATACTTCAGAGAGTGGTGCAAGAAACCCTGTAGTGGACAGTTATGGAGCAACCTGCTCATAAAGGAATTTTCTTCCTGACCTTCACAGCTATTGAAGGTCTTATGGCCTGAAGCATGAGGATCTATGTATTGCTTCAAAAAGTCTCTTAATACTTCCTAGTATAACTGAATAGTCTCATTATTACCCATATGAACATCTAATCCTTTTCTGAATCCTACCAAACTCTTGTCTTCTGATATCTTGTGGCAATGAGCTCCACAAATTCAACTATAAATTACCTTTTCTTCAAACTAGGGGCTCACAAGATGTGTGCATAATTGAGCACCTAGTTTATGTGTGCACTTACCACAAGTGTATGCTCAAATGAAATAACTGCATTCAAAAATGGCCCATTAGATATCTAACAGGCTATTTGCATATGCTTACAGAACCATGGTAACCACACATTCAGTTTTCATGCAGCTTCCATTGCATCTAATTTAAAAAAAATAAAAAATAAAATCAAGTCTTGCATGTGTCCTGGAGGAAATCTATATTCTGTGATAGCCAGACCTTACTAGACATGCAAATTGGGTATTATTTGAAAACTGAGCTATTCATAACATATTAGATTATATTTGCATTCTAGGGCAGCAGAGATTGGGCTTCATAAACCCCACTGAATAAGATTATTTTAGGTCAAAGTTTTCTGTGTAAATTTAGAGCTTGTGAAAAGGTGCCAAACTGACAGGCCTTCAAGAAGTTCTCTGTTTAAAGGACTCATACAGAACAGGCAGCAGCATTGCTAGCTTCCCTCACACTGCCCTGCCAATGGGTCTTATCCTTGAGATGTAGGAATTGGCCAAGTTACATATCTAACTGATCATATGTCCCCACAAGTATTGAATATGCATGGGAAAAGGTGGGGTGAAAAGATGCAAATTATGCTTGCTATTGGAAATTCATTTTTGTACAAGCTTAATTTAAAAGTCAGGCCCCAAACATCTGCATAAATGGTTTATTTTTTAAACAGTGATTCTTCAAGTTTCCATTTAATTTTATGGACCTGCCTATATTTCCTTTTCACTTGACTATACTATGACTTTAAGTGCTATGGCAAACATTTGACAGCTTGCTCAGCAGGCTGTGGGCTCTGTGGAGTCACACAGTGTTACCTATTATTAAATGGGTTTCAAAATGCACTCTTCTGTAACCAGAGCTAAGATGTGACTATTGTACTTGTCAGCATGAAGCATGGTGAAGTAAAGTATTTGCAATATGGTTTATAAATTCTTGTAAATTTGAGCCGTTAAGAATTTAAAAGTTTACATAAATTTAAATTAAATAAAAATTGTTATAAATGATTATTGCAAGGCACCTGCCTATTCAGCTGTTATAGTTGATCAGTGTACAAAAATAGAGGGGTGGGTATCTTGATCAGAGTGATAAAGCAGGACATGGTGTATTTTTAGAAGCAACACTTTACATCCAGGAATCTCAAAGCATTTTATAAACAAATTAAGCTTCACAACTCTCTTAATAAGGGCAAAGTAGCAACCCTTGAGGAAGAAATGATATAATAGGTGCAGGCAACACTGATAGATGATGACCTTTGCTGTGATTTAGAAGTAACTGATGGCACCCACCTGGAGTTGGTGGAAGTTCTTATGGTCAGGGACTGCAACTTTGAACTCAGAGAGCCCTGGGAAGAGGGCATGCAAACTGGTGCTTGTAGAAAGTGTATATCTGCTCAATTGCACAAGAAGGAATTAGAAGAGGGATAGCATCTGTTAAGCTAACAGTATGAGTCCATGCAAGAAGAAGGAGATAGAGAGGGTAAGCATAGGTATTTGCTGCCTTTCATTTTAAGGTGTGCAAAGTCTCTCTTAAAACATATTTGAAAGTCCCAGTTTCCATGGAATGGTTTCTAAAATGTTGAAGTCTGCTTGATGTAGACTTATATTTATCCATTCAAAAAGCTGACAGTACTTTGACATCTTTTTTTTTAAACAGAGAAATTTCCAAAGGGATGTAGTACACTTTATTAATTATATTATTTAGAAACAGAACCACATTAATGGTCACCCCTAAAAATTTGCCACCTGCCTTAGATAACTGATTTCATCACATTATTAGTAGAATTGTAGTTATTCCCCATAGAGTATAGGGTTGTTTAAGAAACACTGCAACCAGACCTTGAATTGTAGTATATGCATTGCCTTTACTGGATTTTGGATCAGGCCTTTACTAAAGTAATTATTTTCCCAAGGTAAAACTGGCAGTTTTTAAATGCTGACCACTGCTTAGTGTTGTTCTGCAAACATCATTCAGGAAGGTGTTTCCTGTGTTCCTGATGTCTGCTTTAAGACCTGTCCTCATTGAAAGTTACAGGTGCTCAGCCTCTCTCAGAATCAGGCCCCAAACATGGATATTTTCATGTATTATTTAATTAAGCTTCTTTCAGCCCAGTAAATGGGCAGGGAGACCCATAATGCTGTGGCATACATACAGTACAACAGCATTATCAATTTTGATGCCATTCTAGTTGATTGTTATAGCAAGGTACATGTTTTAATAGGCAATTCTATTGGGAGCCAAGCTCTGGAGGCAACATCAAGTACGAGCCCTAGGAGGATTGTGAGGGCGAATACAAATCGGGAGGAATCACAGCCAGCTGCTGTGGGGGATAGACCGGAGAATCGCATTGTCACCAGGAAAAGGCAAGTCTACGTGATTGGAGACTCTCTACTGAGAAGAGTAGACAGGCCTGTAACTAGACCTGATCGGGAGAACAGAAGAGTGTGCTGTCTGCCGGGGGCTAAGATACAGGATGTGGACTTGAGCCTGAATACGATCTTAGCGGGAGCGGGAAAAAATCCATTGATTATCCTTCATGTGGGAACGAACGACACGGCTAGTTACTCACTGGACTGTATCAAGGAGGACTATGTCAGACTGGGGAAGAGGCTTAAAGACATCGAGGCTCAGGTGATCTTCAGTGGGATTCTGCCGGTTCCTAGAGCGGGGCGACGAAGGAGTGACAAGATTATGGCGATCAACAGATGGCTCAGGGAGTGGTGTTATAAGGAGGGCTTTGGGATGTACGGTCACTGGGACGCATTTATGGATAGACAACTGTTTGCTCAGGATGGACTTCATCTCAGCAAGGAGGGAAATAGAATTCTAGGATGGAGGCTCGCCAACCTCATCAAGAGGGCTTTAAACTAGAAAGTTGGGGGAGATGGTTGGGAAATGTTCGGGAGATCTCCACGCCAGAACATAACCTGGAGAAGGAAGTAAACAAAGTGAGCGGGGATACCCTTGCGGCCCCAAGATTTGATCCAAGGAGGAATAGTGGAGTAGAAACCAGAGTAACGGGTGATGCTGGTGGTAGAAAGTTTGTGCACGACGGGGGAAAGAATGTCACTGACGCCAAACGCCGAAAATTAAAAGGTTTGTACACTAATGCGAGGAGCCTAGGTAACAAGATGGAGGAACTGGAGTTACTCGTGCAGGAAGTGAAGCCGGATATTATAGGGATTACCGAAACCTGGTGGAATAGTACTCATGACTGGAGCACGGGTATTGAAGGCTATGTGCTGTTCAGAAAAGACAGGAAGAAAGGCAAAGGTGGGGGAGTAGCCTTGTACATCAATGATGAAATTAAATGTAGCGAAATAAGATGCGATGGAATGGATAAGACAGAGTCCATCTGGGCAAAAATCACGCTGGGTAAAAAAGCAACTAGAGCTTCCCCTGAGATAGTGCTTGGGGTGTGCTACAGACCGCCGGGATCGGATTGGGATATGGATAGAGACCTCTTTAATGTCTTTAATGAAGTAAACACAAAGGGGAAATGTGTGATTATGGGGGACTTCAACTTCCCGGATATAGACTGGAGGACGAGTACTTGCACGAATAATAGGGGTCAGATTTTTCTGGATGTGATAGCGGATGGATTTCTTCATCAAGTAGTTGAAGCACCTACAAGAGGGGATGCCATTTTAGACTTGGTGTTGGTGAGCAGTGAGGACCTCGTAGAAGAAATGGTGGTAGGGGACAACCTTGGTTCGAGTGATCATGAGCTGATTCAGTTCAAACTAGATGGAAGGATAAACAAATGTAGATCTGCGATTAGGGTTTTTGACTTCTCCAGGGCTAATTTTAAAGAGTTAAGGAAATTAGTTAGGGAAGTGGACTGGATGGAGGAATTAGTGGATTTAAATGTGGAGGAGGCCTGGAATTACTTTAAGTCACAGCTGCGGAGACTGTCGGAAGCCTGCATCCCGAGAAAGGGGAAAAGAACCATGGGCAGGAGTTGTAGGCCAAACTGGATGAGCAAGCAACTCAGAGAGGGGATTAGACAAAAGCAGAAAGCTTACAGGGAGTGGAAGGAAGGCAGGATCAGTAAAGAAAGCTACCTTGCTGAGGTCAGAACATGTAGGGATAAAGTGAGGAAGGCTAAAAGCCACATTGAACTGGAACTTGCAAAGGGAATCAAAACCAATAGTAAAAGGTTCTACAGCCACATAAATAAGAAGAAAACAAAGAAAGAAGAAGTGGGGCCGCTATACACTGAGGATGGAATGGAGGTTAAGGATAACCTAGGCATGGCCCAACATCTAAACAAGTACTTTGCCTTGGTTTTTAATAAGACTAGTGAGGAACCTTGCGATGATGGAGGGATGATAAACGGGAATGTGGATATGGAAGTGGATATTACTGCAACTGAGGTAGAGGCCGTACTTGAACAGCTCGATGGGACAAAGTCGGAGGGCCCGGACAATCTCCACCCGAGGATATTAAAGGAACTGGCGCGTGAAATTGCGAGCCCGTTAGCGAGAATTTTTAAGCAATCGATAAACTCGGGGGTTGTGCCATATGACTGGAGGATTGCTAATGTAGTTCCTATTTTTAAGAAAGGGAATAAGAGTGATCCGGGTAATTATAGGCCTGTTAGCCTGACGTCTGTAGTATGTAAGGTCTTCGAAAAAATTTTAAGGGAGAAAGTAGTTAAGGACATAGAGGTCAATGGGAATTGTGACGAATTGCAACACGGATTTACTAAAGGTAGATCGTGCCAAACCAATCTGATCTCCTTCTTTGAGAAGGTGACGGATTACTTAGATAAAGGAAATGCGGTAGATATAATTTACCTAGATTTCAGTAAGGCGTTCGACACGGTTCCGCACACGGAGCTGTTAGTTAAATTGGAAAAGCTGGGAGTGAATATGAAAGTTGTAAGGTGGATAAGGAACTGGTTAAAGGGGAGACTCCAGAGGGTCGTATTGAAAGGTGAACTGTCGGACTGGAAGGAGGTCACCAGTGGAGTCCCTCAAGGATCGGTTTTGGGACCGATCTTATTTAACCTTTTTATTACTGACCTTGGCACAAAGAGCGGGAATGTGCTAATAAAGTTTGCGGATGACACGAAGCTGGGGGGTATTGCTAACACGGAGAAGGACAGGGATACTATTCAAGAAGATCTGAACCACCTTGTAAACTGGAGTAATAGAAATAGGATGAAATACAATAGTGAAAAGTGCAAGGTCATGCATTTAGGAATTAATAATAAGAATTTTGGATATACGTTGGGGGCGCATCAGTTGGAAGCGACGGAGGAAGAGAAGGACCTTGGGGTACTGGTTGATAGCAGGATGACTATGAGTCGCCAATGTGATACGGCTGTTAAAAAAGCAAATGCGATTTTGGGATGCATCAGGCGAGGTATTTCCTGCAAGGATAAGGATGTGTTAGTACCGTTGTATACGGCGTTGGTGAGACCCCATCTGGAATACTGTGTGCAGTTCTGGTGTCCCATGTTCAAGAAGGATGAATTCAAACTGGAACAGGTTCAGAGACGGGCTACGAGGATGATCCGAGGAATGGAAAAACTGCCTTATGAAAGGAGACTCAAAGAGCTTGGCTTGTTTAGCCTGGCCAAAAGAAGGCTGAGGGGGGATATGCTCGCCCTATATAAATATATCAAGGGGGTTAACGTTAGGGAGGGAGAGGAATTATTTAAGTTTAGTACTAATGTAGCCACGAGGACGAATGGGTATAAACTGGATATTAGGAAGTTTAGACTTGAAATTAGACGAAGGTTTCTGACCATTAGGGGAGTGAAGTTCTGGAATAGCCTTCCGAGGGAAGTAGTAGGGGCAAAAGACTTTCCTGGCTTTAAGACAAAGCTTGATAAGTATATGGAGGGGATGTTATGATAGGATCGTTAATTTGGGCAATTGATCTTGAATTACCACCAGACAGGTCTGCTCAATGGTCTGCGGGGAGATGTTGCATGCGATGGGTACTGGGTTGCTGTGGAGAATTCCTTCTTGGGTGCTAGCTGGTGACTCTTGCCCACATGCTCAGGGTTTAGCTGATCGCCATATTTGGGGTCGGGAAGGAATTTTCCTCCAGGGCGGATTGGCAGGTGCCCTGGAGGTTTTTCGCCTTCCCCTGCAGCGTGGGGCACGGGTCGCTTGCTGGTGGTGTCTCTGCAGCTTGAGGTCTTCAAACCATTTTTGAGGATTTCAATAACTCGGTCCTGGGATAGGGGTTGTTATAAAATTGGATGGGTGGGGTTCTGTGGCCTGCCTTGTGCAGGAGGTCAGACTAGATGATCAGATTGGTCCCTTCTGACCTATGAGTCTATGAGTCTGGAGCTTTACGTCCAAGCTAGCCAATTTGTTACAAATATTCAAAAAAAGGGAAAGGCACAGTAAATGACCTGAGTATCCACTGTTTTTCATTTTCAATGATGGAGACGAGGAGGAGATGACTAACAGCACTTGAGGATGAAAAGTGAATTCTGGCCCTACACATTCTGGGCAAAACCCACTCTGCTCACAGTTCCCTGCAATGTAAACTGCTGCAATTCCCACAAAGTATATTTAATTTGGTCATGCAGCCTGCTGACCTTGTTACCAGTGAGAAAACCATACAGTGTTGTCAGTTATGCTTCAGGCATATACAACAGTTAATACATTCCCAAAGCCTCAACCCCCACACAGAACTTGGCCTGAATCAATGCTGCTAAAAGTTCATGAGTGTATGTGTGTAAATAAGTTAATACACACACACTAGAGAGAAAGCACTGGTGCACCAGGGTTTTTGGAAAGGTATGATGATACTATAGATGTGGAAATACAAATTAATTTTTCCTCTTCAGTTTCCCAAATAATTACTTTGTAAAAACAAAAAAGAAAAAAGTAAATAATGTTAATTTTTACTACCATTTTCCTCCTGCCATTCACACTTTTATCTTCACCCTATTTTTTTCCTGTATATAGATTCAAACAAAAACAGACTATAATTATTGGACTTATGCTGGTTGGAGAAATAAAAGAAAACAGCCTCTTCAAAACCTCAGAAGCAAATAATGAAATGGATACTATATTTAAGTTTAAGATACAGAGTACTCTTATTTTTCCAGATTGTATATATAGCCACTCAAGCAATCATTATTTTGACAAACAACTGGGTATCTGTGACTGAGTTAACTGGGGATAGAGGATCTATGCTGAAGTCAAGAGAAGGAATCAACAAATCATGCAGTTAATAACTGGGACTGTAGGGTCAGCCATACCCATATACTGTATGGATATTGCTAAATGCTTTGTTTTAGGCAAATCAATGTTTATCTTGTTTTTCCTCCAAATAAAAGGTGTTTGTAGTTTCATATTCCTAGGGACTCCCAAGCACTAGTCATTGGGGAAGAACCTGGAAATGTGACCAGGTGATTTAAAATTTAAGTTTCTAAAACCTGGAAGTCGGTAAAGTTTTAGGTGGGAGCTCAAGCCGAACATTGTTTGTTTTAAAAAGGAAACTACACAGCATTGAAGCTGGCTCTTACTGTTGCTGACGACAAATGGCAAAAGGATCGCATTTAAAATGATTATATACTTCATTGTCAAGTGTATCAGTTTCACCAAAATTTTGCCAAAGGCAAAGTCATACAAGAAGGGGAGAAAAGTGAGGTAACAGCAGGCTGATGGAGCTGCCAGGGTCAAGCAGTAGGTGCTAGTGTCGCTTGCAGTCTAGTAAGCTATCGGGATCCTACATTGTGCTGCTCCCAAAGGAACCTCCATTAAAGAAAGCTATTGATTTTTCCCCCACCCCCAATCAGGCACGTGTAAGTGAGCAGCAAACTAGGCACAGCTCCTTCCTTACAGCCTGTAATTTTGAAAGGGGGCCTTAGCCTTATGGATTTAGAATTCTGGTTGGGAGCAGAGAGATCTGGCCCAATATTGGTTTGCTTAAAGTACGGTACATGCAGAACAATCTGAAAATCATTTGAATAGTTGATGGAGTCCACAGTAAACATTCCATAGCTCATTGTTTGATTTGGCCACGTTTCTGCAGATGAGACATCTGCTCAGAGCCCCTTTGTTCTGTGCAGCTACATTGCTTATGTAATCTCTCATCATAGTTGCAGCACAACAAATGCTTATATAACATCACATAATGACGCACAACATAAGGCCTGATGCACTACTGGAGTCATGAAGCACCATATAATTCATGTCAGGTTGGGAACCCAGGGGCAAATCTAATGGTAAATAGCTGGTGCAGCTGTCTGAGGTAGTTTATATAGAGCAATTTATTTACAGCTTATATCAGTGGATAATTCATGACAGATCCCTCCTATTAGTTACTTTAATAACTTTCTCAGATTCTTTTCATTCTATTTATTCTTTATACTAAGTCTGGCTAAACCAGAAGAGGGATGGTTAGGAATGGCAGCATTTCTGGACCCTCGTATTATACTACAGAACATTCTTTTGAAGAAATAAAGGCATATGGATGCCAATAATGCCTTGCCCTTAGTGCATACACTTTACAAGATGACTTCCATGTCCCTTTTACTCAGCACACAAGATTGGAAACATTTTGTACTCCCTTCAACTCTGCTGAAGCCAATCCAGATTTTAAAAGTGCAAATATTTTTTGCTTTCATTCACTCATCAGTGATCATCAAAGGTCTGCTTCTATCCTTGCGTAGCCTTTTACAGCAGCAGAGAAGAGAATGTAAATACACAGGTCATTGCCTGGCTCTTCACAATGGTATAAATGACTATGTAAGATGCAAGGCAATGGACACCCCAAGGCTCCAACTTATTTGTTGCCTGCCTGATGATAATAAAGGGGACTGGAGAATAAAGAAAGTAGTTTGTTTTCTCATTATATTCAGTATATCAGTCACCCTTTTCAGTTTAGTAAACTGGTACAGTTGTCTAAGACCTTGATTCTAGCAGGTCCCTGCCACTTCCTAAGCTCTGAGTGCTGTAGCCTGCAAAGAAGCCAGGCAGTTAAAGAGTGATCTTTGGAGTGGCCCATAAATAAGCACAACTAGATAGGAGACCACCGCCACCAAGATGCGAAGGTTTCCTTTACTGTATTGCCAGTCCTGATATACATGCTGTTAAGTGGGGACTTATGAATTAAATAATACTAGAAGACATCCTATGAAAGTTAAAATCCTGAATAGTGTAGTTACTGGGGTTACTCTGTACCCCTAATGGTACCTGTAATGTGCCCAGTGTACTACATCTCAGAGGCAAGCACTGTAGGTGCTAGCACTCATGGGTCCCAGTAACCACTCAAGCACATGGCTAAAGAAAGGGAGTCTACTGGGGCTGGCAGGAAAAGGAAAGGTTGCAGATATTCTAGATACAGAAGCTTAAATGATTATAGCTCAAAATGAGCAATAACAGTTCTTGTTTGGGTCTGTAGGGCAGTCCAGTCAAGAGTCAGGGCTCTTCAGGACTTGTCTCCAGCCCTCTCCAGGCCAGTCTCTATTCCAGCAAATAGTATTACTCCGGAAGGCATTCTGCACCAAAAAAAAAAATCTGTGCATAATATTTTAAAATTCTGCAAGTTTTATTTGTCAATAAAGCAGAGGCTCCAGTATGGCAGTGGGGAGCACAGGCCACTGGCTGCACAAAGGTGGGATATCACCCTGAAGCCCTCACCCCCATCCAAGGACCCAGACTCAGTGGGGAGGCTGCACCCAACCCTGACACAGCACAAGGCCTGAGCCTACCCCAGAAACATGCTGGGTCCCTGTCCCCCTGCCCTAGGAGCACCAGGTGTGGAGCAGGCAGGCTCAATCAGGCAGGATCCACGTGTGGAGATGCTCTACATGGTGGGATCCAGGTGTGGGGTGAGAGGGTTCTGTGTGGGACAATCTGAGTACAGGCAGCTCAGTGTGGGGTCTAGGTGTGGGGGGGTCTGGATGCACAGAGTCATGTTGGGGGGGTTCCAGGTGCAATGGGACTCTACAGAGGCTTCCAGGTGAAAGTGGTAGGGGCTCAGCAGAGTAGTCTGACTGTGGGGGTCTCAGCAGGGAGGTCTGGATACTGGGGAAGTGGGGTCTGGTGGGATGGTGGTCTTGGTGTAGCTAGCTGGAGGTAAGTGGTGAGAGAGTCTGGATGTGCAGGCTCAGGGGGGTGCAGAGGGTGGGGAATCAGAGTGGGGGTTTAAGTGCAGGGAGCTCAGGTGGTCTGTGTGTAGGGGTGGGGGGTCCAGAGGCAGGGCATCTGGATTCAGGGGGGGTTCCAGATGCAGGAGTTGAGGTTCAGTGGAGTGGGGTTTGGGTATAGTTATGGAGGGCCAGAGGGGTTCTGGATGTACCAGGTGAGGCTTGGCAGGGGTGTCTGGGTATGGGAGGTCCCGATGCATAGGGGTTGGGTGGACTGGGGAGCAGCTCCCCATATAGTGACCCCCTCCCACCACAGCTGAGGAGCGATGTGGGGAGGAAACAGAGCAGGATGCTGAGCTTCCTGCAGCTTGGGGAGGTTTCTGGGGGTGGGTCTGACAAAGCCCCAGCCACTCCTTGCAGGGGAAGAGGAAGTCTCATCCTCTCTTCCTCCAGTCCAGCTGGGACTAGCAGATGATCCCAGCTCAGACTAGGAGCCAGTGGCTGGGGAGTCCCCAGCCCCATGGTGATTTACCTCTCCACTGGCTGCTCCAGGTGCCTGAAATGATATACCTACGCTGATAGGGAGTGGTGCATGATTGTTCTTGCAGCTTCCCTTTACTTCCCTGTCAGAAAGTCATTTTCTGCAGGGAAGCAAAGAAATCTGTGGGAGACATTAATTCTGCACATGTACAGTGGCACAGAATTCCCCCAGGAGTAAGATAGGCATTTGCAAGTTTCCAGGCCAGGCTCAATTAGTGTCTCTCACTGAGGCCTCTCTGCACTGGTCCCCTGCACAGTACTGCTGCTCCCCCATAAGTGTTCCACAGACCTGCACCCAGCTGCGATGTCCAGCAGTCACACAGCTTATTCCACATGCAACTCTGGCCACAGTTCTTGGGACTTCTCTCCAGCACCCTGCTGCCATGAAACTTCCCTACTCCCAAGCAGAGCCAAACCAATTCCTGGTTCAGGACCTTTCACTTTACCTGACGAGGAGAAAAGGAGGTGCAGTGAGGTGAGGGCTGATGGGAAATATAGTCCCTACTTAGCCAAGAGGAAGGGGCTGAACAGTTGGAAGAGGCTGATGGGAAACCCCTTGCTTTGCAGATCCATCGCAATAGCAAGACACATTACAGTATCATTTACAAATCATTCTTCTCAGTTGAACTATGCAGGTACAGTCAATAGCTGGCTTATTTGAAGAATTTTCCCTTGAAAATATTTTTTGAACATTGGCAACAATGAACGATGCTATATTATTCCGTACTACCACCCCCACCACCTCTTCCCTTCCACCTTGGGTGTTGAAGATGACCTGCAGAGTTACTGATCTCTACTGCCCTTGCCATAGCTGCTGGGAATAAAAAAAGAGAGGGACCCAAACTTGTATTCTAATCACTAAAGTTCTGCATTATTGAACAAAACAACCTGTTTTGGATGAGTCTTCGACTGACACCTAAATGGTTACTTCTAAAATGCACAATATGTTCCTAAGGTGGACACTACCCCAGATGGTCCTTTAGGTTGAAGTCACTTTTGCCCCCTTAACTTCCAAACTCCTAGTGACTCCCCAATCTAAATGTGGGATTTTATAAATTGTCCAAAATTTGGTTGCGTGCAAAACCTCCAGTTGAGACCTACAGATTTGAACTACGCCATTCCAGAGCACAGACAGAAGCCTGCAGAAATAAAGGGAAGAGAAAAATAGTTTAAAAAAATAAAAGAAGTGAACACACTAAAGGCAAATGTTTTAAAAAACTGCTTTCAAGTCTTCTTGGCAAACATAGTTTTGTTAGGTTAAAGACGGCATGGTTTATTCCTTTGGCATTCAGATTTACAGGCTAATAAAAATGCGCTTATAAATTTGAATAACTACACAGTCCCAAACACTGCACCCCCAAATCTAAAAGCTGCTACTGCCAAGGTAAATATATTAGACCTCTCCATCTGCAATCAGTTATATTGCCCTAATGTGACCAGAAATCCCAGTCTTTTATAGCATAATCCCATTATTAAAGTGTAGTTCTGCTCCCTGATAATGACAAATGTCATTGGAACATTTCCTAATTGTCATCTTCCAATTTCCAAGTGTGTTCAGTATAATTATGATTTTTCTGTCAGCTTTGCAAATCCAAACTAGATTCTGAGAGTCGAGCTGAGCTGTTTCCATTTGGTTCATCATTGTCAATAAAAGCCTTAGAGAAAACAGAAAGGGCACCAGTTTATCAGCCAAGTGGCAGTTTATGACAAGAATTAGTGTGTGTGTTGTGGGGGGGAGGGACATAGGCCTAGAACTATGGGGAAGTGTTCCTTTAAGAGGCTCTGACACTAGCCAACCGGAACTAGTTTTCATGTTATGCAGAGGCTCATGTTAAGGAATGCTGACCAGACATGGAAAGAAGCAGACCTCCGTCAGGCTCCCTGGCTCTGAATGATCACTGAACATCACAAAGACTGGCTCTTACAATTATGTCTTCTCTGCATTTAGGTATGTTAGGGATCTTTAAGCATCTCTAATTGAGGGGCATATAGAAGTCAATGGATTAACGCAGGCATAAAAGCGGTGTAAGAAAGTGCAGAATCAGGCCCATTATGTTCAATGGATGTTCCTGGCACTTCTACAACCTTTACTGCTATTCCTGCAGTATGGCTGGTTGTAAGTGACAGCAAATAGTATTATCATAAATGTCAACTAGCAGCATCATTGCCACTTTCACCCCTCAACCTTGAGCAAAGTCCAGCGGTAAGATGTAGGGAAAGAGAAAGCATTTCATTTTGCCCAGACTGACTGTTGTTAAGGACACAGGATTATTTGTTAGTATTCCACTGTCACAAAAACAAAACAGAGGAGCTGTTCTCATAAGGTTTCCCAGAATTAATCGTAGTTTATAGAGATGAATGGCAGGATGAGGAGGGCAGGGTTGTTAGTGTAATAAATTTCCAGGGTGCCCTTGTTTCATTTGGATACTTCTGTTTAACCAGCTTTTTCTTTTTTCACATTTTCAGTGCTTCCCCAGTTAAATCCTTTTTATTTTAAAGTAATGACAGTTGGATGTGGAGATGATTATGTTGGAGATAATCACTTCTGAAGCTCCTCAGCAGGACAGAGGAAGCTAACATTTGAGTGAGCACATAATCAAGGGCAATAGAGGTTGTGAAGTCATTTGATTCTTCCAGGGTCTTCCTAAGATGCAAGATTGGTGGAAGACAGCAAGCTGACCAAATCTCAAACCTTAAAAAGAGGGTTGATGTTATCTGGCTGAAGGAAAACAACTGCGGGAGACGGTAGAGAGAACATCTGTCAAAGGACTACTAAAATTCCCAAATTAGGAGTTCTCAGCTTCTTCTTGATTTCCTGATTAGCAGTAGAGACCCTCACTGGCCAAGAAGATTGGCATGTTTCCTAAAAGAGTTGGTGCTTACCACAATTATGTATGACTTTGTCATCTCCAGCCTGCATCCATGCATTATACCTTATGTGGGGGCTACCTTTGAAGAGGATTGGAACTTTCATCTGTGGCAGAACACATCTCTCTACTTAGTGATAATTCACCCATGAAGTATATTACACCTGTGACCTGAACTCAGCCCCCAGCTTCCTATTAATTTTTGGCTGCTGATGATCTATAGCATTTTTTTTAGTTTGGGCCCTGGTATCTTAGAGAACTTCTCTCTCCATACTTTGAGTCTCCAGCTGACAGTCTTTGATTTTGGTTGTGGTCCATTACTCTGAAATTCACATCTGAGAGCCAAAGTTGGTTGATTTTCAGCATACATTGCAAGGCTTATTTTGCTTATTCAGGCTCTTCCTTAGGAGGTAGACAGGGGTTTCATGGATAGCTATAGGCATTACATGATGTTGTAATGGGAGACAAAGGTTTTATCTGCATGTGTTGAGTGAGTTACATGGATCATCCCATTCGTTTACTTCAACATAATTTACTGGACTGTGTATATGCCACAGACTTTACAGAAAAAAATATTTAGAAATGTTTAGAGACACTAGAAACAATAATGTTTGTATCTCTTGCATCCATCCCTCTCTAAAACTAGGTGCCATAATTATCAACAAAGCTTTGAAGACCTCATAGAGCTACCTAATAGATCTACAGAAAAATTTAGCACCAGAATTGACAGATGCGCTAGATAGCCGTCCTGTCACCCCTCCTCATGAGATTTAGGGCAGCACTTGCAATACTAGCAGCAGTTTCAGCACCATACCCAATACCACAATTTGTTTCAACACTTAGCTGTTTCCTGACTTATTCATCAACTCTTTTTCCAGATACCATTAGAACAAAATACAGACTGACACTAGTTTATTCCGCTTCCTCAGCATGTCTCTTGGCCTCTTCCTGTTCTCACATGTTCAGATTCCAGATCAAAATAGAGCTTCAAAGTTAAGACCTCAATACCAAGGACAAATATTCTTTAGATATTGAATATTACATGGCATTGGCAGAGAACTAAATTAAGTTAAGCAAAGTTAAAGCTCATAAAGTAGTTATGAATGTTCTCTTGACTGAGTCCCTTTTGGGATATTTCAAGCATTTAGTCATAAGTTAAAATTTTTAACAGTTATCAAAAACATTGTGAAAGCTTCTTTAGATTAGATAGTTCATTTTACAATCAACTTTAAAAAAAAATGAGTTGAAGACCAGTCTTTGCCCTATGCCACATCTGAGGATGTCGGGGGAAACCAACAGGTTATGTGACCTTGTTGTGAGGTACCGTAAACTAAAATATATAATATTAAGAAATCATAATTTTTATTATTCCAGGAATACTGAACTGGCACTCTTGTCTCTGAACATATATTGCCAAAATGAATAGGATCTTGCACAAAAGCCCAGTTTTATGCTAAATAGATCTTATTCATCTTAATACCTCGTGTTTAAGAAACAGCTTTCATATGAGAATTCCAAGTGCCATACAAATACTAACCAGTCAACCTTGTAAAGCAGGTAAATATTACTCCTGTTTTAGATACGAGTAAACTGAGACACAGAAAGAGTATGTACCTTCCCCTGCATCTCTCATCCAAAAGCAGCACTAGGAAGAGAAGCATCAATTCTGTAAGTTACTTAAGCAGGTAACTAACATTAAGTACACTTCTTACATACCGTGCTGAATTGGGTCCAGATTGTCAGTTCTTTGCTTTCACTAGATAACACTGCCTTTTAAACATGATCCAGCCATGGAGTAGTTGCTTCCTAAACAGAACTGCCCTTGGTCATCCCCCAGCTCCCGAGTCCCATTAACATCTAAAGGAGACCCATTACCAATCAAAGGCCGGTATGACACCTTTTCAATAGAAGTGAGAGTACCTTTTCCTGCTAGGCATTTTGGAAATACTGCAGTTCTACTTTCAAGCCATTCCTTCCACAGGATTAGTATGGTCAGTCCTTCCCTTCCAACCTAGAGAATATAATATATCTAGTTGATCTGTCTCCCAGTTGCCAGATGCTTTGGAAGTTCTATCGTAAGGAGGCCAGCGAGTAAGATGAAAGGGAAAAACCATGGCCACTCATCTTGAAAAAACTCATTTTCCTTCTCAAATGCCCCTTCCTCAGTTCACACATCTTCTATCATGTCCCATTTTTGAACTAGAGTACCTTTCTTTCTTTTCTCTTCCCTCCCTGTTACAATCAGATTCCCTGATGCTTTTATTCCCCTTTATTAGCTATAATGTAATGTTATGCCTGAAGAACATTTCTTCATGAAGCCAATACTCAGTCATTTGAGCAGAGTGTAACATACCTGCCAACACACCTCATCTGAAGTGAGCCTCCTTCATTTTGGATTGATTTTAACTTTTGAGGCAATTTATAAAGTATTTAAAATAATTGTTGGGGTTTTTTTTCCCAGTGAGGCAGATACAATCTCACTCATAACTGTCTGACTCATTTAAATTGCCACAGTAGATATTAGTCATCCTGATATCTTCTAGGAAAAGAAAACAGATTCCAGAAAATAACTCTTTATTAACCATTTCATTATTGCCTAATCCAATAAGTGGATGGGGCAAAATGAACCTCGAGGTACCTTGGGCATCCATTTTGAAATGCTCATCAAGATTTTTGAAAATTCAAAATCTCAATGCATTTTTTCCCTGCAGACTTACCACAATTTTTTGGCCAGCTCAAGCCCCAGTGTTCCAATGGAATGCTGGCACTTACAAGGACATCCCAGCATTCTGCAGCAAACCTCCACAACAACAAAAACAACATGTCTGCCATGGGTTTACAACTCACCAGTAGAACACCTTGGAGTGATTCATCTGGGGTTTAGCTCTCGACCAGTCTGACGCCTCCTCCTTCAGTTGCTCATCCCGTGGTCTCTTTCTCTGGACTCAGAATATTCCCTCTTCACAACTCAAGTTGCTCTCTCTCCATAACTTGGCCTTCCAGCCAGGTAATTATAGTCCTCATGTTCTGGAGTATCAAAGTCCCACTGGACAACTATTTAAGACACTCCTCTGGTCCACTATCCAGTCTCTGACACTTTCACACCCATTATTCTAGGCCCCAGTCCAGGGACCCTATGTCTAGCAACCATGGTCTATGCAATCTCAGACCCTGTTGCTGTTTCCCTGGGCTCCTTTTTGCTTTTTCTCCCCATCTTCTGGACCATCTCTGGGTTACCCCTGCTGTGTCCTCTGTGCCTCTACACAATCTTCTACACAGACTTCTTTACCCCCTCTCAGATTTTTGCCACAGTCTGTATTCCCAGAAAGGATCCCAGGTTTTATTCCCCTCTGGGCCTCCTCTTTGTCTCTTACCTTACCAGACCAGCTCCTCTCCTCTCTAGACAGTGATTGCAGAACTCCTCCCTTCAGCCCCCTCTTAACACCGACTTCCTCCCTTTATGCTTAACCCAGGTCCTCCCCAGCTGAGCTTCATCAGCCATTAGGCCTTATCAGTCCTGACAAGGTTACTTGGCCCCTTTTTTCCTAATCAGGCCTTGTCCTGTTGGGTAGACAGCCCATCACAATGTCCCACTCAAACACAGCAATGCAAAAACTAATCCTAGTACACACTGGGTATCTCGTACACCAACATTACAAATATTAAAGGTGATATTTCTTTATAGTCAATTGCAGGGTTATTGTCTAGTCAACTAAGTCAAATAGCTAGTTGCTCAATTTAGACTTTTACCTTTCTCATGAATATTATGGAGATTTTGTATTATATTATAGCTAGATAATCTTCACACTTACTGTACTGCCTGTCTGTAGGGCCTATTTAATTGTGAACCTTGAGCAGGTTAATCAGTGATTTAATTGGGAATACATCCACAATCTCCTGTTATCAAGCTGGTTTCCAATACACTGATCCACCAGCCAGGAAAGGCTGTCATGAGTGAACAAATTATAAATAAAAAAACCTTTCTATTCTTTGGTATGTGCTAATAATTAGAGCATCAGCCCTCTAATCTACTTTTCTTCAGAATGAGAGTGAAGGTGGAACAGCAATCAGAATTCATGGACACCTTGTGAAAGCATACTTGTTGGTCTATGGGACACCCAAGGCCAGATTTTCAAACATCTTTATGTTCCTCAAGTTGCAGACAGGTGCTTTTGAAAATTCCACTGAGCACCTATCTGTATCCTTAGTTATTTAAATACTTTTGCAAATCAGACCCTCAGTCACAGAAACCAAACAGTAAGGCATCTAGCAATTTGTGCAGAGATGTGTGCTACCTTTTCTGGAGACAGCTCCATCTCCTAACTTCATTCTGGAAGGTGGATATGTGTACTCCCCGGTCCTTGAGATGCATGGCCCAGAATTTCATCATAATAGCTGCTTCTCTATAAATCATTCTGCGTTACTCAAAGTTATGTTGCATGTTTTCAAAGACAGATGAGAACTTGAGTAAATTAGTATTGTATTAGTGAACAAGCTAGCACTAAACTGAGAAACCCCAAAATTTACCAATTTCCCCAGAAACTGAAGAAAAGCCTAATTAAAGAAGATGCAGTTAGTGCCTGGGCATTGATTTACATCTAGCTCAGAGTGACAATGACTCTGTTTGGTGGCCTGTCTGCAGGACATTCTTTAGTAGACAAGTGTGATAAATGAAGTGTGTGTGTGGGCAGGGGGGTGGCGAGGGTAGCTTCCTTTTATGAACACCCAGCCAGTTAGCTATAAAATCCCTCTTAGTAGCTGTTCTCTACTTGCTTTACCTGTAAAGGGTAAAAAAGTCCCTCAGGTAAAGAAAAAAAAGTGGGCACATGACCAGAAGAGACAATGGAAAGGCTAGAACTTTTAAAAATTGGGAAAGAAACTTTCCCTTTGTTTGGTTGTTCTCTCTGGGCTGCAGGGACATGGAGCAGCAACGCTATAAGCAGAAATGCTGGGTAAGGCTTGAACCAGGTATGAAAATTCATCATATCATACCTAGAATTACTTATTTTAAACCCCACAAATATGTAAGTAAATTAAGAGTGTTTAGCTAGATGCGATCAGATAATTTTTAAATTAAATTTATTTATTTATTTATATTTTTGGTGGCGCTTCTCTGTGCTAACCCCAAATGCTTTTGTTTGCTCGTAACTTTTAAGCTGGACCAAATGAAAGCTATTCTTGGTACTTAATTTTTGCAATTGTTCTTTTAAAATCTAGCAAAAGCCTAAGTTCCAGAGGTATTTCCTTCCTTTTTGTTTTTAATAAAATTGATCTTTTAAAAAAAAACAGGATTGGATTTTTGGAGTCCTAAGAGGTTTGTGAATGTTGTTTAGTTAGCTGGTAGTGACAGCTAATTTCCTTCATTTTCTGTCTCAGCTCTTCCCTGGAAGGGGGTGAAAGGGCTTGAGGGTACCCCACAGGGAGGAATTCCCAAGTGCTTCTTCCTGGATTCAAAGGGCGTTTTTGCATTTGAGTGGTGACAATGTTTACCAAGCCAAGGTCAGAAAAAAGCTGTAGCCTTGGGAGTTTAATATAAGCCTGGAGTACCAAGTATTAATTTTTAGAATCCTTGCAGGCCCTCACCTTCTATACTCAAAGTGACAGAGTGGGGATTCAGCATTGACATGGTGGTGGTGATGGAATAGTTTTGAACCAGAAGCACAGACCTCATGATTTTAAAAGGACACATTTTTCCTTTTGGCTGCTTGAAAGCCAGGGCATTTTTCCCCCCTCTTTCTTTTCTTTTCTTTGCTTCCTGAGGAGGAACAGGGCTGCAAAGGGATCAGCGTGCAAAGCCATGGAGCCCAAAGCAGCATGCCACAGAGAAGACAGACCCAGATCAAGCCCATACATCCAGCTCCATGACAGAAATGAAGGGAGGGGATGTGGGAACGGGGACTTCCCAGGAGGGAAGGGTCAGCCCTCCCCCAGCTGAGAGCCTGGTACCAGGATGGACGGATGCCTTTAACTCAGGCCAAGATCTAACAGAGGCAGAAAGAGATTTCTACCTAGATATGAAGCACTTAGAAGTGGAGGACAGGCGCTTGGAGGCAGAAGTGGAGGAGAGAAGAGAGGTGAAGTGCTTGGAGGTGGAGTTAAAGCTGAAGCGCTTAGAGCTGTAAAGAGCTAATCTGGGTCCACCAAGTAACCCTAATAATCCTTCTCCAGGTACCCACACCCTATTCCAAGAAATTCCCCACATACAATGCAAAGGCCTTCTTAGAAAATTTTGAAAGGGCCTATCTTGGATACAACACCCCTACAGACCAGTATATGGTGAAGCTGCGGCTGAAACTCAGTGGACCGTTAGCAGAGGTGGCAACTGAAATGCCTAAAGAACACATGAATGAGTACAAACTTTTTAAACAAAAGGCCAGAATTAGAATGGAGCCAACACCCGCACATGCCCATCGGCGGTTCAAAGCCCTAAGGTGGAAACCAGATGTGGCATTTTCCTGACACGTCTATCACAAGTGTTAAATCTCTGGAAGATCTGTCTCTTTTAATGCAAATGGAGCAGTTCTTAGAGGGTGTTCCTGGGGAAACAGAAAGGTACATCCTAGATAAGAAGCCCAAAACTGTAACTGAGGCGGGGAAGATCAAAACCAAATGGGTGGAGGTAGCAAAGAAGAAGAAAGCCAGAACCAGCCCAAGAATCAAAACTGGCAGAGCAATCAGCACCAGAGCCTGTGCTTGCAACCCCACCAGAGTCAGGGGAGCCAGCACCAAAGAGCACCACAAAGCCTGCACCTGCAGCAGCAGCTAAACCAATGCAAGAGGCTCAACCAGAGCCTGAAATACCACCTATTGCACCAGCGGAGAGCGGTTCACAGTCAATGGAAACACCTCTATCACCTGCATCACTTCCAGAGGGACCGAGACCAAGTCCACAGCCCAATGAGGAACTAATGTCTCCAGCATCAAGGGAGCAGTTCCACGCAGAGCAGAAAGCACAGAGCAACCCACTGCCTCTCAGCTCTTCTAATAGGTCCAAGTTTGTTATAGAAGTAGGACTCTTATACAAGGAAACTTTTTTTGGTGGGCACAAGGAGGACTGGCATCCTTAGAGACAAGAGACCTTAGAGACAATTGGTAGTTCCAACTAAGTGTAAGGAAAAGCTCTTCAGCTTAGCCCATGATCACCTTAGTGGCCATGCTGGGGTGAATAGGACCAAAGACTGTTTGGGGAAGTCATTACACTGGGATAGAATGGGCAAGAATGTTTCTATCTATGTCCAGTCTTGTGAGGTGTGCTAGAGGGTGGAAAAGCCCCAAGACCAGGTCAAGGCCCCTCTCCAGGCACTCCCCATCATTGAGGTTCCATTTCAGCGTGTAGCTGTGAATATTCTGGGTCCTTTCCCTAAGAAGACACGCAGAGGAAAGCTATACATACTGACCTTCATGGATTTTGCCACCCAGTGGCCAGAAGCAGTAGCTCTAAGCAACACCAGGGCTAAAAGTGTGAGTTGGGCATTGACAGACATTTTTGCCAGGGTAGATTGGCCCTCCGACATCCTTATGGATTCGGGAACTAATATCCTGGCAGGGACCATGAAACATCTTAGGGAAGCTCATGGGGTGAACCACTTGGTTGCCACCCCTTACCACCATCAAACAAATGGCCTACTGGAGAAGTTTAATGGGAATTTGGGGGGCATTATATGTAAATTCGTGAATGAGCACTCCAATGATTGGGACCTAGTGTTGCAGCAGTTGTTCTTTGCCTAGAGGGCTGTCCCACATCCCAGTTTGGGGTTTTCATCCTTTGAACTCATGAAGTTAAGGGGCCATTACAGTTGGTGAAACAGCAATGGGAGTGAGTTCCATCTTTTCCAGGAATTAAAATTTTTGGACTTTGTAACCAACCTGCAAAACACACTCAAAGCCCTTGCTCGAGAAAACCTACAGGATGCTCAGCAGGAGCAAAAGGCCTGGTATGATAAACATACCGGAGAGTGTTCCTTCATAGTAGGTGACCAAGTCGTGGTCCTGAAAGCGCTCCAGACCAATAAGATGGAAGCATCATGGGAGGGACTATTTATGATCCGAGTGTGCCTGGGAGATGTTAATTACCTCAAAGCATTCCCAGACCCTGCCCTAAAACCTAAAGTATACCATATTAATTCTCTAAAACCCTTTTATTCCCAAGAAATCAAGGTTCTCCCATTTACAGCCCAGAAGAGAGACGACGGTGAGTGGCCTGAAGGAACATACTATGAAGGAAAAAGCAACAGTGGCGTAGAAGAGGTGAGTCTTTCCATAACCCTTGGGCATAAACAGCAACAGCTAATCCAGGAGCTGTGCACCAACTTCACACCAATGTTCTCAGCCACCCCAGGACAGACAGAACGGGCATACCACTCTATTGACACAGGTGATGCTCGCCCAATTAAAGCCCAACCCTACTGGATGGCTCCTCAGCCAAAACTGCGATAGAAAGGGAGATCAAGGATATGTTACACATGGGTGTAATCCACCTCTCTGAGAGTGCATGGGCCTCTCCAGTGGTTCTGGTTCCCACCAGATGGGGAAATCTGTTTTTGTGTGGACTACTGTAAGCTAAATGCTGTAACTCGCCCAGAAAAGTATCCAATGCCATGCACAGATGAGCTATTGGAGAAACTGGGATGTGCCCCGTTCATCTCCACCTTAGACTTAACTAAGAGGTATTTGCAAGTGCTGCTAGATGACCCAGCCAAGGAAAGGTCAGCCTTCATCACCCATGTAGGGCTGTATAAAATTAGTATGCTTGCTTTCGGAATGCAAAATGCACCCGCCACCTTTCAGAGACTGGTAAATAATCTTCTGACTGGATTTGGGGAATTTGCAGTTGCCTACCTTGACGATGTGTCTATATTCTCAGATTCATGAGCAGAACATCTGGACCACCTCCAAGCTGTCTTCTAGCACATAAGCATTGCTGCTCCATGTCCCTGCAGCCCAAAGAGAACAACCAAACAAAGGGAAAGTTTCTCTCCCAATTCTAAAGAGTTCTAGACTTCCCATTGGCTCTTTTGGTCAGGTGCCCACTTTTTTCCCCTTTACCTGGGAGACTTTTTAATCCTTTACAGGTAAAGCAAGTAGAGAACAGCTACCAAGAGGGATTTTATAGCTAACTGGCTGGGTGTTCATAAAAGGGAACTACCCCCACACACAATGTTTGCACATCACAAAACTATGACTGTCACAATTCTCAGGAATTTGTACCCTTGTTGACAATCTTATTGGAAAGGCCATGGCTAGGCATGAACAGAATGGCCATGAAGACTGAATCACCCTTATAACTCTAGAGGTAATCCTTCCAAGCCAGGAACAAGGAACAATGGACACAGTAGCATTAGAAAACTTACATGGCTGTTATCTGTGCTTTCCCTGTTCCGTACGGATGCAAATCACACTTGTGCACAGAGGCAGTACAAAGTCTATGCACCACACAAGCCAGGTCTTCAACTGGACCTAGTCAGAGGGGTGAATTTATCCTAAAATGAACAGAGATTTCATTGTCCAGGACTATCAGGCTGGTAACTTTTGCTAGCACTAAATGTGATAAAACTTTTGCATAGATATTAGTCTTTCAGTCTGATGCTTCAGAAGAAGCAAATACAGGTGCTCATGTGGCTGAATGCATGCTGTTCTTCCAACATATGCACACATTCCAACGGAGCTTATAATACCAAGGATCTCATTCTAAGCATGACATTATACTTTTGGGTAGTCCTTTGACTGCCTGCATTATGAAGGAGCTTGGCACTACCTGGGGCCTCAGCAAGTGATGCAATTTTTAGCTCAATTCATCCTGATGGACAGACAGCGAGCCTGTAAGCCTGGGAAAGTCTGGGAGGGTGATGGGGGAGAAAGAGGAGACTTGTTTGCTTAGTCTGAATCTCTGGAGTACAGCTTACTGCCATTCTAATGTAAATGTTGTGAGGGATGCAATAAAATATTAAACTGTATGAATAATTGATATTTACTTTATAGTAATTCAGATCCCTGCTTGTTTGAATAAAATCCATTATTTACAATATTCTACTTAACTAGGAGTGATTTCTCTTTGTTCACACCACTTACTAATTACTTGTTCCATATGACACATTTTCCAGAGCCGCATTGAAATAGTTGTTGCATGTCAGTGTTTAAGAGTTTAGTATCCATATTCCAGATACAATATGCCACCAAAAAAGGGAAAATAAAATGTGCACAAACACATTTTTGCATGGTGAATGGTCTCTAAATCTCACTGGGGTTTTTTGGCATGCACTATTATAATCAAGATACTGTACTGTAGGTATATTATTGTAGCGATGGCTGAATAATGAAAAAAGGCTCACAAGTGTTTTATCTAATACATGGTTTGATTTCAATTCATTGTCCACATAGTTATACTCTGCATCATTCATGAATATTCAGATGACCACTGGGTATTCATAAAAAGGCCACAAATCCTGAAATTCATATCAGACATGCATTCTACACTATTAATTCTACTGCTTAAAAGCTTCAGTAATCCAATTACAGAGCAGAAACTGTACTATCTGATTAGTCACACAAACCTGAATAGCAAGTAGTCAACATGAACAGTTTGCAAATAGCCCATAGCTTGAAAATTATGCATCCAAAATATTTAGTCACATATGACTAAAACTCACACATTTAATTAAACTTGATATAAATGAATGTCTTGGATTGACCTAGGCTAATGTATAGTAAAGTAGGATTCAATTTTCCCTTAAAACACAAATACTAAGGGTCGGTACACAGCTCAGCTTTTGTAACCTGCTGACTAACTAGTGAAATTGAGAAATGTATATTATAATAATGATGACATAATTCCTAAGAAATGCTTTTTCTCATACAAAGTGCCAGGCATTTCCTCCTACACACATGATTACAACTCTGGAATGTTTTAGAGGTAGACTACATTCACTCATCCACTTGATAAACAGCTTAGAAGGGTTTCCCATCTTACCATAAAAATTGCAAAGCCTGCAAGTTACTTTTACTGCTTAAGAAAAACAAAATGAATAATGGAATCTGCATCAGTCAAATTATATTGGAAAAGTACTTATCAGCTCTGCTGCCTAATGTTTTATTGGGGAGCAGAGGGAGTTTGATGTATTTATAAGCATATTATTGCTGTCTATAAATACATCAAAGGGGTAAACACCAGGGAGGAGAAGAGCTGTTGCAGCTAAAGGACAATATTGGCACAAGAACAAATGGGTATAAACTGGCCATAAATGAATTTAGTCTGGAAATTGGAGGAAGGTATCTAACCATCAGAGAAGTATAGTTCTGGAACAGCCTCCCAATAGAAGTAGTAGGGGCAAGAAAACCCAACTAGTTTCAAGTGGGATCTTGAAATTTTTTAATAGGATTTTACGATGAGTTGATTGCAATAAAATGGGATGGGACTCACGGACCCAGGAGGTCTCTTCCAGTCCTATGTTACTATGGTTTTGTAACATTACCTCCACAAAATTCATTTTAAAACAAACGCACTGATAAAGGGCCATTACTACATTCCTAGTGCTGCCTCAACTCTCAATGACCTCTCACATTCGAGATTTCATGTGAAGTCATTGGGAGTTTGGGCATGAATAAGAAATAGCGGATTGAGTCTATATTAAAAAGATGGATAATTTTAGAGATGGCCCAGACTAAAACCTCAGATCTGAACTCAGGTTCATATCAGAGTTTGCAGTTTGAACATCAGTAATGAACTAACTCAAACACCTCAAAATTTGAAAGTTTGGGTTTAGGTTTTGACCATTAATTTTTGGTCATTTGGGGTTTTGCTTCAGGCCCATGTCTGCAGCTATTTACTTCCACATGCATTGTATAAAAATCATACTGGGGACTATTGTATAACTAGTAAAAGAAAAATGTTGATTGTTTGACAGCGCTTTGAAAAAGTAAAGTACTAACTATTTATAGTCAGAACACCCTTTTTAATTGAAACGGGCTTGAGAGAGAAAAGTACCAGACCTCTGGATGCCATCCCACTTCTTGCTTTCCTTTTTTAAAAAGAACAATAATTCTTTATTAATATTGCTTTTCGGTACTTGTATGGCAGTCATTTGTAAAATTGCTTATGCTTCTTAAATAATCACTACAATTGATAGAACTGTTTTTGTTTGAGAGACTTTATGTAAGGATATAGTCCCGTCTTTCTACTGGGAGACCTTAAAGGCCAGTCCATTTCTGCTTGTAAAGTATTATCCCTGTCTTCTATACAGGAAAATTGAGACACTTGCCTGAGGTCACCAAACAAGTCAGTGACAAAGCAACATTAGAAGGGAAGATTACTAGTTTCCAGCCCTAAATTCTTATGTTTTTCTCCCACACCTGAGAGAACATGCAGTTTCATTAAGAATGACTCACCTCTTAGGCCTGGTCTACACTACGCATTTAAACCGATTTTAGCAGCGTTAAACCGATTTAATGGCGCACCCGTCTACACTACGAGGCCCGTTATATTGATATAAAGTGCTCTTTAAATCGGTTTCTGTACTCCTCCCCAACGAGAGGAGTAGCGCTAAAATCGGTATTACCATATTGGATTAGGGTTAGTGTGGCCGCAAATCGATGGTATTGGCCTCCGGGCGGTATCCCACAGTGCACCACTGTGACCGCTCTGGACAGCAATCTGAACTCAGATGCAGTGGCTAGGTAAACAGGAAAAGCCCCGCAAACTTTTGAATTTCATTTCCTGTTTGCCCAGCGTGGAGCTCTGATCAGTACGGGTGGCGATGCAGTCCCAAATCCAAAAAGAGATCCAGCATGGACCGTACAGGAGATACTGGATCTAATCGCTGTATGAGGAGACAAATCTGTTCTATCAGAGCTCCAATATAGAAGACGAAATGCCAGAGCGTTTGAAAAAAATCTCCAGGCTACACAGTGCTGTGTGACAACATAATGGAAAGCCAAAGAATCAAATGGACGCTCATGAAGGGAGGGAGGGGGTACTGAGCACTTCAGCTATCCCACAGTCCACAGCAGTCTCCGAAAAGTATTTGCATTCTTGGCTGAGCTCCCAGTCCCTGTAGGTTCAAACACATTGTCCAGCTTGGTTCAGGGTATAGCTCGTCAATTTACTCCCTCCCCCCACCACATGAAAGAAAAGGGAAAGAAATTGTTTCTTGACTTTTTTCAATGTCACCCTATGTCTACTGAATGCTGGTGGTAGATGCGATGCTGCAGCAGTGAAGAGCAGTATTCGCTTCTCTCCCCTCCCTGGTGGCAGACGGTACAATATGACTGCTATCTGTCATCACCATCAGCCCATGAGTGCTCCTGGCTGGCCTCAGGTGAGATTGGCCAGGGGCGCCTAGGTAAAAATAGGAATGATTCCTGGTCATTCCCAGTAGACGGTACAGAATGGCTGGTAACCGTCCTCATCATAGCAACTGGGAGCTGAGCTCCATCAGCCCCCTACCTTTCCTGTGTAAAGAAAAGATTCTGTACTGCCTGGACTATCATAGCAGCGGGATGCTGGGCTCCTCTCCTCCTCACTTTATCTCACTAACAAGTCACTGTTTCTTATTCCTGCATTCTTTATAACTTCATGACACAAATGGTGGGGACACTGCCAAGGTAGCCCAGGAAGGTTGGGGGAGGAGGGAAGCAACGGGTGGGGTTGTTGCAGGGGCACTCCCCGTGAATGGCATGTAGCTCATCATTTCTGTGGGATCTGACACGGAGCAGCTGTGCTCTCTGATACACTGGTTCTCTAGTACACTTGCCCCGTATTCTAGGCAGGACTGACTCTATATTTAGAAACCATAAAGGAGGGATTGACTCAGGGAGTCATTCCCAGTTTTGCCTTTGCGCCCCCAGCTGACCTCAGCTAGGGGCACCCATGATAGCAGCAGACAGTACAGAACGACAGATAACTGTCATCTTACTGCCAATTTACAATGGCAGCAGACGGTACAGAATGACTGATAACCGTGTCTGCTATCATGCAAAAGCAAACAAATGCTGCTGTGTAGCGCTGCAGTAATGCCTCTGTTAGCGGCATCCAGTACACATATGGTGACAGTAAAAAAAAATGCTGAATGGGCTCCATGGTTGCTGTGCTATGGCGTCTGCTAGGGCAATCCAGGGAAAAAGGGCACGAAATGATTGTCTGCTGTTGTTTTCCCTGAGGAAGGAATGAGTGACGACATTTACCCAGAACCACCCGCGACAATGATTTTTGCCCCATCAGGCACTGGGATCTCAACCCAGAATTCCAAGGGGCGAGGGAGACTGCGGGAACTATGGGATAGCTACAGAATAACTACCCACAGTTCAACGCTCCAAAAATCGATGCTAGCCTCGAACCATGGACGCACACTGCCGAATTAATGTGCTTAGTGTGGCCGCATGCACTCAACTTTATACAATCTGTTTTACAAAACTGGTTTATGTAAAATCGCAATAATCCCGTAGTGTAGACGTACCCTCTGTTTAAGGAAAACAAAGCAAAAAAGAAATACACATTTCCTTAAGAATGCACATTGTGAAAATCTCACTAACAGACTAAACTGAATATGCTGTCCAAAATAGAGGGCCTCGTGGTAGATAGGCATGCAGACATCTCAGAATTTTGAAGCAGCACTGCACAAAATCAGAATCATAATAGTTACACAGCCCCATATACCACAAGTTCAGTACAAACAATTCTGCCTTCATGCATATCTACAGAGATAATATATATACCAAATAGAACCTACCATTTCATTTTTCAGTGGATATTCACTTCTCTAAGGATAAGGAAAACCATCTAGGATGAAATAAGAACCAGCCTGACCCCTTCACCCAAAACTCAACCTCTGTATTAAATGTTTCGCATGTCTCTGCACTTCCTAGTTTTGGATGGAGACAGATGCACAAGTACCAGAGGCCCCCAAAAAGGATTTTTCTCATGGTATTTGCAGCCTGGATGAAACCAGGAAATATCAAAGTCTTTGGACAAAACCTGACAGTAAATTATTCCAGCATTCAAATAAATTCTGATAAGATCCTAATGTGTACTTGAAAATTAGGACAATTATTTGAACTGAACATCCCAATATTTTGGGGTTTACCATCAATACAAATGATAACTGTTGCTATTATTTAATTGAAGACCATGAATTATGAAGGAGATTATTCATCCCTGACTTCTGAATTGCATGCATCTTCTCCCAGGAACTATTCCCAGCAAAGAACATGATATTGGAAACATAAGACAGATTCTTCATTCTAGAAATATATAAAACACTTTCCATCTACCAGAAATATATCATGTGATGTATCTTTTCCCTTAGGCTGCTTGAAGCTATGGTGTGACTTGTCAGGCTCATTAGATTGACATTTGATTGATTTTTCCTTGTTTCCTTAAAACTTTGACTTCTTGAATGGCCATTTATTGCATTTTCAATGCTTCACTTTGCAGTCCACCATCCTTCAAAAGGACTTGACATGGATTGCCCCATAACCCTGTTAAAAGGGTTTGAGGTAGTATGGATTGTGTGGCTGTGCTATCTTCACACACCAGCTTTCTTGGAACTGTAAACAAGAGCTTGCTGAGGATTTATTAGTGGATGTGCAGAGTAAACAAAAGCCTACAAGGATCATGTTGGATTACACTACCTGTGAGCAGCAGATTGCAAGGCATGTGGAAGAAACCTGCTGGATCTGTGAAATGCACTAGACTGACTAATCACACACTGAGAAGGCATAAGAAAATACAATATTAGATCTATAAAAACCATCCTGAACAGTTGTTAACAATATTATCCAAAGTTTTCTATATAAAATAAAATCACTTTAAAATAGCTACTTGCAAACAATACAACTAAAGAAATAAATTCCATAGCTATTTCATCTAATCAGGTACAAGTAAATCAAGGCAGTTAGCCAAACTATTTGTCATGTCTTCAGTTTTATTCCAGCTGTTAGCAAAACAAAGGTACTTTTTAAAATTTGCAAACAAATGTAGTGCTCATTAAAGCAAAAGATTTAAAACATGGGCTAAAACCAAGCACAGAATGAAGTTGTGCAGGCAACATGGAAATTCACACACACAAAACACTGTTGCAGGGTTCTTCAGCCCTAACTTGAAAGCCTGTTTCTACTGTCTTAGGTCCTCTCTAGAACAAATATTACTTGTTATACTGTACTGTATGAAACTGCGTGGTTTTTTTGTGATGTAGTCAATTTTCTGTCACAGGCAGGATTAAAGAAAGAATAGATAAAACTGGCAAAAGTGTGTTTAAAGTCGTTGCTTTAAGGAAACCACAAGGGCACCGTACATTTTTATTTTAATGGGAATAAAAGGAAAGAGGAAAAGAAGATGGGTCATATGGGGTATAAGCAGGGGCAGCTCCAGGCCCCAGCACGTGTTTGGGGTGGCATGCCACGGGGGGCGCTCTGCCGGTCGCCGGGAGGGCGGAAGGCAGGGTGCCTTCGGCAGCACGCCTGCGGAGGGTCCGCTGGTCCCGTGGCTTCGGTGGACCTCCTGCAGGCGTACCTGCGGAGAGTCCGCTGGTCCCACGGCTCCACCGAAGCCACGGGACCAGCGGACCCTCCGCAGGCATGCCTGCGGGAGGCCCACCAGAGCTGCGGGACAGGCGACCGGCAGAGCACCCCCCACGGCATGATGCCATGCTTGGGGAGGTGAAATGTCTAGAGCCACCCCTGGTCATAAGTGAGAGAGAATACTAAGCAGCATCTCAGAACCAGATGGCAGAAAGTGCCCTTGAGAATGGATTTTCCCCACTTCAGAAGGGGTAAAGTTGGCTGGGTCCACAGAACCATATCCCCATCTCCCACAAGTTGGGAGTAGATGGACTTGCCATCCTTTACAGCACACTGCTGCAGACGATGAGCGCTGAGGGATGCTTTGGAAAGTTGCAAAAATGAATTTAGAACTGCACTAATGGAAAAGTGTTGGAAATGTCAGTAACAGAATAGAGCCCCATCAAGAATTTAACTCCAGACCTTTGAAATATAAAACCAAAAACTTAATCTATCCATTCCAGCTATTCTTTGGTTAACATTTGTGGGAATTTTCAGGTATCAATTTGGCCATCAAACGGATCTTACAGTTTTATGCAACAGAAGTGTAAGATGTTCTAAGCCACTACATCTATAAAGTTCAAAGTGTATTCTCTAATTCAGAGCAGTCCCGTGCATGCACAATTTAATGTAAAACAGATTTCATTTACTGCATGTTATTCTCCTGCCCCCATAAGTATGAAATTTCCTAAAGGAACAAACAAGGGGGGATGTGGGGGCATTGATCTGAAAATACCAAACAATTCAAATGTATCCCACTGCACGGATCAATCTGGTCTGAAGAGAATAAATGCAGCCTGTGTCTTTCCTTTTCAGGGGCTGGTTCAGGCCTGGAAAATACCCTAATTCATGCCCCATGGCATGGATTCACAGAATCATCAAGGCACAAGACTACCCCAGCCATTCCCTTTCCCCACCTCAAAATGCCAGTCTGCAAAAGGGTCCACTGTCAAATGACAGCAAGTTGAGGCCAAAAGAAGGGAGGGGGGAAATTAGGGATCATAGTAGGCTCAGAAAAGCAGTATGGTTTCTTAGCCAAACTGAGCTGAAGTGCCAGTCAAAACATGGCATCTCAAAACAAGATTACTTTAAGCAAATAATCAGTTTTAGTCCAATACTTCTTTTGCCCTGACTGTTTTCCCCATCCCAGGGCATGGATTCCAGTCTAAAACACCTGTTTATTTCAGAAGGGAGACATTCTAACATAAATAAAAAGAAAACATGAGCTGACAGAGATGACATACAAACAGTGCCATAGCAAACAGAACTTCCTGTGCACACCCCAATTTCTATTCAACCCTCTCCCTCCTCCCCCCCCCAAACATTGGGCAAGGCAGGAACTTTGCAAGATTCCCAAACATACAACTCTTATCAGTGCATTTTGATCCAGATACCATAGTTAGTGTGAGTGTGGTGTAATGTACTGATAATCAGATTCTGCCTAGAGTGAGTGAAATTTTTCTAAAAAGTTTCACTGAAAAATGCAATGTTGGTCGACCCAAACCTATTCATGAATTTGCCAAATGGTTTCAGCCAAAAATATTTTGGGAACCTGAATGCTATTCACATGGTGGTGGAGGTGGTATCCTGTATAACCTTCAGGTCAGTGATTAGCACACTCACCCGGGATGTGCGAGACCCACCTTCTCTTCCCTCCTCTGCCTGATGTGGAGAAGGAATATGAATCTGGGTTTCCCACATGGCAGGAGTGTGTCCTGGCAATGGGATGACTATTATGAATGACAATGATTAGTCACTGAGCTAAAGGAAACGTTTCGTTGCTAGATTTTCCCTTTGAAATTCCATCCTCTTTCCTTTCTGTGTTTTGTTGTGTGTGGTGAGTGAGCATAAGCTGAATGAAACATGGCAGTAACAGTTTGTTGTTGTTAAATACAGCAGAATTCCACCCTCCCAACCCCACCCCCTGAATCTTAGTGCTGTCCTTTAATGGAAAAAAGAAAGGGGAGTGGTTGGCTGATTATGAATAATTAGAAGAGCCAACTTAGTCAGGCCCTGCTAGAAGCATGAGTTCAGCAGGTCAGCAAATGGGACCCTGAGACACAGAAAACAGGATTAGAATATTGAGAGAGAAAAAAGAAGAACTGAAATCATGAAGAAAGGGATATGTGGTCCAAAACTGGATAGAGTCACCAATATGATTTTGGACCAAGACTCTTCTGCCATTATTTATGGTAACCTTGGTTGTGTGGGGAAATTGTTTTGTTTTGTCTTGCCTTGTCTTTGGTTCCTCTCCTCATGATAAAGAGAACTAATAAATTCTGTTTTCTAAAGGAAAATTGTGTTCCCAAACTATCAAGGTATAAGAAGCCAAGCCAACTGCTTGGTCTCTATGACATGCTTCTATTACGGTTGTGAAAATTGCTTGGTTAAAGATTGCCAATTGTAATGCTAAATTATGTGTTAGTTTTGTCATGTGACTAAATGAGGATTAGGATTTCCATTCCTATTTATTGCAGTATTTGGTAAACATTGGCAATATACTCAGTGCTGTACAAGACAGTACCGCGTCCAAGCAAAAGAGACACAGAAGACAGAGTACACTAGGAAGCCTAGAGGAAGGAATCTCATTTATGGCTCAATCCTACAAAGGAATAAGCACAAAAAGGTCCATTTACCTGCAAAGTATACCTGAAGTCAGGATCAGCATAAGGGCACACCATGAATGAGGCCCTTCAGTTGTATTATTATAGTCTATCATTCATCCTATTATAGCACTGAATCACCTCTGGTGGGCACCCTGGAAGAAGAGAGTCTTTATGAGGAATATGAACAAAAGAGAGTGATATATGAAGGACTGGAGTTGGAAAGCATTCCATACATATGAGTGGCATGGAAGAAAACACAAATGGTTGTGGATGAGACCAATCCCTGTGAGGAAATCAGAAACACATATGCAAATATTAAAAAACAAATAAAATAAAAAATTTAAACTGATCTCTCTCCAAATATAAGAAGCCAGTGATCAAACTCACTACATCTCCTATTTTCTTCTTTTCAGATACGACATTTGATAGTTTTGTTTTTTTCTGATCACTTGCAACTTTAACTTAATAATTAAACTGCATATTGTTATATTCCCAGAAATAATTTTTATATGGCCAACAGTAGACCTAGACATGAGAGGTTTTTAAAAAAAAAATTAGGAGTTTATTTGATTTTCTGGTTACATAAATGGATTTTATGTACTGTAAAAGTAGCTAATCTTGATAGATGTGCAAGTGGTAATACAGCTGAAGCCAGACAGTGTGAGCTTTCTCTTTCCAAGCCTCTTATTGAGGAACTGCACTGACGCTTAAGTAAATAAACTGGCAAAAAGAAAAAGTATAGAACACACAGAGGGAAATGATTAAAATTAAATTAAAAATAAATCAACAAAGTTCTACTGAGATGCAACTTCGGTCTCTGAAAGCTGCAGTGGCATCACAACATAACACAAATGAAGAAAAATGTATGGATCTCTATGCATAAGCTTAGCATTCAACTATTCATACATCATTTGGGCATTTTAGAGAATATTTGTTTGTAATAATCAAATTGATTCAGCTTATGAGATCATCACGTGGTCGTCTCCAAAAAACTGTTGAAGCTTATCATAGCAGCTGATGGATCACACTGTCCCACATAAAAATAAACCAGTTTGAACGATCATGCTAAGCTTCAAATTTTGTATCTACATAATTTGCACCATTATGCAATTTATCACATGGCTATCACCACCACACAAATTTGTATGTAACACCTTTTTTTCAAACAATAAGATAGCATTTAATTTATATACAGCTCTTTTTTCCCCCCTCAATGTACTGTGTGCCAAAGGAATGAGATAGATTCTGGGGAGCCAGTTCTCAATTACTCCATTCCTGTGCAGGGAAGCAAAATTAGTTTGAAGCACATATTTCTATACTGAGGCCGTTCAGAAAGACCTTCCCTGTGTCATGATCAGTGGAACTGGAAGCAGAGGGCAATGTTTCCTGTGGGAACTTTTATTAACTAGACACCAGTGGAACACGTGATGCAGGGAGTTAGGCTGGAAGCATGCTGCTCAGCCACTTGGACAGAGCAATGCACAGAATTTAGAAAAGTTCCACTGGTTAAACTTAACCTGTATTCAACTTCACTCTTTGTGAATGAAACACACCCAGACTTCCATTTTAGCTGTTCTGACTTGTACTCTGCTTTCCATGACCCCTGGAAAGTAAAGTATTGCCATAAAGATGTGCACTTCAGCCATGGCTCTGATCCTTTCCCTACATTGTGGGCTGACAGTTGTAGCCATGTGCATGGAATTTAGAGGGAGGAGCACCAGTTGCAGGAGGAAAGAATTTGGAGGAGGCACCAGGAAGTCAGTCTGTGTGTACATGGCTAGAATGCTAGTCACAGATGCAGCATCTCTAAATAGTTCCCTTAATAAAGATCAAGTTTAGTTTAGAAACAGAGTCCTTTCATTACCCAGAACACAGTACATGAAACAGGAGCAGAGCCAATGTAGAGACCTTAATCAGTGCTAGACCAGCGCAAGGAGCCCTCTGTGCAGAAGCTATTATCAGGGGGCTATTTTCTGCCCACATTCAGGCTCCTTAGAGCAGCTTAAAAGGGCCTTAATGCACCTGAGAATTGACTCATTGTTATGAATGATTTTGTAGGAAATGCAGCAATCATATTTTTATTATTTATTTGACTTGCAAGGCCACCTAAAAGCTTCAGCCATGAGCCAGGACACTGTTGTGTGCAGCATTGTAAAAACACAGAACAAAAAGATGGACCCTGTATACCACTGCAACTGCAAAATCAGGGCTTAATAAAACAGCTTACATACAACCTTAGCCCTTGATTTTGCAAACATTTATATATGTGCTTAACTTTGAAGTCAATGGGTGTTCCTGTATGCTTAAAGTTAAGTACATATATCCATGTTTGCAGAATCAGGGCTTTAGATGCAAGAACAAGTTTATTAAGACTGAGAAATTCAATGGAAAGGTTCCCATTGCTTTCCAAGGGAGCAGAAGATGACTGTTGAATCAGAGTATTGCCTGAGCCACTCAGGTTATCTCCTAGTCTTTTTGGAAAATGCAATGGGAACTTGAGCTTCCACCTGAACTATATGACCAGGGACTTTCATTTAATTATTGAAATTAGAGATGAAATGACCTATTACATCATCTTGTCACTCAGGAGAAGACTACAACAGCATGGCCCTCTAGAACAGCATTGCAAATGTCAGCAGTGAGCACAAGAACTTGCATTGGTCTTGAATCCGTAACCATTTTCCCCCTCCTTTCATTTTAAGAAATAAAAATGAGTACGGCTACAGCAACTAAACTCAATTTCATATAAACAATTCACTTAATGGGATGGAAGGATAAAAGAGGTCAGGTACAGGAGCAAACAGTAGGGTTGGCTATTTTGTTTATTATTGTGGGTTACTTAAATGGATATCTGAAGTTAGGAGAGAAAGCAAAATGGAAGGAAGAGAAAGATTGGAGTGGAGTAGAGGAAACACATGAAACATAAAAGAAAGTGGGAGGAGAACATAAGTGATAAAAGGTAACATAATACAGACTGCAATCCTGCAAAAAGCTTGGCCTGGGGAGTCTGCTGGGCCAATGCCCAGGCCTGTAAACTTCAGTGGGGTAAGCAGGGGTGCCAAAATCCATCCTCAAACAGATCCACTCGCATATATATTTGGAGAGAGAGGGAAATAGGTAGCCACTTGGTGAACGAGAAATCCATAGTGATGAAGACACTACTCCATGAATTATGTCATTCCTTTGATAGCAGGTAATGCTTAATTTCTTCCATTTATGAACTTTCTATGATGGATCAAATATAAACAAACAAACATGATCCATATTGTAGTACAGAATGATGCAGATAGAATTTTCATTGTCATAGGCTGGGATAAAACATTGCTGCTTATTGATTAAAGATGACAGTATCTCATTAATAATTTTGGTATTTACACTACAGTGCAATAGCATGAATTTGGAAAATAAATGCATTACCCCACTGTACCTTTACACTCACACCCTCAAACAATGAGCAAATCAAAAGATATTAATGCATATATGTATCTACCAATTTGAGTTAGAATATAAGAATGGCCAAATGGGGTCAGACCAAAAGTCTATCTAGTCCAGTATCCTGTCTTCCAACAGTGGCCAATGCCAGATGCCCCAGAGGGAATGAACAGAACAGGTAATAACCAAGTGATCCATCCCCTGTCGCTCATTCCCAGTTTCTGGCAAACAGAGGGTAGAGACACCATCTCTGCCCATCCTGGCTAATAGCCATTGATGAACCTGTCGTCCATGAATGTATCTAGTTCTTTTTTGAACCCTGTTATAGTCTTGGCCTTCACAACATCCTCTGGCAAGGAATTCCACAGACTGACTGTGCAGTGTATGAAAAAATACTTCCTTTTGTTTGTTTTAAACTTGCTGCCTATCAATTTCATTTGGTGGCCCCTAGTTCTTGTGTTATGAGAAGAAGTAAATTACACTTCCTTATTTACTTTCTCCACACGCATCATGATTTTATAAACCTCTATCATATCCCCCCTTAGTCATCTCTTTTCCAAGATGAAAAGTCCCAGTCTTATTAATCTCTCCTCATATGGAAGCTGTTCCATACCACTAATAATTTTTGTTGCTCTTTTCTGAACCTTTTCCAAGTCCAATATATCTTTTTTTAAATGGGGATACCAAATCTGCACACAGTATTCATGATGTACGTGTACCATGGATTTATATAGGGGCAATATGATATTTTCTGTCTTATTATCTATCCCTTTCTTAATGATTCCCAACACTCTTTTTGCTTTTTTGACTGCCACTGCACATTGAGATGATGTTTTCAGAGAACTATCCACAAGGATGCCAAAATCTCTTTCTTGAGCGGTAACAGCTAATTTACACCCCATCATTTTGCATTACTTTGCATTTCTCAACATTGAATTTCATCTGCCGTTTTGTTGCCCAATAACCCAGTTTTGAGAGATCCTTTTGTAGTTCTTTGCAGTCTTCCTGGGACATAACTATTTGTGTAGTTTTGTATCATCTGCAAACTTTGCCACTTCACTGTTTACTCATTTTTCCAGATCATTTATGAATATGTTAAATAGGACTGGGCCCAGTACAGATCCCTGGGCTATTTACCTCTCTCCATTTTGAAAACTGACCATTTATTCCTACTCTTTGTTTCCTATCTTTTAACCAGTTACCAATCCATGAGAGGACCTTCCCTCTTATCCCATGACTTTTTACTTTGCTTAAGGAAGGTGACCTTGTCAAAGGCTTTCTGAAAATCTAAATACACTATATCCACTGGATCCCCCTTGTCCACATGCTTGTTGACCCCCTTGGAGAACTCTAATAGATTGGTGAGGCATGAATTCCCTTTACAGAAACCATGTTGACTCTTCCCCAACAAATTATGTTCATCTATGTGTCTGATAATGTTGTTCTTTACTATAGTTTAAACCAGTTTGCTCAGTACTGAAGTCAGGCTTATTGGCCTGTAATTGCTGGGGTCTCCTCTGGCATCCTTTTTAAAAATTAGCATCACATTAGCTATCCTCGAGTCATTTGGTACAGAAGCTGATTTAAATGATAGGTTACAGATGACAGTTAGTAGTAGTGATGAGCTGGAGCCGGTTCGCGCCGGTTCACGCAAACCGGTTGTTAAAGGAATGGGCAAACTCCAGCCCGTGGTACCATCCTGTCTGGCCTGCCTGAGCTCCCGGCTGGGGACGCTTCCTCGGCCCCTCCCCCACTTTCCCCCTTCTCTCAGAGCCCGGTGCCAGCGCTCTGGACCGCTCCTATGCAGCTCCGCAGCTCCTGGCTGCGAATTCCAGCGGGCCACGCTGCCCTGAGCAGCATGGTAAGGGGGCCAGGCTGGGGCTAGGAGGAGGGGTTGGATAAGGGGCAGGGAGCAGTTGGAGGGGGTGGAGGTTCTGGGGGGGCAGTCAGGGGACAGGAAATTGGGGGGGTTGGGTAGGCGTGGGAGTTCCAGGGATCTGTCAGGGTGGTGGTGGATGGGGTCAGAGCAGTCAGGGGACAGGGAGTGGGGCCCTGGGGGGCAGTTAGAGTCGGGGGTCTCGGGCTTGTACTCACTGGGCGGCGCTTAATAACCTGTTCCCTACCAGGTCTTCTGTGGCACTTCAGCGGCAGGTCATTCAATTGCCCGGGTCTTCAGCAGCACTGAAGGACTCGCCGCCAAAGTGCTGCCGAAAACCCGGAGCGAGTGAAGGACCCACCACCGAAGTGCCACCGAAGACCCATTAGGGAACCGGTTATTAACATTCTGGCAGCTCATCACTGGTTAGTAGTCTTGCAATTTCACATTTGAGTTCCTTCAGAACTCTTGGGTGAATACCATCTGGTCCTGGTGACTTATTACTATTTAGTTTATCAATTTGTTCCATATGCTTTTTTAAGTCTTTACTATGTGATCTCATGAAGTATTTTTCAAAAGCAATTACAAAGAAAATTAAAAGGATAAGGCTTTATCCATTTCAGGAAGTTTCAGTCAGATCTGTACTGTTCTACTATATTACATAGGGAAATAAATCAATGTAAATATCTGAAAACAATGGAGCATCAAAACCTTAGGGTTTTTTGCTTGGTTGTTTTAGCCCTTGTGCCCCAGAAAACATTCTTGTTAGTAATAGCATGACTCAAATGTCTTACTAATTGTCTCATATTAAACAGAACCAAGGCCAAAAATACAAACATTAATAGTACAGAATCCAAGAGAAATGGCCTCATAGGGGGAAAAAAACAGCTTTGTTATACTGTTAAACTTGATTGCCATGAAAATAGCTGATAAAACATTATGCTGATTTTGATCATTACGTTCTAATTGTCAAAAAAATATGAACATTGCAACATTTTCAAAAATATATATTGAATGGGGAGTGCACATCCATATACAAAGTAACTTAATGTGAAGCATAGGACTTTCTAACCACATAGCTTGTTACAATGTGTTGTGGTCTAAATATTATGAGCCTTATATAAATAATGAGATACTCCAAAGAAATCAATAGAGTTACACAGTATAAAGTTAGCATTAGGAGATGATCATGCACTGTGTCAGATAATTGCATTGGGTCAGAATGGGAGTGATTAGAAATCATAGAAAAGTAGAGCTAGAAGAGACCTTTAGAAGTCATCTATGCAATCACCTGCCCTGAGGCAGGACCAAGTATACATAGATCAGGGGTTCTCAAACTGGAGGTCAGGACCTCTCAGGGGATCATGAGGTTATTACACGGGGAGTTGCAAGCTGTCAGCCTCCACGCCAAACCCCACTTTGCCTCTAGAATTTATAATGGTGTTAAATATATAAAAAAGTGTTTTTAATTTATTGGGGGGGGGGTTCACTCGGAGGCTTGCTGTGTGAAAGGGGACACCAACACACAAGTTTGAGAATCACTGACATAGACCATCCCCAACTCGTGTTTGTCAACCTGTTCTTAAAAGCCTCTGGTGACAGGGTTTCCACAACTTTCCTTGGAAGCCTATTCCAGTATTTCACTATCCTTATAGTTGGAAAGTTTCTCTTAACATCTCCCTTGCTGCATATTAAGTCCATTACTTCTTGTCTTACCTTCAGTGGACATAGAGAACAATTGGTCACTGTGCCCTTTATAACCGTCCTTAACATAACTGAAAACTTATCGGGTCTCCCCTCGGTCTTCATCTGTCAAGACTACACATGCCCAGATTTTTAATCTTTCCTTTTAGGTCAGGTTTTCTAAACCTTTTATCACTTTTGTTGTTCTCCTCGGGACTCCCTCCAAATTGGCCACAACTTAAAGTGCGGTTCCCAGAACTGGACACAATACTTCAGCTGAGGTGTCACCAGTGCCAAGTATAGCAGAACAAATGCCTCCCATCTCTTACATATTATTACACGCCTGTGAATACCCCACAGAATTATATTAGCATTTTTTACAACTGCATCACATTGTTGACTCATATTCCATTTGTGATCCTCTATAGCCCCCAGGTCCTTTTCAACAGCGCAACTGCCTAGCCAGTTATTCTCCATTTTGTACCTGTGTATTTGATTTTTCGTTTGTGAATGTAGAACTTTGCACTTGTCTTTACTGAACTTCATTTTGTTGATTTCAGACCAATTCTCTTATTTGTCAAGGTCATCTTGAATTCTAATCTTGTCCTCCAAAGTGTTTTCAACCCCTCCCAGCTTGGTGTCATCTGCAAATTTTACAAGCATACTCTCCAGTCCATTATCCAAATCATGAATGAAAACCAGACCTAAGACAGACCCTTGAGGGACCCCACTAGACATGTCCTTCCAGTTTGACACCAAACTATTGATAACAATTCTTTGAGTTCAGTCTTTCAATCAGTTATGCACCCGTTTTATAGTAATTTCAGCTCAACCACATTTCCCTCATTTGCTCCTGCAAACTGTGCAGCTAGAAACATAAGTCATTACCAGTAAGTAGAACAGCTGGGGGAGGGTGCATACATGGAAAAAATAGAACAGGTTTTGCTGACCACAAGACTTTTTGTTTTGTTTTTTTGGTGGCAGGTAGAGTAATACTGAGTCTTACACTGTGGTTGGGAATAAAGTGGATAAACAGGTCATTTTTAAAACTCTGGCTTTAAGAGGACTTTTGATCTTAACTTTTTTTAAAAAAGTTATCAAGGATTGGGTAGTCACTAAAGAAACAAGAGTCAGATTATATCATTAATCTAATATTATGCAACCCAGAAAAGGCGAGAGTATAATGTAACAATTTAGGTATTTTTAGAGATACTTTATGTTGTTTGCCATTTAAAAGTTGTTTGTTTATCATGCAACAATATGGGCCAGTGAGATGGGAGGTGGTAGCTACTTACTTTTCATTGAAGGAATTGGGTTTTTTTATTATTTAATTTAACCAATGTGGGTTTACTTAAGGAAAAAAGTTTTTTTCCCCTGTTAAAAGGTGGGAATGAGTCACCAAGTTTTGCAACAGATGTGAGTTAAATAGAAGATTGATAAACTAGAAGAGGGAGATCTTAATTCTTTTGGATAGTTGATTATGAGTAATTTCTTCCCCCAAAGAGGCCTGAGTGAACCACCGATGACTGGTGTCTTACAGTAGATTTTAGGTAAGAGAAGGGGGCATAGGAACAAACAGAAAGCTGGATTTAGCCATACATTTTAGGGTGGGATTCTTAGTGCTTGTCTTCGCTTTTCACTAGCAATAAAAACCCTCCTTAAGTTACACAATAAAGAAATATGACTAAAAAGTAGAGAAAGCTATTTTTAAAGACAAAGAATTATGTGTAATCTCTCATTCCTTCCTTTCACACCCAAATATTGTTTTTATATGGCACCATAAGTGAACCAGAATAAAGAAAAACTCCCAAATCTAAAATAGATAGACAAAACACAGAAACAGAATTAGTGTAAGGGAGGTAGAATGTAAGTTACATAATCAGGGATAGACTAGGAAGCATTAACCTCATGTTTCATTTCCTGTCATGAGCCCCTGGGCCTGTCTCCTTTCTCCTGGGTGTGACAAAATCATAGGCAGGGAGCACATGAAACAGCATGACCATAGCTCTTTGCTAGCTTGCTTGGGAGCCTCACCTCACCTTCCTCACACAACTCAGCATACCCAGCTAGCCTTGTGCTGATTTATTGTTCCCCTATGGCTACTGTCTAAAAGACAGGTGCATAATTCTTCCTCAGAGTTATGATGTAACACAGTTGAAACCACACCTGGTATCAAAAGAGCAAATGAGTCCTCAGCCAGTCTGTCCACATCACCAAGCCAGCAGTCACCTTCATTTTTTGTCTGGCCAGATACCCCACTCCCTATACCCTGCTTTTCCGGACTCCTCAATCCCAGGTCACAGTGAGTCAGGAGAGAAAGGGTAGTCAGGCTTAAGGTGAAAGGTGGAATTTTTCAGTGGAAAAGATGGAATTGGTTGGGGATGGGATTGTTGAACAAGGAAAAGAAAACTGATTGGAGGGAGTGGCAATGGAAATGAAGAGATATCATAAGAGGCAGATCAGATGAGTCAGCAGATTGGTATCAGGTAGTTGAATGAGTGGCCTCCTCCTAGGAATGCCTTGGTGGCCCCACAGCAGCCCAACAAATGGTCCCTCACTTTACCTTTTTAAGAAGCTCCTTAAATGAACTCCATACAAGTTGGGCCCTCCTCACCCCATGCCTCTTCTCCCTGAGTCTAATTTATTGACTTTTTAAAAAGAAAATTAAACCTTTAGTCCTGGGGCTCTTCTCCACAAAGTGTGCTCTCTGCAGGTCTTCCCTGCCTTGGCAAGCCATTCTTGTTCCTACCTGGCTGAAGTCTATTCTTCCTGCTGTGCAAACTGCTCTCTTCCATCCCATATCTTGGGATCTGGTTTTATCCACAGAACAGTTCAAAATAAAGTGTCCTCAAGTCCACACATATACCTGTTGTTATGATTCCTCCTAAGCCTTTCCTGCCTGTAGTCTCACTCCTAGGTCTCTCCACTCATCACCTACTTGCTCCCAACAACCTCTGATCTCCCTGAGTGCATATTCACCCCAGTAGCTTCCTGCTGCTCTTCATAGGAGAACCACGTGATCCCTCATCAGCAGAGGTTCTTTAGTAATGAGGGTTGACTAGCCCCAAACTCTAGCCCATAAGAGGGAAGCTGTACTGTTGCAGAGCAAACATCAAAAGTTTTTGTTTCTGAAATGAAGTTACAGTATCTATTTTGAGGAGGAGGAAAGTTAGACTATGATCCTGCAATTAGATGCAAACAGGCAGGGCCCTGAGATCATCTGGAGTCCTCCTGAAATTAGTGTTTCTCTACATGGGCACAGATCTGATTGTAGGATCAGGCCCTAATCTCTGCATGTAACATGTAATAGTTTTCTGAAGGACCTCAATTTACTATGATGTGGGTCATATATTAAAGTGATTTTTAAATGAAGGTTTGTATCGCAGGTATGTTTTGTCTAAATAGAGGATAGCGTTTGTATTTTCACTTTGAAAAATATCTGTTTAACAGGTAGATAGTCCATTGCTTCCTAAAGTGTGATGACATTGGGTGATTAGATGATCCCTTTGAAAAGTACTGGGAAAACAAGTTTTGGGGGCTTAGTACTAAGTTATCAGTCAGAGATATTATTTGTACTGTTTTCCCTTTCATTTTGGGTTTGTCAAATCAGTGGCCACATTTGAAAAACTAGCCACAGTTAAATAAAGTCTATTTCAGTTGAAAACAATAGTGTTTTATGAAAATTAGGTCCTCCTAGTCAGAAAACAGAAGCAATACCACATGATTTAGGTGGCCAGATATTCAGTTAAAATATTGAATCAGTAATATAAATTACTTAAGAAATACCAATAGCAAACTATTTGTGAGCAGTTCAAAAGCTGAAATTTGTGTGAACAACTGTGACTAGCAAAAAACAAAAACAAAACCCCCCACCTTTCGCAGTCTGTCCTGGGGAACTTATGAACAGGAGAAAGAGGTATTTTCATCAAATAATTTTTTTCTTGTGAATTCTTTGCCAAGTTCTTTCAGCCTGCCACAAGGGCCCTATGCCTAAATCTGAATGTATCATATGACTCCTCAGGTGATTGCTATCACTGAAAGATAAATAATAAAATAGCCAGGGGTAGAGGGGAGGAAATGGAATGCTAACCAAATGTTTTAATGCGATACTTTCAGGGTTTTTTCACCCTGCAGATAAACAGAAAAACTCTCTCCATTCAAATAGATCTCTAATATGCATTTTATTCCACCTCCAAACCTATCTGAATTACACCAAATTTACCTGTATGAAAATAGAAGTCATCACTGGATTTTACACATTTCATAGCATAGTTTTACTGTGATAAAACAATAAATAATGCTATGACACATTGTGAAGAACTCTATTTTAGAAAATTATCATGCAAGACTTGGTTCAGGTTTATAATAATAAGATTGGCTATAGCCTGCTAATGCTTATCTGTCCTGTGTGTCAGTAATGAGTGAAAGGCCTTACCCACCTGATGATTGTTTGGTGACCTATTTAAAATGAGTTGTTGTTCTCAAGTTCTTAACTACTGAAGAGGTATTCATGTCACAGAAGCAGCCACCATGGTTAGAACTAATTGGTACTTTTATAGCAGTTTCAGCAGAGAGAGCAAATACTGAATAGTTATGGAGACAGTCTACACTTACACACTTAGGCCACATCTACACTACAAACTTTGGTTGACAAGTTACACAAACTGCGGTAGCTTTATACCATTGTATCACTTATGCGCATGCACACTTGGCATGAACACTTGGCTTGGCACTGTGTGTACTCACCAGGAGTGCTTGTGTCAATGCACAATGAAGTGCACCATGGGCAGGTATCCTGGTGTGCACCTCGCCATTGTCCAGTGTGTAAGACAGAAACTAGTTGCAGGGGATGATTAGGAGTCAAGGGTCAAGTTTCCATCATGCAACTTTCTCCATCCTGTAATACCATCCATATCCCATAATTTTCACCCCTTTTTCTAAAATCCCACACACCTACATGGTAACTTTTCACTGTCTCTGACAGAAGCATGGAACTCTACACTGTTGTCATGAGCATTGCAAACACAGGATGAAATTTGTATTCACATTTGTTACTGGGTTGGTGAAATCTAATTATAGAACATATAACCAATTTGGGGTTTCTGTCAGTTTTTTGACAGTCTGCCCTGAAGTTGGCATTCAAGGTCATAAGCCATTCCAGGCAGCGTGGCAATCACCTCATAATGCAGGTTTGGGATGATGAGCAGTGGCTGCAGATCTTTCAGATGCACAAGGCCACATTTCTGGATCTGTTTTCGGAGCTCACTCCAGCCCTCCAGGGCAGAGATCTGCACTGAGAAGTCAGAGGCTATTGCTCTGTGGAAGTTTGCAATGCCAGATTGCTACCCATCAATGGGAAATCATTTTGGAGTGGGAAAACCTACAGTGTCATGCAAGTGTGCGGGGCCATTACTCTTCTCCTGCTATGCAGGACCATGACTCTCAGCAATGTGCAGGACACAGAGGATAGATTTGCAGCAAGGGAGTTCTTGAGCTGTGGTGAGGTGATGACATACTTATCTCTATTTTAGCACCAGCTCACCTTGCCACAGAGTACATCAACAGAAAGGGCTACTTTTCTATACTTATGCAAGAGTTGGTGGATCACTTGGGACAATTCACTGACATCGGTGTTGACTGGTCCAAGAAGGAGCATGTTGCTCACATCTTTAAGAACACAGGACAGTTCAAAAAGCTGCAGGCAGGGACTTCCTTTCCTAACCAGTGGATTACCATTGGCAATGTTGAAATGCCAATAATGATCCCGGGGGATGCAGCCTAGCCCTTGCTCCCCTGCCTCATGAAGCTGTACACTTGCCACCTCAACAGCATGAAGGAACGATTCAACTATCTGCTCAGCAGGAGCCAAATCACAGTTGAATGTGCTTTTGGTAGATGGAAGGGATGCTGGCATTGTTTACTTACAAACTTGGATCATGGTGAGAAAAATATCCCAATGGGTATAGCTGCCTATTGTGTCCTGCATAAATATACCTGTGAGGCAAAGGATGAAAAGCTGCCTTCAGGGTGCAGGGCAGATTGGCTGTCTGTTTGAAGAGCCAGAGGCAAAGGCTACTAGAAGAGCTCAAAGCACAGCTATTTGGTTCAGGGAGGCCTTGAAAGAGCACTTTAACAGTCAGCAACAGTAATGTGGTATGGTAGATTGTGCTCTCCCTGTTTCTGACATTTTGGGGGCTATTAGGAATTGGGTGGTGCTTGGTGTACATGTATGAATATAACACTGTGTTAATGCACCTATTCATTTTCCAGTGCTTGCTGTAATTTTGTAATTATTGCAGTGTTTGTCACTGATGCTATGAGGTCTGACACCCTATATAGTAACAAGTAGTGGGTGCTTTCAGTAGTGCTTGTCATTTTGCAGCAGATAGCGTGAAGCAATAAACATGAATTATACCAAATCATAGATTTTTACTGTGTACCAAAGCCAGTGCAAAAAACTATGTGCAGTTAACAAACAAATACAATCAAAACTTCTGAAATAAATTAATGAGCCAGAACTTAAGAGGAGAGAACATTGATGTTGTCATAAACAGATAGTTAAGGGTTAATGTCTCTTTTACCTGTAAAAGGTTAACAAACAGGGACCCAAACACCTGACCAGAGGACCAATCAGGAAACAAGATACTTTCAAATCTGGGTGGAGGGAAGCCTTTGTTTGTGGGTTTTGGGTTTGTGCGTTGTTCTCTCGGGGTCCTGGACGGGACTAGAGGTGCAACCAGGTTTCTGCCAATCTCCCTGCTACAGTCTCTTATCTATTCAGAATAGTTAGTAAGTAAAAAAGGCGGTTATAATCTTTTAAGTTTTCTTATTTGCAGATGTGTACTTGCTGGAAGTAGCTTAAATTGTGTTTCTGCTGGAGAAAGCTTCTTTCTATCGTCTATAAGCTATAAAAACCCTGTGTATTTACCATCTTGATTATAGAGGCAGTTTTTATGTTTTTTCCTTCTTTATTAAAGTTTTCCTTTTTTTTTAGAATCTAATTGATTTTTTTTGTTATCTTTTGTCAGACTCCAGGGAAGGGAGTCTGCACTCACCAGGGAATTGGTGGGAGAAAGGAAAGGGAGGAGGGAAGAAAAACCTGCTCTCAGCGTTTATCTCTGTATCTCTCTCCGGGGAAGAAGGGAGGAGTGATTCAAGGAATTGAATCACGGTGGTCTCCTAGGGTACCCAGGGCGGGAAAGAGCTGGAGAAAGAAAGGAGGGGAAAGGAAAATGGTTTATTCCCCTTTGTTTTGAGACTCAAGGAATCTGGGTCTTGGGGGTCCCCAGGGAAGGGTTTGGGGAGACCAGAGTCTATCAGGCGCTCTACCTAAGTCCTGATTGGTGGCAGTCTATCAGATCTAAGCTGGTAATTAAGCTTAGAGGGATTCATGCTAGTACCCATATTTTGGAAGCTAAGGTTCAGATTTGGGAATTATACTTTGACAGATGTCCATTTCAGTTTATTTTGGCTACACAGATAGCGTGCGTGGCTTTCACAGGAGATCATGTATGAAGCTGTAGTTGTCCTTACTGTTTCTGCTGTGGACTGGTGGAGGCACAGATGCAGCCCCTGATGCCACATGAAATGATGGGAGGTGTGCGGCGATGCTAAAATGGAGTTTTTCCATTGGCTGCAAACAGAGGCAGGTCCATGATTATTGAACCTGTAGGTCAACAAGAGTTTGAAGGATTTGTGTTTGCTGCTGGAAAAGCCCCATTATGTTCTTGTGCATCTCCCTCTCCTTTTCCTGCTGGGATTTTCTCCTCTCCTCTCTTTCCTTCTCTATACAGTCTGAAATATTCATTCTCCAGGCCCTCTATTCACAGTCTGACGTAGCACTGTCTTGCAGGATCTCACTGAACATATCTTCCCGTGTCCGCTTCATTTTCCACCTTATCATGGTCAGGTATTCCATCGGGAGGTGGGGAGGGAGGGAAGCCATAAAGGCAGCAGGTACAGATAAAACACATAGAGATATTGTCATAATAGTCACAATGGAAAGCAAAAATTAAGTTTCAGAACTCCTGTTTCTCCCTTAAAGTTTTAAACAAGACACACTTATTGACACTTCAGCATTGGAGCACCTCTGCACAGCCCTGCGTTCCAGCCCCAGCCATAGTGGTATAGCCTAGCAGGGGTGATGGGTGGAGCAAGAATAAGGAGGGAATTGTTCATGAAAAAAATAAAATTTCAACCCCCTATTTCCTTGGGTACAACACAAGTCCTGGCACTCCTCCCTCCCCCCACCCAGGCAGTGGTGATTTTGGCTGATCTCTCTCCTGAGAGTAACAAAGGGACAGAGTAGAACTGCTGCTGGCATCCCGAAGCCACCTGGGCTCACATGCTGCTAACCTGTTTACTAGAACTGTACTTACCAAAGTCATCATGGACTGGCATGGGAAAGAATCCTACCACAGAGAAAGAAATAAGGCTGCCATCCCTAGAAACCTTCGGGAAAGGAATGCAGTGTACTTCCATCAAAATTTCCTCAAGATGTCTCAAGAGAATTCAAAGGACATCCCTGTGTGCATAAACAAACTGCTCCACCTGCTCCCCAGCAGGTACCTAACTCTACAGGGGAATTAAAAGTAGATAAGAACTCTACCTCTCTTATAGTGCAAGTAAATTAATGAAAAGTCACTACCTGTGTCCTGCTACACTGGGGTCAGGCACTAGCTGTATATTTAAACACTGTAATGGGAAATGCAGTGTCACACTTATCCAAGGTTCCTTCTCCTACCTCAGGCTCACCCTGGCAAAGCTACTGGGAATGACTTGACTGTGGTGAGTCTTAAATAGACCCTGACTTGCATGTCTCTCATCCTCCACTGACTCTTCCTCCTTCTCCTTCACAGTGCTCACAGCAGAGGTTTGTGTCTCAGGCTCCATTGAAGTATCCATGGTGACCTGCAGGCTGCTGGTGGAGTCTCCCCCAAATACATGCAGCTCACTGTAAAAGTGGCAGGTCTAAGGATCAGCTTCAGAACTGTTGCCTCCCTGGCCTTCTGGTGTGCCTGCTGCAGTTCCTTCACTTTCACGTGGCACTGCTGTGATCCCTGTCATGCCTCTTGCATCCCCATACAGGCCTCTCATAGATGTCTACATTTTTATGACTGCTCCAAAGCTGTGCTTGCACAGCCTCTTCTCTCCCCAGGCCCAAGAGATCCAATACCTCCTCTCTACTCCAGGCAGGAGCACATCTGGAGCGTGTAGCTGGCAGGATCAGTTGGGCAGTTGCACACGACAAGTGAGACATGCTAGGCGTGCTCACCAAGACGGCCAGTCAGCAAAAGGCATTTCAAAGATACACGGGGTTTCTGAATGGGAGTGGCAGCTTGCAGTCTTCCTGACCTCGAGCAGTGAAGTTCACAAGTGTGACCAGAGCGGTCAGTGATGGGCTTTGTGGGACAGCTGCTGGAGGACAGTTAGATCATATGGGGTCTACACATATGATGTTGACCACAGTATAGTGACCATGCTCTATGCCATTCAGAGAAGAGGTGTTACTGTGTTGCGGGAATGGTGCACGTACATTGGCAGGAGACAAATCTGAGCATAGACACATGCACAACGAGGTTGACACAATTGTTAAGATGGCATAAGCTTGCCTGATGATGTGCTATATAGTATATTTTCTGTAGATGAACAAAGGACTTAAGGCTCAAAGCTGGCAAGCCAATACCTGACCACTAAAATGAAGTGTGGCTGAGTGACTCATTCATTCTCTCTTAATGTTTGTAAGCTACAATGTTCTTCAATTTTTATTTTCAGTTTAATTTTCATACTACACATAACTATCAAGATTACAGCTCCATTTTAAAGAGTGCATGGGAGTCCCAAGAACAGCAGTCATTCTTCAGTTGTTTTAATGTCCTTATATAAATGTTTGTAAACACCCGGCCATAAGCCTGATCATGAAGCCAGCAAAGTGATGTAATCCTGTGCATGTAAAGCTGTCCTATGTAACCTAACATGTTCCTCTTTGAGACTCAAGAAGATACAAGTCAAATGTGAGCTTTCTGTGTACCCTTCATCATCATATGTCTTTCTACAATAGCCCAAGGGTAACTGCTTTCAAAAAAAGTCGCTAAAATAGCAAGCATTTGGCTGACTTAATTTAGCCGAAGTCCTAACTTCACACATTGTTCACATGCAAAGTGCGATACAATCTCTGGCAAAATGCAAGCTCTAGGGAGCCGATAAGATAGGATGAAATGTTTAATGAATGCTATTGCTTGTACTGTCCACTCAGATAGCTAAAAAGAGAATTTGTATGATAAAATCTTAAATCTGTGAAAGTAATTGCTTCTGACATCTCCAGCTAGGCAGCAGGCTGCCCAAACATTGCTGTTCAGTCACAAATTCTGAGGCTAATGAAGTGAGAAGAACACAGGGTAGATACAAATTAAAAAACTTACTTATGACGAACAGTGTAGGGTTTTAAAACTCTCTTGTTTTGTGTAGAGAGGGCAAAAATAATTGTTCATAATAATTTCACTTTTTTATTTTTAGAAAATGCTGTAGATTTGTGATTCACAGCAAGAAATGGTCATAGGATAATTCTAATATGTTCAGGAACCCCACACTCCTGTAGTGCTCCCTTGTAGATTCTTTTTGTAGATTTTACATTGTGGAGGAAATGAAGTATAAAAAATGTACTACTTCAAAAATGATAAATCACAACTTGCTTGCGTTCTCTTTTTTTACTGTATCTCTCTACAGCAGGGGTAGGCAACCTATGGCATGTGTGCCAAAGGCGGCACGGGAGTTGATTTTCAGTGGCACTCATACTGCCTGGGTCCTAGCCCCTGGTCACGGGGGCTCTGTATTTTAATTTTAAATGAAGCTTCTTAAACATTTTTAAAACTTTATTTACTTTACATACAACAATAGTTTAGTTATATATTCTAGACTTACAGAAAGAGACCTAAAAACGTTAAAATGTATTACTGGCACAAGAAAACTTAAATTAGTGTGAATAAATGAAGACTCAGCACACCACTTCTGAAAGGTTGCTGACCTCTGCTCTACAGCTTACTCAAACATTTAAAAATCCAGTTTTTCTCTCCATGCATGTCTTTTGTTTCTGATGGGAATTTTGTTTACAAAGTTGAAATCTATGGGCCTTATTTTCAAACTTAGTTAACAAGGGTTAGATACCTTAAATGCCTATGTTATTTAGGTGCCTAAATGGGTCTTGATTTTCAAATTTGCTGAGCATATGCACTGCTCATTAACTTATGTGCCTTGATTAGGAGTTGTGAGTACAGTGTCTCTGACACAATCAGACCACCTAATTTCAGACACTCAAATTTGAAAATTTTGGCAATAGCACATCACCTAGGATAAAGAACCAATAGCCAATTGATAATTTTTCATAGTCGGATCAGTGCTAAATACTATACTAGTTCTTGAGCTATATCATCAGTAGCAAATTCCTACACTTTTAAAATATTTGATTGCAGTTGGTCATGTACCAACATCAGAGAACACTTTCTTACCTCTATGGATGTATCTTCATCTATGAAGTAGACAAAATAGCATTGGGGGGGGGGAGTGGGCGGGATCAGAGTTAGAGAACTGAGCACTCTCAAATTTGCTGAGGCCAAACGGTGCAAACATTTGAAGGGAAGGCACACTGTGCTGTGATGAACACTCATTGACGTTGTTTGATACTCTCTGGCATAACAGAAGCCTTTGATAAACATGCTATTAAACCCCTGTGAATAATGGAAGATCAAGATAAAAAAGCAGAAGCCATTTCATATTTAATATCAAAATATGCATCATACAGACATTGCATTCCCACAAGAGAGAATGCCTCCCTCTAACTTGAAGCCACAAGATTTGAAGGACTTGCATTCCCAGTGGCTTCAATATGGCATTACACATTCTTCCAGATCAGCCTAGTGATACAGTCCAGGATCTTTGAATTAGAACAGTTACATCATTCAAACTCCTTGAATCATTATGCACATTAACCTTGAGAGCTATCATTAGAGAGCGTTCACTGATGCACTGATAACCGCAGACCAGACAGGAAAAAATTGTAGTAGAACAAGGGTTCAAGGTCATATGTCACCCAAGATTGCACATAGTGTGTAAGAGAGTTTGCTAATAAAGATGCAGACAAGATTCCTCAAGGTCTCAGGGACAATTTTTCAATCAAATTTTTCAATATCATTGTGGACGCTGCCATCAATTTTATGAAGAAGCATTACTAGCAATTTAGCAAGCACACCACCTACTGGACTTTTCTCTACAACATAAAAGAACTTTTAGAGGGCATTACCTAGCTCACTGAGAAGCCTGATATTTTCCATCTTGGTGAATCAGACTAGCTGTTTAGGTTCACCTGAATTCAGCAACCCAAGTTTTTTACTTTGAGGCTTGTGTAAACCCCAAATCTCAAAATATAACCCAAAACTTAAGTGTGGTAGGTAGTGAAACGTGATTACTGTTTGACTGCAACTTGTGCACATAGTTAAACAACCCTGGGTAAAATTTTCAAAAAGCACCTAAGTCCTATTTTCAAAAGTGACTTAGCATTTAGGGGTAGGTCTACACTGTACTGTAAACCCAGGTCTGTGAAACCCCTGCTTAAGAATTTGGTGTTCATACTGCATTGTAAACCTGGGTTTACAATTGCTGGACCTGGGTCTCATAACCATGCTAACATATCCATACTGCACTGTGCAGACTTGACTCAGATCTGTGGCTTGAACGGCACCCACTGTATAAAATGACAGGCTTGGACCTGAATCTCAGTGGACTCAGGCTCAGAGGGTGGGTTCTAGGGCTCAGCTGACCTGAATCAGGCTGATTTGTGTGTGGACAGTAGGAGGGTTTGGACTCAAACCTGAGTCTGAACCCAGGTTTATAATGCAGTATAGACATAACCTAGGGGCTACGTTCCATTGGAAGTCAGTGGGATTTAGGATACAGTCTGCAACAGTGAGCCTCCCAGCCTGGATCAGACTCAGACTTGCACTAGCATTCTAAAAATAGCTGTGTAGACAGCCCTTTCAAGTTGTGGCTCAGGTTCTGAAGCCTGAGGGCATTGTAACACCTGTCTTTAGATGCACTGATGCCCAGTAGAACACTCAGCCCTTAGTTAGGGGGCTAGGGTCCCTATACAAAGCATGTGGAAAGTCAGGCACCTAAGAACATGAATTATAGAAGCCAGCAGACTGAGTGGGGAGCTGCCTAGCAGGAAATGCTGAGGAGAGGGCTGTGGCTTAGGTTGCACCCTAAAAGAAAATAAGATACCTAAGCCAGGTCAGTCCTTTCTCACAGAAAATTGAAAAGGTATAGCCCACTGGTTAATACTGGCCTGAAGAGGTGGAGGCTCAGGTTCAAATCCCTCCTTAGCTGATTCAGAGGATGATCTTGAACCCAAGTTTCCCAGGTGAGTGCCTGAATCACTGGGCTATCAAGTATTCTGGGCTGGTTATATCAGTGGTTGGAGCAAGTACTATTCGGGTTCTGGCCTCCTTGGGGTAGCTCTCAGATCTGCATAGTTGGCAGTGGGTTTCCAAAATGTCAGAGTTTACTTGTTTATAGTCCTTTGACTGTTCCAAGGCCATATTAAGATAGGGTTCCTGTGTTGTACACTCAAGTATGAGACTAAAATCAAAGCTTGCTGTTCTGGGGGTCACCAGGGGGTTAGTGCCACCTTCTCAAATGTAATTAAAAAGGCTTCTTGTTATATTGGCTTGCTAAACCCAGGGCTGTAAGTTCAATTTGTAAGGGGGCCATTTAGGGATCAGGGGTAGGGAAAGCCTGTCAGGGTGAGTACTTGGTCCTGCTAGTGAAGGCAGGGGACTGGATTTGATGACCTTTCAAAAGGTCTCCTCCAGCTCTATGAGATAGGTATATCTCCATATTTGTATAAAATATTTAAATAGTCATTGGACCAGAGAAAGCATGGCAACCTCAGGTTCCAGCCCCCCTCCACTGTACTACAGGCACACACCTCTCTTCCATTTTGTGCAGGGCCCAGTTCAGTAGGCATGCTCTTAGGCACCCTCTGAGAATGCCTGCTGAATTGGGCCCCTCAGACAAGATAGGTGGGGCAATGCAAGCTTGGTGATCCTGCTGGGGCTTAGGCACCAAGCACTTTGTGGTGTAAGAAATTAAGCAACTTTGCACATGCCCACAGTGGATATGCAGGCATCATGTGGACTTTACCAGTGGAGACTTAGGTCCACTACTGGCTTTAGATGCCTACAGGGTGAAACAGGGGTGTTAAGGACCTACTTTTTGGACTTAGGCACCTAAAGTAGCAGTTAGACACTTAAATCCCTTTGTGGAGCTAGTCCTTAGTACCTAAGTCACTTTTCCAAAAAAAGATCTTGGCTCCTAAATCACATAGGCAGTTTTGACAATTTCACCAACTATTTTTTTTGTTACCTTATTCCTTATGACAGTCTGATGCACTCTGAGAAATCTGTCATGGTTTGGTGGAAATGGCACAGGATTAGGAGTCAAGAGACCTGGGTGCTAGTCCTGGCTTCTGAACTGCTGTAGGACCTTGATCAAGTCACCTGACTTCTCTGTGCCTTAATTTCTCATATTTGTAAAGAGTTTTGAGATCTGTGGATGAAAAGAGCTATAAGATCTAAATATACGTAGGGCACTTATCACTATATATCCAAGCACCTAATACAATAATTAAGATAGCAATCATATTGGATTCTGCTCTTCTCCTCTCCCGTGGTCTTGATACCTCTGTTTGTTTGGAAGCTGAAGGCTTGCACATATGTTTTATCTCAGCTCTCATAAAGCATCAGCCTGGGCACTATTAGCTGCAATGTTCCAATGAGTCATGAATGGGCAAGCAGGGAGGCAGGATCCTGAGCCAGCCAACTTGAGCTGAGATTCAAGACCTTCAGTGAGAAATTCATCCGAGCCTCCATGACATGTTTACTTTCCTAATGAAACCTGGGTTGGGCTTTAGGCACAACGTTTTAGATATTATTCCAACTCTGCAGGGGGGGGAAAAGTGCAGATTATAACAAAATCCAGTCATGATTTGACACTTGAAGCAGATGTACTCCAAAGGAGGAGCAGCACACACTAAGTGCTCTCCCAACTTTTCTGATATCCATGGCTGCTGCCACCCACAGCTTCTCAAGCTGAAGCTCATAAAAATTTATCAGCAGTTGACAATGCATTTGGAAAGACTGAGCTCTCTGGAAACTTGCTTTTCTGAGGAAACACAGGAAAGTTGGATTGCTTACAATGAAGTGATTGAAGCCTTTGCCAAGAAAAATGCATGCAAGTTTCATTATAACTATTAATCTAATAGGTTCACATCAAGCACTCTACTTAAATCAGAAACATATATGCAATTTCCCATACTTGTTTTTACTATTAGATTTAGGTAGAAGGGAAACGATGAAGCAAGAGGCTTGGGCCTGCACTAGCCATGGGTGAGCTAGAGATACCATGATGATTTTCTCCAGAACTGCGTAAATTAAAGATGGGCACAAATGTCTCCAGATAAGAGCTGTAGTCAATGGGCCTTTCCACCAGCAGCCATGGCCCATTCTGTTTTTGCCTTCAAGGCAGGATCTTTTATTCTCCTACAACACAAATGCAAGAAATATTGAAGAGTAACCCAAAAATGTTAGTCCTGACCTGGACTGGTACTGTAGGGTCCCTTTACTCCTCTGTAGCTCAAGGTCCTCCCTTAGCCTCAGGCCTCCTGCCTCACTGGAAGGCCTATCTGCCTTGTTGCAGCCATGCACGGATGTCCAGGAAAATCAGTCAGTCCATCCATCTGTCCTGGCCCCACACTCCCCATTACAGAGCTGGGTCCTTATTTATATATTCCAGATGGGAATCAGAGCTAATCATTAACTGCTGCTTAGCTGGATCAACTGATTCCCAAAACCTGCCAGTTGGGCTTCTCCCTAGGATAGGGCTTGCTGCTCCAAGGCTCTGCAGGTCCTCAAAGGGGAAGACCATCCTGCTACATACTCTCCACCTAGATCTCTAGTCAAACTTGCTCTTTGCGCAGCAGGCTGAACTCAAACTCTACTTCTAAATGCTCCTGAATTTAGGAACTTGAAATCTAGATTGAAATCCATTTTTTTCCCATATGTCAGGCATTCCATGTCCAGATTTGCCTCATGTGAAGGGGCATACGACCACTCTAGTAGAGAGGAGGCTAATGAGTTCTTCTGGCCTCAGCCAGCACAGGGAGCCAGTCACAGGCCTCACCATCCCTTAGACCATATGGATTAGCTATAAAGAGGGGTGACCCAAGAGAAGGTGCTGGAGGAAAACCCTAATCCTGATTAAAGATACTATGCCAGTTAATAAACCAAGCTGTCAAGGGGTGACCCAAAAGACTGCCTAAGAAACAAACCACCTTTGCCTGTCTTTTCTTTTACTCTGCTTCTCCTCTCTCCCTCTCAAGGGAGAGAGAAAAGGACCCTTTCCCCCTTGTTTGTTTTGTTTGGAGAACCCTTTGTGTACTACAAATGGGGAAGGATGTTGTGAACAACTCAAACATGGTCTGGTAGGGATACGGGAATACCCTAGTCCCCACAAGTGGTGGAGAACGTGGGCATGACTATGCCTGATACAAGGGGTTTAAAAAAAAAAGCCATAGAGGGGCTAGAACTCAACAGCTTTGTATAAGATGGAACCAGAAGGGTGGTATAAGTGGCTAGCAGAGATGCAGCAACAGCAGCAAGCTGCTTAGCAACAGCAGTTTCTGCAGCAATGGACCACCCAACAGCAGGTTCAGACCACGCAACAGCAATAGCTACTGAGGGAACGGATGGCCAGGAACAGTAGTTTCAAAAAGAAATGCTACAACAGATAGTGCTGACCCTATGTCCCCAGGGGGTCCCAGCCAGTCATGTTTCCACCAACGGGGTTTCCCCTCTGGTACCTGTGAAGCTAACCAAGTGGGGCTGGATGAGGATCCAGAGGATTGGTCCTGCTTTGAGCAGGGGGTTGGACTAGATGACCTCTTGAGGTCCCTTCCAACCCTAATATTCTATGATAATATAACAAGAAGCCTTTTTAATTACATTTGAGAAGGTGGCACTAACCTCCTGGTGACCCCCAGAACAGCAAGCTTTGATTTTAGTCTCATACTTGAGTGTACAACACAGGGACCCTATCTTAATATGGCCTTGGAACAGTCAAAGGACTATAAACAAGTAAACTCTGACATTTTGGAAACCCACTGCCAACTGTGCAGATCTGAGAGCTACCCCAAGGAGGCCAGAACCCAAATAGTACTGCAACAGTTCAGAGAACACTGTTGGAAGTGGCTCCATCTGGAGGAACAATCAGAGGCCTAAGTGGCCAAGGCCATTGTGACGGAACAATGTATAAAGCTATCACCCAGAAAAGGCAGAGAGTGGGTATTTTGGCATCATCCTGGAATGTTATCAAAGGTAGTCTCTCTAGAAGCCAAAAGGTCACTAGAAGCAGAATCTCCCAAGGCCTCCAGGGGGCAGAAGACAAACTGGAGAGAGACTCAGGTGGGTGAACTCAAACCAGTAACCCCTTCTGAGGGGTCCAACCCAAGGATGCCATTCCAGAAGGACAAACCACCCATTAGACCAGGGGTAGTCCAAGGGGAACAAGGGGGTCAGGCATGGACACAATACACCAATGGGACCACCAGGCGCCTCAAAAAACTGGAGTAGGACTCGCAGACCACAGTTCAGCCACTATTCCACAACTGAGTTCATCCTCCGACCTAGGAAAGATACTCGAAGCACCAGCCAGTAACTTGTGACTCCTGTGGGCAGATAAGACATGAGGAGAAAGAGTGCCCTGTTATGGAATGTGAACATGCACAGAGCTGGAAGGCACAAGCCTGTGCTCAGAAAAAGACTCCCTCTAAGACATTGATGGCGACAGTGATTGCCCAAGGGAAGAGGATTCAATATACCATACTATGGAAGTTTGTTTTGTATATTCACCATCCCATTCTGATTGTTGGACAGGTTCCTAGTTCCAGAGAATGTAGATTCATGGGAATTTGTGGTCATGGAGTGAGACCATTCTCTCAGTTATCTAACAATATAGTAGGGTTTGAATACGGAGGCAGAGACCTGGAACTATACTATGGGTTCATCACAGAGCCAGTGCAGAAAGCAGAACACAAGGATACTGTGTTCATGATGCCATGTGTTACTAAACAGGCAGGCTGCTGTAACTGGAGCTATCCCTAAATAAAGGGAGTTGATATCATCAAGCCTAGAAGTCATAAATGCACCCTGCAGAGGATGCATTTTCCCGACAAGCTGCAGATGGAAATAGCCTTTGTTTTGTTTTTTTCTACCATGGCTATTTGGGCATCCAACAGCATTCAGGAGTCTGAAAGAACTTAAGGCTGCTGCAGACCAATTTAACTAACTGAAGGAAGAATCTCTTGGTAGTAGAGGATGTTAAAGAAGGAGATCCTACAAAGCACTTTCCTCTTGCAACCAGCATCTCCCTTCTGTTTTGCCTGAGTTCAGGTGCCAAACTCAGGTAAGCACTGATCAAGCTAAGATAGGGTGCAGGTTATTTTTGGAGGAAAAAGAGAGGGTAGAAGTGGGTCTCCTCTGACACTTCAGCCCATGATGTCTCACCAGCTCTTCCAGCAGTTTCTAGAACTGTATAATATAGTAGAAAGCACTGAGCAATGTAAGACTCTCCTGATGGAAGAAAAGTTGCCTATAAACAACCTTTCAGTTTGGTCTGAAAGGAAAGACTTGAGCTCCTTCAGAGAGTTTCCAATCACCCTTGCAGCTTTTTGGAGTCAGGATGTGAGGTAACACTACCAAATGTTACACAGAGGTATAGCTGGATAAGTATTGATAGAGTTCCCTGCCTAGGGATAGTAGGAAGTCATTTATGGGAGCAAAAAGTGCTGCCTCAGTATCATAAAGTGGCCTGAGGTCTGACTGAGAAGGATTCTGGGATCTGACAGGTTGTACTGGAGACTATTATCTGCTACCTCTCAATTAACTTGCTTAGAAAAAAGAAGTTAGGCCCAGGGTGGTCTCTGGTGTTGAACAAGGGTTTCTTTAGTACAAAACATACTAATGCATATTTTAGCCTGCATGAGATTAAAGAAGGTGTTGACAATCTGTATTGGAGAGTCCCAGGTGTTTTCCACTCTGCTACAATCCACAAAGTGCAGGGCTCAGAGGCTACATCTCCTTTTCTTCAATTTTGATTGCCCTGGTCTCTGTTTTCCCAGTGTCTGACAGAGGTAATGATCTGAATAGGAAAAGTTAGATTCAACTCAGATAAGAAGCTGTCAGGAGGACTGGGGCTGGTAAGTTATGAACGTGTCTTGCAATGGAGGTAGATGTATAATTTTCCCAATACAATTCACCGATGTGGGGACATATTGGATCCTTTGCTACTCCAAATTTCCCAGACATTTGTGGAATATAATGCCTTTCTCATCTGCAGTAAGCTTGGAGCTATAACAGTTCATCTCAGATGAGGACCTTGCCAGACCTTTGTAATCTCAAGGCTCTACATAGTGCTATTTCTGAAAAGCACCCAGAAGCTTTTCAATGCAGCCAGTCTCTTGTCTCCAGAATGGACCAGACCATATAATACCAACAATGACTAGGCCAGCCATGATGACATATGGTTCAGAATGCTGGCCAATGGGGAAGAGAGAAGAACAGCTGCTTCATACTGCCGAGATGAAAATGCTCAGGTGAATGCTGAATAAGATGAAAATTGATAGACTATACAATGAAATGATGCAAGCCATGGTGCAGGTAGCCTCCATTATGGAAACGCTGAGCGAGAGTATTAACTGAAATGGTTCAGTCATGTGAGACAATGAGACACAGGATAAGTTGGCCAGAGAGTACAAGATCTAATAGTCACGAGACAAAGACTAGGAGGAAGACCCAGAAAAAGATAGTTCGAGGTGGTGAAGGAGGACATGAAGAATGTCAGTGTCAGATTGAAAGTCACACTTGACAGGAATGCTTGGAGATGAAGAACAAGAGCTCAGGACAAAGGTAAAAAGACGACTTTTAATTTCTGCAAATTGCCTACATGCTAAGGAGATGGGCAGTGTACCAAATCTTAAAGAACTAATTAAAGAATAATTGACTGGTTTCTGGTTAAATCATGACCAAAAAAAACCCCTGATATTATAACAGATGATATCAATAGATGATTACAATATGGAATCTTCTTTATTAGAGCACTTCTTCACGCACAAGGCAGTGTCCAGTTTGAAAGACATTATAGACAAGATTAACTAACAGCAATATTTAAGAGAGACCTATTTTCTACTGCACTGTAAATCACAGTTTGGCTGTATGAATTGAAAAAAATGATTTGTTTTGGGGGCTTCCCTGTTTGGATTTAGTACATAAGAACAGCCGTACCGGGTCAGACCAAAGGTCCATCTAGCCCAGTATCTGTCTACTGACAGTGGCCAATGCCAGGTGCCCCAGAGGGAGTGAAGCTAACAGGCAATGATCAAGTGATCTCTCTCCTGCCATCCATCTCCATCCTCTGATGAACAGAGGCTAGGGACACCATTCTTTACCCTTCCTGGCTAATAGCCATTTATGGACTTAGCCACCATGAATTTATCCAGTTCCCTTTTAAACATTGTTATAGTCCCAGCCTTCACAACCTCCTCAGGTAAGGAGTTCCACAAGTTGACTGTGCGCTGTGTGAAGAAGAACTTCCTTTTATTTGTTTTAAACCTGCTACCTATTAAGTAGAGGAAGAAAGATCGGAACAAAATAAATCAGATCCAGTCTGACAAATGGAATGAGCTTTGAAACAGCCAAGATCTTACACCCTGAATATGAAGATATTTAAATACAGGTTAAAAAAAAAAAAAAAAAGCAAAGCTGTGCAACAATATGCCAACAGTCAAGCTTCTTTGCAGGCTATATCACAAGGTAATTGGCTGCGATGTGAATTATGCATCCTGAGCCAAGTGTGAGAGTGCTTAACAAACACAAAGGTCAATTATCTCTCAGTACAGCCTGCTGAAAAGAAAGAGGTTATTGCAATTAGAACACACTATTAAAATGGTTAGTCATTTTTAGTATTTTAAATCACTATGTCTCTTTAAAAAGTTGTGCCTTGTACTCATGGTAGCTGTAAGCATCACAGAGTAATCTGGCCTCAGAAAAGAGATCACTAAAAATATTACTCATCTAGGCTTCTCCTAATATGAGCCTCAGAAGCTCAAGTTATTAGAATAAGGGATACATTATCAAAAGAGATGAGGCCTAGCTTATTTTCATGGGTTCAAGTCTAAACATATGCATGCTTTACTACCTAATTTCTTCCCACAATGAGGCATAAAGGCTTGCATCTGCAGAAAAACATACACAAACTGCACTTGCAAAAAGGACTCTGCTTTTTGATAATGTGGCCCTGTTTATGTTTGGTAGTTTGCTATGGTGTTGAGTATTGCATAATAGATAGATAGGCCTGAATCAAAATTCTGGTCCTATACCCAACCTCACCCAGTATTTGGAAAGATCTTATCTGGATTTTACTGTAATTGTCTGTTTCTATCCCTTGTATCTACAACAAGCTTTACCAAAATCCTGGATGTGAAACAACTCCATACACAGCTGAATTTTGAAAAAAAAACTATTCATATTTAAATTTGAGATACAAACTTTGTCTCAGACCCATCTAAAATAGAAAGAGTATGTGCCATAAGAGAGACAAGATAGGTGATGTAAGATCTTTTATTGTGGACCAACTTTTGTTGGTGAAAGTTATACGCTTTCAAGCTAAACAGAACTCTAGTAACAGGTTTCAGAGTAGCAGCCGTGTTAGTCTGTATCCGCAAAAAGAACAGGATTATTTGTGGCACCTTAGAGACTAACAAATTTATTTGAGCATAAGCTTTCGTGGGCTACAGTAGGTTAGCTAGTAGGTTAGCTATTCAGCATACACTGCAGTTCATATCTACATATAAATACTGAGACTATTTGTAAACTCGCTCTTTTTTTCAGTACAGCAAAGACACCACTCCATATAAGGGCTTATTGCATGCCCTTTTTTTAAATATAGTTTTGAAAATGGAGCTTAGCAGACAAAAGACAAACTCTTTTCAACCATTCATTATCAAAATTAGATTGCCCAATTCATACTTTTTGTTTTAAAAACAAAAGCAACTCTTTCAACCTTCATATCAGGTTTCACCCAGCAGGATAGGAATATAGGACACAGGTGTTGCCTAACTAGCCAAGACAGTCTTAAAAGGATGTGTGATATAAATCAAACACACTTTCTTTAAAATAATATACATACTTAAACTTAAAACAATCGTATTTTTAAAGTTGCTTGGCACCAATCTCTGTACAAAGGTTATGCCCCACTCTTATCTCCAGTATGCTGAATGCAGAACAAGTCAAGGCCCTACCACAAAAATAAAAATAAGGTATAGGGCATAGAACATGTTGTTTCACACATATAAAATACAACCTCTCAATACTCCATGGGGCAACTGGCTTTTTGTCATCCACCATTGTATGACAAAAGTGAGAGCCTTGTTTAAAAAAGGGATACATTTGTCTGTTTTCCTCATCCCTAACATCAAAACAATAAAAATTATACATACAGTGACCCCTCTGGCACATATGAATTGCCTGTGCAAATTCCTAAATCCAAACTCTTATTTTGTGTAGAGTTTGGAAAGTTTTACTCTTAAGGTCTCTGACACATTATTCCCCTCACAACTTGGATTTTCATGTCACTGCTCTGTTGTTGTTTTCATAGAAAATGATGTGGTTCTATTCTATTCTATTCAGGTGCTTATGCCACACCCAAAACCATAGCACCTGCAACAGCTTTAAGGATGTCTATTTGTGATGAATTTTCAGATTAAACATTGCAAAACACATCCCATAAAAATCCTAAAGGTCAGGAATTTCTCCTTAGACTATAACTTGGTTAGTTGGGCCTTTTTGATCATTTTACACCCAAACACTGTATCAGCTTCCAGCAGGGCACAAAAAGGAATTTTGTCAAAACTGGAACACTTCATGGAGCTGTACCTGTTTCAGTGAAGTTTCATCAGAAAGGTTGAGATGAAGACAGACTATAGCCTGCAATGTGGGAGACCCAGGCTGGTTCATATCCCTGCTTTGCCTGCTTCAGAATGATCTGGGATGAAAAACTGTGCTATCAATCATGCAAAGCAGAGACATGAATCAACCCAAGTCTCCCACATCCCTGATGACCAGGCTATGCACACATTTCAAACAGCCATTTTTTACAAAAATATTAGAAAAGGTCATGGTTTTGTTCCAGTGTGAAAGAAAAATAAACGTCTAACATTGCCATGAAACAGAATATTCATCTTCCGGATAGCTCTACTTGCCACCACTATAACATCACCTTCCAGGAACAGTGTCTGACCCTCATATCCTTCAGAGAGTCCACAGCTCTGCTCCCCACTGCTTCTAGGTACACAAATAGCCAAGGTTGTGAAAAATACTTGTTTCTATACAGAGCGTGCTATGAGACTGCGTCCCCTCCTGTTGGATTAAGATGTAGTCACAGTGATCCACGCATTCAGGACCTCATTGTAACCCATTGGAGCTAAAATCTACTTTACAAAAAAAGTAAAAAAGAAACAAAAAGCTCCAAATGGTTCAGAACACAATAGCCCATCTGCTCAGTATCACAGACCCTTGACAGCACGTCACTTCACTTCTCTGCTCTTTGTTGAATACTGGATGATATTCAAGATTTCAGTCTTCATCTTCAAAGACTTCCATGAGAACAGCCCTAATTCCCTGAGTGATTGCCTCAGGGTACGTCTACACTACGGGATTATTCCGATTTTACATAAACCGGTTTTGTAAAACAGATTGTATAAAGTCGAGTGCATGCGGCCACACTAAGCACATTAATTCGGCAGTGTGCATCCATGGTCCAAGGCTAGCGTAGATTTCTGGAGCGTTGCACTGTGGGTAGCTATTCTGTAGCTATCCCATAGTTCCTGCAGTTTTCCCCGCCCCTTGGAATTCTGGGTTGAGATCTCAGTGCCTGATGGGGCAAAAATCATTGTCGCGGGTGGTTCTGGGTAAATGTCGTCAGTCATTCCTTCCTCCGGGAAAGCAATGGCAGATAATCATTTTGCGCCCTTTTTCCCTGGATTGCCTTGGCAGACGCCATAGCATGGCAACCATGGAGCCTGTTTTGCCTTTTGTCACTGTCACCGTATGTGTACTGGCTGCTACTGACAGAGGCGATACTGCAGCGCTACACAGCAGCATTCATTTGCCTTTGCATGATAGCAGAGACGGTTATCAGTCGTTCTGTTCCATCTGCTGCTGTCATGGGTGCCCCTGGCTGAGGTGGGCCGGGGGCGCAAAGACAAAAATGGGAATGACTCCCCGAGTCAAACCCTCCTTTATGGTATCTAAAAATAGAGTCAGTCCTGCCTAGAATATGGGGCAAGTGTACTAGAGAACCAGTGTACCAGAGACCACAGCTGCTCCATGTCAGATCCCGCAGAAATGATGAGCTGCATGCCATTCACAGGGGGTGCCCCTGCAACAACTCACCCGTTGCTTCCCTCCTCCCCCAACCTTCCCAGGCTACCGTGGCAGTGTCCCCCCAATTTGTGTGATGAAGTAATAAAGAATGCAGGAATAAGAAACACTGACTTGTTAGTGAGATAAAATGAGGGGGAAGCAGCCTCCAGCTGCTATGATAGTCCAGGCAGGACATTAAGCGGTGGGGGGGAGAGGAGCCCAGCATTCCGCTGCTATGATAGTCCAGGCAGTACAGAATCTTTTCTTTACACAGGAAAGGGAGGGGGCTGATGGAGCTCAGCCCCCAGTTGCTATGATGAGGATGGTTACCAGCCGTTCTGTACCATCTACTGGGAATGACCGGGAATCATTCCTATTTTTACCCAGGCGCCCCTGGCCGGCCTCACCTGAGGCCAGCCAGGAGCACTCACGGGATGATGACAAGGACAGCTATCAGTCCTTTTGTACTATACCATCTGCCACCGGGGAGGGGAGGAGAGAGGATGCTACTGTTTACTGCTGCAGCACCGTGTCTACCAGCAGCATGCAGTATACATAGGGTGACATAAAAAAGTCAAGAAACGATTTTTTCCCCTTTTCTATCACGGAGGGGGAAGGGGGGGTAAATTGACGAGATAGACCCTGAACCACCCCGGACAATGTGTTTGATCCTACAGGCATTGGGAGCTCAGCCAAGAATGCAAATGATTTTCGGGGACTGTGGGATAGCTGGAGTCCTCAGTACACCCTCCCTCCCTCCATGAGCATCCATTTGATTCTTAGGCTTTCCGTTACACATGTCACGCAGCACTGTGCTGTGGCCTCTGTATCATAGCCTGGAGATTTTTTTTAAATGTGTCATAAACAGATAAGTAAGAGTTAATAGAACGGAAGTGCTTCATATCTCTTTGCCTGGAAAGGGTTAACAAGAACAGTGAGCCTGGCTGTCACCTGACCAGAGGACAGGATACTTTCAAATCTTGAGGGAGGGAAGTTTTTGTGTGTGCTGTTAGATTTTGGTTGTTGTTCACTCTGGGGGTTCAGAGGGACCAGACATGCAACCAGGTTTCTCTCCAATCTCTCCAATACAGGCTCTTATAAGTTCAAAATAGTGAGTACTAGGTAGATAAAGCGAGTTAGGCTTATGTTTGTTTTCTTTATTTGCAAATGTGTATTTGGTTGGAAGGAGTTCAAATGTGTATTTGGCTGAAAGGAGTTCAAATTGGTATTTTGCTGAAAAGATTTTAATTTGTACTTGTATACTTAGGCTGGGAGAGTGTTCCCAGTGTCTATAGCTGAAAGACCCTGTACCTATTCCATTTTAAATTTATGAAGATAATTTTTACTGTTTTTCCTTCTTTAATTAAAAGCTTTTCTTGTTTAAGAACCTGATTGTTTTTTTTATGCTGGTGAGACCCCAGGGGACAGAGTCTGGATTCACCAGGGAATTGGTGGGGAGAAAGGAGGGAAGAGGGAGAGAGAGGCTGATTTCTCTCTGTGACAGGATTACTTTCTCTCAGGAAGAGTCTGGGAGGGGGAAAGAGAAGGAGGGAGGAAGGTGAATTGTCCTCTCTGTTTTGAGATTCAAGGAGTTTGAATCACAGTGATCTTCCAGAGTAACCCAGGGAGGGGAAGTCTGGGAGAGGCAATGGTGAGGGAAAGGGTTTACTTTCCTTGTGTTAAGATCCAGAGGGTCTGGGTCTTGGGGGTCCCCGGGCCAGGTTTTGGGGGGACCAGAGTGTATCAGGCACTGGAATTCATGGTTGGTGGCAGCGCTACAGGTTCTAAGCTGGTGACTGAGCTTGGAGGAATTCATGCTGGTACCCCATCTTTTGGACGCTAAGGTTCAGAGTGGGGAATTGTACCATGACAAAATGCTTTGACATTTTATCTTCTGTAACGGAGCTCTGATAGAACAGATTTGTCTCCCCATACAGCGGTCAGATCCAGTATCTCCCGTACAGTCCATGCTGGAGCTCTTTTTGGATTTGGGACTGCATCGCCATCCGTGCTGATCAGAGCTCCACGCTGGAAAAACAGGAAATGAAATTCAAAAGTTCGCAGGGCTTTTCCTGTCTACCAGGCCACTGCATCCGAGTTCAGATTGCTTTCCAGAGCGGTCACAGTGGAGCACTGTGGGATACCACCCGGAGGCCAATACCGTTGATTTGCGGCCACACTAACCCTAATTTGATATGGTAATGCCGATTTTAGCGCTACTCCTCTCGTTGGGGAGGAGTACAGAAACCGATTTAAAGAGCCCTTTATATCGATATAAAGGGCCTCATTGTGTGGACGGGTACAGCGTTAAATCGGTTTAACGCCGCTAAAATCGGTTTAAAAGCGTAGTGTAGACCAGACCTCAGTATGTATGATCATGCCCTCCCATGACAACTGCATTCCCTTCCACTGGAACAATGAAACTGTTACCCTCAAGGGAAAAACTCACTTCTGGAGGACAGAGAGCTTTCTTTGCAACTGGCCCATGAATCTGGAGCTCACTCCTGCAAGAGATAAAGATGGCAATAAATCTCAACACTTTAATAGAAACCTACTTTTTGACCCATCCTGCCCCAATAACACCAGCACCCAAATACCCATGAACACAGATTTCTACTGACTGAAGGAATATTGAGAAAGATATACACAGAACAATATGTACACACTGTATAATTCTGGGAGTTGCTAGGTCACCACAGGGAACCATAAGAGCCTAACTAAGTTAAGTCTGTCTTAAATATCAGATAAAAATTTAATAATACTGAAAGCACTCACTCCCAGAGCCACAGAAAGACTTAGGCACCTAAACTCAAAATTTTGGTGCCACTGAGATCTTTAAAACACCTGCTCAGTCACCACCTAACTCTGGAAGTGCTTAAAATCCCTCAGCACCTAAATTTTTGCCATAAAAGTCCCCTAGGCACCTAAAGTTCTGACACACACACACTGCCTCATATAGACACCTGAGTGTTTACCTCATGCCGAAGTCCCAGCACAGCCATCACAGATTATGTTGTGTATCTTACCTGCAGGGACTGATCTGGTAGGCATTCTCAAAGCATGCCTAACCCCACACAAAATGGCTGCAGGACATTCACCTAGATGGGGGACACCTGCTTTCAGTTCCTCCCTCTGCCTTATGTGGAGAAGGGAGTTAAACATGGCTCCCCACCTCTCAGGTGAGTGCCCTAACTACTAGGCTATGTGATAGTCTGAAGAGGATCTTTATCCTGTTGTAGCTGTTCCACTGTGTATAAATAATTCAATATGCAGTGTGTAAGAGAAGGTGCTAAAACAGTGGTAGGGCACTCACCTGAGAGGTGGGAGATAAAGATTCAATTTCCTTCTCTTCAGCAGGCAGAGAAGGGAATAGAACCCTGGTCTTCGATATCCCCTGTTAGTTCCTTAACCACTGGGCTAAAGGTTATAAGGGAGGCTACTGTCCCTGCTGCTATTTCTCCCTGGCCATTTGGTGTGGAGTCAGGCATGCACTGCCACTGTTCTTGCAAGAACATCTGATTCCAGGATAGGATTGCTGGTTGTGAATCGCAAGCAGAGAAAAATACTTCCTTCCAGCCTGGATTTAGGCACCACATTCCATGAAAGGAGTGGGGCTCAGGTCACACTCCTTTTGTCAGCATCTTCCATTGGCTATTTTAAGCAGCTCCCCGCCCACTCCCAGGCACCTATCTCTCCCCATGCATTGCATAGGGAACCTACATGCCTAACTCAGGCTGTGTGGCTTCTATAGGGTGGCTAGGTGCCTAAAAGTTAAGTGATGCAATGCTCAGCATTGCAATGCCAAGTCCCTTTGTACAGTGAGCCTCAGTACAGTAATTGTTTTTAACAGCTTTCTCTGCAGGAGTGGTGCCAGGGTTTTTGGCGCCCTAAGCGTGGGTCCTTCCGCTCCCAGTCGTTGGCGGCAATTCTGCGGCGGGGGGAGGTCCTTCCGCGCTCCCGGTCTTCAGGGCACTTCAGCGGTGGGTCTTGGAGCGAGTGAAGGACCCGCCGCAGAATTGCCGACGACAACCCAGAGCACGGAAGGACCCTCCGCTGCTGAATTGCCGCTGAGAGCCACAAAATGCCGCCCTCCCAAATCCTAGCGCCCTAGGCGACCGCCTAGATCGCCTAAATGGAAGCACCGCCTAGGTTGCCTAAATGTTTCTCTGACGACTTAAGTTGTATCATGATACCAGATTTTTTTTAATGTGTCAGTTGACCACATAGTGTAAAATGAAACAAGTAGAGTTTGCTAATTTGAAATGAGTCCTAAAGGCTTTAATATTCCTTGCACTATAGCAATGCAGAAAGTCATTCCTGTTTAATTAATTAGGCCAAAGTATTTGCAAAACAATTAAGAATGTAATTTAATTTTGGCGTTTGGTAAACATCCAGGGATTCATTCATTGTGAACTTATGACCTACATGTTGAGTTTACTTTGCAAAGTATCATTAAACCAGTCAATTAGAACTTATAATTAAAATGCATGATATGAGGAGTCCCATATATAAACTGCAGAACTACAACTATGCTACATAAATTCATTTTTGAAATATTTAAGCATTTTAAAATATGCAACAATTAATTGTGGGGTCAAATCCAGATTGCTTTTTCCTCACACCAGAAGTCTCTTTGAAGCTATCAGGGTAAGGCAGACAGCATTTGGCCCTTACAGGGAGCATCTTCCATTCCAGCTCACTGCTCATGTAGAAAAATTAGTCAGCTTAGCCTGTTTGCTCAGAGGCAGCTCCTGCAAGCAACCAGCAAAAACAATACAGTACTCCTCCAAACAGATACGCAAACTGTGGTATTGGTATATTTACTACAGCTAGTCTGTTGCTAGGCAGAGTCAGCAAAGCCCTTAGCATAGCCAGCCAGGCAATATGAAAATAATGATGTAGTCACCACCTAGTAATAGGCAAGCAGCAGCATTCCCTAAAACAACACATGCAGAGAGCCATCAGAGGCTGGCTGCCCATGTAAGAATTATTAAGCACAATAATTAAATTACATACAAAAAACTATGTTAAAAGAATATTGCCGTGGGAAATGCCAGAATGAGGGTTGCTTGTGCAACCTTAATTTGGTCTCTTTGTGCACATGCATTATGGTACAGTCTTTTATCACATGATCACATACTATTTTTTCCACGGGATTCCTATCTAACTGAGTGAATGGGTAGATACTTGTTGCTATCCTCTTCATCTGATGTGTGGCCCCAAGCCTTATTTAACACACACCACCTCCAAGCCTTTCATTGAATACAGAACTATTAATTTCCCATGAGGGTTTCTAGGGTGCTTTCACCATAGCATCTGAGTGCTTCACAAATAATGAATATATCTTCATAACACTCCTGTGAGAAGAGGTGTTATTATTCCCATTTTACAGGAAGGGAACTGAGGCATAGGGAGATTAAGGCCAAAATTGCCAAAAATGTCTATTAATTTTGGTTTCTCAACTTGAGACACCAAGGACCTGATTTTCCAGAATACTTAGCATTTTTATAGCACTTCACATGTTCAAATAACAGCGCCCACTTACTCCAGTTGCAGTTCTGTGCATTCAGCACTTCTGCAAATCATGTTGGGCAAATGAGAAACACACAGCTAGTGGCCACCTGTGAAACATTTGATTTAAGTGACTTGCCTAGCATCATATAGGCACAGGCAGGGATAGATTCCAATTCTCCAGGGCAGCACACAGCTGTCTTAACCAGGGGACAACAGCCTCGTTTCTTACACGGCCCTGATTCCTCCACAGAGCACCATCATCCTGTGCACTGAATGAGGCAGGGATCCTCTGGAAAAAATAATATGTTATCATGTCATTAAAGACTGTAACATAATGCATATGCACACAGGGATTGAATTAAGGTTGCACAGGCAACCTTAATTCTGGAATTTTCTAACTTTTGAATGCTTGGCTATGCAGCCTTAATATTCTTTTAATACAAGTTTTTTTTTTTAAAATGTAATTTCTTAGTTTAAAAAATAAAGAGAGAATAGAAATTCTCTCATGTGGAATCATACTGACTCCCAAAGTGGGTCATCAGCGGGGTTTGGACTGTTAGATCCACAGCACAGATCTCTAGTGCTTGAACTCACAGCGTAACTGGTAGCAGTAGTAGGCTGTTATTATGCAGGTGGACCAGCGCTAGAAGGGGATGAGGCACACACTTTGTTAGTGAATTTTGCAGCTATTTACTGACAGCAGAAGAATGTAGGAACTCGGGACTCCTGCATTCAATTCCAGGTACTGAAGGGGAGTGTTAGTTACGTTACTTGTGGTTAGATCTTCCTGTCCCTTTCCTTCTATCCATATCTATCCCCTTCCAGCTCTAACTCTACTTTCTTCCCAGATTCTATCCCCTTTTGTCCTGCCTTTACCCTTCCTATCTGCCACCTTGCACGTTGGCTCCTATCTATCTCAACCCTTCCCCACTCTGGGTTTTTATACCCTCCCTTTCTGGTTCCCTTCAATCTAGAACCCCCTGCCATTCCTCACCCCACCCCTGCATGTCAGTCTAGCTGCTTCCTTCTTGCTGTCTGGGTGCTGAGAAGGGGAGCATTGAGACCGCAGTTATTCCATTGCCCGCACCACAGTTGCCCCCGGCTGAAAGAAGGAGCAATTGCAGGGAAGTCCTGCTCAGCTCCAGGACACAGCATGTTCAGTGCGTCTGTGAGGATGTCAGAGGCACGGTTAGATTGATATGTAGAAATTATGAGGTGCTGGAGCATGCTCAGTGCAAATAGAAACTTTGGAGAATTTAGATTTCAAGCTCCCATAAGTTTCCACCAAGTATGTGCAAATTGAGAATTTCCAGAGACTCATAACTTGGCCAAATTTGGGTGAATTTTCACTGGGATGGCAAAAAGCATGTCTCTGACACCAGGGTGATGTCTCTGCCAAATTTCAAGTCCCTGCACCAAAACACAGAGGCACTAGAACTTTTCAACAAAATACTGTAGCTATAAGAATTTTTTTTACATGGGCAAAACAACATATTTTCCCCTAATCTCATCCCTGGAAATAGCTGAATCATTTTTGCTGAGCCTTTCAAAATAAAATTCTGCCTGAGGCACCCACCCAGGGAAAACATCAGTTTGAATGCTGAAATTTAGTGGCATTACCTGTGCTGCTTATAATGTATATACACCTATGATGCTTTGGCAGAGTCTTGTATAGTATTTTCCTCACACTGATGTCAATACATCCTGATCCTGTCTGGTCTGCAACACCCTTATTGTTCCAATCTCAGGACTCCTCTGAGCAGAAACTGCCAGCCATGTGACATATATCAAATTGTGGCTTGATTTTTGTGGTATGGCCAGACACCCACTAGGGACGAGACTGAAACCACCGAACCCATGTTACATATGACCTAAGCTACAATCGAGCTCTCCAGAGGCAAAAGGCTAGCGTATTAACCTACTTTGTCACCTAGCCCTTCACTATTGATTAGCAATTATTCTTTTCAAATGAAACAAGGACACAGGATGTAAGTTCATCTGCAATATATCCTGAGAAAATCCAAGACTTCTAAACCTCCTTCAATCATTCACTGCTGAAGGTTGATTAAAAAACAATGGTTCTCACTGAAATACAATTAGAAATGTAATTTAATTCAGGCCTTTGTAAAGAACAAAGGGTTCATGCATGTGAACTAGCTATGAAGCAGCAATGCCAGATAGGGTAGCTATGAGCTATAATCCGTATACTGTATAATTTGATAAAGTAAATTGGTCAATTAATAAATAACCCAAGCAGGGACCAACAAACACTGGTGACATCATCAGACTGCTTTCAGTAGTTTGCGTTTTGAACATTCTCTCTCTGTGCTGATTGGCTGTTTGCTCCAACTCCTCCAGCCCCCTTCCTCATGGTCTCCCTCCCGCTCCCTTCTTTTGGCTTTGTGTATGGCTCACTAATCCCTTCTGAACATAACTCCATACACATGATTATTATAGACTTGCAACAACCAGAATCCTGATCTAAATGCCCACAAATTTTGTGGGAATTGTAAATCTAAAGCCAGATCTAAATGTTGTAGCTAAAACCTAGCTCTATAATCGGCTGGATTAAAATCCTAGCTCCAAACGCCCATCCAAACTTTCCAACTCCAGATCCATCCTGGGACTTTTATCTTTATCCATAATGCATGCAATCCCATGCCATAGCAGGGGTAAATACCTAGGTAGATAGATACAGTTGATAGAAATTGGATTTCTTCTGAATCACAGCTGGTATTCAGCTAATTCCATGAAAAAAGAGCATTATTGTCAATGTTCAATGTAACAAATATTTTGTTCAGTTTTAATGCCCATCACATTTTCCCAGAATTTGGAATGGAGCTGCCTTAATTAATGCTAGGCGATACATTTTGATAGTGTTGATTTGCTTCCATTTTTTTTCAGCCTCTACTTTAATTCCGTTTCTAAAGTCAGATGACATCCCATCTCTGAGATACATAAATGCTTTCCCCAGCATGTAGATGCAGCACATTAGCATGTTGTATTCGCAAGTGTCCTAGTTATACAGCAGAACTTGCAGCATGCACAGTCATACAAATAGGTGAAATATAACCTGACACACAATATATTCACAAAGTAATGAAAATTGGTCAATCTCATTATGTTTTACAGACTTTCATTTATATCATACATTGTCAATAATACTTAAATATATATGGGGCCTGTTTTATTTAAAATATAACATGGAAATAAATATTTTTGACATATGAGATTTAGATTAAATAAAGGAAACTACATTTCAGGGCTTGACCCTAAACCCACAAAATTAAAGAGTCTGAGTTGGGGCTATCATTCTACCAATAACTATTTATTTTTTCCTTAGGTTTAACAAATGTCTTGGAACAGTTCTTAGTCTTATACACATTGGACCAGATTCTTGGACCCCGCTCTGACTGCTGCTATCAGAAAATTTCTCTGAAAGGGAAGCCATATATTTCCCCCACTAGCAGGAAACATTGGGTATAGCCAGCTCTATCACATCCACATAGAGGGTACATGAGGGAGAGGGAGTGAAGCAGAACACGGTCACAGCACCGCAGTCTGCCTCACCCACGGCTTTGTGTTCTTCGTTCTTTGGCAGCTTCCTAATTTGGTTTTATACCACGCTTTGCTTTCAAACCCATGTTCTCTTCCTCATTTCTAGTTCTAATTCTTGCCTGTTCCCTCAGTCATTCAGGTTTGGGTCTTTTTTTATTTCTGTCACAATCTACTACACTCCTGTAAATCGAGTGTCCAGTTAGTAGCAAGCATCCATTTCTCTGTGTCCATCCTGTGTTGACAAATTTTGCATCCTGTTACTGAAATTGACTTCGAATATATGGGAGACCCATTCACAATTCCTTTTCTTTCTTTTACTCATATCAAGAACCCCATTACTAGTGTGCAGACATCTTAAATATTCACAGCTAAATCATCCACTCTTCATAATCTATCCTATTTTTAAGTTTTAATAGCTTGCTTACCTCCCCCCTTAATATTATTTTTTCTGTACTGTGCAAAGGTTTTTTGCAGTAAAGACACAGGCCAAGAGGCTTGGCTTTCCAAAGCTAGAATTTCAAATGCTTTTCAAGATCTGTCTGTGACCCACTCACTCTGGTATTTGTTCAATATATGTTGGAAGAGCAAGTTCTGTTTCTTTGTTCAGCAGGTGTAACAGTCACTAGATTCCCTCTTCTCAATTCAAAACCTTTGTTGGATCATTATCAGTAGCCATCATCAACTCCTCAGCATTTCCTTGAGTGAACAGCATTCCCCTGAGAGTTTAAAACTGAGGTGTATGTTTGTGTTTCCTGTGCCAAAATATAAAGACCCTTTCCACTGTTGTTGAATATATTTGTACTAATCTAATAGTCACATCATTCCCATTTTCTTTCTTTCTTTTTTCTTTTTTTTTATGGAGGTGAGTAGGGAATGAAATGTGAACTTGCAGACACTCTGATGCAATGGTGATAGGTGCAGGACGAATCTTAAAGCACATTTCTTTAAACAATTCTATATCAAACACATCCTTCCTGGCATTTTAAAGTCATGCGTTGGGGTTTTTTATGCATCATCCCAGTACTATAAAAGAATTAAGCATATACACACATGTTTACAGACAGACTGAATCAAGGGATTGATAATGGGATGTAGGTTAATGGGGGGAGAGAGGAGAATCAGTTGGTTATAGGCCGAAATTCATTAATGTTGTCCAGTTCTCTATATGAAATGAATTGACTCTATCTCAGTTGAGGACCTAATGTCCAAGTGTAAAGCCACCACAATTGTCACTAGTTGTCAACCTCAGCAGAGAGGTTAAGTGTTCAGTGGACATAAAGAATGAGTTATCTCTAGAGACAGTCACTCAAAGTCAAGGCTGAAGCATGTTGGCAGTGCAGTGTGGGGAACCTTGTATTGCCTTTGCTGATGCTATACCTGTTCTGTGAGTGAGCAGAGATTCCAGGGCCGCCAATCTAGCATATCTCATAAATTATGAAATGTTCTGGACAATAACCGGTTCTTTGGAGTTGGATTTTTTTTAAATGAAAAAGTTTGATTTTTTTTAAATGAAATTTTGCAGCCAGTCACCTTAGTAAATGTAATAGTCCTGTTCAATTTGGTATTTCTTTCTCTTTTTTAAAATTAAAATAGACATTATTATCATATAAATGTCAGCTGCTGTGCATATGAAATTACTTTTTTTCTTCGAGTTTTTTTAATATGCATATCTCTATTAGAATCATAATGGCTGTGACACTATGGACTGACGTGATACATGGGACCACAATTACTCCAAAGCAGCCATTGCAATCTGGCAAGGATAAAATACACATTTTATGAATGTCTGAGTTGAGAGTACAGTCTGTCATTCAAACTCTCATACATTTCAATGACATTTTTTTTTCCCTCTGACACTAGTGATTTCAGTGTATTTGCTGCCTGGAAAGCACATTGTTCTGGAAGATTTAGCACAAAAGCATTAAAATGAAACCACAAAAAAGATTTCAAGTAGCATTAAGAATCTGATTTAAACCCACAAAAGCAAGGAAATTTAGTATTAAGTCAGACAATTAAGGCTGACATGCTACCCTTAACTCACTCTGGAGACTGCCTGCCATGCATATACAATGTTATTGAAACCATTAAAAAATATAATTTGCACCGGGGCAGCCAGATTTCAGAGCATAGTAAATTACAACTAAGGATGGGTAAACGTCAAAATGTTCAGGGGTTAATTCGGTTCAGAGATTTAACTAAAAGTTCAGGTGATTGTGGAAACCTTTGTAGTCTGTTAATTGAACTGTAAATCTTATCATAACAGCTTTCCTGCAATATTTTCAGCCAGAATTCCCTAACCTGGTGACCTAAAGTTAGGCATCTAAATCAATATATAAACAACCAAATAGAAGTGACCTTATATTCAGAAGTGCTGAGCACCCATAAGTCCTGCTAAAGTCAATGGGCACTGCAGGTGATCAGCACCTTTGAAGATCAAGCTGCTTACACTTAATATTTACATGTGGCTCTTGGAGCCCATTTTGAGGAGCACTTCTTTTCTCAAGACTAAACATGCTCAGTTGCTTTTTTTAACCTTTCCTGGCAGTTCAGGTTTTCTGAACCTTTTAACATCTTTTTTGCTCTCCCCTGGACTCTCTCCAGTTTAGCCACATCTTTGCTAAAGTGGACACTGTCCCAGAAGTGGACACTGCACTCCAGCTGAGGCCTTACCACTGCTGAGTAGAGTGGGACAATTACTTCCCATGACTGACATACAATACTCCCATTAATAAATCCCAGAATTATATTAAACTTTTTTGTAACTGCATCATATTGTTGACTCTTATTCAGTTTGTGAGTCACTATACCTCCCAGATTGTTTTCAGCAGTACTATTGGCTAGTTTCAGTTATTTCCCATTTTGCTGTTCATTTGATTTTTTCTTCCTAAGTGAAGTACTTTTCACTTGTCTTCATTGAATTTCGATCTTGTTGATTTCAAACCATTTCTCCAATTTGTCAAAGTCATCTTGAATTCCAGTGAATTAATCCTCAACCTCACTGTGAGGTATATAAGTATTACCACCATTTTACAGATGACAATATCAAGGCACAGAGCAGTTAAGCAATTTGCCCCAAGGTTACACAGGAAGTCTGTAACAGCACACAAATAGAATCCATATCTCATGAGTGTCAGCTCTATTCTTTAGCTACATAATCATTATTTTCCCAAGACACTGTCTTTTTGTGCATGTGTCCTTAGTAATAAAAAAATAGGGAAAAGAAACACATTAAATATATGATACAGTCTATAAGCAGAACTGTCTCTAAACAATATGTCTTTTCATTTTTTCCATGAGGCATCAACATCACTCTAAGGACTTTATCATCATAACTGACACATAATCATTCCTTGCAGGTGGAAAACATTGTGCTAAGGGATAATTGGGATAGTTATTGGATATGACTCCTCACCAGTTTTAAGGCTGTATCTGAGGTATGATTGCATACTACTCAAAGAGAAAAATGAATGTTCTTTGCACTTATGTCAGATCGAGTGATTTATGGGCACAGTATGGACTGAATTCAATGATGAAGGCTAACATTATCTGATACGTTGCAATGTGATCTTAAAATATATATGTTTTCCTCCTGTACATAAATATAAATTCTTTGGATGTCTGGAGTCACCCTGCTGTTAGTTTATGTATGTGGGTAAGTTGACCCCAATTTATATGGAGGAAACTATCATTTCAAAGCACAATATTCATCCTAAGAGAAGCACATAGTATTAGAATTCATGCTGAAATAGTGGTTTCACTAACAAACAAAAGTTCTTAGCTGCTGTAGTTGAGAACTTTAGCATAACTGTCAAGTATCGGAGGGGTAGCCATGTTAGTCTGGATCTGTAAAAGCAGCAAAGAGTCCTGTGACACCTTATAAACTAACAGACGTTTTGGAGCATGAGCTTTCGTGGGTGAATACCCACTTTGTCAGATGCAGCATCCGACAAAGTGGGTATTCACCCACGAAAGCTCATGCTCCAATACGTCTGTTAGTCTATAAGGTGTCACAGGACTCTTTGCTGCTTTTAGCATAACTGTTTTTTCTACACTGAGCTGACACATTTGTGAGCATTAAATTACTCACATGAATCCTCAATCCAGTGGGCAGATTAAATGACTAAACAAGTTCTGGGTTTCTCAGACTCAGGTTGCTGGTTTTTGGTTTTTTCTAAGGGATGCAAGTGGGTCAGAATATGGGCAAGATGCAGGCCATTTGAAGTGGGAAATTCTCTAACCAAAGAGATTTCTGAGATGGAAATCTGTGCCCAGATAGAATTCCTTGCTGAGACACTAGTTGGGAAAAGGGAGATAAAATACCCATGTATCTGGAAAATCAACCAACAAGAATGAAATGTGCTACCGCTTTGCTCTCCAATATCATATTCCACCTATCAGAACTCAGGAGTCAAGAAAAGAAGAATAGGGATGCGAAGTCCCTGGATTAAACTTTTTTGCAACTGTGGGTTTTGACAATTTTTTTTAATGAGTTTTCTGACCATGAATTATATACATACTGTAAAACTGGCTTCTTATTTTTCATTGTGCCATTACCAAAAAGGAAATTAAATAGAAAAACATGTACATAAGGTGAACTTCAGGTGTGTAACACAGAGAACAGAAGAGCAAGGACATTTCTGTAGTAATGCTCACACTCCATCTTTAACTCAGAATGGTCCTGATCCAAAAGACATGGAAGTCAATAAGAGTCTTTCCGTTGACTTCCCATAGGCTTTGGATCAAGTCCAGTTTCATTCCTGTTATCACTGCTCATTGTTTAATTTTAGTAAAACAAAGTTGTTTAATTTCCTTTTTAGCAGTAGAATCCAATAGTGTACACGTTTCAATTGTGTACACTATTGGATTAGAAGCTTTTTCATTTCATGAAAGGTCCGTAGAACTGTTATGCTTTTGCCATATTATTAGGACCTAATTTCAGTAAAAAGGATGCCCAAAACTAACAGCCCAAAAGTTCACACCTAATGCCATGGAAACCTCATGAGAAATAACAGAGAAGCCAGACATAATTTTATTGGCAAATTAAGCCCTTAGTTATTATTCCTTTGGCGCCTTCATGGGATACAGTGTCAGTATGTACAGTACTGGAGGCATATCCTGTCATTGTTCCACACGCGGAACTCCCATTGAAGTCAATGGCAACTTTGTGTGAAACTCGATGGCAGGATATGACTGTAAGAGTAGTAAATATTATTCTAGTGTGAAAAATCAGACTGCATAGAAAGTATGTCACAACTCTTAGACTGGTGATGACAACCGTGAGCACAGGTGTTCTTTGGAGAAGACAACAAACATGCAATTTTGGTAAAAGACACTAAGCCCAGATCACCTCTGCTGTAATTCCACTGACATCAGTGAAGTTACACAAGAGATTAATCTGACTCATTCTGTTTCTTATACTATCTTTTACCCTTCCATTTTACATCCCTCTCCCTCTCCTTCTCTCTCTCTCTCTCTCTCTCTCTCTCTCTCTCTCTCTCAGGATTGAGGGAGTTTCTGAGAGTGAGGCTGTGTTTGGTACATACTGGATTTCTGTTAGACTGTGGGGTTTTGTGTGTGTGTGTTTGTTACTTGTGTTTCTTCGTTTTATGGATGTTGTTTGTTCCCTCACCCCTTTTCCTTAGGGTTGGAAGAGGGGTCCACTTCAGATGAGTTTAGTGATTTTGACCCACAAACATGGGGTTCGGCATGTGCCTGCTGTCTCCTGTCTCCTGCACAGTGCTGTCTCCTACATTATGGAGGACGTGTTGCTGTGTGTAGGTCAGGTTATTGGCTGTGCTCATATAAAATCTGCCTCTTGAATGAGCAAATCTAGTGATTTTCTTGGCCCAAGTGCAGCAGTGAATTGTTTGGTACAGGAGGGACTCGGGGTCCAGGAATCTTCTGTTCAAGTTTTCCTCTTGTTTACACATGCTACTAAAGCAGTTTTTTTTCCAGTGTCCCCCCGTCCCTTCCACAACAAGATGCTAGTGTGTGATCATTCCCATTATGGGAAAGTAGTTTCTGGTGTTATGAGGATTCTGTTAGGCTGTGAGAACCCAGATGTGAGGCATGTCATGTTGTTCCTGCACCAGATTTATGTGGTTCTAAATAACCCTGAACAGCCCTTAAACCTGTCTTTCAAGCACCATATAGATGGAGCAGTTTATATAGTATTTGTTACCTCGGAAAACATGAAATGTTTCTTGTGTGGTGACCCAGGTCATTTCAGGGGTTCCTGGCCATGCACTGCTGGCTCAGGGGTCCCTGGAAAGATAGTGCGGAGAGGGCTGGGACATCAAGGGACCAGCAGGAGACAGAGCCTGCATCTGCACTGCCAGATTTCATCTCCCCCACTCTGTGGTCTGCCATTGTCCAAGGAACAGCCCACCTCCAGAGGAATGCTTTGTTGTGACCCCATCACTTGTGCCTGGACAGAAGCAAGTCCTGGAGGTTGAGGAGCACCTCCCTGCAGAGGAAGCAGAAATAGGTTCCAGATATGGGGGTGAAGGACAGACCGACAATATGGATTTATGCAGGACAATTTCTAAAAAGGCTAAAACATTGAAGGCCTCTGAACTGCTGGCAGTGGCTGAGTATGGAGCTGTGTGCCCTAAGGAGAAGGACAGCATTGCATTGGGTGATAACTCCATGTCTAAGGCTATCAGTGGGGTCCTGTCTTTTCCTGGTAAGGTAACTCCTCCCGCTGCCAATCCTCCATGCTGCAGTGATGACACTGGGTCCTAGCCTGGGGCTGCACTGCCTCCCACTCTTGGGAAAATAGATATGCTAGCTACTCCCACTGAATGTCCCTCCTTTGTGAATGATGAGAATGTTACAATGGCAGCTCAATGGTTCCTCTGAGCTGATGGAGTCTGAGGTAGATTAAGAGAATTATGAAGAGCTCTCTGAGTCATCACTGGTTCTTAATGTCCCAGATAGTCAGCTTGATAGGAAGGGTGAATACAGTGTGAAAGAGATAGTGACTTTTTGGATAGCACTAAAAGGAAGCGAGGAGTTGAGATTGAGGCCTAGTTCCCTGATTTTCACTGAGCTGCCCTTGTCTTGAGAGAGACCTCAGTTGATTGTAGGAAACATTTCCTTCTCCAAAAGTTGTTGAGGAAGGTGAGGAAGCGTACAGGGATTATTCAAGATAAAGAGGCTCATTTTCTTCAAAGTACTTCCACTTTCCATTGTCTCTCTCTGCAGCTTGGCTCTCTCCTTCTAGTCTCTATGGCTCTCTAAATATTAATGGATGCAGGATGTTCATAAAAGGGCACAACTCTGAATTTCTCAGACAAAAATGGACTGATGTCCTTTTGCAAGAGATGCACTCAGATCCTGATAATCAGGGGAACTGGTTGCATGAATGGGAAGGGGAAGCTTTTTTGAGCCCTGGCTGGGGTTGCTGTTTTCCCTTCCCCAGGGTGCCAGGACACAGATCCTCTCTGGGAAGATTTGCAGGGCCAGCTCCTCCAGGTGAAGGCATGTATTGGCACTATTGTTTTTAATATTTTTATTATGAATGCCCCTACCCTGAGATCATGACTCCTTCTGCAGACACTTGCCCAGACCATGCTTGGCCATGAGCCTGATACTATTATTGTCCTGGGAGAGGATTTCAATTGCACTGCAGATTATGTTTTAGACAGAAACCACAAGGAGCCACACGCTCAGTTAGGCAGGGAACTGTGTTGTCACCTGCAGACTTTTGAACTAGTAGATGTCTGGAGGGTCTCTCACCCCACTGTTAGGCCGTGCTCTTGGCTGAAGGGTCTCCCAACCAAGTCTCAGGAGCTAGATTGGATTGCTTTTATTCCAGGCAGGCTAGTGTGAATATGTTTTTTCAGTCTTCCATGTCTCCCACTCACTTGTCTGATCATCATTATGTCTCTGTCAATGTGTCCCTCCCTCTTCCTGTCTGCGCTTCCCACTGGCACTTTCATACCAAATTATTACAGGACTTGAATTTCACCTAGATGGCTGCTGTGTTTTGGGAGCATTGGTAACAGGACAAAGCCCTGTATGAATCTCTGAGACAGTGGTGGGATGTGGGAAAGATACAGATCCAACTGTTCTGTTATGCCAACGGCATATCCAGGCTGCCATGCTGTCCTTGCATCAGGGGCTGTCTTGCAGTCCAGCAGCTCTCCACAGGCAAGGTCCCAAGTATTGATGGGCTGCCATCTGAATTTTACAAGCATTTCTGGCATCTTATTGGTCCTGACTTTTTTTTCTAGTGGTACTGGAGTGTATCCAGAAGAAATGGCTGCCCCTTAGTTGCTGCAGGGTGGTAATGACCCTGCTGCACAAAAAGGGGAACTTTGGGACTTACGGAACTGGAGACCTATTTCCCTTCTCTGCTCTGATTATAAGATTTTATCCAGGGCCTGAGCCAACTGGCTGTAGGACTGTCTGGATTCTTTGATACACCCTGATCAAACGTATAGTATCCCTAACAGCTGTATTTTTGGTAATTTGCTTTTAATTTGTGATGTTTTTACTGTTAGCAAACTTTGTACTCTGGATATGCAGCTTGTTTCAATGGGCCAGGAGAAGGCCTTTGAAGGAGTTAATCATAGTTATCTTTTAAAGACATTAGAAGCTTTGGGATTGGGCCAGTGTTCTCTTCACATATTTCTTTATTGTACCATAATGTTTTAGTATTCTAAAGATTAATGGGGGTCTTAGACACTACTTCCCAGTGCTCAGAGTCATTCGGCAGGGGTGTTGTCTGTCTGGAATGCTGCACGATCTTAGTTTGGAGCCATTCCTGCACCACCTGAGAAGCCGTCTGACTGCCCTTTCTGTGCCAGGAGTGCCGAAAGCTTTCCGGTTTCATCTGTCAGCTTATGCAGATGATAACTCAGTCTTTCTCACATTTGACAGTTACGTGCAGGCACTTGGTGCTTGTTTATAAGTGTATGAACAACACTTCTGCCTGCATTAACTGAGCTAAGATCAATTTGATCTTACTGGACCCTTGGCAGTGTAGCCATCCCCCTTTATTGCCCAAACAATTGCAATGGGGCACCTCTTGCATTAAGGTGTTGGGGGCTTTTTTGGCTCTGAACAATATATGCTAATAAAACTGGGAGTGGTCTGAGGAGAAGATGCAAGGCCACCTGCAGAAATGGGGCTAGCTCCTTCCTGGATTCTCTTTTTGGGGACAGATTTTGATTACCAACAACTTTGTGATCTCAATGTTGTTGCTCCAGCTAGTGTAACTGGACCACACACACACATACATAGTCCTTTTAGAGTGGATTCAAAGGCACAGTAACCATTTTTTTGGGGGGGAGGGAAAATAGTTACCACTGGTTGTGCCCTGTTTTGCTGTTCCTTTCATTAGATAAAGGGGGTCAGAGGCTCATTGATTTAATCAGCAGGGTAGAAGCCTTTTGCCTCTAGTCTGTTGAGTGGTTGCTGTACTCTTGTACTCTGACTCTCTACTGGTCTGGAAATCCTTTGCCTTCTCTCTCCTCTATTGTGCTGAGGGGATGGGCTTTGACTCTCATCTATTTTTGTTGGCACCTGGTTGATTACAGGATCTAGATTTGCCTCCATTCTATAATGGCCTTTTTGATGCCTGGCGACTTCTCCAAAGTGTGTAACCAGAAGAGCCGCTGTTTTTAACCCTCTTTTTCCCACTAAAGCTCTCTCTTCTAGGAGTCTGTTTTCTGCCTTTATTGAGGCTGGGTTGACCAAGCTGTACCACTCAATTGTTCCTAGCTGGTCAAGCTGGAAGTCAGCGACAGCTCTTGCTGTTTAGAATCCGATCTGTGTGTTTTTTGGATAAGATCCTCTCTGAATTCCAGGCAGCGCTCCCTCAGTGGACCGCTCAGTCTTTCCAGAAAGTTTTTGCAGGAATAGTTCTTCCACGCAGGAATCCTGTGTTCCCCTCAATAGCTGTCTCCCCTTCTGTTGATGGGATCTTTGTGCAACCAGGCAGATTGTTGTCTTGGAAGGGTTTGGTGAATATGTTCCTTTTGTAATCCGGACCAAGAAACAGCTCTATGGTATGTGTCAAGGTGCAGAATTATGCCACCTTCTCTAATCTCCATGATACAGCCTGGAGGGTGCCTCTGTACTTGGGTGACTCTATAGCCCAGGCTTAGAGGATGTTGTACAAAGCTCCTCTTCCTAAGCGCTCTGGGAACCTGCAGCAGCGGGTCCTACATAGTATCATGTCAACCAATTATTTTGTGTGCCATATTACCCTTGAGATGTCTGCGCAGTCCCCTTTCTGTTTGGCTTCAGACATAGTGTTTCATTTTTTTCCTACATTGCACCCAACTGATTCCTCTCTTTGGTTTTTTTGCAGCAGCTTTTCCAAGGTTTGGGACTGGTAGTTCTCCAAGTAAGATACAGTACTACATTTGGCTGATTTCCTGTCTGGTTAACTTTTTGCTGGGTCAGGCAAAACTAGCCATTTTGAAATCTAACCAGAACAGAATGGCCAGGGTAGAGCGATGTGATGTGCTGGGGCTGTTCAGCGCACTGATTGTGGCCCGGCTGCAGATTGATTACATATTATATAAATTGACTTGTACCTGGACACTTCTTAGTTGATTTGATGTGTTAAGATTTTGAGTGAACTTGGTGATGATGATGTTTTAATGATCTATGTGCAATGTTTGCTTAAGATGTGTTTTGCTTTATTTTATTCATATCTTTTGTGTATATATTGTAATATTATAACATTTTACATAGTTGTAATGTAATTTTATGAAAATAAAGATTTTTTTCATGTCATTTCTCTATCTCTCCTCTTCTCCTACACACTGTCAGAAAAAAATGGCAAAAAGAAAACATAGTTTCTTCATAGTTAAGGATGAAGTTAACCTAATGATATAATGCTACTTTTGGACATACACTAACTTCACCAAACTTGATGCAAAGCTAAACCAATCCACCTGAAAGTTTATAGGCGTAATGTTATGTCTATTCCATCAGGAGAGATTTTTTTTCCCTGAAAGTTTGAGGCAAATCAGAGAGGACATTTGGAAGGTATGATAGGTTTAAAAGAAAAAAAAAAGATGTGCTCTCACTTCTCAAATACTTTCGTAACTTTCTTTGATTCATCATGACCCCAAAATAACATGTCTTATTTGTTAGTCTTGCTGATGAAGGCTGGTGCCTTTGTCTAGTTCCCAGGAGATTTGTTGTAGGTCTCATTTAGTTGTAGGTCTCAGTTTACTTTGGGTTCTTGACTCCTCATAGCCTCAGTATGGGCAAAGCACAATCAGTCAAGAGGAAACATACTGTTTTGGAGGAAAATGACAGCATGCTTTGCCAGACCAGCATTCCGTTTCTAATAATGTGGAGGTGATCCACTGCTTACTGCCACATCCAGGGTATGCCCAAAATCTAAATGTTGTTTTTAGGAACCCCTCATTTCACACTCATAATTTTCCCAAATATTTGGTCATTAGGCTGATTTTTTTCAGTTATTGGACTTTGCCTGAACTGATGTTTTTGTTTTGTGAGGAAATTTTGTGTGGAAAAGGCCTTCAGCAGTTTTATGAGTTATGGGACATGAGAAAAAAATACACTTTTTTCATTATAAAAATTTCAAACATGGCTACAGCAAAATTGCTCATTTTGAGATGTGAAACCTAGCATGGACACAGTCATCATTGAGGATAATTGCCTATGCTTGCTGTGGGATAAGAAAATATTAAATGATAAGCAACTGAAAAATCATTCTTGTGCATAGTCAGTGGATAATTGGCATGAGGGGTTAATGGCCGCTCTTGTTATGCCCTAAGTCACTGACTAAAATACCCTGTTTAAAAACATGTGATAGATCTGTAAAGCAGGGACTACAACTCCCATGAGCCCCCACCCCTGCACTTCATTTTCCCCTGTGCAAGTAAGGGAACAAGTCATGAATGAAGTGGCTGGGCTCTTCTTGGAAGTGGGCCTTGCATGGCATCAGGAAGCTATAGAGGCTCAGGAAAAAAGATGCAGAGCCTCATGAGGAACAGGCTGTGAGTGCTGGATATTACAGCTGGGTGCAGGTCTATATGGAGTTTATGTGGGATCAGCTGTGGAGGCAGCTGATGCAGAGGGGCCCAATGAGAAACAGAGTCTGGCCTGTACACCCCTGCAAGCACCTATTTATGGAACAGAGACTGGACTGGAGAGGGCACCCCAGACCCTAGGCCTGAACAGCCCTGACTTTCAATTGGACTGCCCAGGGACCCAAATAGGAACTGCTACTGCTCACTCTGAACTGTCATTTTTAAAGCCTCTGTACCTAGGGCATCTGCCACCTTTCCGTTTCCTGCCAGCCCTACTAAAATACCCTTTCCCTTAGTCATGTGTCTGAGTGGCTATTGGGATCCACCAGGGCTAGTGCCTACAAAATCTAGCTGCTAAAGCACCTACAGTACTTATTTCTGAGTTGCAGTACCCCTGGTATGCTACCAGCACCCTAGTGGTTTGGTATCTTGGTCAGTCACAATAATTACAAACGGTTATGAAACAAGACTGTGGGCTACTATTATGTTTTTTCATTGCCAATGTGGATGAGAAATAAGGTTCTATAACTATGTTAGCAAAGAGTGTTTTTTAGTCTGGAGGCAGTATGGCCAATGGATAAACACTGTACTGGCACTCAGGAGGAGTTCTGTTTCCATATCTGCTGGGTGACCTTGGGCAAGACCCTTCACTTCTCTGTGCCACAGTTTCCCTACCCGTAAAATGGGTCCTTTGTAAAGCACTTTGAGATCTGCTGATGAAAAGCGCTATATAACAACTAGGTATTATTATTATTAGCTTAGACTGAGGCCATGTCTACATCTAAAATTTTGCAGCGCTGGTTGTTACAGCTGTATTAGTACAGCTGTATAGGGCCAGCGCTGCAGAGTGGCCACACTTACAGCAACCAGCGCTGCAAGTGGTGTTAGATGTGGCCACACTGCAGCGCTGTTGGGCAGCTTCAAGGGGTTTTGGGGAAGGCGAGAGCAAACCGGGGAAGGAGACCAGCTTCGCCGCGGTTTGCTCTCGCGTTCCCCGAACCACCATGCAAACCGCAGGGAAGGAGACCTGCTTGCTCGGGGGTTCGGCGAACGCGAGAGCAAACCGGGGAAGGAGACCAGCTTCGCCGCGGTTTGCTCTCGCGTTCCCCGAACAAGCAGGTCTCCTTCCCTGCGGTTTGCAGGGTGGTTCGCGGAATGCGAGAGCAAACCGCGGCGAAGCTGGTCTCCTTCCCCGGTTTGCTCTCGCCTTCCCGGAACCACCCAGCAAACCTCAGGGAAGGAGACCTGCTTGCTCGGGGTTCGGGGAACGCGAGAGCAAGCCGGGGAAGGAGACCAGCTTGATTACCAGAGGCTTCCTCAGGTATGCTGGGATACCTGCTTATTCCACGGAGGTCAAGAAAAGCGCTGGTAAGTGACTATACTTGATTACCAGCGCTGGATCACCAGCGCTGGATCCTCTACACCCGAGACAAAACGGGAGTACGGCCAGCGCTGCAAACAGGGAGTTGCAGCGCTGGTGGTGCCCTGCAGATGTGTACACCTCCTAAGTTGCAGCGCTGTAACTCCCTCACCAGCGCTGCAACTTTCTGATGTAGACAAGCCCTGACACAGGGTTAATAACTAGTCTATGCTAGGCCTTTTTTGCTGAAAAATGTCCTGATATTAACACTGTCATGGTGCGTGTATTAGTGCAGACAAGCAGCAAAGTATTAAAGCCACTCTTTCACAAATGGCCACTGATTTTAAATGCCTCTATTTTGGGAAGCCCAGTTTAGATGCCCAAGACAGGATTTGCGAAGTGCTGAGTACTGATAACTCGAACTGAAATCAATGGGAGGTGTGGCTGCTCAACACTTCTGAAAAATAGGGCCCAAGGTATCTCCAGTTGGGCTTCCAAAAACCAGTGGTCTTTTATCATGTAAAATATATATAAATGTAAACAAAGTGATTTATGTGAGAATTTTGGGAGCACAAGGAATGTAGAACTGGGCCCAGTCTGCTTTCATAGAAATAACTTCAGAGAGTAAATATACATATATTTCAATAAATATCAGGTTTTATAAAACCTTCAAAAAGAAAACTAAATCTGGGCCTTCAACAATTTTGTAATTGACAATGCCCTTTGATGCAGGGCTTTATTTTAACAGAGGGCATGGCACACTTTTACTCAGGGACGACGGCAGCAGGGGTGTCGCCTTTCTAGAGAAATCTGACTGGACTGAACTTTTTGAAGGTCCATGGAATCTTTCTTGTTTGTAATGCTTTACAAGCTCTGACAGGACAGTATTGCTTCCAGAAGTGCAACTCCTTAATGAGATTCCCAGAATCCTTAAAATATTATAAGTAGGGAACAGCATTCTAAGGGTCACCCGTATCCTGCTAGGATGACCTGGAAAATATATTATTTGCTCACTCACTCTCTCTTTTTCCTAGAGATATGTTCAAGACCAAAACCAAAACGGTTTGACATTAAGGGCACTCTGCTCTAAGAAGGCCACATTTTGGGTAGCAGGAATAGAGGATTATTTTTAATCTTTGAAGAGTTCTTACTTAATAAAACCATACACCTTAAAATGTGTTGTCTTTTATGTTTACCATAAAACATATCACGACATCCATTAGTGTTTCTCTTACACCATTTGTACATAGCATTTCAGGGAGGGCACAGAAAGGGGGTCAGAGTTTGAAAGTCTAGAATGTATAAGTCAGTCTTCATAAAACCTGATCCTGCAACCTTTTCTTAAGCAAATAATACTAGTCAGTAGCACTAATTTACATAGTGTTTCCATTAGAGCAAAAAATCTACTCACGTGAGTAAAGATCCTGTGATAAAAGCTTTAAACTGTAGTTCCCAGATACTAGCCATGCAAAATCAAGTGGCTGCAGACTGCGCAAATGTATTTATTTGTTCTGTTTGTTGAACTAAAAAGTACCTATCATGATTGCCACTATGTGCTTTCCAATAATATTAAACCAAACCAAATGAGTGCTCAAATGTTGATTTAGTAATCCATCTCCTGCCCCTCAAGGAAAACTTGCCTGCCATAAAATTCTAATCAGTCACACACACACAATTATGAAAATATGAGCCTAAAAACTTCATTCAAAAGCCTGATTAGACTAAAAATAGATCGACGAGTAATTTCGCCATCATTTCTATTTTAAGTCCTGTTTTTGACATACATTGAAACGATAGTGAGTGGTTTGAAATTTTTTGTTGAGTGCAGGGTTTTATAGAGGGCTTTAAGGTTTTAATAGCTTGAAATAGTCTATATTAATGTTTTAAAATACTAATAAAAGTGATGAAAACACATGAAAAATCATCGTTTGCATAGGATTTCATTTAAAATATGATCTTTCTCTAGCTCAGTTATGAATTGCAGTGGTTTTCCCTTACAAAATGGTAAAAGGCTAAAAGAGCTTAATAAAAAACACATGCTTTTTTCTATTCCACCACCACACTTGGATGTATCCTCTTGTGGCAAAGTAAACCAGGCTAACTCACTGCTAGACAGCCGTATTGTGAACTGGATCTGTATAAAAACATTCCCCAGAAATTTTTAATGGATCTTTCTGAGAATATGCCTCAGAGGATGTCTTTTTTTTTAAAATAATTCTTGCCATTAATGTTTAAAGGGGATGCGTAGGGGAAGGCCAGCTATATCGTTCCAAGCTAATGAAGGGCTTAGCAACTGCAAGCAAAAGAGTGTTTATGTTGAACTTGTATATCTCTTGCAATCAAGGATAGATAACAACTATTTCCCCCATTTCACAGATGGGGAAACAGAGGCATTAGCTCAAAGTCAGATAGTAGATCAATGACAGAGCTGAGACTAAAACCCAGGGCTCCTCAATCCACGGTCCCTCTCTGAAGCATGGTTACACCCAGAAGCCTTTATTTAGACTCTATATGACTAGCCTTGGAACCTAGTAGGCATGTACAGTAGCTGCACTTATTTATGGATTGGGTGTGGGGAAACTGAGCAGGCATCTTTGTGAAAGCAGAAGGGAGTGCTTTCCAGCAATGCCCCTTTCCTCCCCACCTACTCTGTTCAAAGATCAATGGATAATGACAGGTTCTACAGCGAGATGCAGCTGAATTTCCTCACTAGAGATAGGCTCAGAGCAGTGGAGGGCCTTGAGTATAATGGTAATAAAAAGGTGGGATCCTTGTTCCAAGAGAGGGGCCTGGAGCATGCATCTCCCCTTGCCCTGGAAGATGAAAAATAGTCAAGGTAGACAAGAACAGTTTTAGCATGAGGGCAGAAAGTTTTCTGGGTTAAGATGGCTTTCAGGAGAAGAATCAAGGTAGCAAGAGTGAAAATTAAATCTACATGCAGACAGGCTTGGCCGAGGCTCGTCTTTCAGCGGGGCTGTGGGGTATCCCACCGCCTCGCACTAGTTCGCTCTTGGTCCAAGTCCTGGGTCAGGGCTGGCCGATAAACAAATAGTCAGGGGCTCAGGGCCCTTAGGCGGGGCTGAGCCAATAGTCCAATCAGAACCCTGGCCCTAGGTCAGGGCGGGGCAGCAAACACACAGTCAGGATCTCAGGCCTCTGAGTGTCTGGTGTGAGGGGGAGACTGCCACCTGTGAGTGGGGTCGCAGCAGGGACGCAAGCCCGCCCGCTGCAGTGCGTCCCAGCCCGGGGCCCTAGCAGCGGCAGAAGACTCGCTGCTACATCAGTGGGGTTCCTGATCGCAACACACTGACATTGGTTCTGGCCCTGCTGCGGACATGCCGGGGTCGGCTGCCCCCGGGCTACTTCCGGACTCCCCCTTGTAAAGTACCTGGGTTTGGCCGGCGTCCTCGGCAGTTCCCAGCACCATCAGTTCCTCCAGGTAACTAGCGAAGGGTAGGCTTGGCTGCTGCTCGGGGTATCTGGCGAGGGGTAGGGCTCAGCTCCTCCTCAGGGTAGCTGGTGAGGGGTAGGCTCAGCTGGCCCGGCCAGTCAGGTTGGCTGCGGCCTGCCGGCGTCCTCCAACCCAGAGCTAGACATCTGGCCTCTCCGGCGGCTTGCTTTTAACTGAGCTTTGCAGAGGGCTTTTCTACTTCCTGTCCTGTGCCGTGACCTCTGGGGGGTGGGTGCAGGATCCATTGGCTCCACCTACGTTGGTGCTAGGGGAGGCTCGTCCTTCATTGGGGCTGTGGGGTATCCCACCGCCTCGCTACACTACACTATGGTTTAGAACACACCACAAAGATCAGCTACACTGGAATTACACAGAGAACTTCTTGTTTTTTCCCACACAGGTGATATGATATGTGTAGCCTTTTACGTCAGAAAGGTGCTTATTTTTTTTTCTGAGTTTCTATCTCGGACCATAAGAGGTTAAAATGGGCAGAAGCAGTTCTCCTCAGTCCATATTATGCTTCATTTCTAGTAATAGTAAAATGAAGGAATTACTTATTTGACCAGAAATGTCATTATTTTTGCACTCATCCTGACCTCAGCATCTAAAAATACAAACTACTGGAATTTTACAGCAGGTGACATTTTAAAAAAGGGCCCAGGGAAGTCTCATAGTTTAAAAGCTAAATGTACTTAGGTGGTGGGCATACAGAAATAGAGAGGTATCTCTGCTACTGACCTAGGTTTAGCAAGATTGGTGACATAATTCATTTCAATGACTTCTTGTCTGTGGAGTTTACCTCTGGGTATAGACAGAAGCATTCCTCTTTTCACATAATGGATCACAGAGTCAAGCTGGCTACCTCCCATCTAAGAGTGGGGTTAATTTTAGTCTGATCCTCATGTTGAACACACAAGGAATTTATATTACTTATCAACCTTTGCCAAAAGCATAGGATATCATCTCTGAGACTTAAAGGAAGTCTGCTATTTGAAAAGATTCAACTGCCTGTCATTAATTGATCCAATTCTCCTTTTATGTCCTGGGTAGTATGACGAAGCTATACAGGAAGGTGGTTAAAATTTCTAAAATGCTGTCTCACAAATTTTGAATACCAATTCTGTAAACGTTGTACTTTTCCTTTTGTAAATCACTCTCCTTTTGCTTGACAGAGACTGAGGGCCTAATTCTTCACTCACAGAGATATTACTCTAATGTAAATGAATTGTCTCCTGCTTAAGAGTCCAATCCTGTAAAGTGCTGAGGGCCCTCAGTGGGTGCTCAGCACCTTGCGGATTGGATCCTGGTGCGTATGTCAATCAGATCCTGATTTTTGAATTATATACCTCACTCGAGATTTTATTATTATATTATTTTCTATTGCTGAAGAGTCATTGTTTGAGGGCGTAAGTGCTAAATGCTGTCACCCAAGCAGAAAGGCAATACGACTTTCAGTCTTCGCTACTAAGGATGGGAAAATAGAGTCATAAAGATTAAGAATCACCCTATACCTCCTCTGAACCCTAACCCATTTCCTTTCTAACAGTTCATATTCTAGTGTATGATGTGGAAGGGTGTTAGCAGTCTACCATACATGTTGTGGCCCTTCTTCCAAATATCCCAGGCAAGCTCCCCTCTTCTGTGTCCCCAAAGCAGTGATTCAAGAGATTTGGCTGGGAGGTCCGAAGTGGCTCTCTGGGAAGAAGTGTGTTTGATACATGCTCAAAAATCAGGGCCTGATAGCAAGCAACACTAGTTTTTTGTCACTAAGCTTCTTGCTTTATGTTGGGGCGGTGGGGAGTCTGGATGTGTTATTAACTTTTTCAGAAGTTTAAACACTCTGAAATCAAAATAAAACGCTCTGAGGTCCAGATCCTCAGTCATTGTAATTTCACATAGCTCCATGAAAATTATGCTGAGTTACACCATTTGTTACCATAACTCTACCTGCCCTTCCTTGTGTGTATGACTCCTGAAACAGATTTCAGTTACAGGATCCCATGTTGCTTCTCACATAATACAATATAACACTGTATAGTATGGTGACAGGTTTCAGAGTGGCAGCCGTGTTAGTCTGTATCAGCAAAAAGAACGAGGAGTACTTGGGGCACCTTAGAGATTAACAATTTTATTTGAGCATAAGCTTTCATGGACTAAAGCAGTGGTTCTCAAAGCTGGTTCGCCGCTTGTTCAGGAAAAGCCCCTGGTGGACCAGGCCAGTTTGTTTACCTGCCGCGTCCGCAGATTCGGCCGATCGCAGCTCCCACTGGCCGCGGTTCGCCGGTCCAGGCCAATGGGGGCTGTGGGAAGAGCAGCCAGCACATCCCTCGGCCCATGCCGCTTCCCACAGTCCCCATTGGCCTGGAGTGGCGAACCGCAGCCAGTGGGAGCTGCGATTGGCCAAACCTGCAGACGCGGCACCTAAACAAACCGGCCCGGCCTGGCAGGGGCTTTCCCTGAACAAGCGGCAGATAGGCTTTGAGAACCACTGGGCTAAAGCCCACTTCATCTGCATCTGATGAAGTGGGCTTTAGCCCATGAAAGCTTATGCTCAAATAAATTTGTTAGTCTCTAAGGTGCCACAAGTACTCCTCATTCTTTTTACTGTATACTATTTTTGTTCACAGGATACACAGAGAGAAGTTAGATAGAAACATTCTCAATGGAAGGTTGCAAAATAGCACAACTTTTATCTCTTAAAATCCAGAGCAAACAACAGAGAGAGAGAGAGAGACAAAGCAGGCTGCTCGCCCCTAAGCAAAGAGGCACAACTCAATACATCTTGACTGAGGCTGGCTCTTTGCAGGCCCACTTCGATGGCACGCTTCCCTACAGAGTCCCCTACACTGCAAGCAGAACCAGGAAACGCCTTGCAAACTTAAGTGATACTTTTGTAACTTTAGCATTGTTTTCCATACACCACAATTTTCAATACTTCTTCGATGCACGTGTAGCATCTTGTAATATTCTTGTATTTTTTCCTACCTACACCAATTTTATTATCATAATGGCTCAATGTATATTATGGATGCCACATGATTAGATTGTAATTGGCAAATTAATAACTTTTGAGGATTTCATTCATCCACTAGAGATGGGCCCAAACTGAAGTATGGAATCTCATACAAACTCCAGACTTTAGATGCATTCATAATGTGAAGTGTGATGTGAAATGAACAAACAGCCTCTATCTTTATGATGAGATGAGACAAAACACATGGTTCCAAATATCCTGAAAATTGGAGGTTTTCTAAATCTGGATTTGAGTTTTGTAGCTGGAGCCTACTTGTATGTAAAGAGGACCCTTTGTCCTTCATAGGACACTTCTTCCTCCTCCTGATTATTCTTACTCCAATGTCATAGTCTGCTGAATATAACAGGATTGGTTGCATCATGATTGTTGTTATAAAAGAAATTGCAGATTCTCCATGTCTTGCTATAAACATTCACAAGAAGGAAAGGTGAGTGAGAAAGGATGAAGCTTCCACCTATTCTCCCCTCTCCCCACACTCAAACAATCTCTCTCTCTTTGTTATGTGAATTGGCTGCATGTCTGAGGGCAGAATTAGGACAAAAACTTTACTATGCAAGAATTTTTATGAAAGGCAGCAGTAAAGTATTTTATGTCTACATAGAATGTTCCCAAAACTGGATAAAGGACTGAGAAGGTTATTGCTAAAACTATGATTTTTCCATAAATTGTTTCTTCCCTTCCCTAATATCTCTCCATCCACCACTTTCACCTTTGTCCTTCTAATTAGGGTCAGATTCAAAAGCTGAGAAACTAATAGGCCAGCAGAGGCTAAGCTCCCCTCGCACAGCTGCCACCAACCCGCTGGCAGATGCCTGAGCCATGGTGGCCCCGCCTGCACTCTGCCCCTTTCTTGAGAGGTCCCACCATCCGCTGCTGCCTGATGAGTTCCTCCTCGCTCCTCTCCTCCACTCCACCTCCCCTCCCTCTGGAGTTCCCCATCGCTCACCACATTGCTCCTGTCCTCCACCCCTCTCCACATGAGACCTCCCCCGCCCACCACTCACCGCCTCCCTCCTCAGACTCTGCTCCTGTGGGGGAGGCGTGGAGGCGAGGAGGGGAACAGCAAGTGGTGGGGGACTCATGAGGGGGAACAGAGGAGGGAAGTGACAAGCAGCAGCAGGGGGTTGAGCAGGGAAGGGACCGAAGAGGGGGGCCTGGGGCGAGGCTGCAGATGGAAGAGGCAAGACGGGAGCTAGCCTCCCACAGGGGATGCTTCACCCACTGCCCATGGAGAAACTTCAACTCACATTGAAGTTAGTGGCCTCTCTGGGCCAGATCCTCAGCTGGTGAAAATAGAACCATAGCTGACTTCAGTGGAGCTCTGCAGGTTTCCATCAGCTGAGCATCTGGCCCTTTAACTTGAATGGAAATTCAGGAAACTCTGCACCTATCTGGATCAGATACTTAGACCTTGATCCTTCAAAGAAGTTTGCTAAACACATGCTTACCTTTGGGACACAGTGGGGCTATTCACATGCTTAAAATTAAGCACATGCTTCTGTCTTTGGAGGATTGAGGCCTTAATTTCCTTTTCTCTTCCTATTTCTCATTACGTTTTCTCATTGATGTTGAAACTCTTTCTCTTTGGCAATAAAAATAGATACTTACACTAGATAGAAACAGAAATAGGTGCCAGTTGCCACTTCCAATTTTCCAAAGCTGATAATCTAAGTAAAAATTCAAGGATTCACAATATTACTGCACTATCATTTTCCACAGAGCTAGAGCAAACCCTCAAACTCAATATATCTTATGGTTTGTCTAGGCTATCACACCATAGGTGCCATATTTTGGTTTTAACAATGAAAAAAGTCCACATTCTTTCTAGTTCAGCAGAGAAGACATGGCAAAAGATAGTGATCATGAGCTAATTACAACCCTTTGAAAATTATCTTTATGCCTGGAAATATGCATTTTTTTCTTTGCTGCTGATGAAAAAGTTGGCAGTTCAAATAAAAAATACTATTTAAGGTAATAGTACAGTTACATAACCTGTTCACAAAAATCACAGGATAACTTTTGGAGCTTTGCATTGCTGAAAGAATTGCACCGCTTGTTAAGAAGATCTATGTGGATGATAATGTATAAAAAGTTTTTATAAAAAAAAGGTTTTTCCAGGTTGTAACCTTTTGGAAATGTAGCAATACTGAGGGTGCAGAAACTGGCAGTGAAACCATCAGTCTTTCTCCTATTTGTGACCATTTTTCTATTATGGCAGATCCTAACCACAGAACTGAGGTCTCCCTACCTTTGAGACCATGGGAAATGTGTACATACTCAATGACAGACTGTTGCCCTTAGTCTAGCTACATTTTCAGAAGTAGCCATTAAGTTGGGGTGCTTCAATTTTTGGCTTCCCAGCTTCAGATATCTTGAGCCCGATTTTTGGAGTTGCTGATCGCCCACAGGTTCAACTGAAATTAGTGGTAGTTGTGGGTGCTCAGAAGTTCTTAAAATGAAGTCCAAGCTGTCTCAAATCCAGGCACATGCACACTGAGACAACCAAAATCCATGACAGCTTTTGAATATATTGGCTAAAACTGTACAACTGTCCAGTCTCTCCTGTCTTTTGTAAACCTATATGTATGACATTTGACAGAGTCATGTATGCAGCAGATATATATAATATGACAATTTACAGTTGATTGAGGACCCATTGTGCTAGGGGCTGTACAAACATGATGAGGAAATCCCACCCCCGTACAGTTTATAATCTAAGAAACTAGGGAATGGGAGGAGAAAGAAAATCACAAAGATGTGAAGGGCCTGCCCATAGTGACACAGAAGGTCAATGGTGGAACTAGGATTAGTAAGTAGGTCTCTTGACTCAGAGACCAGCAACTCATCTGCTAGACCACACTGCATTACCTAGGGCCAATTCTATTACCGTGTCTACACTAAATGAAAGGTTATTGAAACAGACATTGTCTTTTAATACCTAGATTATACATGTACAACGCCTAGCAACTGCATACAACAGCTGCTACAAGCATTTCCCAAGTGTTTGTTTTACTGCATTGTAGTGGCTAGTACAAGATCTCTAGCTCAGGTCTAGCTCAACTATCAGTTTATAAAGTTTTCTCCTCAGTGTGGACATGAAGCTGTAAGGGTTGTAGCTCCATTGTAGCATTTTAGCTTATTCAGTCAGTCCTCCTATATCCCACAACGAAGTACTCTTGATCTCAGCAACAGTGCTAGCCGTCATGAGAGAGAGGTGTTTCAGGAAGCAGGATCAACAGTTGTAAGTCACGCTGCGTGTGCACGCACCTAAATGCATGTGTTGCTCTGCAGGCATGTTAAGCTGTTTTAAGGATCAGAGGTGTAACAAGCCATTTAATTCAATTGCTGTCCCTGCAGTTTGATACAGGGTACAATATGGACATGAATTGAATCCACAGAGGTGAAAAGTTGAGTGCTCAGCCATTGTGAGGATTTTGTAAGATAGCTGCTATATGGGAATCATAGATAAAGACACCAACTGATTTTTGATGACTGATCTATTTGTCTAGTGTATGTTGAGGCATCTGAGAGTGACTGGAAAATGAAGGAATGGAGCAGTCAGGTGGGATCTTTCTTAGTAATCCCTGCCAATGTGAGACAAAGAATCAAAATGAGAGCCACAGGACAAAAAATGCATAATTTTGGATTAATTTCTTAAAGTAATATTTTCTCTAATCTTAGATTGCTGATTCAACATTTCTGATGCAAATCATATACTATGTACATTGAGAAATTCCCACCTCTGTTGTTGGAGGTGCTAGATTTACATCTATATTGAAGGACTATAAGAAATAATCCTCCACTAGCCAATCCGAGAGCTATATTAGCCCAGATTTCACCAGATGCCACTCCCCCAAAAATTAGTACAGTGATGGTAGATAACTGTATTTGTAAATGTAAGGTGTTTTCATATGGGGAAAACCAAACACCATGTGAATGGTGTGTGAAACCTCTTGTTTTTCCAGGTCAGTAGAACAAAAGAACAGATCTCTCACAGAATCTTTTATAATACCTCTAGATCCATCCTGCCAACCAAAAAATAAATTACAAAATTGTAAAGAAAGGTCACCGTTTATTCACTATACCACAGAGCTCTTTGGGGATCATTGTAAATCTCTTCAAATTCTTGCCCTAGTTTTGATGGAGAACTTTCAGTTCTATAATAATAGTACTTGGGTAACTTGTACTTGACCTATCTTTGGACAGTGATGATTTTCCATACAAGATGTTTTGGCATGATAACACAGTGAGTCAGATGCTCTGTCTTAAGGCAGCTAACGTACAAGTGTCTGGTTCTGGATTTTTTTTTTCTTCCACTGCTGACTATGAATATTAACTGCATGTTGAAGGCCTTTCATGCCAGTCACATTTTCAAAGTACTCCACATAGTTAACTCATTTCCATTAGAATTCTTCTGGTTTTGATTTCGAGAACATAGCATTGCACCCATGAGAGCTGAGCTTTTCAGGTGTTAAAGAGGATTTGTTACAAAGAAAGTGATTATAATAGGATTTAATGTAATTGAAAGTCAAGGTACAGTAGCCAGGCCCTGTATCAGAGTGTATTAAAACTTATTGAGGATAGAGGAGGTATCATGAAGTAAACAGCCAAAATGGAGCCCAAAAAATAACAATCTGGTAGGTTCTTCAAATTTGGAGCCTCCATGAATAAAACAATGATAAAGGGTAGTTCAGACCCTGCACGATTGTTCACTTTTAGTTGGATTGCCACTCCAATGCATTTTCCTCTGCAGTAATCAGGACAAGCAGCAGAGCTAAGTGATCAGAAGCATGGAGCAGAATGTCAGAAGCCAGGGGAATAAAGGGTCCAGTTCCCATCTAGAGGATCTCAGCCCATTCACATTTCCCACATGCTTCTATGCTGCAGCATTGCTCTTGTTCCTATCTGGCTACTTTTAGCTGTGCCCCTGCCTCCATGCCATCCAAGGTAGATAAATGTCACAGAGGTGGATTTATTGCTGCAGGGTGTCATAGCATTCCCTCTCAGATCTGAACCTTAGAGTCCAGAAAATGAGATACTAGCACCTGAATCCTCTAAGCTTAATTACCAGCTTAGATCCGATAGCACTGCCACCACCCAAAAATATAGTGTTTTGGGGCACTCTGACCTCCCCAACCTTCCCTGAGGACCCCAAGAACCCAGATCCCTTGGGTTCTTAAAACAAGGAGAAATAAACCATTCCCGCACCTTTCCCCCTCCCAGAATTTCCCTCCCTGGGCTATCCTGAGAGATACTGATCCAACCTCTTAAATCACCATACAGAGAAGCATCTCCCTTCCCTTCCACAAAGAGGCAAACAGATTCAAGGAAAACAGAGAGAGATCCTATCTCTCCCCCCTCCCGTCTCCCCCACCCGTCCTGGTGAGTTATCCCAATCCCCTGGAATAAAACAAGGGAAACAAGGAAAAAAAGATCAATCAGGTTCTCTAAAAAGAAATCTTTTAATAAAAGAAAGGAAAAAGTAAAGAATTATCTCTGTAACTTCAAGATGTAAATATTACAGGGTCCTATAGCTTACAGACACCCAAAGAGACTTTCCCCCCAGTACCAATACAGATCAACATATTCCCAGCAACTACACGTATAAAAGTTAACCAGCCAGATCCACAATTGCAAATAGAATAAAACAATCAAAAAGCCTAAACCACCTGTTTTTACTTACTATTTGAAAAGAAACTTAGAGCGCCTGTAGTAACTTCTGGTCTCTCTCAGACCCTCTGAGAGAAGAACACACAACGGACAAAGAACACACACAAAAGCTTCCCTCAGCCCAAATTTAAAAGTATCTTGTCTTCTGATTGGTCTTCTGGTCAGGTGTCCAGTTCCCTGCTTGTAACCCTTTACAGGTAGAAGAGACATTAACCCTTAACAATCTGTTTATGACACAGGGCAATGCTTTTTGCATCATAACATATGCTTCCTTAAGACGGGCATATGCGGCTTAGACAGACCATTCCCCAGGATCTTTGAACTCCTGTACAGCGGATGGATGTGGAGGGTAAAATTAGGCATCTTCACAGCATCACTTTCACATCATGTGGTGAAGGGATCCACTGTATGCCATTAGTCATCCTGATAAGACAAAGGCCAGATTCTCAGTTGTGTAAATCAGTAAATTGATTTCAATGGGGCTGTCACTGATTTCAGTGATGGCTCTGTAGATACCCTCTGCTATATGGTTAGAGAGTAGAAAGGGCTTTAAGGTCATGCAGAAAGGAAAGGTGATTATGTTGCCCTGATTACATGAAAAGAAATCATTCAACATCTCTGCAATATCCTTATCCTCCTCAATTGCTCTCTTTCTCTCCTTGATAGTTCAATAGCCCTACCTATTTTCTAACAGGCTTCCTATTTCTTATATACTAAAATAATTCCTTGTTAATTGTTTTTATGTCTATGACTAATTGCTCTTCTTCAGACCTTCCATTTTACTGCTTACCTGTCCTAGTTTATTCTGCTTTCTATTGGTTTCATCTGTGCTGGGTCATCATTATCTGCAGGATACTTGTTTGGCTCAAATAGCATCTTGAACTTTGCTATTTAATCATAGTGGGATTTATTCTTGCCTCCCAGCTTCCTTTTCTGATGCCTTCTGTGTCTCTGATACAATATCCTTAAATAACCTCTCTGCTGACTCCTGTGGGTAGTTGAAGTCACTGTTATTATTTTATTTTAATGATATTTAGTTGCTTTTTTCATGTCCCTCACCATTGTGCCTTCAGTATCCTTCTCCTGATCAGTAATGTAGCCCTGCTATTAGCATAGTTGTACTCTTATGTCTTGAGTCAAGTTGGTTGACTTATTTTTCTGAACATGAACTTAATTTTTGACAATATTTTCCACCAAAAACTGAATATTTTTGGTGAATGTTGAGTGAATCTCCCAAACAAAAAATGTTTTCTGAAAACAGATTATTTTTCAGGGTTTTTTTTATGAACATTTTTTGACAAACACAAAAACCCGTACATTTTAAAAAACTCCCTATGAAAAATAATGAGCAATGTTTGCCATCTCCAGTCTTGAGATTTGTATCCATACAGAAGTTTGGCTTTTTTTGTTTGTTATGTTGTTGTCAGCCATGTGTGATAGGCCTCTGCTGATCTAATAGCTAATGACAGTGGGTTTACCATGTAAGCACTTTTACTGGTTGCCAATAAAGTGCAAAGCCTAATATGCTGTTATTTATTGATTTGTTTATGGTATGGGGTATGGGAGATGAAAAAGACTTTGGAGGTATATTTCACTGTATGCACTGCTGATGGAACATGTTCCTGATCTTTAATCAACCAGAAGATGGATAATTGGAGTTGTACTATATACACACACCCATAGGGATCATTTTGCCTCACCTTCTCATCACTGAAATGTACACACCTCTACGGTGCTATGTGGCAGCCATATAACAGCACCAGCAGCAACTCTTCACCCACGCTAATTGATTTACTGTCGTTGTGTCCCCTCCTCCCCCTCCCCTTCCCCCAATCTTTGTCCTGCTGGGAACATCTTCTTGTCCATGGTGTTTGTAACATGGGTGAGGGGGAAAAGGAGGTATGATTACTAAGGGTAGCAACCTACTGACAAAATACATGAGGATAATTCCTGTTTAAGTGAAGGCCCCTCCAGTGGTAAGTGATGTAGTTAATATCTTCCTGCTATTTTAGTTGTTATTTTGAAGGGCTACTTATTAGCTGTTCATCTTGCAACCAAGCTTTAAAGTTCAAATGGATTGGGAGCTGAACTGGTACATTTAGCCAGAGGGAGGCTATTGTTATCATACCATCCACCCTTCTTGCCATGCTGGGATTGGGGACTTGCTTGACTTTGCCTGAACTTTCTTTTGAAACATCACTCGAGCTCAGTTTCCCAAATTTCCAGTGGACACATACTTCATGCATTCTTTAGATGTAGGGGAGGGAAAGCTGCTTACACTATTATCTCCTTTAATTATTTCTGGCATTTCACCTCTGGTATTGTGTCAAGCCTTTTTTAAATTTCTTTACCAGGGAGAAAAAAGAACAATTGAGGAAGTTCATTATAAAGAAAAGTGAAATGTCACCAATAATTAGTTAAAAACACCAACCCAAGGAACCAGTTTGAGGACAAAAAACCCCCCCAAAATAATTAGTGTTTCAAGCTTAAAATTCGGGGCCTTTTGATGAAAATGTGCAGTGGTGAGAGGATCAATTTCTGATGATGTTCTTAAAGGGCAGAAACCGAGATAATAACTTTGATGTGAGTTCTTTGTTTAAATGACTATTGTTTGTAGTTAGCTGCTATTTAATCTCCACAGCAGAGAGGAAGCACTTCTCCACAGCTAAACTCTCTTCTAATGAGATCATTATTTTCTTACCACTCTTACGGATTAATGTCATTTTACATCGCAAAACTACAGACACAGCATTTTAGAACAGTGCTACCTTTTATCTAGCCAACATAAGAGACACTTGAGAAAAGGACAAGGAGGGTTAAGAAGAAAATGTATGCAGCATACTTTCTTTGCCTCATAGGCAGGAAAAGGACAAAGGAATAAGTCCATGATAACAAGAGTGACCAGGGTTGTTACTGGAGATGGTTCCAAGCTGCAAAGTTTGGGGATAGTTGGATCCAGTATTCCGGTTTGGCCCAGTATATACTATGGGGACTGCCATAAGGTTTAAACCTGAATTTAAGCTTCCACAAAGTTCAAGGGTTTAAGCCCATCTCTAATTATTATTAAACAGTTTGCCACTTGCCCACTCTCCAGTCCACACAGATAATGACAACTGTGATAATGTAGAAAATGTCTATTCTGCTTCTGTGTGCTGTACATTTAAACGTTGAGGCATCTCCCTTCCTGCTAAAGAGGCTAGATCTACTGTAGTTCCTATTTTGTGTTTCATTTCAGGTGCAGAATGTTTGAGGTTCTCACTCTGTGTTAATATTGCTGTCCTTGATCATTCCAATATTATGAATTTGGCCATTAAAAAAAATAAGATTGGCAAGGCCCTGCTTCACTTGTGATATTGCAGAAATTGCGGATTCCTCAGTATTAGGCTTCCACTGCAATTTTGACAGCGGGAATCCCGCTGTGCACGGGACTGATAGTGGGAGCCCCAGGTTCCACAGGGCTGAGAACAGGAGCCCCTGCTGTCAGCCCCAGGCAGCTGCTGTAAGCCCTGGGCGGCTAACAGCGGAAAATCGCAGAAAAATAATGGTGGGCTTTATTGCCATAAATAATAAGGTCCATTATTACTCTTCTGCAATTTTCCATGGCTTGTCCGCAACTCAGCTGCACTTTTTTGGCAATCATCCCTCAATTCAAGTAGGGCCTTAAAGATTGGCTTAAAAATCAGAAAAATGTAATAAATACTAAATTTAGGATTCGTTTATTTGCCTTCTGATTTTAGGGGGTTATGTCTGCAAGTTTTCCTCCACAATCATGAGGATCAGAAACTTCCTTTTTAAAAAAAATTGAGATTCTCATGTAATTGTATGATTCAGGAACGAGGGCTTTAAAAACAAAGACGACAAATTTTGTGAGATTTGTGGTAAAATCATGAGAGTAATCCAGAGTGTAGTATCTCTGAATCATCAAGATTTTTGTATTTGTTCTTTCTTTGCATTTCCCCTTAATCTGCAGCAAATCATCTCTTTTGCCCTTTATTTATTGGAAAGCAGATGATGGGAGGCTTGAGGAGAAGAGAATCATTGCTTTACTCCTCAAACGCAGAGGTTCTTCATTCTTAACTGGAATGACCTTTAAAAAAAGGCATCTGGTAGCCATTTTTAGTCTGCATTCAGCCTTACCAAGCCCTTGCTATACCATGCCTCACTGTGACGGGTGGTGTGGGAAAAGCAAGGCTCTTTACAAGGTTTCTATGTAACTATCAGAGCATTCAGGCTTATGCAGCCATGCCAGTCCCAGTGTGGGCTTTCTTTTATTTTTGTGTGTGTGTTTGTTTGTTTGAACAGCTGCTAATCATTATATTTCCTGCTAAAGGGAGAGTTCTGGGGAATCAGGAACTTTGAAAGTCACCAGGCTGATAGGAAGGGGAAGATGCTGCTCCCATCCCCCCGCTCTTTCTTCATGTTGGAATTCTGATACAAACAGCATTCCAGTCTCATTCCCCTCTGAAGTTAAAAGACTTAAATTCTTTACAAGGAAGGTCATCTTTTCATAGCCAAAAGTCTGCTTTAGTCTTCCCCTTTGCTTGCAAATAAAAACCGAGAGCATACTCCAGCCTACTTCACCAATTCAAAACTTAAGCATAATAAACTCAGAAAAGAGACTGTCTCTCAGTTATTAATGTGTGTGTTAGGTACAGACTGCTTTCCAACAGCCTTTTCAGGAATGCTCTAAGGATTGTTCTTAACTTGACCTGATCAACAGTTAAAGAGGCCTGGAGTACAAATCACATACTGTTCAGAACCTCACTGTACTTACTCAAAAGAACACTGTCAAGTATGTTTAATAGTATTAAATGTTACTTATTGATTCTCCATTGTTTGTAATAATAACCTCTTAGAAGCTTGAGAATGTTTGTTTTTTTCCCCTGCAGATTTTGTCCTATCAAACATTATGTTTTTCCTGGTGTTTCTAACAGACCTTGAAATTAACATTGCATTCATGTCTGTGTATGTACCACACTTGTTTGTGCTGGTGCACCATTATCATCAATCAAAACAGCAAAGCACACACACACAAAAAGCCACCTATGTGGCCTCTCTCTCTGTGGGAATAATGGAACAGATTCTGCCCTCAGACTTATGCATGGGACTCTTGTTAAGGTCAACAGACACTGAGTGTGTGTTACAGAGGCAGAATTTGACTCAGTGATTTGTTAGCTGATTGGTGCTGCGTAGGTAGAATGAGTATAAAATGTTGCTTTTAAATAGGTCCTATATAAACATTGACAACTGAAGATTTTTGTATTACTCTGTGATAAATGGCATGATTAAAGACAACAGGTATCTGTAAAACAGAGGAAATTCCTTATGGAATTAGAATCAACTTCAAAGTGGCTTAAGTGTTGGGTCTCAACTAAATGAACATGTCTCTTTGAACCCCGGACAAACAGCATAAGAAACATTGCTAAGCTCTCAGTGAAATATGAAATAATGGTTTTGTCAGACTGACTTATGTTAAATGAAAAGGCAATTATTCCACTTACATTAGGAATTACCAATAAAATAATTCATAATGTACTTTGAACAGTTTTATTCACTAACATAAAATGTCATTAAAATAGTTATGCAGCTATTAAAAAAGCTAATTATGTTGAGAACCCCTGGTAAAAATTCAGCATGTTTCAGGGTCACATTAGAAAAGAACAATGGGGAAATATCACTTAAGTGCTGTTTAAAAGGTCCCCCTGTTACTTAATAGCATCTTTTTTTCTTCCATGCAAACATAAATGTGAGAAATGAGCTGACATATAAACAGTGAGAGACATGTGGATAAGAGATGCACCATAAGCTAAGTAATAGGGCTTTGTACAAGGATTCCAAGCTCTGCGGAGAGGTTTTCCTTAGATTGTAGCTAACTGATCATGCATGGAAAGGCTGACGCTGCAAAACAGCTGGTGTGGGGGAAGGGAGAAAGGAATGGGAAGGGAAGCAAAAGGAGAAGGAAAAGTATATACTGTACTGCTTTTCACATTTAGGTCTGTATTCAAGGTACTGTAGGAGATAGTTGTTAATGTTAAACACATTAGAATCTGATGAAATGATCACACTTGCAAAGTCTGTATGTGGCTAGAGATTGCCAGAACTACATTTGTATTTTGGGTTCCCATACAGGAAATAATGCTGGTTGATTTATAGCATTTTATTGCTCTTCTTGGCCATTGCTAACATTTTCTTCACTGAGTCATGACAGAAGCTGCAACTTGGATTTTTATTGTGCAGCTTGCCAGGTTTTTTTGTTTTTTTTTTCTTTCCTGGGTGAGCTTGCACTGAATTTTGGAGCTGGAAATTTATGGAGTCAGACGAGCCTCAAGAGGACCAAATCCAAACACTGAGCCAGAGAGAATATTGCCAGAGTTTTATCTACCCTCACTGAAAACATAGTATCTTTTAAAAAGTTTAAAAAGTGAATATAAAGGAGAGAGTGACTTAGCCTGCAACCTACACAAAAAAATGTTGGCCAGGGTTGCTGGTGTTCTTTTTTAAGCAAACAAAACAATGTTTCCTCGTTGGCAGTTCCCAAAGCCCTTCCTTTTTTTTGCATTTTTTTGGCACATTTTTGAAAGGTCATTCTGATATTTTTCCATAACATGGTCACTGAGTAAGTCTTCACATGAAATAGGAGTCCCTGCTGGAGGGCCCAATCCTGCTTCCATTTAAGGCAGTGGCAAAACTCCAACTGGTTTCAGGGGTACAGGCTGCTAGCACCGCCTCTTACTAAGGTTGCTCAACACTTCCCATTATAAGATCCTGTTTGAGATTCCTTATAACTTTGCCAAACTTTAACGGTTAATTTTCCATGCTGAATTTCGGCCGCAGGCCTCCATTTCTGAGAACGAGGCTAGGGAAAAATACATTTCCTTACCCAAGTTAAAGAATTCTGGTGATTCTTTCTTTGGAAAGCTCTTGGGCTTCCAGGCTTTGGATCAGAGACTTGAACTTTGGCAGGGGGTTGGCCTTTTATCAGAGACATGCCTTTTGCCGTCCTCATCAAAATCTGACCACATCTGATAAAGTTATAAACCTTTGAAAAATTGCAATTCATACATGCTTTGTAGAGACTATTTTAGATTTTGAAATATATGATATATAATAGTGTAATTAAAGACTGTGTAATAATGCCTATGCCCAAAGGGGCTGCACAGGCAACCTTAATTCTGGCATTTCCTAACTTCTGAGTGCTTGAGTTTACACCCTTAATAATGGTTTCCTAATGTAGTGTTTGCGAGTGTAATATAGCTCTATTCTGTTTACATGAGTAAGTAGGAAGGATATTCTAGCAGACAGGGTATTGGACATGCACTCAAGAATCCTGAATTCAATTCCTGTTTCAGACACATTTTTTCTGCATGACTTTGTCTACACTAGCACTTTTGTCAGCAAAACTTTTGTTGGTCGGGCTGTGAAAAAAAACACGGAAGTTTCACCGACAAAAGTGCCGGTTGGACAGTGCTATGTCAGTGGGAGAGCATCTCCCACCGACATAATTACTGTCACTCATTGGGTGTGGTTTAATTATGCCAGCGGAAGAGCCCTCTCCCGCTGGCATAGAGCAGCTACACAGGAGACCTTACAGCAGCGCAGCTGCAGCGGTACAGCTGTGTCACTATAATGTCCATAGTGCAGACACAGCCTTAGTCTGTACCTCAGTGCTCCATCTATAGAATGGGGCTAGTACTTCCTTTCCTCAGAATGCTGTTATGCAGCTAAAATGCATTTATGATGATGAGGCATACATAAAAATAGGAGGGGTGATCTAAAATAGGGAGCTTCTTGAAATCATGATGGTTCTCACACCCCTCTAATTAACCATAATTAAAGAACATCTAATATTATTAATAGTTACTATTTGTTTTATCGTAGTACCTAGGAGCCCCAGGTATGGGCCAGAACCCCACTGTGCCAGGCACTTTACAAATGCAGAATGAAAAGCCGGTGCTGCTTGACCTCCAAAACTTAGTCAAGCATCATCAGAACTGATATTTTTCTGGCATTATATAAACTTAAACCACTGTGACACGTGTCTTTCTCCCCTGGTTCCGAAAGATGTTTGTTTTCCTAAGTTTCTTATATTTATTTGTACGAAACAAAAAGGCAAGACTCAAGAGCTTTAAGGATTCCTCAGACATGCAGCCAATTGCCTCCCTCCTTCAGTCACTTTCAAAAGAGAAATGTAATATTGGCAGGGGCTGACGGCACTAATGCTTCTGGAGCTTGGGTTTATGTAAGGAGTTAAAAGCAAACACCAGTCTGTTGCCAGCTCAGATCCCAGTAAGTTTGTACAGGGCTGAGAGACTTTGAAAGGAAAGACAGGTTCCCTGTCACCTTTGACACACAAACAACCTAGACAAGTTACCTTTTTGTTTATCTCACTGCAAACCTCAGAACAAGCAGTATTCAGGGTGCTTACCTTCCATAGCGTGACCTTTCCAGCAAATATATCCCTTCAAACATTTGAATTCAGTGAGGTAGAATTAAAATCATTGACCTTTTATTCTTCCCCACCCCCTTTTTCTAGCCTTTGCTTTTAGTAACCGAGAAACAGATTTGTAATTTTTGTTGTAAACACTGCATAGAACATACCCTGGGCAAAATCCCTGGGCAAAATCCAAATTAGAGAACATGCTGCAGGGATTCACATTTAATCTCTAAATGATGTCACAGGGCAACCGGCAGGCTGCATGTTTCAGAACTTTGTGTCTGTGTGGTTCCTCCATCCTCTGCCCCTGTAAACAGAAGTACCAAAAAAAAAGTTTCAAATAACTTTGTCATATTAACAACAAAACAGAAGCTGGTTTTCTGGAATAGTTGGATATGTCTTTAATTGATTATTTAGAGCTCTTGAGCTTCCTCTCCTCTAGTCAAGGTCACTCAGCTAAGAATCTACTAACCTGTTAAAGTCATTGTGTAACTGTCATTTTGTTTAAAACATGCCAGTGTTTCTGCCTTTGGTAATGCTTCAGATTTACCGTGGTGACAGAGGGAGACTCGGGTAAACAGGGGAGGACATAGCCTGATTCTCTGCACTGCACCCATGTGGAGTCAATCAACTAGGTGGAAGACATATCATGACATCCTTCATTCACTGACAAAGCAAAAGCAAGAGGAAGCAAAACAAAGAAAGATGCTACTAAGGGAAGGGGTGGGGTTCTGTTTTTCTCAGAAACAGTGCTGTGCTGTAGGACTGTGCCATTTATTTTTGGCACAAATTGCTGCAGCAAATTATATAGCTTATCAGCTGTGGTTTGTTAGGCTCAGTAAAGAAACCACTGCTAGGACTTGTTTTCCTTGTTGTCTGCACCCAGTTAAGAGCTCGGCACCAATCAGATTCCTGATGTTGTACAGGAGTGAGGTAGAAATTCCATTGGTATTGGTTTTATGTAATTGACTTGAGTATGACTGGATTATAAAAATACCCCAGTCCAATGGGGTGAACCTCTGACTTGTATACAAAAATGAAAGCAGTTCCTATTTCACCTTGATGCAGGTGGATTTTCAAGCACAGCTTGCATGTTAATGGGAGCGTATTAGACAAATTCAGCCATGGTGTGAACAGACACAGCATAGAAGTCAGCTCAGTGGGACATAAGCACACTCATTCCAGGGTTACATTTAGTCCCTTGGTTTAAGCTGGAGTTTAGGGCACATATAGGTTATAGAATCAAGTGTATAGACTTCAATTCTTTTCTCCCTAGGCTAGATTCAGCCTTTAGGACTCAGCCATGAATAAGAGATGACACACTACTGCACTGTCCCAGGTGCAGTCCTAGGAAGGCCTCTGAGTCACACCACCTCCCCATCCCACTCTTACTCTGAAAGTGGGGGATGTAAGATGCTGCAGTCCTTGCAACTGTGCAGCTTATTTCTCCCCCTGGCACCTCATACTTGGCTAGAACCTCTGGCCAGAAAGTGTGGAGGCAGAGCCCAGGGTAAGCAGACACAAGGAGGAGAAAGCAAGCCAAATGTAAACGCTTCAAGAACTGACATGTATTTGAGGGAGGAGATAAAAAGTCTCATTTTATCATTGTAAACAAAATTGGATTCATTTCACAGCCTTCCTTGATTATTTCTAACTGTATATAATTCAGTGGATTAGCTGGCTTGATTAGATAGGGGGACTAGAATTCTAATTGTGAGCCTCTGGTAGGTGAAATGAATTTATGTTCATGGAAAAAACTGAGAGGCATAAAATTACTAGAAGACTCAAACTGTGTCTACACTACAAACTTTGGTCAATGCAAGTTAAATCGGCATAAAGCTGCCACAGCTGATATATTGCTTGTACATGTGCATATTTGAATTGGTGCTGCATGTACTTACCAGGCAGGGCCGGCTTTAGGTCCGTTCCCCCGATTCCCCGGAATCAGGCCCTGCACCCAAGAGGGCCCCGCACCTTTTAATTTTTTCATTTTTTTTACATTCCCAGCGGCGGTCCGGGTCTTTGGCAGCATTTCGGTGGCAGGGGTCCTTCACTCGATCCGGGTCTTCAGCAGCATTTTGGCGGTGGGGGTTCCGGAGCGAGTGAAGGACCCTCTGCCAGCGAAGTGCTGCCGAAAACCCGGACCACCGCCAGGTATTCAAATCAGGCCCCGCAGTTCCTAAAGCTGGCCCTGTTACCAGGAGCACTTTGAGTCAATGTATGGTGCAGTGTAGCATGTGTAGGTATCCCAGTGTGCAACTTGCCACCATACAGCACTATCTTTTGGAAAGTTTCAGCAATGCATGGTGAGGTAGAAACAAGTCACATGGGGTGACTATGAGCAAAGGGTCAACTTCCCAGCATGCAACTGTCTCCATCCCATAATGTCATCTAAACCGCATAATTTTCCAAGCCTTTTTTTTTTTAAATCGCACAAATCCGGGCAGCCTTCCTCACTGTCTACCATCTCTGACAGAAGCATGGAGCTCTGCACTATTGTCATGAGCATTGCAAGCACAGGCACATGATCTTCCAGTATTTGCAGAGCCATAAGAAGAACCAAATCAGCAGGGAACATGGCAATTTCTTGGAGGACAGATTGCTGTGATACCTAGCAAAAACCTATTCAAGGTTTCTGGTGGCTTTCACAGAGCAGCTGCAGATGATGGAGCACCATTTCTGGATCTGAGAAAGAAGCACTGGTGGGATCACATCATAATGCAGGCTTGGAATGACAAGTGGTGGCTGCAGAACTTTCGGTTGCAAAAGGCCATATTCCTGGATCTGTACAATGAGCTCACCCCAGCCCTCCAGTGTAGGGACACCAAAACGAGAGCTGCACTGACAGCAGAGAAGAGAAAGGCAATTGCCCTATGGAAATCTTACAACACCAGATTGCTACTAGTCAGTGGGAAATTATTTTGGAGTTGGAAAATCCACAGTGGGAGCTATTGTCATGCAAGTGTGCAGGGCCATTAGTCATCTCCTGCTACACAGGGACTGTGAGTCTTGGCAATATGAGGGACATAGTGGATGGATATGCAGCCATGAGGTTCCTGAACTGTGATGGGGTGATAGATGGCACACATATCCCTATTTTGGCACCAGCCCACTTTGCCACAGAGTACATTAACAGAAAGGGCTACTTTTCTATAATCATGCAAGCTCCAGTGGATCTCCTGGGAAGCTTCATCGACTTCAGTGTTGGCTGGTCAGGGAAGCTGCATGGCACACGCATCTTTAAGAACATAGGACTGTTCAGAAAGCTACAAGCAGAGACTTTCTTTCCCATCCAGTGGATTACCACTGGTGATGTTAAAATGCCAATAGTGACCCAGCCTACCCCTTGGTTTTCTGATTCATGAAGCTATACATCAGCCACCTTTACAGCACCAAGAAAAGATTCAACTACCAGCTGAGCAGGTGCAGAATGACTACTCCAAGCCAGAGGGCATCTGGAGTGTGTACCTGGTAAGGTCAGCAGAGCAGTTACACACAATGGAGGGCTGCTAGGTGTGCTCGCCAAGTTGGACAATCAGGAAAATGCATTTCAAAAATTTGTGTGGATTTAAAGAGGAGGGAGACTTTCCACTCTCCATGACCCCTGCACAATGGAGGGCACAATTGTGTCAGGTATTATGGGATAGCTGCTGAAGGACTGTTTGGGTTGACATAAGCAACACAGTGTCTACACCTGCATTGCATCAACTTCAGTACATCAACCATGGCTCATCACATCTCGAGGAGGTGGTATTACTGCATTGATGTAACAGAACACTTACATTGGTGGGAAACAAATTTAAGTGTAGACATATGCACAACTAGCTTGACGCAGGGCAGCTTACATCAACCTAATTTTGTAGTGTAGACCAAACTTAAGATCTTTGTATTCTGTGTTTCAATCTGTTTTATTTAATCACCTGCCTTTACCTCTACTCTGCTTCTAGGATGCTAAGAAAATATTGGTTTTAAAGGTAAACAGCAAAGTTTAACAAGATAAACAAATAACTGTGTGTAAGACTTCCAACCAAATGTACCATATATGCAGCCTTAAACATTCCACATACATACATTGACAAACAAAATCAGTTTCCTTTATTATTTGTTAAACACCATTTTCATACTCAGTACTGCACAATCTACAGTTCAGGGAAGTCCTTGTCCAGAAGATCTTACAATTTAGAAAGTAGACCTAGCTAAGACAGGACTTAGCAGGAGACCAACAGAGAGAACGGGATTTATTTCACATGAATGTATATAAATGTTCAGTGTTTTTTATAGCCATGTTGATCCCAGGATTTTAGGGACACAAGGTGAGTGAGGTAATGTCTTTTATTGGACCAACTTCTGTTGGTGAAAGAGACAAGCTCTCGAGCTTACATAGCACTCTTCTTTAAGTCAAATTAACTGGATAATGTTTTTTGAGATTACAAGTTTGGTTGATACAGGTCATAGTGTTGACGTAATCTTCTTAAAGTTCTGTAAGGAGTTTGTCTTGGTACTGCATGACATTTTGAATAAAACACTAGACAGATATAAAATTAAAATGGTACACATTAAATGGATTAAAAACTGGCTAACTGATAAGAACATTGTAAGTGGGGAATCACCATCCAATAGGTGTGTTTCTAGTGAAGTCCCACAGGGATCAGTACTTAGCCCTATGCTATTTAACATTTTTATCAATGACCTGGAAGAAAACATAAAATCATCATAATGAAGAGGGCACTTCATCAATACAGAGCGATCTGGATCACTTGGTAAGTTGGGTGCAAGCAAACAGAATGTGTTTTAATCCTGCTAAATGTAAATGTATACATCAGAGAACAGAGAAGTAAGCTATTCTTACAGGATGGGGGACTCTGGTCTGGTCTACACTACTCGTTTATTCCGATTTTAGCAGAGTTAAACCGATTTAACGCTGCACCCGTCCACACAACGAGGCCCTTTATATCGATATAAAGGGCTCTTTAAACCGGTTTCTGTACTCCTCCCCAACGAGAGGAATAGCGCTGAAATCAATATTACTGTATCGGATTAAGGTTAGTGTGGCCCGAAATCGACGGCATTGGCCTCCGGGCAATATCCCACAGTGCACCACTGTGACCACTCTGGACAGCAATCTGAACTTGGATGCACTGGCCAGGTAGACAGGAAAAGCCCCGCGAACTTTTGAATTTCATTTCCTGTTTGCTCATCATGGAGAGCTCACCAGCACAAGTGACCACACAGAGCTCATCAGCACAGGTAACAATGCAGTCTCCTGAGAATCAAAAAAGAGCTCCAGCATGGACCGCACAGGAGGTGCTGGATCTGATCGCTATATGGGGAGAGGATTCTGTGCTAACAGAACTGCGTTCCAAAAAATGAAATGAAAAAACATTTGAAAAAATTTCCAAGGCTATGATGAAGAAAGGCCACACCAGGGACTCAGTGCAGTGCAGAGTGAAAGTTAAGGAGCTCAGACAAGCCTACCAAAAAACCAAAGAAGCAAATGGAAGGTCCGAGGCAGGGCCGAAGACATGCTGCTTCTACGCTGAGCTGCATGCAATTCTAGGGGGGTCCGCCACCAATACCCCACCCCTGTCCGTGGATTCCGAGGTGAGGGTGGTAATCTCAGCCATGGCTGAGGATTCTGCGGACGGGGAAGATGAGGAGGAAGAGGAGGACAAGCTTGCAGACAGCACACAGCACTCTGTTCTCCCCAACAGCCAGGAGCTTTTTCTCACCCAGACGGAATTACCCTCCCAGCTCTCCCAAGCCAGTAGCCCAGACAATGAAGCCATGGAAGCGACCTCTGGTGAGTGTACCTTTGTAAATATAAAACATGGTTTAAAAGCAAGCGTTTTTTAATGATTGATTTGCCCTGAGGACTTGGGATGCATTTGCGGCCAGTACAGTTATTGGAAAAGTTTGTTAACATGTCTGGGGATGGAGCGGAAATCCTCCAGGGACATCTCCATGAAGCTCTCCTGGAGGTACTCCAAAAGCCTTTGCAGAAGATTTCTGGGCAAGGCAGCCTTATTCCATCCACCATGGTAGGACATTTGACCACGCCATGCATGTAGCAAGTAATCTGGTGTCATTGCATGACAAAGCCTAGCTGCGTATGGTCCTGGTGATTGCTGGCATTCAAGCAACATGCGTTCTTTATCTCGCTGTGTTATCCTCAGGAGAGTGATATCGTTCATGGTAAACTGGTTGAAATTCAGGAATTTAATTAAGGGGACAGAGATGGCCATTCCTACTGGGCTGTTTGCCTGTTGCTTAAAAGAAATCCTTCCTTGCGGGTAGCCAAGCTGGGGGAGGGGAGGGGTGGGAATGGCTTTTTCACATTTGACTAGCAGGGATCTTCCCTGCTACCAGCCACGCGGTATGGGGGGAAGGGCGGTGATTAGCAGTGATCTTCCATGATACCAGCCACGCGGTGGGGGGAGGGGTAAAGTGATCATCCCAGAGAATTGGATGGTGGGGGTGGTTTCTGCTGCTGCATGTTAACAGGAAAGAAGCAGCACTGAACGGGATTTGCTTGGTATTTGGGAAAGGAGGGCACTGTGTATGTGAAGGCTGCAGAAGCTGAAAGACAATGGCTTACCATGGCCACATGCAAGCTGAATTCTGCTGCCTGGACCTGCGTCTGTGAGATCTCTAACACCAAAGCCGCAGGCACTCAATATTAAGATGCAAAATGTGACCTTGTAGTGAAATCACATGTGCTATGTAAGGTGAATAGTGTTGTTCACTGTGAAAGAGTATAAGCATTGTTCTGTAAAATGTATCTTTTTAAATACTTCTCTCCCTTTTTTACCTCCCTCATGCAGCTGAAATTTTTCAAGCTTCCCTACTCCATTCCAAAGGCTATCTCAGATAAGGTGGAGGAAAAAAAAAGACGCGAGACAAAATGTTCTCGGAAATCATGGAAGTAACTCGCAATGAAAGAGCTCATCTGAATGAATGGAAGGACTTGGTATCAAATTACAGGAAAGATGCCAGTGAACGTGAGGACAGGAGGGACGCTTGAGATGAGAGGTGGCGCCAGGAAGATCAGAGGTTTAGGCAGGAAGATATGCGGTGGCGGGATGCAACGCTGGGGCTGCTGCGTGATCAAACTGACATCCTCCGACGTCTGGTGGAGCTTCAGGAACAGCAGCAGGATCACAGAGTGCAGCTGCAGCCCCTGTGTAACCACCCTCACCACTCACCATGTTCCATATCTTCCTCACCCAGACGTGTAAGAACGCGTGGGGGAAGGCTTCGTGCAGCCGCCCACTCCACCCCAGTGGATAGCCCAACCAAAAGGCTGTCATTACTTTGAAATGTTTTTAGTGACCTTTTCCTTCCCTCCTATCCTCCTCCCAAACCACACCCGGGCTACCTTGTCAGTTCTCTCCCTCTTTTTATAATGACTTAATAAAGAATACATGATTTTTAAATGATAGTGACTTTATTTCCTTAAGCAAGCTGTAATTGAAGGGGGAGGGTGGGTTGCTTACAGGGAAGGAGTCAGTCAAGGGGGGGTTCATCAAAAGGAAACAAACACAACAGTCACACCATACCCTGGCCCGTGATGAAACTCGTTTTCAAAGCTTCTCTGATGCGCACCGCTTCGTGGTGTGCTCTTCTAATCGCCCTGGTGTCTGGCTGCGCGTAATCAGCGGCCAGGTGATTTGCCTCAGCCTCCCACCCCGCCATAAAGGTCTCCCCCTTTCTCTCACAGAGATTGTGGAGCATACAGCAAGCAGCAATAACAATGGGGACATTGGTTTGGCTGAGGTCTGAGCGAGTCAGTAATGTGCGCCAGCGAGCCTTTAAACGGCCAAATGCACATTCTACCACCATTTTGCTCTTGCTCAGCCTGTAGTTGAACAGCTCCTGACTACTGTCCAGACTGCCTGTGTATGGCTTCATGAGCCATGGCATCAAGGGGTAGGCTGGGTCACGCAGGATAACTAGGGGCATTTCAACATCCCCAACTGTTATTTTCTGGTCTGGGAAGTAATTCCCTTACTGCAGCCATTTAAACAGAGTAGTGTTCCTGAAGACGTGAGCGTCATGAACCCTTCCTGGCCATCCCACGTGGATGTTTGTGAAACGTCCCTTGTGATCCACCAGTGCTTGCAGCACCATTGAAAAGTACCCCTTGCGGTTTACATACTGCGTGCCCTGGTGCTCTGGTGCCAAGATAGGGATATGGGTTCCATCTATCGTCCCTCCACAGTTAGGGAATACCATTGCAGCAAAGCCATCCACTATGACCTGCACGTTTCCCAGAGTCACAACCTTTCATAGCAGCAGCTTAATGATTGCTTTGGCTACTTGCATCACAGCAGCCCCCACAGTAGATTTTCCCACTCCAAATTGATTCCCGACTGACCGGTAGCTGTCTGGCGTTGCAAGCTTCCAGAGGGCTATTGCCACTCACTTCTCAACTGTGAGGGCTGCTCTCATCTAGGTATTATGGCGTTTCAGGGCAGGGGAAAGCACGTCACAAAGTTCCATGAAAGTGCCCTTATGCATGCGAAAGTTTCACAGCCACTGCGAATCGTCCCAAACCTGCAAAACTATGCAGTCCCACCAGTCTGTGCTTGTTTCCCGGGCCCAACATCGGCTTTCAGTGGCTAGAACCTGCCCCATTACCAGCAGGATCTTCAAAGTGCAGGGGCCCGCGGTTTGAGAGAATTCCGTGTCCATGTCCTCATCACTCTCGTTGCTGCTCTGCCGTAGTCGCCTCCTCCTCACCTGGCTTTGCAGGTCCTGGTTCAGCATAGACTGCATGAGAATGTGCGAGGTGTTTACAATGTCCACGATTGCGGTCTTGATCTGAGCAGGGTCCATGCTTGCTGTGCTATGGCATTTGCACAGTTCACCCAGGAAAAAAGGCGCAAAACGGTTGTCTGCTGCTTTCAAGGAGGGAGGGGTGAGGCTGTACCCAGAACCACCCACGACAATGTTTTTTGCCCCATCAGGCACTGGAATCTCAACCCAGAATTCCAAGGGACGGGGGAGACTGTGGGAACTATGGGATAGCTACAGGATAGCTACTCACAGTGCAACGCTCCGGAAATCGACGCTAGCCTTGGTACATGGACGCACACTGCCGAATTAATGTGCTTAGTGTGGCCGTGTGCACTCAACTTTATGCAATCAGTTTTACAAAACTGGTTTATGTAAAATCAGAATAATCCTGTAGAGTAGACATACCCTCTATCCTTGGAAGCAGTGAATCTGAAAAAGATTTGGGGGCGGTGATGGTTAATCAGTTGAACATGAATTCCCAGTGCAATACTGGGTCCAAAGGGCTAATGCAATCCTTGGATGCATAAATAGGGGAATTTCAAGTAGGGGTAGAGAGGTTATTTTACCTCTGTATTTGGTACTGGTTTGACCATTTCTGGAATATAGTATCCAGTTCTAGTGTCCACAATTCACTAAGGCTGTTGAGAAATTGGAGAGGGTTCAGAGAAGAGCCACAAGAATGATCAAAGGATTAGAAAATATGCCTTAAAGGAATAGACTCAAGGAGTTCAATCTGTTTAGCTTAACAAACAGAAGGCTAAGTGGTGACTTGATTACAATCTGCAAGTACCCACAGAGGGAACAGATATTTGGTAGTGGGATCTTCTATGTAGCAGAAATAAGATACAGCACAATCCGATGACTAGAAGTTGAAGCTAGACAAATTCAGTCTGGAAATAAGGTGTAATTTTTTAACAGTTTGACCATTGGAACAACTTACTAAGGATTCTCCATCACTGGCAATTTTCTAAAATGAAAACTAGTAATTAACTTAGGGAAGTTCTGTGGCCTATATATATAGGTCAGACCAGATCAGCATTCCTCAAACTTTTTGTGCCATTTGCACTTAAAAAAAAATAATCTTAAGAACATAAGACCAGTCATACTGATTCAGACCAAAGGTCCATCTAGCCCAGTATCCTGTCTTCCAACATGGCCAATGTCTGATGTCCCAGAGGGAATGAACAGAACAGGTAATCATCAAGTGATCCATTCCCTCTCATTCATTCCCAGCTTCTGGAAAACAGAGGCTAGGGACATCATCTTGACCCCCCTACTAGAAAAAATTGCAACCTCCTACCTTCAGCCCAGCTGGGTGCTCCAGGCTTCAGCGGCAATTTTGAGGTCACAGTCCACAGCTGGAGAACCTCAGCATGAGATGATCACAGTGGTCCTTTCTGGTCTTAGAGTTTCTGAATCTATGTGATAACCGCCAACAGAAAGAGACTCACCATATGAGCTGCCCAACTGACCATGGAAAATGGTTGTAGCAGACTCATTACCATCAATGAAAAACAGTACTTGATTGCAGTGGACTTATATTCAAACTTTTGGGAGGTCGATGTCCTGCCTGCTACAAGAAACAAACCAGTGATTAGCAAACTGGGGCCTGCTTTGCAAGATATGGCATTCCACACATGGTAGTCACTGACTCTGGACCCCCAGTTTGCATGCAATTTGCATGCAAATAGAAGTCTGACCATCATACCTCCTCCTCAACATAGCCACAGAATAATGGTAAGGTGGAATCAGCCGTGTAAACAGCTTAAGAGACAGTTACACAAAGCTGTTTCTTCTGGTTCAGACCACTTCTCAGCACACAGGACTACCCCCTCACAGAGGTGCCCACACAGTCCAGCACAAACACTGAAGGGACTAAGGACCAAATCCTGAAAGGGCTGTTATTGAGGGATACCAGCAGACTAGGAAATGTGGGGAGTTAGGCTGGAAGCACTTAGCCATATGGGCAGAGCAGTCCACAGGATTTAATAATGTTCCACTTGTTCAACTTAACCTACATTCAGCTTCACTCTTTGCAAATGAAACACACATCATTCCTCTGCCAGTTCCACTGAATTTTTACTGATGCAGACTTTTGTGTGAGAGTTGGTACAACTGGGTCCTGGTCTATTGATTGGTATCTTTTTAGAAACACAGCTGTTTCTGTTCTTATTTAGCACAACTTTTCAACAATGATTTACTTCCAATAGCAGAGTCTCAAAGAAAAACAGTCCCTTTAGGGTACAGGTCCTGCAGTCAGGATATCATGACTCATCCGTTATGAGTCATGAAGGCCTATAGCAATAAGAAGGTGCAAACCAATGACACAGTAAAAGATGGAGACATATCTATTGATACTGTTATGAAACTACACAACTTCCGCATATGCTTCTGAAAATGCATGGACATCTCATTTCAAGATAGGCAAAATTATAATAAACAATGAGGCTTTGGTTCAGGAAAGCACTTAAGTAATGCTTAAATATATTTTTGCTCTGCAATATACTTAAGTATGTGTGTAACATTAGCCATGTGTTTAGGTGCTTTGCTGAAGTCTGAATTTGAGACCTGTTGCTAAAAAAGATTTAGACGAAAAATTTCAAACTGACAACCTACAGTTAGACACCTGCATAAGTGATCTGAGTTTCAGAGTTGCTGAGAATCATAACTCCAACTGAAATCAGAAGGAATTGCAAATGTGCACTGCCTCTGAAAAATCATGCCATTTATCCAGGTGCCTACGTTTGGGCTCTGATGCCTGGCATGAAGGCACTCACATTTGAAAATGATAGCTTTTGCTTTTAAAAATCCTCTTGCCAGTTCTCACATACAGGGCCACCCAGAGGATTCAGGGGGCCTGGAGCAAAGCAATTCCAGGGGCCCCTTCCATAAAAAACAGTTCCAATACTATAGAATACTATATTCTCGTGGGGGCCCCTGCGGGGCCCAGGGCCTGGGGCAAATTGCCCCACTTGCCCCTTCCTCTGGAAAGCCCTGCTCACATATTGCAAGAGTTAAGCAAGCAAGTTTGGAATTTGAACTTAAGTTGTACAAACAACTCCTATACACAGAGCAATGGACCATCTACCTTATTTAAGAAAATGTATACTGCAACTGTTTCATGGTCTCGCCTTTGAAGTATCTGTACAGAACCAGTGCTGCTGTATTTAATGATAACAAATTTATCTAGCTACAGAGAAATAGATGTTAATTTTAAAAAGTATTATGTGTAGAAAAAGAAAAATGGAAGAAAAGAACTGCTGCATGCTTCTGTTTGTGGACTTTCTGAATTTTCATGCTAAATGTGAGTTTAATGTTATTCATGAAAATACCAGCTCAGCACAGTTGAATAAGAGACTATATCCACTCCTACTTTCTGTCATTTAAGTTTAGCAGATGTACACAACCAAACTGCAAGGAGGAGGGGGGAAAAACAAAAATGAAACTCAAAAAAGGCTGGCAAGAGAAGTGTCCTTTGCCCTTCCTTTCATAGTATTTTGCAAATTTCTCTGCTAGTAGTTAGGAATCTTTTTAAAAACGTCTTTCAGGCAAGAGTGGAAGATTACATGAATAAACGTGTATGGAGTCTCATGAATTTAATAGAACCATTTTAGACCCAATCATTGCTCTTTCCAGAATGCACTTTAATTTGGAGCTGAAATTCCCACTTTGATTTATTTAGCAGGTTATCTTATGCAAGGTAAGCCTTGCACATGATGTGTGTGTAAGTCAGACAAACATTTCACTTGACAGTACTCCTGACTGGACTATATTTCAGGAGAATTACAGAGCCACTGCTGAAATATAAGAAAAAGCTGGCAATCTAAACAGACTCATGTATAAATACCAAAGATCTAGAACGGACTGTGACCTACCCTCACTACAAGTCTTCTGCTTCCCAGGAATCAAGGTCATGGTCAGCCTTTGTGCCCTCATCACTATTCACAAAAACACTGACAGCAGAAATAGCTAGTACTTGTCTGGTTTAGGGTTTTCTTACTTTAAATATTTGCCTGACCAGGAGTCCCTGCTTGTGTGTGGGATCAATATGGGGTGAAGGAGGATGGTATCCTGGGCACTAATCATCTACATAGATTGCCCCAATCTGCTTCTACTGCCCAGGGGTTTGGTAGCACCTTTATCCTATTGTATTCCCCACCACATGGAGATTGGGCCAAACAGATCTGCTCCTGAGTCTGCCCCACACATAACTCCTATGCTGACATGTACAGTGTGCTGTTGTACGAGGTTAGATCCAGGATTCATAAAAAACTGGTAAGTTCAGCTGCATGGTCTTCTGCATCTTCTGCTCCAGAGAGCAGCACAGTAGCCATTCTGGAGTGTCATGGGCTTCTGCAGCCCCTCCTCATAGCCCTGGAAATTACCTTCTAAGTCATTATTGCAGAAATAAAGTGAATTTATTACAAGAGTAGCACACTTTCATACTGCATGTTGTACAAACAGCCTCATATTTATCCAGAACAATATTGAAGATTAAATAAGGCAATATTGTTTTTCGTCAACACTTTATATGCATGCAGCCACATAAAACTGCATGAGAATGTAACTGATCTGGGAAGATTCTGCTCCTGCTTTCCTAACAATAAGTCCCAATCACCTACAAGAGGGAACTGGGAGCTAGGAGGCACAGAATTCTGTTCTCAGCTCTTCTATTCACTGGCCTTGACCTTTATACTATTTTACAAAGCTTGCTTAGCTAGGGGCCACACCACTCTCAGGAGGGCAGTGGATATAATTATACCCACTTTACAGATGGAATAACATCAGGCACAAAGTGATATAAGAAGTTGGTGTCTGAGCTGGAATTAGAACCCAGGCCCAGATATCTGCTAGGTGTTTACTGTAAAAGACCACAAATCTCCTCCTTGATAATTCCTTAACCAAGCTTTCTCCTGGGTACCTACATGATGATTGGGGAGGAGAGAGACCTTCCAGTTATATGCCCCCAAAGTAGAATCCCTCTCCCAAATTATATTTGGAAAACCTAATTCAAGACTTGGTCTCTCTTCTCTTTCTCCCTTACGGAATTTATAACAAATTTAAAACACCTAATAAATGACCTAAAATAGCATTTGTGTCAATATGTGGCCTGATTTTGGTCTCACTAGAGTAATTCCACTGACAACAATGGATTTACACAAGTGTCAAACTGGCAGAAGTGAGGCCAGAATCAGAAGCCTGCTACTCATCAGTTTAATTACCTCCTGTTTCCTGTGGCTATTTCCAAGGAAAGAGAGCAGTGACTTCACCCTTGCACGTCCATGCCAGTAATTAGCCATTGATCATTAAATGTCTGACTCAAGTCACTATTTTCTCAATAATATTATTGAAATCTTATAGAAACTATTTTTCTTTTTCTACCACTCGAGTTTCCTGAGCCTGAAGCACTCCCTCACACAAAACTCCTATTGGATCAAATCCTGAAGTGCTCACACAGTTTTTATTCAGTACTAATTCCACCCAAGTTTCCTAGTGACTTCAATCACTTTCTCCCATTGTGTTAATAAGGAGTCCAGGACTGGGCCCAATCATCTTGTGTACCAGTCTGCAATTTGGACACAAAGAAAAGTGATTCATGTTAAGGGCTGTGCTTAAGAGCAAATAGTTCTGTCCACTAAGCCAAAGCCTCTACATTATCATTAGGTTATCTATCCAGGGACTGAGTCTGTCTCCCTTGTTCATGCCCTTACTCAACAAAGACTCCCATTCATTTCAGTAGGAGTTTCAATGGAGTAATTCAGCATAAGAGTAGTGGGATCAAGCCCATTATCTAAGCATAAAGCCTAAGGATAGAGGGTAAAGGGTTTTTTCCCCCTTAGTGTGCCATTCTGCTAGTCCTCCCTGAAAAGGAAAATGTACTATTATAATGCAGATTTCCTGCAGAATCTCATAGATCACTCTGTGCTGGGATTTCACTTTTCAGCTGAAATAAATTTCTGCAGAGGTATTGTTCTTTTATTCAACAGCTTTTTTTTTTAAACACAGAGCACCATAACTGTGCTTCACTAATTTATTGTAAAGTTGTCGAAATGTTCAGTTTTTGCTTAGGGCTTCAAGAATCAAGTAACACTTAAATGAGTTACACTGAGGTCCTTTTTACCCTTTTCTTCTTTAATTTAAAACTCACCATTAAAGGTTAAAAGTAAAACTAAATGACCTGAAAATTCCACTAGTTCTGTTTTCATATATTCATTTCCAATCAAGTCTGCTTCTTCTTTCATACTTTCCAAAGATTTGTTAAAAACCATTATCACTGGAACATTGACCTTAACATCCCATTTTCACTTCACTCTCATTTGTGGCAGGCCAGAGTGACAGTGACGATCTCACTCTGCTTGTCATTAGAGGCCAAATTTAGCCCCTGTGACATTTCGGAGCACGGAGCCAGCCAGAACTCCATGGCCTGGCCAGGGGCCACAGTCAAGAAGCAGAAGGGGAATTTAGAGTGATGCCTGTGTACCATGACTGCAAACCCCCATTGTCCTGGCCAGAGTAATCTGTGAATTCACCCCAAGGGGATGATATTGGAGATGTCTTGTGCATGTACTGGACCTCTCTGGCCCTGAGATGGTGACAGGATGGTCTTCTGCAGTGCAGCACTCGAGGATTTTGAGGGGACCACACAGCCCAAAGTTTACCATCAGGTGGCAGTTTCAAAAATGAGGAGTAGATAAGATGGAAGTGATGGCACCACTGTGAAGAAACTCCCAGTGGGAAAGAATAGGTAAAGGGCATATCTGCACATCTCATCACCCTTCCACACACAGGTATTTTCATCTGAAGGCTGGGGACAGATTTAAGAAACCAATTCTGATCTTGTTCTCTTTTCAGCCTGCAGCTGCTCTCTGGAGCTTACTACAGCTTTTGGGGAGCTAGAGGGAGACTGGTCAACAAACAGCAAGACCTTTAGGGGAGAAGGTGCTCATTTGCATCAGCTACCTACCCCTGAGAAACTCCATGGGTCCCCACAACAAAGCTAAGCACTGAGCCTCTCTGCAGCACTTTCCACATAGACCAGATGATGCTTGAAATCAGTAAGGCTGATTGAGATACCAAATGAGCAGGCATAAAGTGTTAATGCACCCTATGCCCCTGCTTACCTAGGCCTGAAGAAGCAGCCTTAAGTGCACAGTTCTCAGACAGTCAAAGGAGGGTTGTCTGTCCTATATTTAGAACAGCATAAGATAGAATCATGCCTTTACTATCTTGCCCTGGGCAAAGGGGTGGGGAAATCAATGCCAGCCTTGGAGATCATGGTTACTGAGCCATCCTACCAGTACAGGGCAAGTTGACCCATGGAGTCCAGAGGGGCATGAGCTTGAGAGCACACCGTACGGCTACTTCCAAAAGGAACAGTAAGGTGTGCCCTTACAATGCCTACTACACCATACACATGAAAACCAGCATGCCCAGTCATATACTGTTAGTCCAGCTCTGTGGCTTCATTAACTGGGTCCCTCTATTAGTGTTCAAGAGAGTACTTGGGCCCTGATTCAGCAAAACACTGAAGCCTGTGCTTAAGTCCCTTGACTTTGGTGGCCCTGAAGCACTTGCTTAAAATTAAGCATTTGCTTAAAGATCTGCTGGACAGGAATGGATTTAAGCACATAGGCATGTCTTTTAAGTGCTTTGCTGTAAGAAGGACCTTTCTCTGCTGCTGCATTGGTGCTCTTGATGTGAAGTATTTCTCTGTATTTTCTGTCCTCCATAAACCACAGAATGCAATAGAGAATTCAACCTTCACTTTAAAAACCTTTGATCTTAGTTAATATCAGTTGGAACCCCCAAAACTAGCTCCATGAGCTAAATTCTGTCTTCACATATATATGTGCCACTCCTCCTGAGTTTCTTGCACACAAATCCAAGGACAGAATTTGGCCCTGGTTATGTTGGCATGTACATCACTACCCTAACTATCATTCTCTTTCTGAGGTTAAATACAAAACACAACTAGAGAGATCCCTGATAAGACCAAGTCTCTTGCTTATACTTAAAATGCCAGGCTCCCATAGATGGCATTAGAAAGATACCTCAATATATATGAGTCCCTGAAAAGAAAAACTGATTCAGAATTTTTTTAAAAATGTTCAAATTTACACCAAAAAAGGTTAGCAGTAAAATGATACATTTTAAGCACTGATGACTGTGCCTTATGAGTATAGCTTTACCCAGTGCATAATGCATGAGCGGTAAAATAGGTCAAACCCTGGAAGCATTTATATCTTTGAAATCATTATGAATGCAATATAGCGCATCACCACTTGCATAAGAGTTGCAAAGCAAAGCCTTCTGAGGAATGCAAAGCATACTGAAAATCCTTGCTCATGTGGCAGATTAGAGAGCTACTGCAATTTTTGGACCCTTTCCCATTTGATACATTTTTGTGGCCAGTACTTCTAGATTTTCTCTCCTATGTGAGATAAAGAAATTCTATGTTTTTCATATTGCTTCTAAAACTTTTATTGTTTGTGACCCAACATTTCCGTATGTTAGCAATGATATTGTTTTTCGTGCAGGGAAATCTGGTCACCCCATTAGTACTCTGCTTGGGTTTTTTTATTCCATAGTTTGTTTTCAATGCCTCCTCTCCCACAAACAAAGAATGCTCATTCACTCTACCTACCCTTACTGCTAAAGTTATGTCAGTGTCAGATAATGAGAAGGCTTTGTTATTTAGCAGGCAAATAATAGAGAGCCTTTGTGCAGGGATAATTACAGTGGTTTGGATATTCCTGAATTAACTCTTGGGTGAACAGTCATCACAGTACATCACTAATGTATACATTAGCACTCTCCATTTTATCCTCACACCATCATCATCATATTGCACTCAAAAAACAATCTAGGGCCATTTTTATAGTATTGACTTCATTACAATTTGCTTAATTTTGTTATATTATTTTAACAAAACAACCTGAATTTCTTGCATTTTACCTCTGCCTGATTTGCTAAATCAGGAACAATAGGGTGTTGTGAAGATTAATTGGTAAATGTTTGCACAGCTCTTTGAAGATATATGGCCTGACTCATTGCTGCCTTACTTCAGTTTTATGCTGGTGTGAAACCATGGAAATCAGTGGCATAAATCTGGAGTAATGTAGCAGAGGATCCAGCCCCCCAAATACTATCATTACTGTACCTGTTCATGTTGCCACTGGTACAATCACACCATTTCATATTGCAGAAATGGATAGTCTCCACATCATGTGAATGTGAACATTATCGTCATGATTCGTTGGAATCAAATTCCATTCGATAACACCTGTGGAAATCCATGAACTTAAACTGGAGTTCCCTGGTTGTAAGGGAGAGTAGAATTTCACCATTAATTTCTGATCTCTTGCTACTCAGTTGACAAATGAAAGTGTAAATGTACCATAGCAAAATAGCTTTCATTATAACATGGAAGCCCTCTGCACTCACTGGCATCTTATTACCAGACTGGGTCATAAAGAGCTGCTCAAAGAGTGTAAAGAGCATTAAATATTTACGACCAAATTGTGTTGCATGGATTAATATATATCATGCCATCCAATCTTTAATATGATATCTATTTGTAGTAACCAACAAGCATTAAACACATTGGCTATGTATTTCAATATTGCCATGGCTTCTTGCTTCAGATGCTGATGTACAGTAAGTCTAATAATACTTAGCCGTTTGCCTAACAGATTGGTCCTGTCCTGGGGTCTGACTGGGCAGTGTTGGTGCAAATCAAGAGGGGGCAAGGTACAAACATTGCCTGACACTCACTGGCCCTGGGATACTGAGGTGTCAATCCAGTCCTCCAAATAAATTAGAGAAGAATTCAGGTTATTCTAAATATTTCCAGATGACATCTCCCCCCAGAGAGCTGAGGATTGCTGGAGCATAGTAATACCCAGCAATGCCTCCTTTTGCCCCAGCCCATACTTCTTATCCTAATCATCAGGAGATGGGTGATGTCAGAGCTGCTGTGGCAGCTCTATGCCACTCATGAAGTCTCCTATTACATAGGGAGACCTTCAGTGGTTGGCTAAGCTGCCTGAATCACACTGAATATTTGGGCCTGGTATCAATTTCTTACATTTCTTCTGTGACAATATTTGGCCATGCCCGCTCCCTGCAACTGCAAACACTTTTTTTTCATGACTGAATGTCATGATACATATTAATTTATGCAGCTCTGTTTCAGAGGAAATTTTTTAAGCTCCTGTCCCTTTTTATTTGTGTATCTTTTCACGACAAAGGGAGCATCTCACCTGGAATGTTAACATGATGCCACCTGCACAAGGGCATGTGAACATGGCCCAGTAAATCAAGAGATGCCAGCAAAAGTGAAACATCATCTCCACCATGCTCACAGAGGAAGACATCCTTTCAGCTAGGCAACATCTCTTCTAGTCCATAGGTAATACTATAATTTTTTTTAAGTACAAACAAAATACAAAGTTTATCGAGAGAAAGTAATGCTGTTATTATGGAACAAAAAGTGCTCAGCAATTGCAGTGAATGGTTAGAAATCTATAATTTTATTGCCCAACCTAGTTTGCCTTAAAATAACAAAACTATGACTGTTAGAGATGGGAAAAGACCTATTTAGTCATTTTTTTCCTGTCTTATTATTAATTAAGGGTTTCTCCCTCTAGTATTCTTGACTATTTTGTTCAGTTTTAAATTACTCAAGCAATGAGGGTTCCATCGCTTCCCTTGGGACACTATTCCACAGCCTCACAACTTTCACTACTAGGAATTTTTTTCTGGGGATCTGCATATTTTTTTCTTCATTCAGTTTCATCCCATTACTCCTAGAGTATGTCTACACTACCCACCAGATCAGCAGGCAGCAATCGATCCAGCGGGGATCAATTTATCTTGTCTAGTCTAGATGTGACAAATCAATGCCCAAGCACTCTCCTGTCAACTCCCCGTACTCCAGCACCGTAAGAGGCACAGGAAGAGTCGATGGGGGAGCAGCAGCAGTCGACTCACCACAGTGAAGACACCAAGGTACGTCGATCTAACTATGTCAACTTCAGTTATGTTATTCATGTAGCTGAAGTTGCATAACTTAGATCGAACTCCCCCACCCAAATTGTAGGCCAGGGTCTAGTTATATCCTGCTGGCCCATTTCATATGGTTCATATAACATTCTGTTTTGTCATTTAATCTCACATGCCAATAAGCATTTCTTTCCTGCTGGAGTGAGATTTTGGGCTAAATCCCAACTTCAGTAAAGTTACTGGATGTAAACTGAGAAGACAGCATTTGGTTTGCCACAATAAAGTCCTTTATCCCTAGACAATGAGCAAAAACATTCATCTGATACTTAAATTCGGGGGAGGGGGAAATGAACACTTTATTCTCCCCTCCCCTACCAAATGTTAGGTTTTTGCACATACAAGACTGTCTGCCTCTCAAATTCACTTGGGCACTTAGAAAACAATTCAGACCTCAATCTGCCTCCCCACCCACCTCTGGCTAATCTAACCTTCTGGAGCTGCTAGGCAGATTGCGTTGTAGTTCACATTTAAGGGGTAAAAACGTCTATTCTGTCTTACAGGATGTGATGCAAATCATATATTTGTCCAAATTATTATCTGAGTGAAAATCATCTCTATGCAGAAGATTGACACAGGCCTATGTACCACTATAATTCCATTTATGCCCTATTTCACGATAAATGCAGATTCCAGGACCTCCTTTCATGTAGCTGCGTGGAAGGCAAGGTCAGTTCTGTGGAGGGTCACTTAACCATCATGGGTTATTAAATCTGGTAACGTACACCCAGATATTACAATGAAGGGCATAGTTTCTTGAAAATGTTAATTATTATTGTTCTTCCACTCCTCTGTGCTTTCACAATCCCTTAGGGACTAGCAGCTTAACCCTTCATGCCTGTGTAAAGAAAGTTGAGGACTTTGTTGAAAAGCCTTTAAAATTTTTCATGCATTTTTGCTACAAAACAGTAGAAAAATACCAGGAAAGGAAATGCACAGTTATCTTTTTATCTAACACTTAAACCCACGATGGGAGAAAGAGAAACCAAACCATCAGCACTCAAAAGAACAAGTAAGTTTCAGGAGTTTAGTGTTAACCTTAAATTGAGCTAATGAAATGTTTAATAGTAAAAGTGTTTATGGCTTTTTGTTTCAGATATGTAGCCTTTGATTTGGAACACAGACACCGGAAAAGGACACTCAGCTCAGCATGCCTTCTTCTTTCAAGCTTACAACCCTTCGTTCTCTGTAGTCTGTCTGTCCCTTTTCAAGCATATCTGCACTCACTCTCAGTTGGAAAAAGAACCTTGGCCAAAAGGGTCACACCCGAGTTCCTAAAGTAAGGTCCCTAACTCCAGAGCTCAGCACTTAATTCAATAGTTAGGTAGCCAAAATAAAAACTCAACTTTAGGCATCCAGGGCCAATGTGTCTGGTTTCTGAGGCCTTGGTATCTATTTGTATTACTAATTTTCTGAGCAAAATAGTTTTGTCAAAAATATACACTTAGTCTTTGTTTCCTGTTGCATATGGTCAAGTGCCTTTATGGATTGCAAAGGTAGAGGGTTGGATTAAGTGAAACTCTTCAAAATTTATAATATAAACATTTGGTCCCCTATAAGTGTCCCTTTGTCTAGTGAAAATATGTTCCATTTGCTCAGCCTTCTTTATTTTTAATACACATTCTGGAATGATAGACAGTTCAAGACCATTAGAGCCCTTCGGAACTAGTCAGCAGGATGTCCTGTTGTGTAGCAGTGAAGAAAATGAATGGAATAAATGTGGTGAGCTTCATTTTTTTTCTTTCTGCAAAACTAAATTTCTAAGGCAAATAAGTGTGTAACTACATTAAATCATAGGTATCTAGTAGGAAAAGGTGAAGCCCAGTGTGTCTGTTAGTGGAGAAAGGTAGATTCCATCTGCAAATTTCCTAGGCTGTGTGTAAGTTAGGCATTTCAAATTAGTTGCTTTATATGTTCTTGTGTTTTTATTTCTTCTTTGTTTTTTCTGAAGTGGGTAAAAAGAAAAAAAAGAGAGAGAAAAATAAAGTAACCCATCAATACTCACCCTTTCAGGTCTAGGTCTATTCCATTCTATCCAGGTCCTTATACCACGCTCATTACTGTAGTATCTGAGCACCTTCCAGTAGTGCATTAAGGACCATGACAACACATTTGTCACATGTTTATTCTCTCTTCCTCTCTTTGGGAGAAGATGTGTGTGCAGTGGAGTGATTTGGTTTGGAGATATTATAGGCAAGGTCAAAGAGTGGAGGGTGATAAGATTAGTGATGGCCCTTCATTCCTGTGGGAGTTCATTCCACAGTCTTGGGCCAGCACCTGAGATAGTTCTGTCGCCTGCCTCTTGTCTAGTGCCAACTGCCCTAAACTCCCAGTGAGCCAGAACTGTCAACAAAGATTGGTGTTGACACAAGGGACTACATTCCCCAGGGATCTGCAGTACTTCCAGGCCTCGCCAGCCCAGCAAGTAAGAGACTAAGTTCAGGAGCCCTTCTTCCATCCATAGCACCACAGCTAACCCACCAGAATTGACCCACAAATGGATTTCTCTCTTTCTCACACACACACAATTACACACAGCCCATTCCAAAATACAAAGAAGTCTTATCAACCTCAAAGTTGGCCAGTTAGATCTAAAGGCTGAGGTAGAAATGTTTTATCTTATTTGAAATGAATTGAACAAGTTCTTGTATTGATATCCTAAAAATCAAGGTATTCACCAGAATTCCAAAACTGTACTAATGTTCTTGCCATGTTGTAACAAGAAACCAAAAAGAAGAAAACAGCTGCTATGATTCTAAGAGATCTCAACACCATTTTTATTGGACTCTCTTAGCTAGGCTCTACTGTACACAAATAAAAGTGATTTGATTGCAATTAATTTGACAAGTAATTCCAAATCCTAATAGTAATGTTGCTCTGACTCGCTGGTCTCAGTGACTTATTTTTGGTTTGTCAGGCCATTTATCGGTGATCGGAGAAGGTGCACCTTCACTTCCAAGATGTTCTTCATGAAGTTACATGCAGGCAGGCTCTTTGACCAGCCCCTGCCTGGGAAGGCTTCAGCTAGGGCACCTCCCAGTTCCTCAGGCATGCACCCCCTCTGTAGCGTAAACTCAAATTATACCATCTTGCACTGCACAGGTAACCGTACAGCATAAGGTCATAAAATTCTCCCCCTTCCTCAATGTGGAAAGCAACAGCTTTCTGCCCCTGAGTTATGATTTCCACGCACTGGTTTAGATAAAGCAAAAACACATTTATTAACTACAAAAGATAGATTTTAAATAATAATAAGGGATAGCAAACAGATCAAAGCAGATTACCTAGCAAATAAACAAAAAATGCAAACTAACCTTAATATACTAAATAGATTGGATATGAATAGCAGTAATGTAAGTGATGATACAAGCAGGCTGCAGATTCTTAAGGGGCAGGCTGCACTTGCTTACAGATTGGAATCCTCAGGTGTTTCATTCACAGGCTAAAAACCCTTTAGCCTGGGTCCAGCACTTCCTCCAGTTCAGTCTTTGTTCCTCAGATGTTTCCAGGAGTCTTCTTGGGTGGGGAGTCTGTGAAGAACCAAGATGATGTCACTCATCTGCCTTTTATCGTTTTTGCATATGTCAGGGACCTTTTGTTTCAAAGCTTGGTTCCCATACCAGTCAGTGGAAAAATACTGACATCCCAAGATGGAGTCTAGCACCAGGTGCCCTGGTCACATGTCCCTGTAGAATCACAGCAGCCATCACCCACTGGCTGTTCGGAGTGTTCACAGAAAGGCTCACCAGGTGAGAGATCAGCTTCTCCTAAGGCCTGTTGTTTCTTCCTAATGGCTCATTAACCTGAATGGACCCTTCCCAGCCAGCATTCTAGACTGAAAGCATTTTGCCTAGTGGATGTTGCCAGGAATAGCTACATGTGAAATTAGATACATAGTCAATATTCATAACTTCGGATACAAAAATGATACATGCATACAAATAGGATAATCATATTCAGCAAACCATAACCTTTCCAATGACACCTCACATGCCTTACCTTGCATAAAATACATCATAATTATGATATAATTATATCACACTAATATCACTATAAAGAATATTAGGTGCAGTGCCACACTGACTATTTGAGTGGATGCTGTGGCTTGTAAAACTGCAACCTTAACTCTGAATTACTTGAGTTTCTAACATTTGTTTTTTTGTTAGACACTAATGTTTTTGAAAGTTAATGCTGATATGAGCTGGCAAGTGTTAATTTCATTCCAGCAAAGCTTTAGAATTGTCAATTAAACTCTGAAACATAAGGGTTCATAATGGAAATGGAAACCAACCTTGGTATAAAGCTGCCAACAAGAGAAACAGTATAAATAGATTTATCTAATATATTGGCTATATGTACACAGGCTGCTATTCCTGCTCATGCTTCCTAACAAGGGATGGATTTTAGACAGCAATAACAAGAAATTCACCATGTGAAACATTACAGTACATTTTACTTTAAATACAGCAAATGAAGCATTCCAGCAGGTCGGATGCTGACAATCTCATTTCATCTTTTGATTGCATTTGAAGTGGCAACCTAGGTGACTTTAATTTTTTGTCAGCATATATTTACCTACTAGCTGCATGAAAACTAGCCTTTCTTCTGAAGAATTTCCATCATTGCTAAGAGTAGTACAGCTCCCTCAGTGGTATAGCTCCCTCAGTGGATATGCTGCTATGGACAAAATTCCAGATGGCTGGTAATGTCTTGTCCACCATTTTGTCTAAACCTGCTAAGAGTAGTCCTACACAACATAGAGTTTCCATTAGAACACCGACTGTTGCTACCACTGGTGGAGATGTACTTAGGTGAGCAATGTTGGGAATTGTTTTCAGGCGAAAACCTAGTGAAGACAAGGCCATAGAAATGACCCCTTCAAGCCAACTCTCATTCTGCCCCACTGCTTTCTGAATCCTTTTAAACACATTAAAAAAAGGGGGTTAATTTTTTTTTTAAAAAAAAGAATGGTCTTAGGAAAAGGGGTTATGTCACACTCAGACTATCATGAATGTTTTTAGTGTAGATCTGAACTGTATGATTCAAAGTGGTAAGCACAAAGAAGCCACATATGACTCACCTTATTGCAAATTAATCCCCTGGCAGGGAGGGGCAGGGATCAGAGGTAAAATTTCTAAAGCACCTAAATGCCTTAGAAGCCTCACTTTTATTTTCAAGAGTGATTTAGGAACTTAGGATCCTAAATCTCATTAAAAGTCAATAGAACTTGGGGTATAACTACTCTGCAAATAAAAACCTGTGGCTTGCCCAAGCCAGCTGACCCAGACTCATGGGTTTCAGGCTGCGGGGCTGTTTTATTGCAGTGCAGACTTCCATACTCAGGCTGCGGTCTGACTTCTGGGACTCTCCCACCTCACAGGGGCCTAGAGACTGGGCTCTAGCCCATGCCTGAAAGTCTACATTGCAGTGAAACAACCCCGTACTCCGAGCCTCATGAGCTCGAGTCAGCTGGCACAAGCCAGCCACAAGTGTCTATTTATAGTGTAGACATACTCATAGATTCCAGGTCTAACTCACTTAGATGCTTTTGAAAATTTTATCCCATGTCATCTTCTATGTATATACAGCATCGAGCACACTACTGATACTCCAAAGGTTAGTACGGTCACAATCTCCATGTCTTGTTAACAATTGCAGATGGAGTGTCCCAGTCTTTTCCTTTTCTCTTCCTGGTTCACATTTGCCATGTAACAAGTTTTCATTTGCATAAAACATTTTCAGAAAACCTTTCTGTGAGCCAGCCCTTTCTTTATCCTTCCAAATGGAATGCTAGGATCAATCACGCATCAATTATTGAATTTTTAAAATTAACGAAGGAAGAAAGATTCATTTTGTTTCCTGGTGTTGACAACAGAATCTGTCGATTCATCTTTCTATTTAATGAGGTCATATGGCATCATCACTGTCCTATCTTAGAGTAACTATATCTTCTCTGGGCTTTGGTACACTTGGTCTTATTCAGATTACATGCCTCTTAATAAATAAACCAATAATCAGCAAGATATACCAAGAGCCCAGTGAGTCATGAGAGGCAGTGTGGTCCAGTGGACAAGGAACTAAAGTGTCAGTCATTTCCAGCTCTTCCACTGACCAGTTGTGTGTTGTTGAACAAGTCTGTTTCCCTCTGTTTGACAAGCCAAACAAGTCACTTCACCTCTCTGGTCCTGTTTCTCCTCTATCCTTTGTCCTATCTGTTTAGATTTCATGATTTTTGTCTGTTGCTAAATGTCAGTACAGCACCTAGCATAACAGACCTCAGATGAGACTGAGGATGGTAGGTGCTACCGCAATACAAGAATTGCAGATGGAGAGCACCAGCCTGAAAGCATGTTCAGGTAGAATATTCAAGTCACTAACATCAAAAGATGAGCTCAGGAGTGTAAATAGTGAATTACCAGCTAGCGGAAAGAATTAGGCTAGCCAAATGGCTCAGGAACAATAGCAAGAGACACATTCAGAAATGAATAAAAATAGTATTAGCAGCAACAGTGCTCTTGTTTTTGAGAGCTTAACCTTTTTTTCATCCAGCTTCTTGGCAGATTTGTGTTGCCTACTTCTTATTTCTTTTGTCTGAACACAGTATTTTCAGTCTCTGAACATCTTCTTTGTAGTGGCCAAAACACAGGACATGTGGATGCAGTTCCTGCGCCGACACTGATTTATTTTCTGATCTTCACCAAGTGAATTCACAGATTTTTTTACCTTGCTGTAAAATGGGCATAAGAATTCAGCAATCTCCCAACATACAGGAGTGTTGTGGGATTGATCAGTGTCTGCAAAATGCTTTGTCTTCAGCCAGGCTGGTACGTATGCAAACTATTATTGTTATTACCAGTGAATCACCTTTCTTCCAGACACATTTTCTGAGATTGCCATCAACACCAGTTCAATAGATTGTCACAATGGTAAAACTGATGCTCTCCCCCCAAAACCAACCCTGTTGTATCTCCAAAAATTCCCCAGGTGTCACTGCTCTGGCGGGGAATGAGAGGGGGGGAACTCAAAAGGATGGTCTCAGATCAGGCTTCCGCAAAGCCTTGCTTCTCAATAAGACGCTAAGGGAGTATCATGATGACAGCAGCACTTACATCACTGAAAATAATTATTCTGATCCAGGGACACAAGCTAAGCCATAAGAGTGGTCTTGTAAGCAAAGGTTTGTTTAAAAAGAAACATAAGTATTATGCATTACAGTCTATTGTAAATTGGCTGTAATTTTCTCCTGACGCTCTGTGAATTAAACTAGTTAGGATACCAAATAAATAAATAAATAATATAACAAATGCCACAAAGCAGAAAGCAAGCTCAGTGTCTGAAGGTTAATGATTGCTCATGAAAGCTACAGAAATAAATTATCTGCCTAGGGACACTGTCACATGATCAGCACAAAAGCTGTAACAGCCAAAAATGTTTATGTAGAGGGGGAAAAAAACACTGTCAGCATCACAGAACCCTTCCCCCACTGCTAAATCTGAGTCCCAAGCCAAACAGCTGCTCCTGACTGCTTACATTAAACTAATTTGTGCTGCAACATTGCAGCTGCTTAATTTTTAGTCTGAACTTTATCACCAATAAGTGTTACAATAACAAGTGATTCAGTCGCATCTCTGAAGAAATATCAGCTCCTCAGCAACTAAAACAGTTTAACATAAGTAGATTGCACATAAATGTAAATTTAAAAAAAATAAATAAAGACAATGACCCAGGCAATGCAACTTAAAAACTTGGAGTGGGAGAGACTTAAAAGCCTGTTTTGTTCCTAAATTAATTATAGGACAAATTCTGTCCTCAGATACACAGGCATCTCCCACTGGTGTCAATGGGTGCATATGCAAGGGCAGAATCTGACCCTTCAATGATTGAATATAGAGAGTGTGGAATCTAAATAACAATAGCTCCTGGAAATAAAGATGTCTTGAAACCATCTGAAGGGAGAGGCTAGATTCATTTAGGCCCAGATCCTGCAGTGAATAGTGTGTGGGTGAACTGCTAAGTTTGTGTGGAAATCATGGGGTTTCCCGCAGGCCCAGCAGTCCACCATGTACTAGACATTGCAGGATTGGATCCTTAAAGGGCATATGCAGCTTTTCTCTTCCCCTTTACCCCAAACCTAGCCTGACTTTTACTCCAGTGGAATGTGGGACTGCCTCTATTTGGATTAAATACTTAAGTAGTGTCTGTATGTCGCTCTTGCCGTGGAAGATTCTGATGTGTGTGTTGCTGTGAGAGATTTTTAAAAAGTCACACTCACCATTTAGCTCATTTATATGGTAACAGCTTGAACGTCCTGACCTCTTCCTCCCCCCAGTCCCCATGAAAAAAAATGTGTTCAAACTCGGTTGCATAGAAGGAAGTGTTTTGAGAGTGACTGCAAAATGTTGTTCCTTGGGTAACAGTCCTGCTGCAGTTCCAAAATGTCACATGTTGTTCCTCATGTTTTCCTCTGAATTATTTTCCTAGCCCTGTGTCACAAGCAGAGCCTCATCTTTCTGTTGAAACAGACACTGACCTGAACTGGTTGTAATTCCTGCCAAATATGCAGGCACTGTTTTGCTACATTTTGGAATTTGACTTAGTCCATGTGTCAAGCATTTGCTTACACTTAGGAAAGAACTTTTTTTTTCACCCAGTGTTTGGAATGCACAGAAATTACAGTTTTTAATTAGCTTGATTGATTAATGTTTTTAAGCTGGATATCTTATTACACCTATTATTTCCTGCAAAAAGAGACCATTCAAATTTACTAGTCTTAATTATTAAGAAAATAATTTGAAAGTAAAAATAAACATTCAAGGAGCAATTTTAGTTAAACAAAAACCTGTAGTTTCTAGTTCTATTAATGACAGGGTTCAAAATGTAATGTTGTTTGGTTAATGGGGGAAAATGGGTTTGGGGTTTTGCTAAACTAGGGGTTGTTTAGCTGCAGGCCCCATCTTATGCAAACCTCCAAAGATTAGTTGGAGGAAAGAGGAGTTAAATGAAGCTATCCCCCATCTCTTTTTGAAACAGAACCTGGGAGAGGGGCGTATTTGGCTGGTTGGTTGGGGGTTTTGTGGTGAGGGAGAGGTTTGGTTTATTTTGTAAAAATCATCAGTCGGGGTTTTGGCTTAAAAAGTCAAAACAAGAGAAGGTTTGATATCTGCATGCCCATTTAATCCTGCCCCCAAAGTTTTGGGTGGGGGGGTGACTGGATAAATGGGTTCCTGTTTGTATTTATTACTATTTATGGCATAATGTTGCTAAGTGTGGAAAAAAATTCTGATGGGAAAAAATAATTGCCACAAGCTGTTCATATGGAGGAGGAAAGGAGAATAGAGTAGTAATTCCTTATATCCCTATTGAATCCCTGAGATTCCTCCTCTATTTTTCTCCGCTTCACACTTTAAACCTAGAAACCCTTACAGATGGACACATCTAGGGGAATATACTAGAGATAAGATCAAGATATAAAATTTGAATCCAAATCTCTAAGTTCCGGGGTAGGCTGAATTCTGAGTTTTGGCATAGTCCAGTATAAATACAGTCCTAACCAAATTCACAGCCATGATAAATGCATCATGGACCATGAAATCTTGTCTTTTCAATGGAAATCTGGCTACTGTAGGGGGATTGCAGTATTACCACCCTTACTTCTGCACTGCCTTCAGAGCTGGGCACCCGGATAACAATGGCTGCTGGCCTTGCACCCAACTCTGAAGGCAGCGCCACCACCAGTAGCAGCGCAGAAGTGAGGGTGGCATAGTATGGGGGGTTGTCACTTTTTGAGGTGGTGCAGGACTGGCCTATGTGGGTGAACCCCCAGGGAGCCATGTTCAAGGGGGCGGTGTGGTCACCCCTACACACACACAGCCAGCCCAAGGCCCCTCTAATCCCTGAGTGCTGGGGAGGAGCAGGACACGGCTCCTACTAAACGCCAGGCTCCAGTTGCTAGTCCTGAGCAGGCTGAGGAGGGACAGGACGTCCTCTTCCCCTGCATGGGCTGCTTCTGGGGCTGGATCACATCCACCTCCGGTGGTGGCACAGAAGTAAGGGTGGCAGTACCATACCATGCCACCCTTACTTCTGCACTGCTGCTGGTGATGGTGCTGCCTTCAGAGTTGGGCTCCTGGCCAGCAGCCACCACTCACCAGCTGCCCATCTCTGAAGACAGCACCGCTGCCAGCAGCAGTGCAGAAGTAAAAGTGGCAATACTACAATCACCCTACAATAGCCTTGTGACCCGCCCCCATAACCCCTTTTTGGGTCTGGACCCACAGCTACAACACTGTGAAATTTCAGATTTAAATCTATGAAATGATTAAATATAAGATTTTTTAAATCATATGACCAAGAAATTTATCAAAATGGACCAGGAATTTGGTAGGGCCCTAATTATAAAGAAGTAAGGTGTCATCTGAAGAATATGGAGCTGCGTTTTGGAGCTGGATTGTGAACTTTGTCCACCAAAATTGTCAGGGTGTTTAGATTCTGGCTTCAGGTCCATCTCTATTGTATACATTATTAATTATTAATGTAATTAATTTATCGCACACCATAAATAAAAAAGATACATATGCTGCCCCAAAGAGCTTTCAATCTATATAATGTAAGGCAAACAGAAGATGAAACAAAGGGCATTTCAGAAGAGGTAGTGGGAGAAGATTATAGATAGTGAGAGGACAAAGGATTGGTTGGAGTGAGGAGGCAAGGTGGGGCAAGAAGATTTGTTTCAGCTGTAAGGGCAGCATGGTAGAAGGCATAAAGCCAAGTGTAGGAGAAGGAGACCAAGGGAAGATCATAGGGAATGAGAAGGGCAACAGGAGGAAATATTAAGTGGAAATTTAACTAAGTAGGGCCCTATAGGTGAAGCTGGGAAGTTTAATGTGATGCAAATACAGGGATTCAAAGATGGTGGTAATATACATGTGTAGCCCTTCTTCCAGGTGGAGTTGGCAGTAACAAGGGCCAGGTTCCATATCTAGGGGTTCCTTTTAATGATACAACATAGAACTGGCTTGCCCACCCCACCCAGAATTCTGGGAAAATTACACACTACCCCTGGGTGCCTTTAAGAGGGAATACTTCCCCTCTTGCAAGCACTGAGTCTTAAACCTTTATTAAAAAGAGGGAATGAACTTGGCATTAATTTGGGGAAACATCACAAACATATGACGACAAACAAAACATCTACCCCAGAGTATGTTGGGCTTTGGCCTCAGGTTCTCACCTCACGGTGTGAAAATCCAAGAAACAAATGTTCCTTTAACATGCCACTCCCCTCTCTCTTCACCACACCCCACTCACAGTTGTTGTCCTTGGTCAGCAAAGACCCAGAGTTCAGAGGAGCGTTCGCATGAGTTCACCTCCCACCCCAGTGGGAGGAGTCATTGAGCAGTGCCTGAGCTGCTGCGCTGCTCACTCTGAAGTGCTACCTGCTGCCACAACCACTCCGGCATTCACTCCACACTGGCCACTGCACCGTCATCCATTCCATCACTGGCCACTGCATTGTCATTCACTCTGCCTCTGTGCTGCTGGACCACTGGATGCAGTGTCACTCTACTACAGCCCCTGCAAGGTCTCACCACTTAACACAGCTCTCAGTGGTGTCAGCAGTTAGTGGAGGAGTCTCAATAATAGGGCAGGTTGGTCAGTCTCTGGCACTGGAGGTGTTGCTCTCCGGATGTCAGGGGAGAGTTCATTTAGACCCTGCTTGTACATGTGATGGACTGGAAGGGTAATTGGTAAATTGGACAGTCATATGATACATGTATTCATCACTCCCCTTTCACTGCATTATATGCCCACTAATCCATCCTTCCACTCTTTCCTTCAGAGTTAGTTAAACATTGACAAACTCAGTAGCATCTAACAGCAACCAGTTCCTTTCTAAGCCAATCTGCCAGAAAAACATTTCTTCCTTCTCTCCCCAAATGTAGTATTTTTCATACACACCCAACTTATAAAATAACTGCAGTTTGAATATATGGTGTGGTATAACTCTGATCTGTGGCCAATATTTGTGTAATATTATAAATTATCATGCACCTTCAACCTCTGCATATCTTTCCTCTTGACCCACTAATCCATCTCTACAGAACTTAATCTAACACTCCAGAACCAGAAGGAGCTTCAAAAAAGTATCAGTTAAAAAAATCATTCTTCTTCTCTTCCTCCCAAAATTGCACTTAGCTAAGGACCAAGAGGGTCAAATTCTGTACTGAACCAATGAGAGATATTATAGTCATTAAAATGTCACATATTTAAAACCTGCTACCTTGCAGCCCTGCAGGGCACCAAACAGGAAACACTGCCATTTTCCCAGTGGATCCAAGGCTTGTTTCCAGCCTTGAAAATTTCCTGACATATCACATTTCAACCTCCTGAAGTTTTTAGCTAATTTTTGTAGCTCCCTCTGAGACCTATACAGATAGACTCATAGTAACTAATGCATCTGGGTTTGCAGACAGACACAAACACGAAATTACTCTGATATTGTTTTTCAAACTCTTGAACTCATTTCTCAAGTAGTTTTTCTATTGGCATAACACAGGTAGCCCATTCAAAATGCAAGGGGGTGTGATGTAGCACAAAGGTTATATTGAGTCATCTCTGGGATGACCTACAATAATTCACTCATTAAAAATGTAGTTAACCCAAGTCATGCAATATATATATGCGCTAAGATTATATACATTATATAAATAAGATTATGTACATAATCTTAGCATATATATATATATATATATATATATATATATATTGCACAACTTGGGTTAAATATATTATTACTGAGTGAATTATTGCAGGTCATCCCAGATATGTCTCAATATAACCTTTGTGCCACATCATACCACCTTGCATTATATATATATATATAATACTTAGTGCAATAAATTATTTTTTCCACTCAGATCCTGGCAAAATGTATCATATCCATTCTCATTTTTAGTAAGAAAATATGTCTTCTCGTTTCTAATTATCACATAAGTTGAAGCAGTTAATGAGGTACATAGTAATTTCTAATTCACAGCATTAATGCTCATAGTAATAAGCCTAAAATTTATCATTTTTTGGACACAAGCAAAATGTGAGATATTTTATGAAAATGAAAATTGTACAGCTCTTATTTTATAGAGAGGTGGGCCTGAGCCATAAAGTTCGTATTCAAACTACTCAATAAAGTGTAGGGAGGAGGGGATGCAGGAAGTGTGTCCAGGGTTTTGTGTGTTTTGAAACAACAGAATATATAAAAATCAAATTCTGTGCTCAAACCCATATGTTCAACTCCTCTGGGGCTAGGCTGAGCCTTTAGGCTCAGCATGTAGCTATGCCTCAACAGGAGGAGCATTGAGAAGGAACTGTGACTATGTCACAATCCCTCCCCTGCTCTTTTCCTGATCAAGGCAGGGGGAGAATAATAATTTTGTTGCCATTTTGATAAGGGTTCAGCTCACTTCTATCTTCATGCCCAGCCAGTTCCAGTTGCTAGAGCATAAGTGGTGGCAGAGCCATGATTCCACCCACTCCCTGCCCTAGCCACCACGTTGGGAAGAGCAGGAGCAGGTCAGAGCCTTAACTCTGCAGGGGACTCAGAACTGTGACCCAAGAAGTCCTAACAAAACCTCGCAGCAGGGTAGGTTACTCCCCACCACTCCTCTGAACAGCCACTTAAGGCCCAGGCACTTCCAGTCTAGTTTTTTGACTTCAGTAGAAGTTCAGCTGTGTAGACACATCTGAAGATAAAAAATGAGTACCTCGTTGTATGGCAGTTTATTAATTTGCAGGACAAAACAACAAAAATACAAAAGCTCAGGTCAACATCCCAGAGCTTCACAGAGTTTTATTAACAGCACAGTAGTCAGCTGTACACTGATGAGAGTAATTCAGAAACCCAACATCTGCAATTCAGAGAGTTATCAAACAAATGGTGAAGCCTGCTATTAATATACTGTCTGCACTGATGTCTTCATGCAAAGCATCCTCCATATGGTAGTAGCTTCAGCTTTCTTTATTGTTGTCATCATCATAGATGGCGCCATTCTGGCACACTGCATGCTCATTATGAGTCACCTGTAGTTACCTGATTTATCATAACTAAGGCTACGTTTATGTCATGGACATCATGGAAGTCATGGATTCCATGACTTCCTGAGACCTCCATGACATTCTCTACTTCAGCCCCAGGAGCTGCCAGACTCTGGATCTGGCAGCTAGCAGGGTCCTGGCAGGGTTCCGCTGACAGCAGTGACAGGCAACAGGGACCCCCTTACAAGGTTTCAGCCACAGGTGACAGACTCCTGAGTGGGCCCTCCTTGGGGTTCCAGTGAGGGGCAACAGCCTCACATTGGGCGAGGGGGACACTCCAGGCGGGGGGCTGAGAGTGTCCCATTTTCTCTTGGGAAAATATGGTGACCCTGCAGCTCCCAGCTGCCACGGGCAGAGGGGGAACCTCACAGGTCCCAGCCACCATGGTGGCAGGGGAAAAAATCTTAGCCTTTATCATCACTGTATCTTTAAAACAGCCCATATATAATATGATCCTGCAAATATTGAAGAAGACTAAGCATCTAACTTATCTTCAAGTATGTGTGGTACTGTGTGAATGCATGCTATGGCTGCAATCTTCTACACTCTCACGCATGCAAGTGTGCTATTGAATTCAGTGGGACTGCTCCTATGTGCAAAGTAACTCATGTTTCTAAGAGTTTTTCAGATGGGAGCTATCGTACATAAATTACACAAATTACTACATTTTAATACACAAAACCTATTGACACAGTAGATAGTGCAGCCCTGTGGGGCCATACAATCTATTATGTCAATAATCTGAGGATTATCAGAGTGTCATACTTCCACTGACTTCTATTTGGTTGTTTGTGAAAAAAGACAACAAAGAAGCAGAAGCACTGCGGAGGCAGAAAGGTAAAACCCTGTGGAATAAGACACTTTGTGTACTGGTGTGCAGTTTGAAGAGGGGATACATCCTGACTTTCTCCAGCCAAAGGAATCTTGGACCATATTATTTATGTTGTGTATATAATTAGATTGTATAGCACCAATCTCAGACTCTCTGGGCCTGCTTTTTAAAAGCACTGAGTAACCACAGTTTCCAGTGAAGTCAACTGAACTTGTGAGTGTTTTGCACCATTAAGAATCAGGCCCTTGGCACTTCAAAAAATTTTAAAACAACAATATTGAATTCAAAAATTCTAACCATAAATCTATTAATTGAATTGACACATAAGCCTCCCCCACACATACCCAGACACAAACCTCTGCTTCTCAGTCCATCAACCCAACATTTCCACAAATGCCTATAGAAAAGCTGCTGAAGCCAAATTCCAAAGATCTTCAAACAAAAAACTCTGACAGCCAGTGTCTTTCATTTAAAATGACTGCCACTGTTGAAATTTACAGCTTTGCCAATATCTCATGGTGAGAGGGATACTTTCTCAGGAAATGGGTTACAAACTGTTTCAGTTTAGAGCTGCTCAGAAAATTTAATCAGAAACAATGTTTTGATGAAAGATTGAAATGAAATGGTGGGGTAATTTTCCCGAAATTTGGTCTGTCTTCTGGAGCTGGTCTCATTAAAATCAATAACTTGAGCTTCAATTTGAGCTGCAAACTCTGCAGCGTAACAGGCTCTCTGTGAGAAACTTGGTTCAATAACCAAGCAGTCACCCTAGCTTCAATTTTCAAATGGGCTCCAGATATTGCCCCCCGTAGACTACATTACTGTAGATTGGTCCTGAGGTGACAAAGGCATGGATATAAGTGTTTTAGGGTCTGTATAATAAATAAATCATTACAGTTGCCTCACCAAGTGCAAATAGGGGGGGAGGAAGGAACATTGGCTACAGCTCCTACCTGAGTATTTAGCAGCAGCACAAGTCTAACAACCCCCTGCACTGAGGATCTGTGTGGCACCTTAAAGACTAACAGATTTATTTGGGCATAAGCTTTCATGGGTAAAAAACCCACTTCTTCAGAGGCATGGAGTGAAAATTACAGATGCAGGCATTATATACTGATGCATGAAGAGAAGGGAGTTACCTCACAAGTGGAGAACCAGTGTTGACAGGGCCAATTCAGTCAGGATGGATGTAGTCCACTCCCAATAACTGATGAGGAGGTGTCACTAACCCTCCATCACACTTTTATGTACACATTGGACAGATTCCTGTGATACTCCACTAATGGCGTACCTCGAGGCCCAAGTGCCATTCCCAACACTACCCTCTGGAAACCTCTCGGGAATTTCTCAGAAGAAAAGAACAGAGTCACTCAAGGGCAAATACCTCCACATCTGCTAGGGACCACAGATGGCCATAAAACCTTGTGGTCAATGACCACATCTAAAAAGATTAGTATTTTCTGTGTCATCCATCCACAACCTCTTAACGACCTTGCCCAAAAAAAGAGAAAATGAGAAACATGTTGATAGTTGGCAAGATTGAATGGATTCCTGAGCAAGGAGAGCCTCACAATAGTTTCCTCAAGGATTACGAGCACCTTACCCCAGCATCCATTCATACAGCACTACAAATAGTCTAAGGCCAGATCTACACTACAAAGCTATATCAAAGGTAAGCTTCCTTGTGTCGACTGAGTTGTTCATGTGTCTACACTTAAATTTGTCTCCCGCTGATGTAAGTGCTCTGTTACACCGACAAAATAACACCATCTCCCCACGAGGTGCTGAGCCAAGGTCAATGTATGGAAGTTGAAGCAACACCTATGTAGACATTGCATTACCTACATAAACTCTAAAAGTCTTCCAACAGCTGTCCCACAATACCCCCACTGACCACTCTGGTCACTACTGTGAACTCTACTGCCCAGTGGCCATGTAGACAGGAAGTCCCCACCTCTTTTAATGCCCTGCGAATTTTTGAAACTCCTTTTCCTCATTGCCCAGTTTTGCAAGGACACCTCGCAGCTATACATTGTTGTGTGCAATTGCCCAGCTGACCATGCCAGCTACATGCTTCAGATGTGATCTGGCCTGGAGTAGACAAGAGATATTGGATCTCCTGGGCCTGTGGGTAGAAGAGACTGTACAAGCACAGCTTCAAACCCACCATAGAAACATAGACATCTACTAGCAGACTGTCTGGGGGATGCAGAAGAAAGGATAAGACAAGGACCACCAGCATTGCCGCATTAAAGTCAAAAAGCTGCAGCAGGCGTACCAGAAGGCCAGAGGCCAGCAATCAAGCTGGTGCAGAGCCACAGACCTGCTGCTTTTACAATGAATTGCATGCCATACTCGGCAGAGATCCCTATTCCCCTCCCCCACAACACCATTGATACCTCTAAGGAACCCAAGTTTCAGGCCTCTACCGTGAGCAGCAAGGAGGAGGAGGTGGACAAGGAAGAGGAGTAGGAGGAAGGGGGACAGGTGACTGGAAATCTATCTGGGCATAGAGTCAGTATTTATTTTTGGTTCCACCACAGTCCAGCCAGTTGAGTATGGGCAAGCCCAGAACAGGACAAGAAAGCTCAGGTAACTGTGCACATAAATGTTCCATTACAGGGATGGACCCCCCAAAAATAGTAGGACACAGTTTTGACTTTTCATTAACTTATTCAAGTTATTAGAGGCAGTGCTACAACCAAGAGAGATAGAGTTGCTTTCTGTCTGAGTCTCCTCTAGAATTAAGCAGGGACGGGGCAGGAGAGGGGGCAAGGGCATGCAGAGCAGTTTGTTTATGTACACAGAAATGTCCCTTATATTCTCCTTAGAGCTCTCAATTAATCTTTCATGGAGGTACTCTGCAATCCTCTGCAGGGTTCTAGGGAGGACAACTTTATTTCTTCCTCCTGGTAGAACATTTTCCCATGCCAGTCAGCGATAACTTTTTTTTATTTAATTTTTTGCAATGAATTCTGTTACAAAATAAATATCCATTATTTAAAACATAACTCATCTTTATTAGTTTGCAACATCTGCTACCAAGTGCTTACCAGGTCTGAAAGCAACCAATTAGTTGTTACTGACAGTGTGACACAACTCATGGGATAAGCCACAAACAAAATTAATAGCTGTATTGACAATGTTATATTTCTACATGTACAGCAATCACCATACAATTCCTTACAGACCACAAAAGAGCAGGGCCAGGTAGAGCATAGTACAACAAAACGCATAACTGTAGCTCACTGTTAAAATGATTTTTCACAACCTCCCTGAGCCGTATATCTCCACATTCAGCTACTCTAATAGCCCTTGGGTCTGGCTGTTCAAACTCAGCAGATAACTGCTCCACGTCTACTCTCTGTCCTGGTGGAAAGTCTTCCCCCTTTGTTTCACATATATTATATAGGATACAGCAGGCAGCTATAACCACTGGGATATTTTTCTCACTGAGATCCAGTCTGGCGTGTAAACAATGCCAGCATCCCTTCAATCGACCAAAAGCACATTCAATTGTCTTTCTGCACCTGCTGAGCTGGTAGTTGAATCATTCCTTGGTGCTATTGAGGTGGCCGGTGTACAGCTTCATAAGCTAAGGGAGCAATGTGTAGACTGGCCATCGGGATCACTATTGGCATTTCAAAATTCTCAATGCTAATCCACTGGTCATGCAAGAAAGTCCCTGCTTGCAGCTTTCTGAACAGTCCTGTGTTCTTAATGCAAGCACTATGCACCTTTCCTGATCAGCCAACATTGATGTGAGTGAAGTGGCCCTGGTGATTCACTAATGCTTGCATTACCATAGAAAAGTAGCCCTTTCTATTGATGTACTCTGTGGCAAGGTGGTCGGATGCCAAAATAGGGATGTGTGCCATCTATTGCCTCACCACAGTTAGGGAATCCCATTGCTGCAAATCCATCCACTATGTCCTGCACAGTGCCGAGAGTCACAGTCCTGAGTAGCAGGAGGTGATTGATGGCCCTGTACACTTGCAGAACAACGGCCCTGAGGTGGATTTCTCTATGCCAAATTGATTCCCAACTTTTTGGCAGCAACCTGGAATTGCAAATTTCCACATTGCAATTGCCACTCACTTCTCTGCTGTTAGTGCAGCTCTCATTTTGGTGTCCCTGTGCTGAAGGGCTGAGGCGAGCTCAGGGCACGGATCCAGGAACGTGACCTTGTGCATCCAAAAGTTCGGTAGCCACTGCTCATCATCCCAAGCTTCCATTATGAAGTAGTCCCACCAGTCAGTGCTTGTTTCTTGGACCCACCATCTGCAGCTGCTCTGTGAAAGCCACCAGAAACCTTGAATAGGTTTTCGCTAGTTACCACACCAATCTGCCCTCCAATAAATTGTCATATTCCCTGATGATCTAGTTCTTCTTATGGTTTTGCAGATACTGCAGAATCATGCACCCTGTGCTTGCAATGGTCATGACAATAGTAAAGAGCTGTTCAGGCTCCATTCTTCTGTCAGAGATGGTGGACAGAAAGTAGGGCCATGTGAATTTGTGAGATTTTTTTTTAAAAGGCGTGAAAATTATGGGATATAGATGACATTATGGAATATAGATGACATTATGGGATGGAGACAGTTGGGCTGACATTATGGGCTTATAAGTTGACCCCTTCCTCCCATTCACCCCTGCATGACTCATTTCTGTCCCATCATGCATTGCAAAAATTTCCCAAAAGATAGTGTGCTGGACAGTAGAGGATTGCACACTGGGATTTCTTCGAGCTGCTCATCATCACAAGTATTTCTGGTGACTACGTGCACTGCTGACACAGTGAGCCAAGTATGCACACATACAAGTGATGTACTTGTGAGTTGCAACTAACTCTTTAAAAAGGGGAATAAGGCCAGAGGAAGTGAATGTAATAGCAATAGTGAACTGAATGCAATCACTATTCTCCATCATCAAAAAGGAGGAAAAGGACCATGAAAAGGGTTTAAAAAAAGATTAAATTTGCCTGGTAAAAATGAGAGGGTAAAGGGCTGAAACTAATTCTCATACTATTATTGGTCATAATTTGAAGGAAAGAGGTGAAATACAAATCTGTAGAAAGATCTTTTTATAATTTAAATAAAGAGGCATATGTATGTGTTAGTACTGGTATATGATTATATATTATGCTACAAATATATAATGAAATACATTGAGGTGTATTACAATAATACTTTTTTATATGAGGAGCTGATCCAGAGAGCTCAAAGATCAGAGCCCTATTTTATTCTCATTTTATAAATAGGAAAACTGAAGAACACAGAGGTCTGGTTTTGTTTTTACTTTCCCTTTGCTACATTTTGATAAAATCAAAACCCAGGACTCCTGACTAATTCTTTTCTCTGGACATTACACCATGTCTGCTATGCAGTTAGGCAAATCATTCCTTAAAACAATGTTTGATTTTATCAATCATTAATCTGTGCTAACTCTGAACTTTTGAAGCAACTATTAAGCAGAAATCAAATTATTATTACTAATAATAGTAAAGCTTACACTTCAGAATGAAGATTTAGCTATCATAACACATATGGTATCTGTGAAATCCTTAAAGGAATAAAGGAAGGGAGTTAGATGTCTTCATGAGATGAGGGCAGCAAAAAGAGTGGAACTGCATCAGTTAATGAATTTCCCTCAGAAAGTAGGAGTACTGTTTATGAAAAAGTATTATGCTGAAGATTTTTGTTCTTGTTTTAATAGAGTAGGTCTTGAAACTGACAAAAGCAGCTGAAAACAACAATGGAAACTGAAGGGAGGTTGCATATCATGAAAAATAACAGTAGTCTGCTTCTATGGTAAGTTTTCTAAGGCTCACAAGTTTTTAAGCAATGGTTACAAAGAGTGTGCCAAGTCAAACACTTTCCTTTTTGGTCAGTCTGCTACCACTTCTCATGGTAAATAATATCTTACTCTGTGACGAGTCTACTGATCTTAAGGGCACTACTTAGAAGGAAGCACTATTCAGTGTAAGGATGGTAGAATCTGGCCTTGACGGAGAAATGACAGCATCGCTAATGGAAATAGCTAGTTGGATGGCTAAAAGAGACCTCTCATCAGGTAGTCTTAATGGAGAGTAATAAACCTGATACGCAATAAGTGAACAATCGGGTAATGGAGTCGTGGAACCATATAAGCAAGGTGGAAAATAAATGTCATGGATTTGAGAAATCTAATCAATGCCTGATTAAGCTAATTGAAGCCTGGCCACTGAAAATTAATGATTTGGAAAATTAGTCCTAGAAAAGGAGAAAAAGCAAAGATTATTAGATCTCACAAAAGAAACAGACAGTTCAAATGTGAACACACTTACCAAGAGATTAATAACTGTACCGTGGGTGTGGAAGAGTTTGCGATATCACCTCTTACTGTATTGAGTATATTGCACCCCAGATGCTTCTTCAAGCACGTGCCACCCAGCAAGCCTCAGAAGCCCATCCATTTGAATTTTTTAAATTGTAAGTAAAAGGGAGGAAATTAGATTGAAAGGTGTTATGTTCTAATGGCTCCAGAATTTCTTTCCCTTCCATCTTCAGTGCAGGGGTATAACAAAGGAGCTGAGCACAAAGTGACAAACTTGAAGTAGAGCTGATAGACAATTAATGGCATTGTACGCCGGTCGTGGCGGGGCTCGTCCCTCTCAGGCGCGGTGGGGAGCCAGGGCGCCTCCTAGCACGCCGCAGTCCGGGTAGGCTTAGCCCCTCTGCAGGTGCTGAGGCGGTTACAGGGTCTGCAAACAGGGTAGAGCCCCGGCCCTCTAGCCAGGGTTGGGGCTCTCAAAGTAAATAGGCCCCAGCCCTTGGGCAGGGCGGGGCAGTAAGAGTTCTAGTTAGCCCTGGCCCTCTGGATCAGGGCAGCGCAGTGGCAAAGTCAACGGGGCCCAGCCCTTGGTTCAGGCAGGGCACCAAACACAAGTCTAGTTAGCTCTGGCCCTCTGGATCAGGACAGAGCAATAGCAAAGTCAACGGGGCCCAGCCCTTGGTTCGGGTGGGGCACCAAACACAAGTCTAATTGGCTCTGGCCCTCTGGATCAGGGCAGAGCAGTGGCAATAGGCGGGAAGAGGGGGAGTCTGCCACCCGGTTACGGGTGGCAGGGGGAACGCAGGCCCTCCCACTCCACTGCGTTCCAGCCCGGGGCCTTAGCAGCGGTCAAGACCCGCTGCGGTCAGTGGGGATCCTGGCCGCAAGACACTGACATGGGTTCGGGCTCTTCAGGAGCCAAACCAGGGTCGGCTATCCTCGGGCCACTTCCAACCTCCCCCTCTCTGGGTACCTGGTCCTTGCCAGCGTCGTCTGGGGGGTCCCAGACCATGGGTTCCTCCGGGTGCCGGTCGTGGGGAAGCTCAGGCCACTCCTCGGGGTATCGGGCACACGGCAGGTCAGGCCGACGTTCCTCCGGGTACCGGGTCTGAGGCAAGTCCAGCCAGCGCTCCTCTGGATAGTGGGCGCGGGGCAGGTCCGGGCAGCGCTCCTCTGGGTAGTGGGCGTGGGGCAGGTCCGGGCAGCGCTCCTCTGGGTAGTGGGCGTGGGGCAGGTCCGGGCAGCGCTCCTCTGGGTAGTGGGCGCGGGGCAGGCTGGGCCCGGCGGGAGCCCGGGCACCAGCATCTGTCCTCTTCGGCAGCCTGCCTCCAACGGAGCGCTGGGGCCGGGCTTTTATACTTCCTGTCCCGCCCCTTGACTTCCGGGGGGCGGGGACAGGCAGTGCTAACTCCGCCCACTGAGGCACCTGCTCTGGCTTGTCCCTCTCAGCCGCGGCGGGGAGCCAGGGCGCCTCCTTACAGGCATAAAATGCAAGTATTCAAACTATATTCTGCCCAAGTGCAGGTTTCTAGTTCCATTCACCACTCAGGGTCCTTACAACTAGAACAGCCTCAAGGTTCCTGATATTTAGAGCCCTTAATCAAATTAAAGCTGCAGTCCTGGTAGAGAGACACATGGTCCAGTGGATAGGGGGTGGGAGTCAGGAGGCCCTCCGTGGGTCTAAGCACATGTTACCAGGAATCTTAACATTTTGTTTGCTTTTTTGACCACCACTACACATTGAGCAGAGGTCTTCCGTCACTGTGAAAAGTGATGCCCAGGTCTTTTCCCTGAGTTTATGTAACTCAGATTTCAATAAAATATACAAATAGTTCTAATTATTTCTTCCAATATGTATCACTTTTTTTTAGGCAACACTGAATTTCCTGTTAGCCATATGCCTAGCTTGGTTAAGTCCTGATGAAACTCGTCATAGTCTTTTCCAGGCTCAACTCACACACTGTTCACCTCCTTTTCCAGATTATTAATAAGTATACTATCTAATACTAGTCTTTGAGGCATCCCACAGGTAAACTTTTGCCATGATGAAAATTGACCATTTTCTTCTCTTTGTTTTGTGTCTCTTACCCAGTTTCCACAGGACAATACTTTACTTTACACATCATAACTACTTAGTTACTTTAGTAGCCTCTTGAGAGAGACTTTGTTCAAATAAATTATATCGTCTGGTTCCCATTTATCCACTATTTTATTGACACATTCAAGGATTTGAATAGGTTAGTGAGGCACAATTTTCCTTTGCAAAAGCTATGCTTATTATATCCCCAATGTATCATGATCATCTAGGTCTTCTGTAATTCTGTTTTTAATTATCACTTCAACCAAACTGCCAACGGCAAAAGTAAGGCTTACTTGTCTGTAATTCTCCCAGTAACTGCTATATCTTTTTTAAATGTAGGTACAATATTTGCTACCCTCCAATCTTTTGTTATAGTACAGCAGTTCTCAAACTGTGGGTCAGGATCCCAAAGTGAGTTGTGACCCCATTTTAATGGGGTAGCCAGGGCTGGCTTAGACTTGCTGGGGCTCAGGGCTGAAGCCCATGCTCCACAGCCCTGGGCGGCAGGGCTCAGGTTACAGGCCCCTTGGCTAGGGCTGAAGCCCTTGGGCTTGGGCTTTGACCTCTTCCCCGCTCGGGACACTGAGGCTCAGGTTTTGCAACCACCCCAGGGCAGTGGGACTCAGGCAGACTCAGGCTTTGGTCCCCCACTCCTGGGGTCATGTAGTAATTTTTTTTGTCAGAAAGGGGTTGTGATGCAATGAAGTTTGAGAACCCCTGCTATAGTAGCTGACAATAAGAAATTGCTTATTTTTTTACTAGCTGCCACCTCATTCTTAAGTTCATTCAGAATTCCTGGGCATATACCATCTAGGGCATATTGCTATTTTTAGCTGATCGCTTTATCATGTTTGGATTCTTCAGCAATTTATAGTGTCATCTCATCAGATGAGCAGAGAGAACCTTAACTCCCAAATCTTCATTGCCTTAAAGGTGAAATTCCTTAACCTGGTGGATGTCAAAATGCCATCCTCTGAAAGGCTGCCTCCTTCAGGATTTGCCCTGACTTAATCTATTAGCCAGTGTCAGTATCCTGGAATGGAGATGTGCACCAGGAACAATGCTCATCATGGGAACATAGGCTTCACATCAACATCCTGGAGCTGTGGATGGTCCAACTAGCCCTTCTGATCTTCAAGGAGTCCTGTAACAACCACCACATTTTGTTAGAACAGACAATACAACAGTGGTCACCTATCTGAACAACCAAAGCAGAACAAAGGGTGAGATCCTGTTGCTAGAATCAGCTCTTTTCTTCCACATTACACATTCTGGGGAAACAGAACATCCAGGGTGACTGAAGGAACCTGGAGGAATGGTCATTCACCCGTGAATCTTCAGAATTGTATCTCCTACAGCTGTCTTCCCTTCATGGACTGTTTGCATCCCAGTCCAAGCACTTCCTGCTCACAGGGCAGTACATACCTCAAGCCAAAAACCTGAAATCAGAAGCCTTTCTCAGTCCCCTGAATAGCAGTTATTTTATTTACCCCCACTGATCTGGAAGAGACTAAATAAAGCACAGCAAGACAATTGCCAGATGATTCTAATTTTCCCCAAGAGGCTTAGAGCCTCATTTGCTGTATATCTGTGGCACTCCTCCTTCTTCCAGATAGGCCAATCCTTTTCCAGCAAATGTCCGTCCCTCAGACAGCTTTGAAGTCCTCAAGATCAAATCTCATGAGAGGAACTTCTTAAAAGTTGAATCATTCTGACAGAGTCCTGTGCACTCTGTAATATTCTCATAGGAAAAAGTATCAACTTAGTTTACTAGAAAGCATGGCATAGGTCTACTGAACTTGGGAAAAAATGATCCCCAACTCAAGTCAACTATCTCAAACAAGCATTGGCCCTCAATACCCTCAGAGGGTTTACTGAAGGGGAACTGAGTCACCTCTTTGTGACGATACTGCTAAAATTTAGTAAATATTCAAGCTTTCAATCTTAAAATTAGCTTTTCTGCAGTAGTCACAATTGTAACAATCGTGCTTGAGTTTTCACAGAAAGGATTGTGGACACGATCAGATCAAAATTTGCTTTTGAATTCAAATGAATGATTGCATACACTTTTTCCCACTATTCAATCAGCTCTAGTCAGATTTGGCACTGATAAAGCAATGTACCAAAGCATGCATATTGTGCATGCACTTCGAGGTGCACTATGTTAATATGTTTGTATGAAATTTTAAAACTAAGAAATGAGATTGTCCTATGAAACAGATGAAGTAATTATTCCTGTTTTCTACTGTTGTAAGTCAGAGTGTATATTAGAATTAGTCAGGAAATGCACACATTCATGAGCACTTCATGAGAGGCTGGGTTGTATCCAGGCTTCAGATAATCTTACTCCACCGTTACATATTGTGATGTGATCATGATGAACAGGAATGGTTTAAATTGGGTGTGCAAGATCCAAAAAAAAACCCAAAACCAAGCCAGTCCTCAGGTCATCTCAAAAATATGTACACCCCTTCTTCCATGTTACCTTACACTCATGGGATTCTCTCTCTGAACTGATAAGGTTACTGCTCTCTCCTTCAAATCCCTACTCAATACCAACCTTTCTTCCACTATTTAAAAGACATTTTCCGGAAGCAGGTGGGGATAACTAATAATTTATCTACTTATAATAATAAAAAAGCAAATGTGTACATGTATGTAACAAGGATATATATTTAAATGTATCTTTGGCTCCCCTCCCACATACATCAAATTTCACCTGTCTTTTAAGGCCCCAGGCCAACAAATACATATGTACATGTTTAACTGTAAGCATGTGAGTAATCTCAATGAGCCAACTTTAAGCAGGCGAGCACTCTCAGGATCATGCCCCCAAACAGTAAGTTTTATGTGAAGGGGGCCATATCTCTATATGTGCCCTAGGCACATTGCCTATCTCACTGAAGCCTAGATCCTCCTGATCAGGGCTTCTGGGCTCTACTGCAATATAGGTAGCTACTACAATATAAATATTAAATAATAATAAAGTGTTTCACCTGAAACAGTAAAAGTTAAATTCCCAGACTGAATTTATCTTCTCCCAACAAAGAAATATGAACTGTGTGATACTCTATAGTTTCATGGTGTATCCCAGTGTTACCACAAGCCTTGAAAGAGAAAGGCTTTTTTCTTTTAGGAAAATAAGTTATTAAATTGGTCAGAGAAGACACTAACAGAAATGTACTAAAATCTTTTTTATTAATTACAGAAGGAATTTAGTTTGAGAGTCGAACAAAATTTTGGTCCGCTTTTAGAGATAAAATATAGAATATTTAAAAAGTCCTAGGATTTTAATTTGGTAAAACTCCAATAGTGTTTAACTGAGGAAGTTATTCACTGTATGGGGAAGTGCTCTGTGGGACTGGTTCATTCTTTTACAGGGCATTAGTTTAATCACCTAGGAGATTTCTAACAAATGATGAAACCTAAATGAGAACAGAAACTTAAGTTATCTTTGGATGAATATAGTTGGTTTTACGTTCTGTCTTAGCACCAGACAACGTGCTGAAAATAAAACAGTCTAAATGCACTTTAGTTTCATCCCACAAAATGTATTTGTCTCCTGATAAATATAAAGGAGCACTGTCAGACCACTTTCTATTGACATTATACGGATTTTTCACTCTTTCCTGTTAACAACCCTCTTGAAAGTGAAATCTTTTTGGTTCTTTACTTTTAAATTTATTATTTTCCAATATAAAATAATTGCAATCAGTATTGTGGCAAATTATTAACTGCATGAACAAAAGGAGACAAAACAACAGACAAAGGAGGAAAATCTTGTACTCCCTATTCAGGAAAAACTGCCATTACATGTTTTTTCCTGAGTAACAAGTACAGGATCAGGCCCAAAGAACATAACAATCATAATAATAAATACAACTGATGATAAAACAGACATGGTAATGCAAGTTAATAATGAAAGACCACATTAAAATTGAGTATATACTGCTTCCCTATATACTCCCACTTCCTCAATGCTGTTAGCAGTTGCAAATGAGTTCTGCTCTATAAAATCCATAAAGATATCTCATATATACAGCCTGACATTCAGTAAATCATCCTGAAGTTTATGGAGCAGACAAGCTATTTTACCACCATTTTTAATCCATCCTTGTGCTCTTGCACTGTTATTGTAGGGTTGTTGGGCTTGTAATTATATTTGTTGTATATAGTTCACAGTTAGTAGCCCTGATAGTCCAAAGGTTGAAGTACTCACCAGGCACCATCTAATTCTAATAGACATATCATCTTAGTAGTGTATAAATATGAATGGGAGCTAATATGCAATCTTCTTGTCTTACTTGTGAATCGCACCAGTAGATAAGAAAGTTGACATTTGGTTCCTGCTTCCCCATTTTTCCAGGTAAGCTGCACTAACCCTATACCGCTCTCTGCTTCCCTCCTCCTCCGCACTGGTTCAACTCTGCTAGCCAGTACATCGGGGGAGGTGGAGTCACAGCTCCTCCTATTCCCTACCTCTGTTCATTCACTCCCCACCCCCTAGTCCTGGAAAGGAACAAATGGCCATGGCAGCGATGCTGTTCTCCTGCATAGGCTGGGATGAGGGGAGCCCACACAGGGGCGTACTCCCCTGCATGGGTGCATAAAGCAGCTCACAATGGAGCCCAATGGAATTAGGATGGAGGATATGAATAAATTATATGGTCTTATTTACATGGTAGATATATTTAAAGGTTGGACACATATTTTCCTTAGGTTAATTAATCTGAGCCCAATCCTGCTGTTATTGAAGTCAAGGGAATTTTGCCATTGATTTCACTGAGAGAAGGAGCTGACCCATGACTTAGCAACTTATAGGTTTAGACTGGCTCCTTCTCCCAGTGAAATCAATGGGCCTATGCAAGGGGAGTATATAAAATGTAATTGTCAGATATATTTCTTCATATTAATGTGCATACATTTAAACAAAAAAGTAAAGCATGGAAAATGCTTAAGAATATGCACATAGTGTAATAGAAATGAATGTGGTGTAGTACTAATGCAAAACTTAGTGAGTGTGCTGGTGAAAGAAAAGGAAAGGTCATGACCCTATTTCAGTACTATGAGTTCTCAGAAAGGAGAGCTCAGAGTAGAAAAGGGAACTCTGAAAAACAAAACCACCAGTGCTAAGAATACACTCAAAATGGATCCTGCATGTAGGAATCTAAAGACATTGAAGAGTGGGAAAAGGATATACTACACATATATGATAACCATACAAAACATTTATTCATTATTACATTAAAATGTGTATTAAATAACCCCCCATCTGGACCTAACCCATAGATACTGGATGAGAAAACAGATATAGTCAGTCAAATATTTAACTCTGGGAGAAGGAACCATTTTTTTACTTCCAAACATTTGCACAGACAGTTTTCATATTTACATCAGAATTATGTGGATAGCTGCTAAAAACCCACTTTTATTTAGATTGTATGTTCCCTGGGACAAGGACTGTCCTTAATTCCATGTTTGTACAGAACCTCTGTACGGGGCCTCTGTCACGTCCTATGTTGTTATTACTTGTATTATAGTTGTATCTAGAGGGCCCATCTGAAATCACTGCACTAGGCACTATATACTCTAAGAAATGGTTCCTGGCCAAAGTGCATTCAGTCTAAATAGACAAAGTATGGGAGAAATGAAGTGATATTATTCCCATTTTACAGAGAGGGAGGCATAGAGACTAATTCAGTGACATGTCCAAGCTCACACGAATTGAAGCTGCCTCTCCTGAGTCCCAGTCCAGAGCTATAAAAGCTATTGAGTTTTTATAGGTAGATTTTTATATTTTGGAATCCAATACAAATTCAGGCTGAAGAACAAAAGAAGCAATGCTTTAGGGGAGCTATATTAGATTTCTCTTTTAGTGGGGAAGAAGTGTGACTGAGTGTTTAGAGCAGGGAATTGGGTGTCAGCACTCTTGGATTTTAGTCCCAACTATGACATTGACTCTGAGCGAAGTAAGGACAAGCCACAGTGCCTTGTCTGTGCCTCAGTTCTCTTATCTGTCAAATGGGGATAAAAACACCTCCCTACCTCAAAAAAGTGTTGTGTGATGTTCCATTAAGGATTGTACAGCATGTCGAGATCCTCATATGAAAGGCCCAGTTAAAAGTGTTATATTTTACATCTCCTTTTAGTATTTGTAGTAAGCAGTCCAACTGGATGCTCTGGCAGGGTCGCAATTTTGATTCTGAAGAATCAGGCCAATCTGAGCTATTATTAGTTACCCTCATTCTGCTGCAGCCCCTCCTATCCCAAAGCCAGAATCCCACAAAACCTCTATGCAGTCACACTGCTGCTTTCCAGCCTCTCCTCTTCACCCAGCAATTTTATTCTTTTTGTTTGTTTGTTTTTCATATGAGTAAACCAATCCCACAGAGTCTGTGGAACAATGTGAGACCAAATAGATTTTATTTTTAAAAACTTCTTACAGCCTGATCTCAGGCGAGAATCTAACTCTAAATGAGCTTCACTGAGTGCAAATACAAAGCTTGGAGCAAAGCCCATTGGGCAAAGAACCTCAGGGGCTATTAATCCACAGCCTACAATTTGTAAACGTGCAGGATACTGAGTCAGTAGAAAAAAATAATTTTAAACATCTGTGGTATTCTTTCAATTCCAGATTAATTACACTGCTCAGATTTTAATGTTAGCCAGAAATTTCAAGTCTCTCCACTGCTATGTTGGGAATGTTGCATTTTCCTTTGTGTTTATCACTCCTCTACTACAGTAGGAGGCTTCCTGTCCAACACAATCTTATGCTGTCTTCTGTGTCCTACTTTTTTCCACTGCTCACCTTGTCTGCCTTTTCTTTCTCCCTTTGTACTGTGACTTTCTGTAACTCTTTGTTAAACAGCATTAATTATTATTATTACTTTTAAGACAAAGGCTGTATATATACCCCCACATCACTCCATAAAAATGGCGATATAAATGAAAATCTAAACAGGCTGTTTAATCCTTTTGAGAAGCTAATAATTATTTTCAATCAGCAAGGACTGCTCTGCCATTTCAAAGAATGATTAATTAGAGCAAATGTGTTAGTAATTTATTAGCAGCAGCTTTTGGGCGGGGGGATTCAGAAGTGGCAGCAGCAGCATCAACATCTGACTATGTAGACGCAGTTCTTCGGCGCTGTATTATAGTCAAACATGAGCCCCATACTCTACACAGTGATCTATACTCTACATAGTGACATAAAGCAACTGGGTCTTATTAATAAATGGCTGCATGATTACTTTTTGTGGACGTTTTATAGAAAAAATACCATTATGTACCTCTTCCGCAACACTTACTCAGACATCAGTACTCATGAAGGTATGTTTCTCTAAGAACAGAAACATATTACACCAAAACATAGTGGAAAGGGTGCGTAACAGGGCGTGCATGTCCCGCACTGGGACTGCAGGGAATAATTCCTCTCTTTGGGCCAAGGAGGCGACACACCCTCAACCCTTCTGGGCATGCTCCGGTTGGAGACAAGGTATAAAAGGGAACAGCCGAGTTCATTTGAGGTTGACTGCCAGAGAGGAAGGAGGTGTACTGCAGATTCCTGCTGAAGAACTGCTGACACTTGACAACACAAAGACCAGCCAGGCAGCAGTGACCCGTGACCCCTAGGCGCTGGATGCCACAGAGGGAGGCGAGACCGGGGGGGACTCCAAGACCACAAACCATGGAGAAACAGATATGAAATAACCCAGGGAGACTTTGCAGGGAGGTGACTGGAGAACTAGAGACTAGCTCGGCATGTTTCAGCCAGATCCCCACTGAGCTGGTGGTGGGCAACCCCGCCACTGTCAGGGCTCTGGATTGGGACCAGGAGAGGAATGGCCCGGATCCCCCTATCCTGGCCACCACACACTCTGGGGTGGCAGCCTGCCTTACCAGCCCTATGGACTATGGCCGCTAGGCCGCACAGTCCACATTGTGAGGGCTGCTCTACAGACTCTGGCCGCTAGGCCACACAGCCATGATAGAGAGGGCAGGTGGATTGACTTTTGCTGTTAGGCCATATTACTCTGAGACCCAGAGGGCATTACGCAGACTTGACTATGGGCTATAATGACCTGTGCCCGATTCCCAAAAGGGGACAGGGCGTGCATGACCTGCAACAGGGTGTATAAACAGAAAAAGAAAAAACAGAAGATAGGGAGGTAATAGGGAGGAATATCTATTGTAAGTAGACTAGGCTAACTACATGAGCTCCATTACCATAGTATTTGAGCACCTCACAATCTTTAATGAGTGTATTCATCCTGTGAGGTAGGAAAGTACTATTGTCCCTATTTCACAGTACAGAGAGGCTCAGAGAGACTAAGGGTCAAATTTTTAAAGGTACAGAATGAAGGCCTTCCTCTGTTCAGCATTTAAATCTCTTTAAAAATCAGGCACTCAGGAGCCACAGGACAAGTCTACACTTAAAATGCTGCAGCGTTTTTTCACACCCCTAAGCGACATAATTATACCGATGTACGTTTTTTGTGGAGACCTGGCCTCAGGCCTGGTCTACACTACGATTTTAGGTCGAATTTAGCAGCATTACCTCAATTTAAGCCTGGATCTGTCCACATGACTAAGCCCTTTTTTTTTTTACTTAAAGGACTCTTTAAATCGATTTCTTTACTCCACCTCTGACGATAGGATTAGCACTGAAATTGGCCTTGCTGGGTCGAATTTGGGGTAGTGTGGACAGTATTGGCCTCTGGGAGCTATCCCAGAGTGCTTCATTGTGACCACTTTGGACAGTGCTCTCAACTCAGATGCACTGGCCAGGTAGATAGGAAAAGGCCCACGAACTTTTGAATTTCATTTCCTGTTTGGCCAGTGGGGCGAGCTGATCAGCACAGGTGACCATGCAGAGCTCATGCAGAGCTCATCAGCATAATGTGCACATTGCCAGGGCACACTGCCTGGCCCGTACATTGTGAGAAGTCTATGACCTCATCACTCTTGTCACCGTGCTGCCGTCGCCTCTTCCCCGGTTTTGCTTTTGCAGCTTCTGGTTCTGCACTGAAAAAAGGCGCGAAACAATTGTCTGCCATTGCTCTGACAGAGGGAGAGGCGACTGACAACATGGCTTAAAGGGAATTAAAATCAACAAAAGGGGTGGCTTTGCATCAAGGAGAAACGCAAACAACTGTCATACAGAATGGCCCCCTCAAGGATTGAACTCAAAACCCTGGGTTTAGCAGGCCATTGATTTCACAAAACAAATCGGGTCAATTTCTTGTTTTGATCCACTCCATCTATCTTTTACATCTTAGGCTGGCAGCAGATGGTGCAGTATGACTGCTAGCCAACGTCATCTCCTGGGTGCTCAGCAGAAGATGCTGCATTACAAGTTGCTAGCCATCATCATCTCCTGGCTGCTCGCCAGAGGACAGTGCAGTACGACTACTAGCCATCGTCATCTCCTGGGTGCTCGGCAGAAAATGGGAATGACCTGGATGAGTCATTCCCATGTCTACCCAGGCACCCCCACCAACCTCGCCAAGGTCGGCTAAAAGAGCACCCAGGAGTACGACGATGATGGCTACCAATTGTAATGCACCATCTGCTGCCAAAAGGCAATGAGCTGCTGCTGTGTAGCAATGCAATCCCATGTCTGCCAGCACCCAGAAAGCGTACGGTGACGATGAGCTGAGCGGGCTCAATGCTTGCCGTGGTATGGCGTGTGCTCAGGTAACCCAGGAAAAAAGGCGCGGAACCATTGTCTGCCATTGCTTTCACGGAAGGAGGGAGAGAGGGGCCTGACTACATGTACCCAGAACCATCCACGACACTGTTTTTGCCCCATCAGGCACTGGGATCTCAACCCAGAATTCCAATGGGCAGCGGAGACTGCAGGAACTGTGGGATAGCTACCCACAGTTCAACGCTCTGGAAGTCGACGCTAGCCTCAGTACTGTGGATGCAGTCCGCCGACTTAATGCACTTAGAGCATTTTGTGTGGGGACACAAACAATTGACTGTATAAAAATGATTTCTAAAAAATCAACTTCTATAAATTCGACCTAATTTCGTAGTGTAGACATACCCTCAGTCTCATTGAAAGTCAATGGGATTTAGGCTTTTAAAAGCCAGATTTTTAAAGGTGTTCAGATGTCTAGTGAGAATTTCAAAAGCACCCAGGCACTTGACCCCCTTTGATTTCAATGAGAGTTAGGTGTCCAGGCGCTTTTGAAAATCCTGCTGGACACTTATCTGCATCTTTAGGCACTTAACAGTCTTTCAAAAACTGGTCCTAAATGCCTAAGGGACTTTTACAAATGTGACTTAGGCTCCTAAGTTAGTTAGGCATTGCAGCATCAAGCAGAGCCATGTCTGAATGCCTTCTCTAAATCTTAGCCTAAATAACAGGGCCCAAGGTCACTCAGGAAGTCTGTAACAGAGCAGGGAACTGGACCCCACTTTCCCACATCCAGGCTAGCACCCTAAGGACCAGGCTGTCTTCCTCTCAGGCATTATAACCTTCCTTGGGCACTAGAACATGCACAAAGGAGTAATTAATTCAGATTCATGAATGAAAGAATGTAAAAGTGTTCTGAGAACTCAACAAATTAAAGTTATTCCAAACAGTTTTAACTTGCAAATCCAGCACTTACCACACAAAGCAGATATAACTCAAGCAGACACTGAACTTGGCAGCATTACAGGGATAATATTTTCCTAAGGATGAACTATTCTTGTAGAATTTTGCCAGTATATTAGACACAGATATGCTTTCCTTCATCAACAGGAATGCATGTCTTCTTGTTCCTCCGCGTTCTTATTTAGCCAATGTATTTACAATGAACAATGCAAAGAAGTCCCGTTCTTTGGGCTTTCTCCGTGGTGCATTATAAAGTAGATTATTTTTTTCTTTTTTTGGCCTTCCTATAGGGCATAGAGGATTGACCACTGCTGGAAGCAAGATACTGAACTTCATCAATCAATGAGCTGTTGTAAAAGAGACAATTTTTAGTTCCATTCCCTTTGACATCCCCTTCTCCATGTATTCTTTTGTTTTTGTTCTAAGTGTTGTATTTGTCTGAACTAGACTATAAGATCCTGAATTAGAAAAGCTTGGCCAAGATTTTCAGACAGGACTAGTAATTTGGGGTCCTCAAATTTTGGGTACCCACCTTGACACACTATTTTTAGAAGATGTTGAGCACCCAGCCTCTGGAAAGCAGACCCCTTTTAGGGTTCTTTCATCTCTCTCTAACAGTGCACCACAGTATTTGTCTGTCTGGACTCAATGAGCGGAGGACTAAACTTATAATGAACAGTGCTTCCCCCTAGCCCAAAGTACTGATAGAATACAAAGCCGTGTTCTGCATTTGACTTTAGAGAATGCAGCAGTAGTTAGAAACTGTCTGCACCAATAATTCAGAGACTGATTGTGCCTTCAAGATCTGTTCACAGTGGGGGACCTTTGTATATGGATTTTGCCTCCCATGCAGAAGTGGTCTCAAATGCCCTTTCAGAAGCATTCCCCACAACTACCCCTGCAGCTCCATGGATAAATGGATCTGTGAAAGGGGAGATAACAGGCAGTGGGAAGGCTGGGGGAGGAGGGGCAGGGCCAGACATCATTCTTTCTGTGTCCAGTACAACCCAGTAGAGTGGTAATGTAATACAGCTTCTGTGGTGGGGATTCTTCTTTAAGGTGGAGTCCCAAGGTCTGCCACCTGCTGCAGAAGCCTTAGCAGCAGAGCTCTAATGGAGCCACACTGTCTAATTATGGGGATGGGGCAGTGTCAGACAAAGGCATAGAGCCTGTGCACTGGTGAGCCTCTCCTCCTGCTGATCTTTCAGGATATATGGGCCTTTTGGGTGAGTCCTGGGGTCCGTAGGGCTTGTAGGTGGGAAAACCCTTCTTCCCCCACCCCAATGGAAAACTTCTGTCTGTATTCCCCTGCAAGCATTGCTGCAGAAGGGGATGACCAGTCCCTCAATATTTAAGCAATTATACTTGGTTTTCCTCATCCTTACAATGTGAAGATCTGGAATATGTTCCTTGACTCATTAGTCAAATATGTGTATGGACGAAGAGGCAACAGCTTTTGAAGTATCTCATGCTTGCATCAGGAAAGTCAGCATGAGCAAAAACCTGATGCAGGTGTCCTGTTCTGCCTTATGATTCAAAATAAGTTTTGTGCATTATGGAGGGAAGGCTACTTTTTGCTGCTGAACAAAGCATAGCATTCGATTTGCATCCTGCTCTCATGAAGACACAATGGTGGCAAATCTCTTGTCCTGAAAACGGACCCTCAGGACCGGCGCTAGGGGGTTGTGCGCCCTAGGTGCACGGCCATTTCGCAGCCCCGCGCGCTGGTCCCCCGGCTCCACTGTGGACAGTCGGCTGCTCCCATGACTCCGGTGCAGCTGCCACAGTAGTGCCTGTGGGAGGTCCACCGCAGCCGCGCAAGCAGCCGACTGTCCACAGGCACGACTGCGACAGCTCCACCAGAGCCGCGGACCCTCCGCAGGCATGACTGCGGCAGCTCCACCGGAGCCACCTGCCGCCCCCTCCGGCAAAATGCCGCCCTCTAATAATGCTGGCGCCCTAGGCAATTGCCTAAGCCGCCTAAATGCAAGCGCCGGCCCTGTGGACCCTCCAGAATAGTACATCTTAATAATGTTCATATAACCATGCCAGAGCACCACAATGAGCTGGCAAGCATTATGTTGACGAAGCAGAATGAGTGTTCCCCATACATCTGCCTAATGAAATCAAATATATGAATAATTCCAATCTTAATTACATTTATCAGCATACAGGTTATTAAAAGATGTGTTTATATTTCATTGAGTTATTAGGAGAACTTTCTTACACCATTTCTGTGGTTTCCAATAAGACAGAAGGTTCTACTGGGCCTGCCTACAAGTGATCCTGCAGACCTTATCTGGGATATCTGAGAACCTCTTGGTAGCATCAATTCTCTGATGATTTCGTTCTCTGATTGCTGGGCAGGAGCAGACGAAGATTTTGAATGGGAAACTTTAGAAAAGCAAAGTATTTTATTCTTCAGATAATGTATTCAAATGTTTAACTGGAACTACTGTACAATTCAGTATTTTAAAGGTAAGGGAGTAAAGACCTGATGGAACATATTTAATTTGGTTCTACTTATCATTCAGAGGCAGCAGAGCAGATTTATCCCAGTTTTGAAGAAAGCAAGTAAAAGCACAAACCAGTTATCTTGGCTTGCCAGAGAGATGAAAATTATGTGATCAAAAAAGAAATGTCTTTATGAAAAGTGGAAGAGTAGTGGGGTGAGGTAAAAGGAAGAAATGAAGACTCGTTTCAATGAGTTATCTTGGGCACGTACATGAAGAATCACAGACAAAAATGTGTAAAGAGCATGGTAGCTAAAATAATAGGATGTAGGACTCCTAAACTGGAACAGTTGAGACCTTGACAGAGGACATGAGAATGGCTGAAGATCTGAATTAAGATTTTTTCAAAGGTATTCATTAACATTAGGAGATGAGAGATCCAAAATGTATGTTTTTAAGTCTGCAAGAAGGCAAGAGATGATTTTATAATAGCCACAAGCATTGTGTCCAAAAATTATACATAAACAGATGGACATAAACTGATGGACATAAATGGTTTATACCTCAGAATACTAAAGGAGCTCTTTCAAACCATTTAGCATTTATAAGCAATGTGTGCGAAGTCTCAGGCATATAGACAATTGACAAAAGACATGTTAGCTCCATCTTTTAAAAGGTCTGACTTATGAAATGTTAGAGCATTATCTATTCGGAGGGCGGTGAGGAGGGGTCAGATTCTCAGCTGGTGTGAATTGTCATTTGCACTGCTGTAGCTGTACAGATGTAGGTGCACCAATGCAAACCCCTAGTGTAGACAAACTGCTCTGGTGCAAAAAATGAGTTGCAACAATGCAGTTTAGCCTGGGTATTCTGATGTAGCATGTCTACATTAGGGATTAACACCATTGCAGCTACATAAGGGCAAAAAACCCAAAGCAAAACAAAACAGTAGACAGGGCTTCAGCCAGTCCTAGGTAGAACTGTGGGATCTACCATAAAGGACAAAATGATAGATGTGCTTATAAATAAAGCAAACAAAGATACATAGCATTACAAAAATATGTCAGGCCAACTTTTTTTTTTTTTTAAAGAGGAATAGAGTAAAACTATTTGTCTACATTTCTGTCTCTGTAAAGCTTTTGCCAAGCATTTCTTTCTAGAGCTTTGTCTAGACTAGAATCTAAGGGGTGGGGCTAATACATTTTAAAAGTCTAACACAGGCAAGGAACACTGCCTTTAACATATGTTAGCTGGTTGTGGTATAGAAGGTGGAGTTTAGGCTTTGACTCAGCCAGGTTAGCACAGGCCACCTGTGGGGGGGCAAGAGGGGCAATTTGCCCCAGGCCCTGGGCCCCGCAGGGGCCCCCATGAGAGTTTTTCAGGGCCCCTGGAGCGGGGTCCTTCACTCGCTCTGGGGGCCCCGGGACCCGCCACAGAAGTGCCAGGTCTTTGGCGGCAATTCGGCGGCGGGGGGTCCTTCCACTCTGAGACTCGTTGCCAAAGTGCCCCGAAGACGCGTGGCGGGGGGTCCTACTGCCCCGGGACCCGCCGCCAAAGTGCCAGGTCTTTGACCCCCGCCACCGAAGACCCCAGGCCCCCTGAATCCTCTGGGCGGCCCTGGGTTAGCATGTGTTATAGTTAACGTGTGCTAACATCACACCTTTAAATCCTTGTCTAGCCTCAGAGAGGCCAATTTCTGTGTGGAATGCAGATATATAAATTAGAAAGCAAAATGGTTAAATAGGCATAAGCAAAAGCTAGTGTGATGACAACTGCAGTGGACAGAAGTCACCAGTGGGGTACCTCAGGAATCAGTGCTGAGTCTGTTGCATTTCGGGTGGTTTATTAATTGCCTAGAACAGGGCTGTGCCTGTAGATGAGCAAAATTTTGTGACGACTCCTAAATCATTATTAATACCTAATGTGACCCACAGTACATCTTCACTTGTGCATTATCTTGACTTATCTACACTAAGGTAAGAATGGCCACACTGAAATAACACTCCAGCTGCTGTGTCCACACTGGCGCTGCACTCACTCATGTGTAGCACTAAAAAGACTTCTAGGGGAACATCCCATGATTTTTTGCATTGTAGTAAACTTTACACTGAGCCACTTTATGAATTCTTCCCCAGTGAATTGTGGGAGAATTTGTCTGTCCTTCTTGGGCACATGGGGGGAATCGTAGAAAAGTATTGGAGAACCAGCAGCACTCAAGTGGTGCTAACTTGTGTCCACACTACAGAGTAACCATGTTACAAGGGGACAAATTGTGTTCATTCAAGCTTTAGCCTATACCTCCTAACAGGACAGCCAACTTGTGTTAAAAGCATGATGGCACTGGATCTAATGGCTTTTGTGTGTGAAGGGACTTGGGTTAGGAGGAGCCCTTGAGTTATAACTTGAGTTAACTTTATTGTGGGATTGATTGGTTGCACGCTCAAAAACTGGCATTAAAATTGGAGATTGAATCTTGAAATCTGGTGCTAAGTGATCACAATGAGGTTGTTGGTGTGCTGAGACCACAGTCTATCATGCTGAGCAACACTATCTCATTGGTCTCTGTCATAGGGCACCCCTTTTCTGGAGCGCCCTCCTGATCAGGCCAGTTCTGGGTGAATCCAGGACATGGATGGAAGGCTCTCCCTGTCCTAACTCAAATAACTTGGTCTGGTCAGGGGCCTAACCTTGACAGCACCTTGGCTCTCTATGAAGGACTAGTGTTTATTGACTTTAACACCTAGATGGCTATTTTTCTGTTGAGTTTTAATTTGTTTCCTGTTAACTACGGGGCTAGATTGAGAGCTGACCTGGCCGGAGAGCCGGTCATGGAAGCAGCAGACCATTGTAGAATCAGGACACTACAAAGGAAGAACGCCTGCAGTTCAGAGGAGGGTGTGGTAGTCATAAGTGCACAGGATAAGAGTCTGTCTATATCCATCTGTTGTCTCTTATTTTATACTTATATTGCAAGCTTCTTGGGGCAGGGCCTGTCTTTTTTTCTGTGTTCACACAGCACCTAGAGAGCTGGCAGGTCACATGGTACTGGCTCCTGCTCCTTGTTACCAGCTGAGAGAAACAGCAGTTGAGAGAACGAGATAAATAAGCAGCAAAAGTAGATAGTGTGATTCACTTTTTTCAAAAAGAACAAAACCATTAACACATTAAAAGACAACTAAGAATATATATTTTCCTAATATTATTTTACCTTGTAAAAAAAATTGCTATATTTGCCACAGGGAGGTTACATGTTTACAAGTGGTCTAAGCAATTGTGAATGGTAGCAGAGGTATCCACTTCACAGTCTCTCTGTTAATGTGTGGTCCACACTATGCAAAAGCTTGAAATTTAGCCTATTAACTCTAGTATCATTTATTTGAGTATATTTGCCTCTCATTCTAAAAAATAAGCTAGTCATAAGCATTACCATACTTTATATCAGACGGTTTCCCTGTGCAAATTAGTATATAAAAATAACTTATAAATGGCTACCCAGTGGGCATTAAAGTAATCTAATGAAGTTAAAGCAGCTGTTTTAAAACATATTCAAACAAAATCTAATCGATGAAATTTGGCTCTCTGAATTTCATGTTGTACTAATAGGTATTTAAAATGTAGCTGATATTAAATGAATTCTTCAAATCAAGTGAAAAGTCTAGCTATTTGAACACCTCCTTATACTACACTGAAGATCTATTTCATCCATGATATCCTATTAAGGGTTGTAGTGATAACCAAAATTGTATTCACTAGTATAATAAAAAGGACATACACAGTATTATGGTCCTGATCCTGCAGATCTTACACAGGCATAACTCCTGCTTACCTCAACAGAAGTTATGTCAAGTAAGGACTACAGAATCAGGCCTTTACTTGTTAGCCTACAATATGACTTCCAATAGAAATGTAATTTTCTGCTGCACCTTAAAAAAAACCCACAGCTTCAATCACGAATAAACACTTATGCATTGATATTACTCCCCTTTCCCATTGACAGATCTTCTTTGAAGCAGGACGAGTGCATTAGCTTCAGGATATTTAGCCTTAAATGGGACACAATCCACTTCAAAACCACATTTCTCTTATACCTGCAGAATGTTATATCTACCCCAGTAAAAAATGTTACCTAAGATTACTATAACTGAAAGGAGTTAGCCTTGTTTTTGTTTTGGTTTAGGGTTTTTTTGCTATTTCTTGTCAGTACTTTTACTTTGCCCATTTGACCATCGTGTATAAGCAGTTTCACTCTACAGTCAGGCTGTTTATATGATCAGGGTCTTAGTTTCTCCCTTGCTAAAAAGACCCTTATAAACAGCAGCAGGGGAATAGAAAACCTTTAATTTTTAAAGGATTTTGTTTTAATTCAGGACTTATTATTTAAAGGGCACACTACCAGAAATCTTGATTATTTTTTTTTTAATTTGTAAGTTTAAAAAAAAATCGAGCTGACAGTGTCCCTTTAAAATATTCAAAATAAAAGAGCATTCATTCAGGTAGGGTGAAACATATTTTATATTAAAGTATAAATGATAGATATGGGCATGGTTATTCCAAATTCAACCATAAAAAATATCTGCAAATACTAATGTGAAATGAACAGTGTAGTAGAAGGGCCACAACCTTAGGAAGGAGAGCATAGAAAATGCATGGTTTCAATGTACAGACATGATCCAGCTCTAACTAAAGTCAATGAGTATTTTGCTATTAAATTTAGTGGAAATAGGTGAATGCCTTTTGAGAAGAACTGGTTCAACACAATGTATTTTAGCTAATAATTTCTGATATCCACATAACTAGGTGGAGGCTATGAGCTATTAATATTTATATACTACAAGAAAATGTATTGCCCCAATCTTTTCTCTTAACAACTTCCTTCTGATTATTGCCAGTCATCTCATTATACCTAGCGAGCCAAATGAATTGCTGGTGTAAATCAACTAAAGTCAGTGGTGTTGCACCACATAAGAATTTACCCAAGATGACCACTATTAGATAAATATTATCAATATATATGGCTAAAATCTAACAGTTAATTTCAATCAATGGTGAAGTATAGAGACGCCTATGAACAGTAAAATAAAACTGAACAAAAGATTCAAAGAAAACAATTACTAACAAACAAATAAATGTGTTTTATGCTAAGTCACTTCTGGAGTAAAAACAAAAAAAAAATCTAGCTACAATAATAGCCAAATAAGCAGTATCATTTTAAAACAGAGCTATTAGCTGAATGGGTCCTAAATGTGACAAAAATCAATGTTCGTGTTTTGTTGAGTTTAGTTTTATATTCTCTTCATATCACATTCAGCTTTTTCCTCCCATTCTCCTCCCATTTTTTTCCTCCCTTGGTCCCCTCCCTTTCTTTTTTTCAATTTCAATTTGGGTGATGTTTCCTCCCCCAACTCTGTTCTGAAATGTACTAGAATCCTTAGGGGTGTATACTGAGCACAAATAATGCCACAAAGGTGAGAATTCTGTCTCTTTGCTGTTGGCCCATCAGAACTACATGAATGTGACACAGTCCACCTCTGTTCTCCCGGTTGGTCCAGGAATAAAACAAATGTATAAAAGAGCGAATGGCCCATGTGTACTTTAGCCATGAACCTGGTTGCCTTTTTAGCTGCTGCTTCTCTTTCACACTTTTTATCGTCTCTCTTTCAGACACTGAAAAGATGGGACCACAGGTACCATTTGGTTGTTCTCATGCCAAGATGAAGAAAATAAACAACCCCCCCAAAAAATAATAAAATAAACTAACTCCTGGTGTGGGGGGTTATTTAATATTCTGAGTTGCTTTATGATCTAGTGGACTAAGCACTTGACTGGGAGCCCGGGAACTCCTAAGTTCTAATAACAGCTTTACCAATGAGTTTTTCCATGGACTCGATCAATTCACTAAGCCTCTCTGCCTCAGATTATCTGTAAAAATTGATATAATAATTCTTGTTTGCCTCCCTCACCGGGTTGTCATGAGAATTAATTAGGTCCCAGTTCTGTCCATAGATGTGTGTGGACACCATCTCCATTGCGTTCAATAGGAATTGTGCCTATTTATCTGAGAGCAGAATAAGGCCCTTGAGTGTTGGACTTTGCACTGCTCTTTGAAGATGTGACAGGCTGAGTATTATTATAAATTTATTAAGGGAGATTTGACCTATGCAAAAAAAAAATGTTGAACAGGAAGCTGTATTACTCAGTCATACCCCTTAAATACTGTACAAAGAGAGGAAAAGGCAAACAGTAAATGGAGAATGGAATTATCCTTTAAATTAGTACAAATGTATGTCCCAGAATAGAAGGTGGAACAAGAAGATGGTTGCTGTGGAAGGAAAGTATGGTAAGTGCCTAAGACACTGAGTAAATTGTTCAAGAACATTTCATGCTTACTTAATGAATGATTTTTCTATAATGTTGCCAAGGTCAGCAAAACCTTGGGTTATCTGTCATGTGAATGCCAGTTCCATGAGTTAAAGTGACCACAAATGCAGTAACTTAACTGATGTTTTTCAAAGATGTGTGTACCTCTATTATTTATTTATTTAGACTTAGTAGAAATGTGCCTATCTCATATGCTGTTGTATAGGTACAATCTTTACAAACTATATATTAATAAACAGGGCCAAGGTCCAAAACAGGAGATTCTCCTACTTCCCCCCTTCCATCCCCCATTAAAAATGTCTTGGAAACACCTCTCTCATCCTTTTATCTTACTTCCCCAAGAAAAGACTCAGCAGGACAGATACTATGACTTGAAGGTGCACAATTAAGGCTCTGGGAAATAAATGAAGTATGTTCTATAGTATAAAAGATCCCCTCACTACATTTGCCTTGACTACAACCCTTCAAAACAAAATCAGGATCTGAAGAAATATTAAAATAAGACCTGAAGAAGAGCTCTGTGTAGCTTGAAAGCTTGTCTCTCTCACCAACAGAAGTTGGTCCAATAAAATATACTAGCGCACCTACCTTGTCTCTCTAATAAAATCAGGAGGCTGTTCGCTCAAGTTTCTTAAATATTTCCAGTGCTGTATTACCACCTGTGGAGAAAGGCAGTCCCTGAGTTAACTAGGACCAAATACAGTTAAGGCTTTAGGGCTTAAAACTAACACCTTATATTCCATCTGGAAACGTAGCAGAAGCCAGCTCAGATCACAGAGCAGAAGTGTAATATGTTCCGTATGACAAACACTACTCAACAAAAGGGCCGCCACATCTGCTCAAGTTGAAGTTTCTGAATGCTCTTATGGTGCAGCCCCATGAAGAGTACTTTGCTGTAATCCAATCATGAGTTGACAAAAGCATGAGTCACTGAGGTGAGGTCTGAAAGGTTGTAAACGATAAGTGCTTTTAGACACTCCTGCCAGACATCTAGAAACAGATGATTAGTGAATCTGTGTAACACAAGGTGGGCATACTCCCCCAGCTGAGGGAGCAACTATCCACTCTTGCTACTTCTTCCACTTTATTCCTCCAACCTACCAGCATTATCTTGACCTTGTCCGGATTACATTGCAAACCCTGATTCTTGCAAGACAGTAGGTAAAACAATCAACCCTCTCCTTGGGAAAAGAACAGACCCACTCAACGACTCAATTTTTCGTTATCAGGGCTGGATTTACATCTTGGGCGCCCCGAGGCACAGGGGCTTGTGCTGCAGGGCTGTTTCATTGCAGTGTAGACTTCTCAGTGTGGACTGGGGCCAGAGCTTTGGGACCCTTCCAACCCGCGGGGTCCTAGAGCCCACGCTCCAGCCTGAGCCCACAAGTCTACACAGCAATGAAACAGCCCCATAGCCTGAGCCCTGTGAGCCTGAGTCAGCTGGCATGGGCCAGCCGTGGGTTTTTCTTTGCTGTGTAGAATATACCCCATGAGGGCAGATTCTTGTGCCTGCCTGGAGCTTCACTGACTTTAAGTGAAGTTTCATGTGGGCTCAAGGATCTACCCACTGGGACGTCGATGTACAATGGTGACAATGCCTAAAAGAGCACTACAGGTAAGAAATTAGTTTCCTCAATGAATGGCTCATTTTGTTGTTAAAACTTTTTAATATATATCTATACATCAACATTTGTAATTATTTGTATAACTATTAATTATTCTTGTGGGGATTTATGATATATACCGTTAACTTTGTCTAATACTGTGCTATTCAGATTTAATCCTGGGAATCATTCTCTATTATGAACAATTTTCTTGTAGTAATTTACTGAGCATTTTTAAAAATGTTTATATATCGATATAATATAAGGGTTATATAGCTACTGTAAAGTAGATTTTGGTGTTATTGTGTGACTGCCTGCTGAACTAGCCAAACTGGATTTATAGCCTTATCCTGAAACCCCTTAATTCACACAAGTAGTTTGAATGAGGTAAATGAAAGTTGTGCATACTCAGCACCTCTCAGGATTAGACTCTTCTGATGTAATACAATACACAGGCCAGTCCTGCATTCCTGTATGCCCAAAACTCCCACTGATGCTAATGGAAGTTTGGAGTGAACCAAGACGACAGCAGCAGGCACATAATATTTTGTTCTTACTCTCAAGTGCTCTTTACGACTCGGTCATTTTTTTGTATAAAGAGGTTTCCCCCGCCCCCTCAGTTGGTTTATTTTTCCTGGTTCAATTAGGTAGTGCATCAAAGTGAACCAAATAGTTATTACTGCAAGTGCCACAATTCAGAAGCGGTTTCTTGAATAATTATTTACTGTTTTGTTTTTGTTTGGTCTGCTAAGTCTGTACAGTCTGTTCTGTCAGTGCATAGAATTTAAAGAATAATTCTCAGTGGATGTTATTAAACCAATGCCATCTAAGTGCTTCAGTTTTCTTATTTATATACACAAAATAAAAATACTGAAACTTTTTGTTGTTGCTAAAATGGAAAGGATCTTGGTAACAATTGCTCTTTAATTTACCAGCACGGATAAACCAGACTTATTTTGATGGAGCCTTTGTCTAGTAACTGTTTGTTCTGTAGATTGTATCAAAAAATGTTTCCATTCAGAATCTGGAAATCCATTCATTTTACTATTCATAAAAAAATTAAACTCGTATGTAACTATAACCTGCTGGACTGTGCTACCTTTGTTTCCTTCATTTATTTTAATCTCATTTGGAAGGTTTTTCTTTTTTTTAACTGTTTGTTGATTTTGTACGAAAAATGATACGTCTGTGTTAGATGTGGCTTTGGAATTCTCTTTAACATTATAGCACTTGTTTTGGACCAGGTGTTGACCAGTCAAATTACAGGAACATGCAGTATAATTTGTACTTGTCACACAGGCAGCCCTCGTTTAAAGATGTTAAGTACTATCCTTTTCACCTGATTCAGTGTAAGGCAATCTAAATTTGTAGTGGGCTGTTATACCCTCTCAATGTGCCTCCACCCTCAGCACTCCTTCACCCTGTGGATAGTGCTTTGTTATTTGAGCACTGGAATTATGCAGGACACAGCTGGTGAAGCAAGCTAAAGAGGGGTGGATGTGGGAGGGATGGAGCTTAGAAACCATGCCTGGGTTTGTTAATAGGAAAAAGCTATTTCAAATTGAGAAGATGCCATTTCCAAGTGATTAAGCCAGAGAGAAACATGATTTATTATTCTTCCACGAGAACTGTAGGATATATGCAGTTATACCCTCATGCTCACAATGGTCCAGATTGTTAAATGTAGGTGCCAAAAATTAGGTTCCTAAAAATTTAGGCACCTGAAATAAAAGAGGCTTATTTTTCAAAGGACCTGGGCACCCACAGCTCCCATGGACTCTTGCTTAACATTGACTGATTATATTTGGACTCATTAGAATAATATTAACATACATAACAACCACCAATTAATTGAAAGGTATAAGAAATATTAAAGTTGCATCCCACTCTTTAGAATGCATCACATAGCACAGTGTGGGCTATAGTCTGAGTAGTGGTTGGAGCAGGAGACTGGCAGTCAAAACTCCTAGTTCTTGTCCCGGTTATGCCACTAGCTTGCTGTGTATACTTGAGCAAATCACTTAACCTCTTTGTGCCTCTGTTACCCATTTTAGAAATGGGTATACTAATACTTACCTACCTCATAGGGGTATCATAGAGTGAAAGTCGCAGAAATACTTAGGCCTCTTAGTCTGGGGTTTAGATACCTAAATTCCAGTTTTTAGGCTCCTTGAGATCCACAAAACTCCACCCAAAGCCTGTAGGTGCCCAAATTCACTCAGCGCCTAAGTTTTCAGGTTAAAAGTTTCTGCCTCTGAACATGTGCACCGCTGCCCCATGCTAGGCAGCCAGGTGCCTATCTTCCACCTAGGCCCTAAATTGATCCATGAACTGAGGGAAGATAGGCCTTGCCTGCCTATCTCACATGAGAAGTCCAATTTGACAGGCATGTACAGAAGCCACCTACCAGAGTAGGTCCCATTCAAAAGCTGCTGGTAGTAGTCCAATGGTTCTGATGGGGAGAAAAGATTTGAACACGTCTCAGCAGACTCCACTGAGTTATGATGAGGGGTGGAGGGCTTTCAGCCTTTCCTGTTGAAGATTTTTCCAGTTTGTATAAATAATCGGAATCACTGTGCCAGAGAGAGAGAGTGTGTGAGAATGACTTCGTACCCTGGCATCAAGGTAGGAGACACAGTCATAGAATCATAGAATATCTGGGTTGGAAGGGACCTCAGGAGGTCATCTAGTCCAACCCCTTGCTCAAAGCAGGACCAATTCCCAACTAAATCATCCCAGCCAGGGCTTTGTCAAGCCTGACCTTAAAAACCTCTAAGGAAAGCGATTCCACCACCTCCTTAGCTAACCCATTCCAGTGCTTCACCACCCTCCTAGTGAAAAAGTTTTTCCTAATATCCAACCTAAACCTCCCCCACTGCAACTTGAGACCATTACTCCTTGTTCTGTCATCTGCTACCACTGAGAACAGTCCAGAGCCATCCTCTTTGGAACCCCCTTTCAGGTAGTTGAAAGCAGCTATCAAATCCCCCCTCACTCTTCTCTTCTGCAGACTAAACAATCCCAGTTCCCTCAGCTTCTCCTCATAAGTCATATGTTCCAGCCCCCCTAATCATTTTTGTTGCCCTCTGCTGGACTCTTTCCAATTTTTCCACATCCTTCTTGTAGTGTGGGACCCAAAACTGGACACAGTACTCCAGATGAGGCCTCACCAATGCCGAATAGAGGGGAATGATCACATCCGTCGATCTGCTGGCAGTGCCCCTACTTATACAGCCCAAAATGCCATTAGCCTTCTTGGCAACAAGGGCACACTGTTGACTCATATCCAGCTTCTCATCCACTATAACCCTTAGGTCCTCTTCCGCAGAACTACTTCCTAGCCATTCGGTCCCTAGTCTGTAACAGTGCATGGGATTCTTCCATCCTAAGTGTAGGACTCTGCACTTGTCCTTGTTGAACCTCATCAGGTTTCTTTTGGCCCAATCCTCTAATTTGTCTAGGTTCCTCTGTATCCTATCCCTACCCCTCAGCATATCTACCACTCCTCCCAGTTTAGTGTCATCTGCAAACTTGCTGAGAGTGCAGTCCCTCTGCGCCAATGATTGTTTATTTAGCTACGGAGTAACAGCTTTGACAGGCAAGATTGAGAAAGCCCCATATAAGACCACACCATAGCTCTGTGGTTCAAGCACTTACCTGAGGTGTGTGAAAGATCCCATTAAAATCCTTTCTCCCCCTCAGGTGAATGCTCTAACCACTGCACTAAAAAGTATAAGGTGGGCACCACTTCCTCTTCCAGATGTTTTGTTGGGGGGGGAGGCAGGCACCTAACTCATTCTCACAAAACGTGACTTAGGTGCCTAAGCCACCTGACTGCAGGAAAGGGGTTCCCAGTTGTGGATTGCAAGCAGAGACAGAGATCCTTGCAGCCTGGACTTAGACCACTATCTCTTTGGGAAGGGGAGGGCTTAGGACACACAGCTGTCCTCAGCATCTCTTGTTGGCTAGTTTGATATCTCCCTGCCTAGCATGCTGGCTTTTGTGGATCCCATTCTTAGGCACCTATCTCTCCCTGTGCATCGTATAGGGAGCCTATGAGCCTAATTCAGGCTTTGTGGATGACAGTGTTTATTCCTGTGATTTTCTAGATTCCTAAAAATTAGACATTACAACATTCAGCATCACACCACCCAAGTCCCTTAGTGGATCCAGGTCATAATGCTTAGTTAGTTCAAATTTGTAAAGCATGAGATTTTCATATAGAAGGTACTATACAAGTCCAGTTAGGGGTGCTCGAAACATCCTAGAAGTGGGGGGGTCCACAGTGCCTGAACCATGGTTTTTCCCCTTCCCTCATGGGCCCACCCCTTCCCCAAGGCCACACTCTCGCCCTGCCTCTTCCCCTAGTCCCTGCCCCTACTCACTGTCTCCACCCCCTTTGTCCCCATCACCCGACCTTAAGGCAGGGAAAAGGTGATGGGGCCACGGCCCCCTGGCCTCCCTGTTCCGATGCCCCTGAATCCAGCATCTTTTTATTTTATATGTTGTTTTTACTGGGACTGATTCTGCAGCTAGTCCACTTGCAAAGCTCCCAATTCAGTCAACTGGAGTTTCAGTAGAATCTATAGAAGCAGGCCCACTGTAATCCTCATAGACAAGATTCATTATCAAGGCTCCTTCTGAGTCATTATGAGCTACATCAGTACTCTAAAATATTTTGCTGATGAGTGGATTATTTAAATTTCTCAATGCACCATTAGCAAGACTATTTTAAAAATTAAATAACAAAAGGATGATTTTCCTTTCCTATCTTGCTTTCTAGCTCTCAAGACTGTGGAGGAAAGTTTGAAAATGTGTCATGAGTCCACCCTAATGGCAAACAGAAAGAAGAACCAAATGTACCGTTTTTAAAATCTCAACCTTTTAAAACTAATCTCATGATTTTTGTGTGTCTAACTAATTATTTTTTAAGAGGAGGGGTTGGCAATACTAGGTGAGGGGGATCTCTCGTTAATCTGTCTCTTTCCCTTCAATCCTGCAACTGGAGGGAGACTGGATTAAGTTATGGGATGCAGAATTTGGCTTGGATGTGGGATCCCCCCTGAAGTAGCATGCCTCAGAAGAGTAGGAGTCCAGAGTCTGTCTTTATGTGCCTGAGGCCAGCCCTCAAAACCAGACATCAAATTCCCTCGTGCTCTAAGTGCAGTGTCACAATTTTACTGCAAGTCTCACAATATTTGGTGGTTTTTCTAAAGCCCAGCAGCTGGAATCAAGCGATTGCATGAAAACCTCTGCTTTCAATGAAAAATAAAAAATTGTAGCCCCCACACAGCGGTGCAGAACTGCTGGTAAATGTGAACCAAGCACACCCTGAGGACTTGGAAACTAGAGGGCAAATATAAACAATCTGAAAAATGATATTTTAAATATCTCGGGATTTCTGAGCCAATCTCACGATTCCTGAATGCTCGGGGCTCGCAAGTGTAAGTGGGTGCCACCCGGTAAAAGGCCACGCAGCCGCAGGTGGCTCTTCTGCACCCTTCTCGCCACGCCTGTTTGCTCTTGCGTTTGTCTGCTTAGCTGGCTGCAAGCAGTCGCCAGCTCCATTGCACGCTGAGAAGGGAACAACAAACAGCCTTGCACAGAGCGGATCCGGGTTACACCCCCCTCGTCATCCCACCGCTGCAGCTGCCCGCAGAACTGGACGCGTCCCCAGCACAGCCTCGCTGCCTCTTGCTAACACAATGACGCTGCCGCTCTCCTACCACAGCGGGAGGGCGTAGCAGCAGCCCCACCCTCGCAGCTCCTCTCGTTCGGCCAAGGGCGGTGGGGGAGGAGGGAAATGGAAGCGCAACATAGGCGCAGGGCTGATGCAAAGAGCGCGGGCGCAGCACGGGGCAGGCTAGCTAGGGCGCCGCGCCGCCTTTGCTGCTGCGGGGCGTAGGGAGAGCCCAGTGCCAGCACTGGCGGGGAGGGGAAGGCTGGCTATTGGCTGAGGAGATGGGGGCTGGCGTTGTGCTGGCGGCGTCCAGCTGATTAGTTTGAGGGAGGAAGGGGAGTGGGGCATGTGGGGAGCCAGGAGAGCGCTTAGCTGGAGGAGGTGGACATGTGGCTGACGGGAGGGACTGGGGCGATAGGGGAGGGAGGAGAAGAGGGAAAGGTGTTGAAGAAGGGTTTGGGGCATTTGTTTGGCAAGTGGGGCTTCACTGAAAGAGAACAGGGGCGTTCCCCCCTCCCAAATTATCTAGGATTGTAGGGTCAGTTAGCATGCAGGAGAGTCTGTTCCTGAAACATAGCTAACCAACCCTCTGTCCCCCCATCCCAGGGATATACCCACACCCTGGAGAAGACATAATTAAAATATGGCTTCACCTTTGAAATCTTTGCTGTCATACAGGCGCAAAAATGAGCTGCCTGAGTGGCTCTTGGAGTGAAAATAAGCCTTTCACTGGAGTAAGATCTGTCAAATATTAGTCCTAGAACAGGTCTGTGGTGCTTTCTCATTAGGAAAACTTGATTTGCCTGATTTTTTTTTTTTTTTTTTGAAACAAGCTAGCAAATGGTTGAAAGACTTGCCCCTGGAGGGTTTCTAATCGTGCAAAATGGATCAGCCTCTTGAATGTATTTACCTTGCAAAATAGTTCCTCTCTGTTGTGGCATTTGATTAAAATAGGACTGAGAATGACTCCTGCATTTTTGGAACATGTTGGGATGACATAAGATTTTTTTAAAAATGCTGCTAAATAATAATATTACATTGAAAATGGCTGGATCAAAACATGTTTTTAAAGGACTGAAGTTATGTTTACATGCTCTTATTTTTAAATAGAATTTTATAATGGTAACAAGATAATGGATAATGAGGAACCAGTGGATGTACTTTATTTAAACATTCAAGAGGCTGTTAGGGAAAGTTGCTAACCACAGAGGGAAAGGTAAATCCTGTCAATCATGGATTAAAGTCCAGTTACGAGATGGGGGGGGAGAAAAATAAGAATAAATGGCAAATTCTCATCGTGAAGAAAGTTAATAGTGGGGTGCCCCAGGGATCAATACTAGGCCCAGTGTTGTTTAATATATTTATTAAGAGCCTGCTGGAGATGCTGACTAATAAGGCACTGAAATCTGCTCTCTTCACAAATGTTATAGGTTAGACAAGATTGGAGAGGATTGTGAGGCAAAACAGAACAACATGACAAAACTAATTGGGTAATGCAATGGCAGATGGAATTCAGTGTAGATGAGTGCAAGGTAAATGCACCTTGGAAGGAATGATTTAAACTATTTGTACACACAGATGGGTTCTGAATTAATTGTAACCTTTCAACAACAGAATGTAAGCATCCGTGTGGACAGCTTAATGAAGATGTCTGCTCAATATGCTATGGTGGTCAGAACAGCAAATAAGATGTTAGGCTGTAATAAAAAAGGAACAGAGAAAAATACAGAAAATATTGTAATGCCATTATATAAAACATTGCTAAGTAGGTTCTTCCTTTGATTATTCTGTTTTGGTCACCTTTATCTTAAAAGGTATGTTGGGATAACTCTGTATGAGGGAAAAACTGAATGACTATTTAGGGCTCAATCCTACAAAGTTCTGAGTGACCTGAACTAGTACTGACTACATTAGTAGCTCAATAGTTCAGCACCTTACAGGAGAAGGGCCTAAGATTGTGGGGTTTTTTTGTTTTGTTTTGTTTTTTTCAAAAAGTACAATTAAATATACATAAATACACAAGGATGGAAGAGAGAAGGCCATGTGACATGGTTATTTTATCTTGTCTCTTAATAAAAGGATATTAAACTATATTATTTTGATCTCTGCAATGTATAATTAATCTGTGAAACTCATTGTCAGAATGTTATTGATGAACATAGCTTAGTTTAATTCACAAATGGATTAGCCACATGCAAAAAAGAGCATGCCAAATCTATAGCTGGTGTAAAGTGGTGTAGGTCCTTCAAAGTCCATGAAGCTATGCTGATTTCAGCACCGGCTGAGGATCTGGCCCAGCATCTGCAGTTATACAAAGATAAAATTGACAACAGCTATCCATCTTCCTGTTTTGAGGCCAAAACTGAATGCCAGCTGGATTGAGATAGAAACCCCCCAAACATATATCTTCACCACTGTATACATAACTGGTTGGTTGCTTTATCTTGGGCAGTTTGTCTTCTGAACTTTGGGGCCAGGAAAAAATTCTTCCCAATCATCCATGGTATAATATTGTTCAATTGGCAGGTGCATTATAAGTCTTCATTAGAAGTAGTTAACGTAGTCATTACTGGAGGCCAGATCCACTGGACTAAGTGGGTCACTAGCCTGTTTTGTCACAGCAGTTCCTATGTTTAGGCAAAAGATGTGTGACTGAACTTCAGATGTCCTTTTAGCTGTTTGTTTTCCTTCCTGAAATCAAATCCCTGAGCTCTGTGCAAAACAAAAATAAACCAAGGCTAAGTAACAATAATGCATGAGCAAGAACAAACCTAGTAGTAGGGTAAAAATAGATAAATTCAATTTAAGCCTGCTACAGTCACAGAGCTGTTTGTTTGTTTGTTTTTATTCTGCAAGCATCATAAGTATTCTGTGAGGAATCAACTTCCCTTGACAAGTTATACATTTAAGATAATGATTGAAGTGTTAATAAAACATTATAAGCTGACAGAAGTTTTCTTCTCAAATATGAAGACCTTTAGAAAATCTGTAAATGAAATTATTGAGTAATTAATGTTTGTAAAGCCCGTGGAAGATTAAAAGCTTTACATAAATGCTTATTAGTATATTAATAACAAGCCTTACCCTACCAGATCTACTATCATCATCATCCAAGGTGGGTTGGGCAGTACTCCATGGCAAACAGAGGAGTGAGTCAGTGCAAGAACATCTTTGAGAACATCTTTCACTAAAATTCCTGGAGACTATCACCAAGACAACTTCAGATGGATGTGAGGGCTCTCACACAGGGCTTCCACCCCCACACCAACACACGTTCACATCCCGGAGCAAGCTATAAGCGGGTTATTGGGTCATGGGGGGGGGAGATAATTTTGAGGGGGCTATTTTCTGGGTGAGTGGACAAACTGGTTGATGAGGGTATCCTGGGATTAATTTTGTGAGAGTTTGTTTGGAGGGAAGCAGAAGGTTGGGGACAGTGTTGTGGGCAGGGGGAGCTGCTGTTGAAGAACATGGATAATTTGCTGGGCTGCTACTGTTTGCTGTATCAAGAATATTTTTCTAATGGGGAGTTGCAGGTAAACTGCAGGAAATGGGTAATTTGGAAAGAAAATTGCAGTGATCTTACTGAGCATAGACAGTAAGATTGAGAGTTTGCAGGGATACTTTATCCTGGAGCTGAGAGAAAGCAGGGGCTCCCAAAAGGTCATTGTTGCAGGGGTAATTTATAAGAGCCTTGGAGCGGAGGTGGGATATTTGGGACATATAGAAGGGTAAGGGGAGAAATCGGTGTTTAATTCTGCTGTTTGGATGGGAGTGTGGAAAGGAACTGCTGCCAAGGGGTTGGGAGCTAGAAATGTATTGTAGTATAGGTTTAAATATATATATGTAGGACAAAATCCTAGCTCCATTGTAGTCAATAACAAAACTCCCATTATCTTCAACTGGGTCAAGATTTCACCCATGATCTTAAAAACAAGGAACCAGCATAGTCTTAATAATTGTATGACAACAACTACATATTATAATAATAATAATTAATAGTCAAACTAATATAGTGGTTTTCATCCAAGAATCTCCAGGCACTTTACGAAGTGAGTACATGTTATTATTCCCATTTTAAAGACAGAGAAGATGAGGTGCATTTAGGATTGAGGGATGGAGTTTTCAAAAGTGCATAAGGAAATCAGGTGTCCAACTCCTGTTGACTTACATGTCACTGGCAGAGTTGGGGAAAAAACCCATTTGACTCCCAGTCCCTTGCTATAACCAGTGGCATAAGTCATATAACTAATTTACCTTTTTGATTACACAATAGCTATTTAAATATATCAAATGCTTCTCCTTTAGAAAGTAAGTAGAAAAGAATGTATGCTAAATTCTAGAGTAATTAGTTAATGTTGATATTGTGCTTTGAAGCCATAAGGTGCTACTTTATGTAAATATTAAGTAGTAATATTATTATTTACTATTATTAGTGCATGAGTATGATATCATCAAGCTGACACATGTGGACAGTTGTGTGAAAAATCACATACAACCTGCTCAACTCGCCTAAAATTTAAAGTTAAAAAATTGCACAATTGCCTAACATATATTTGATTAGAAAAAAGGTTTTAATTTTAGATTTCTAAGCTATTGTTATTAACAAAATTTAAGTTTAAAAATAATTTTAGAAAGTATGAGTAATTTTATATATTAAACATTTCTTTTTAAAATGTATTTACTTAGTTGTTTCCCAGAGGGCTCATCTACGTTACTGTGCATATTCCAACAGTTAAACAGACAATTAAAATCTATTTGGACCCACTGTACTGCTTCTAGACCCAATGGCCCAAGAACCAGCTACTGACAAAAATGAAAATATACACACACAAAAGTTATCCAAAAGGAAAAGAAGGTTAAAAAGAGAGGCTTCCCAAAGGACGCAATTCAAATAGAAAGGTCTTAGAACGGGGTGGGCAAACTATGGCCCGTGGGACACATCTGATCCATCAGACATTTTAATCTGGCTCCTGAGCTCCCGCCAGGGAGCAGGGTCTGGTGTTTGCCCCATTCCAGCGCTCCAGCCAGGGAGCGGGTTTGGGGGCTTGCCCTGCTCTGCGCATGCCATAACTCCGCATGGCTTCCTGAAGCATCTGCATATTTCCTCTTCGGCTCCTATGTGTTGGGGCAGTCAGGGATCTCTGCACATTGCCCCAAGCACTGCCTCTGCAGCTCCCATTGGCTCAGAACTGCAGCCAATGGGAGCTGCAGGCATGGTGCCTGCGGATGGGGCAGCACCCAGAGTCGCCTGGCTGCACCTCCGCATAGTGGCCAGTGGGGAACATGCCGCTGCTTCTGGGAGCTGCTTGAGGTAAGCACCAGGGCCACTCAGAAGGGCGGGCAAGTGGGGCAATTAGCCCCAGGCCCCGCGAGCCCTGGCCCAGAAGCAGTCCGGGTCTTCAGGCGGCATTTCGGCAGCAGGGGGGCCTTCAGTGCTGCCAAAGACGCGGAGTGACTGAAGGGCCCCCCACCGCTGAAATTCCCTGCAAGCCCTGGCCCAGCGGCAGTCCGGGTCTTTGGTGGCATTTTGGTGGTGGTGGGGGCCTTCAGTCACTCCACGTCTTCGGCAGCATTTCGGCAGCAAGGGGCCCTTCAGTGTTGCCAAAGATGCGGAGCAACTGAAGGGCCCCCCTGCCGCCGAAATGCTGCCAAAGACCTGGACGGCTGCCGGGTGAGTACAAGCACTGCAGCTCCTCAGCTTTGCCCCAGGCACCCTGAATCCTCTAGGTTGCCCTGGTAAGCACCACCCAGAGCCTGCACCCCTGACCTCCTCCCGTGCCCCCACCCTCTGCCCCAGCCCTGATCCCCTTCCTGTCCTCTGAACCCCTCAGTCCCAGCCTGGGGCACCCTCCTGCACCCCAAAACCCTCATCCCCAGCCCCACCACAGAGCCTGCACCCCCAGCTGGAGCCCTCACCTCCCCCCCACACCCCAACCCTCTGCCCCAGCCTGGAGCCCCCTCCCACACCCTGAACTCCTCATTTCTGGCCCCACCCTAAAGCCCGCACCCCCAGCCACAGCCCTCACCCCCTCCCACACTCCAATCCCAATTTCATGAGCATTCATGACCTGCCATACAATTTCCATGCCCAGATATGGCCCTTGGGCCAAAAAGTTTGCCCACCCCGTCTTAGAACAAGTCTAGATGGCTGTAACAGCAAGTCTCCTCTGGATATGTTCAGAAAGGGAGATCCACAGACATGTAGCTTCTGAACTGAGAATGCCCTACCCAGATAAGATTAACTCTTATGACAAAGAACCAGGACTATTCATCTTATCTCAAATGCCTTAGGGAAACAGTGGTGGAGTGTTGAGTTGAAAGCTGGCCTGAGTTACAAAGCCTGAAACCGAAGGGTTTGCAATACAAATTATTACTGACCTGTAACTAAAGATATGCACTGAAGGGCTTCTGAAAAGATTGGTCAGACTGGGATGTTTTCCCTTTCCCGGGGGGTCATAATTGTAAAAGGAAATAAAATCAGGGGGTGTGTGTGTGAAAGAGTCTCGCAAAATTCTGACTGAACAAAATAAGAAGGCTCAGAGCTTATAAACTCCCCTGAACGACAACATGTTCCTGATAGTCCTTGCATGAATGTTTTTGCCATTACACACATTGTATATACATTATAATTATTTAATTTAGAAGAAAAACAGAATCAAATCAAAGGGGAAAATGTAACTAGTTCTGCAACTGTCAGCAGTGCATAATCCATGACCACTACCACCACTACTTGTAACCCTTTATCACCAAAAGTAAATTGGAAGGATTCAAATACTTCACAATGTATATAAATAAAATATTAAAATTAAAATTATCAAGGATGCTGGTGAAGCACTAGCGGCAGCCATGGTCACAGTGACAGCAACAGAGCAGGAGTTACTTACTTACATACACAGACCTTGATCCTGCAGATACAAGTACTGAATTTTGAGCCCATGCAGAGTACCATTGAACTCAATTTTTTTGTGCGCAGATTAGATGGTACTGTTCCACATGAAAATGTGAGATCCAAGAAGTGCGTGCAAGTGTGTACTTACCTAAACCTGAAGTAAAGTACAATACCAAAGACAATTCTCTTATATATCCTAATATATTATTACAGTCCAGCTTAATATGCCTAATAATTTTACATATATGTAATAATGGAAATGTAAAGGTAAAATGCAAGTTTAGTAAATAGCAAAGTACATTCACATTTTAGATTTGACATGAAAAATCTTTGGGCCGTAGCCTCAGATAGTGTATATCAGCATATCTCCATTGACTTGAGTGGAGCTATGCTGATTTACACCAGCTGAGGATCTGGGCACACAGAAGTCAAAAGGGAGATTGACACCATGCTTATGTCTGAGTTTCCCAGGTTTTGTCATTTTAGATCACAATCATAATGGGCCAGGTTCTGTTAACTTTGCTCATGCTGAGCAGTCAGTTCCCAGGTAGTCCCACTGATTTAAATGCAAGTTTGTGGTATGCAAGGAATAAAGTGCAAGGCTCTAACGTGCAATGATCTACAAAAATATAATAGGGCTGTTACTCATGTGCATAAGTATTTGCAAGATTGGGGCCTATACTAGTAACCACAAATCTTTGTGAACAATAGTTCCTTTTTTTTTCTTTTTTTTTTTTTGATAGAACATTGTAACACAGTCTAACAGCTTATCCAGTGAATAATGTTGTTGGTCTGCAACAAATAAATTACAGTACTTGTCAACTACCAATTCAATAATTTGTTCAATTAATATTTTCTCATATGTTCAACCTCTAGGACATAATTAGAGGGAATTCTCTATTTTCTGTACCAAAGAAATTTTCAGAAATGTCCCACCAAGACATCTGCATGCACTTATAGAATACAAGAATACATAGTATCTGTATGATCATCTTTTATAAGGTCATCTTTACCAGGGCTTGGATCCAGACAGTAGGTGGTAGTATGGTGTCCAACTACCTCTCTTCAGAGGTTATTTTGGTCTCCAGAATCTCAGTTTTCATTTTTTAACAGTAAGGACACGTTTTCACTAGCGTGGCAGTGCTTTAATGTGGCTTGTGCAGTCGCAGCATAGCGCTGGGACGAGCACTCTATAAAACCCACCTCCATTAAGGGAATAGCTCCCAGCGTTGGTGCATTGTCTACACTGGCACTTTACAGCACTGAAATCTACAGTGCTCGGTGGGTGTTTTTTCACATCCCTGAGCGACAAAGTTGCAGCACTGCAAAGTGCCAGTATAGACAAGCCCTAAGTCATTACCTGTTGTAGTTGTAAAGAAAACCTCAAATATGTGAACGGAGAGTAACCAATGTGGAAACGTCTACATGAGTCTGCAAAGAACCTGCCACAATAGCTCTGAGAGGTATGAACTGCCCCATTTATTTGATGGGTGTTAACTGAGATGACCAGTGATGATAATTTTATGTTAACTATTTCATTCCACTTGTAAGAAAGGACAGGAAGGATCACAGATCTGAAAATGTACTATGAGTGAGATCTGATTTTAGTGCCACAAATAGCTAGCATTTTGGAGATAGCACCACTAATTTTTTCCTCCTAAATCAAAGAGCCAAGTCCTAGGAACCTAGCAGAGTCTATGGTCATAGTCAAGGCCCACCAAGGGAGAGTTAAGTTCAAGGACCCCAATGCTGCTCAGAGATGCAGTCTTCCTTTTAACATCTGTACAATCTACTACGTGTCGTGTTTCATCTTACCAATTCACAGGAGAAGGGCTTATTTTCTGTGTGGAACTTGGAAGAATACCTCCAGCTTTTTGTTCTCAATTTGACATCTATCTTTAGTGTTAGTTGTCTGTTCTTGTAAAAGGGAGGTTTTAATGGATTTCTGTGTACTTCAGGTCCACAGTAGTATATTTTATCAGATGAAGCAACAAGAGTGGTATAAAGAGTCTGAGGTTAAAGTGAGAATCAAGCCCAAGTCCCAAGTTAGGACACGCACCACCAACAGAAGTAGGGTAGTGTGGACATCAGCCATCTCAGTAATTACTGGCTATAAGTAAGAGGTGATTTTATCATGGTTACAAGTACCTTCATGGAGAAAAAAAAAATCTGATAGTAGACAACTCCTTAATCGAGCAGAAAAAGACATAAGGAGATTCAATGCTTAGAAGCTGAAGATAGACAAACTCAGACGAGGCGCGCATTTTTAACAGTGAGTGTAATTAGCCATTGGAGTAATTTACTGAGGGATGTGGTGGATTCTCTGTCACCTGAAGCTTTTAAATCAAGTCTGTAGCTCTTTCTACAAGATATGCTATAGCTCAAACAGAAGCTGTGGTATTGATACATAAAATATTAAGTGAAGTCCTTTGGCCTGTGTTATGCAGGTCAGACTGGATCATCACAATGGTTTCATCTGGTTTTAAAAGTCTGTGCAGCTATGAAATCAAGATAGGAACTACAGTTCTAAATATGGTCACCATCCTACAGATACGCCAAGTAAAGCATGTGAGATTACGGCTGAAATTGGGAGACTCTAAAATTATGCTGGAGATCTAGGTTCAAATTGTATTTAAACTCATTTATACCTATGGTTTCTTGACCTTAGTCTATCTCCCATGAATGTTTGTTCACATAACAAAACTACAATAGAGTCTGGTACAATTCAGCATACCTGGCAGCCTCTGTTCAGGAGAATCCTAGCATTTACATTACGAGGTAGTAAAGGAGAGAGGTTTAATTTATTAAAACTATCATTAGATTAATTTATGGTGAACATCAGTATTGAAACTATCATTGGTATATGGCAATTATTCTCTTCACTTTATAAGTAACCATAAATAGCCATCTATGAATATAGGAATCATATTTAACAAGAGTTTAATTTGTTTTTAAAAGATACAGGAGAACTCTCTCTAGAGAAACAACTTTTGCATCTGTAGCAGCTGCCACAGCAGCAGCAATACCAACACTAATTAATAATTAGTATCCTCACGTAACCACAGGGAAGAGAAAAAGAAAAGCCCCCTCTATGCTGGGCGAGTTTTACTGACTGATTTTATCAACACCCTTGGAGCAACAACAACAACAAAAAGGAGTGTAATGGAGGGGGGCTTGATTGTTGTTTGCTTGTTTATACTTTGGTGTACAGCGGCAGCATGGATGTGAACGGTGCAAGAAAGAATACGGGTCATTCTCAGCTATGCACCATAAGCGCCTTACATATGTGTTATAAAAATAAAAGAATGGGAAAAGCCTTGCGGACTTAATTCCAAAAGTTGCTGATGGGGGAGGTGGGACTCGTTTCCTTTGCTGTTCTTTGCAGGGTATTTTTTGAAAGGTTTCCATGGCTTGGAATGGAAAGAATGGCTAATTCATTTGAGAGATAGGTGTTGGGTGGATGTGATAGTTTTAGTTGCTAGGTGTGCAGGAGTTGCAATGGGAAGGTGGGTGAGTTCTTAGGATTCGCAGTACAGACTGGTTTGGGCTGCAGACTTCTTTCAAATAAATCAGTAGCATTGTGTGGAGGAGTGCTCTCAGAGGGGAGACATTACCTTTTCATTGTAAAATGTTTAAAGTTCATTCATAAATATTTTTAACGGTGCTCATGAAAGGTATTAAATTAACATCTCTGGAAACCAAAGTCTTCTGTTTATTCACAGAAGAGGCAGTGTGGGCAGAGACAATGTAAACTTCCCATGTCCCATCAATGTTTCAGTCTAGTTGTGGAGATACCTCACTGAAGGTCCCTAGTACACAGCTAGGCAACCTCAGTTTGGTAAAGCCCAACCACTGAGGTACCCCTAGATAGCGATGTGCTGTTTGTTCCCCCAATATCTCTTTCCTCTGTCCTCAGTGACCTCAGACTGAGTCATTCAATCTTTGTGCCTATTCAGTCTTTCACCTTTTTGGTTGAGACTTGCAACAAGGATAGATGGCATTTTATACCATTTGTCATGTTTCTTTAATGTAGACATTTGTCTACTAGAAACTGGACAAAGACCTTCAATTTATTTGATGGAGGCCACTGAGCTATCGGTTGGTGAGTACTTTTTGTCAGAACTAATTTGGGCTGAATTTGAGCCCAGTGACCTTGAGCTTACTTCAGAAGCCATTACCAATCTCCTAAATGCCTACATAAGTTCCCATTCCTATTCTTTAGTCCCATTTAATAACAATATCCAATAGATATAGAGATGTACCAAAGATGTCCACACTGGGATTAGGTGTGACAGACGACAAACAGAGTGAAATTTAATGGATGATTATTTTGATTATTGTATCTTCTTGAACCACCTGAGGAAATAACTTTGTACTGAATAGTCTCATTTTCAGAGTTAAATTTTAAAAGAAAATGTCTTGGAATAGAATTACACTTACAAAACAAAAATATTAACTATGTTCCCTCTGCTATGAAGTAAGTGAATGGGGAAGGGGACACAGTACAAAAAAAATGGATCCTAGCAGCCACCTATTATCTTGGCATATGTCCCTCAGCCTAGAACATCTCTTCACTGAACAAACCTATGGTTCCTGGCATGTAACTGGGTAATTTAGGTATGAGGGGACAGCTCACTAGTAGCAGTGTATTGTTAGCTCCCCACTGTCACTTTAGTCTGGCCTTAGGACCATCTGTCACCAGAGGACATTAACTGCCCTATGAAGCCCAGCAAAGAAAAAAATCTGACCTGTGCAGATAACTCTCTCTCTCTAGCTTTCCTTTCTCCCATACTAATTGACTCTAGCTTATCCACTACAGATTCTGCCTCTTGCAGATGCTTGCCATCAGTCTATTAATCTTTTAGCATCATGCCACTACTGGAGAGGATTCCCATTGTGGGAGCTCTGCCACACCTGGACTGGCTGGTTATGTGCCAGGGTTTATAGACTCACTAAGTAGAAAGCTTTGCTGTGGTGAGAGGATGCTCTAAATAGGAAGACATATGGTAGGCTCTGGGGAACTCCTGGCTTGTCTACAGAACCAGTGGAAGGAACAACAACGGTGATTATTTGAGGCTTGTGCCTGGCATTGCACATTGTAGCTTCTCCAGCTCTATCCTACTGACTTTGATTATATCAAAACTAGAAAATTTACCAAAGTAATTTTCTTCCAGCTGGATAATCAAGGAATCTGGTGCTGAGGCTTATAACCAACTCTGCAGTGTCTACTACATTCTCCTTCTACCAAACCAAGTAAAAGTGACAGACTCTTAAGACAACCCTGACTGTTGTCCTTCTGAACTAGTCTTTGTCCACTGCTCTGAACAATGTGTGATAGAATGCTCACAAACGCACTCCAGGATGGTTTGCACTGGCAAGGTCACAAATGAGTACAGTTTGGCTTTTAAAGGAGCCAAAGACAATCAGACGCCTAAATCCCATTGAAATTCACTGTCCCAGTGAGAGAGATACCCTGATGTCTTCCTGTCATTGTATGTCTAGAGCTGAACACTGTTGTTGGTCCCAGCATATTAGAGGCGCATGGTGGGTGAGGATCTTTTATTCAGCCAACTTCTATTGATTAAAGAGACAAGCTTGCAAGTTACACAGAGCTCTTCTGCAGGTCTGGGAAAGGCAGCTGTACATAACCTTTATGGCATCTGCTTGGATTCTTCTTTTTGGTTTTCCATTCTGCTATGCCTATTGCTGCTGCTCTAACATGGAAGGAATGAGAGGAGTAGCACTCAGGGTCCCACCTGCTGCATGGCCTTCTGCTTCAAACTCTTAACTTTCAAGTGTGGGGTACCATCTTCATACTCCTGTGCTAGCACATTGTCAGATATTTCTCCATTCCTCTTCTGAACACAGGTACTAACTTTACCCAAGAGCCTGTTGCAGCTGGGTCAGCTTTTGAACTTCTCTGCCATACTTTTACTCCCATATGCAGTGCCCTACTTTCTCATTAGCTGATGGCAGCACCAGCTCAGTTATGCAAAAGGCCCTAAAGAATACCAATGTATATGCTGCCTTAAAGAATTGTGCTTCACACTGAGACTGACAAACTGATGGATTCTTGCCCCATTACCCATCCCCTACCTTGTCTTCCTGTTTTTTTCTGATTTTCTATAGAATCTGAACCATAAAGTAAGTTGCTTTGCAGCCCCGATGAAGAAAACACCATCAGACCCTAACTTTTACATATGAGATGTAAATGCCTGAAAATACCTCTCAGGCCTATAGTGTATTGGGTGATTGGCCTACTCATCTTTCTTGCTGTCATGTGCTAGTCCTCCACAATCTGCTTTGGCATCTCTACTTCTGGTGCCAGCTTCCAGAATCTGTAAAACTGACAATAAGAAAGGGCATCCAAAGCAGGGTTAATCCTAACTGATATGTGTTGGGCTTTGAAAAGACATTGCAATACAAATGGTCTTACCAGTGTCACCATGGATTTGTATTTAGCAGATTGCTTGCTCATATTGTCCACAACTGCCTAATTGTCAAAACGGCAGCAGTATATCCTCAATACTCATTCTTTTGCCCACAAAACTACCATTACTATCAATGGAAAAATCTCCAGGATGGTGGTTGTCCCTCTTATTGCTCATGGCCCAGGTTGGAGACCATGGCTAAATCATATTCCCCAAACCAAGAGCTTCAGATGTGTCAGAGAGCACCTGATTATCCTCTCCAGCAGGCTATTGCATCACATGGCAGAGACCCCATTCAATTCCTGTAGAAATTCCAGCCAGATGATGAGGTCACTTCCTTAGCAATGCTATTCTGGTGGTTTCCTTGCTCCCATCTTTTAATGCTTCCTGCCATCCCTTCCCCCAGGTAACTCCATCCTTGTCACACTGTTGTTGTTTTTTAAGTGGTCTGCCTCTCCCCTCCTTCTGTTCATTTATCAGCTCTGTGCTTGGATCTTACCCACCGTGTGCAGGACGGCTGACGTCTGCACATCATCTGTTCCAGTTGCATCTGTATCCTGAACTCAAGTTGGTTCTAGATAGCACTGTTCACATTACCCGCCAGAATAAGTTCCCTCTAAGCTGCGCGGCCACACAGCAGGCTATCAAGGGCCATGCAGGCGCAGAGTTGGGAGAAGTGCCTCTCCCCCAGGCCACAGCCCCAGAGCTGCAGCAGCAGGAAAAGGCGCTTTCCTCCAGCCCTGGGCCGCTGCAGCAAGAGAGGGCTAGGGGAGTCCTCTCTCCTGCCACAGCTCCAGGGCAGCCTGCACCCCAAACCCTCATCCCTCCTCACCCCAACCCTCTGCCCCAGCCCTGCGCCCCCTCCCACATCCCAAACTCCTCATCCTCGGCTCCACCCAGAGCCCACCCCCCCAGCCACAGCCTCACACTCCCTGCACCACATCCCTCTGCCCCAGCCCTGAGCCCCCTCCCATACTCCGAACCCCTTGGCCCCACCCCCACCACACATCATCTCCATATTGGTGCACATAACAAAATTCATTCCGTACATGAATGTAAAAAATTAGAGGGAACATTGCCGCTAGAGCAATTAGGCAGAAAAGCATCACCTTTAACTGACCTTTAAATGGGTTATGGCCAGAGTAGACAAGTAAGGCCCTGGCCAATCAAGCTGCTCTAAAAGAGGGCTACCAGTCAGATTTCCCCTTCCTCAGTAGGGCCCCTACAGCCTGCCCTATGCTGTCACAGCAATGCCCTGTAGTTCTACTCTTTGAGATGCATGTGTGCGGGCAGCACACTTCTGTTCTTGCTCTGGGAAGTGGAGGGGGCAGAAGCATTACTGCTTGCTACTGGATGGTGAACAAGGGGTGTGCCCCATTCTTTGTCTCCCAGCACAGCTGCCATAGAGCTGAACCAGAACTTCCAGCGCTCTCAGTGAGCTGTGACATAGTGTCCCTTCTTAAGAGTTTTATATTAGATAAGATTTAAAATAGGATAGTATCCAACTTCACTGCAGTGTTCGCAACCCTCCTCCCCTTGTTCTCTCCCTCTTGTGTGATAATTTAGTGCAGCTGGAAAGATCTGGTGGATTTTTAGCTAAAGATACATTTTGAAAATTCAGGATTGCTGATATTTGGGGTTCTATTTGCATGCCACCCCACCATACCAAAGAAGTGCTGAATGTCACATGTGTTGTGCTGAGGGGTGGGTTTATGGTGTTGTGCCTCAGCATACAGGATTACTGTATTACAAAGCAGATACCGTGTTTATGTATTCCTTTTTTCTTTTCCAGCAAAAAGCAGTGTCAGATACTGCTTGTATTCGTTCCCTGCAAACCCGATCCCTCTAAATCAGCCCCAAATCATCACCAGACAAAGCCAGCCAGGCGAGAGGTTGTGCAACTTCGTAACCACCTCGTTCCTCCCCCACCTCCCGGATCAAGGGCAGCAGCAGCAACCGTGTATGTGTAAAAAGGTGGATCTCGGGAATGAGTCTTGCTGAGTTTGTTTACAGAGCACAGTCGCCTCCGTGTGAATGCCAAAGCTACCGAGAGAGGTAAACACAAACTTAGCAAAAGCACACGTACATGGAGCAGCCGAGTGTAACCCAGAAAGTGCGGATCGGATCTGTGTCGCTGTGTGCCATGGAGGACAAAAATCCCCAGTTATATTCCTTGCCACCTGCAACCTCTGCTTTATGCGTGCGACAGGCCCCTCCAAATAGAGGCAGAGGAAGAAATACCTAGAGGATGTGGGGAAGGGAGTTACCGCTTTCTAAAAAAAAGTAGCATGCCAGACACGCTCACAAAAACAGTATTAATTCTCACGTGTTTGGAGCTGTACCGAGGAAGCCCAGCAATTCTGGACAAGACGCGAGCGAGGCTGTTCAGTTGCTTTCAGTGTAATGCTTGTAATCGGAAGCAATGTTGCAGAATTGCACTGGGGAAAAAAATACCCTACACAACCCCTGCTTCACAAATCAATGGCAGTTTAAAACAGCCTGATTGATTTGAGCTGGGAGGGAGTGCAAGCTGAGTACCATATTATGTGACAAAACCGAAGCCTAAGTTATTCTTAGCAGTGGTTGCAACAGTGTCCATTATGAGACAGGATCTATTTTCCCTGTCAGTCTTCTGTCCTCCAGTTCTATGCAATATATTCGTAATTCTCTCCCCCTCCCTCGCTTTGAGATATCAGAAGAGTGTAGCAGGGATATGGCTCCTAGCATTAGCTGATCTGAAGACACCGCATAAGTGATCAGCAAACACACGTGTCGCTCAACCAGAACGAACAGGATTCTTTGGATTCCTTCCAGATCCGCCTGGCTTTTTTTTTCCCCCCCTTTCTCCCCCCCCCCCCCCCCCCGCTTGCTCCCCCTCGCTTGCTCCAGATTTTACTTCTGGTTGCCTGTGAGGGTTTTGCTCCTCCCTTCTGAAATCCTATATTAACTGTGGCCAAAGCTGGGTAAGAGAAACACAGCTCATTGTTGGTGAGTGCTGATGAGCCTCGCAGAGGAGCGAGAAACAGCTTTTGCGTTTGCTGCAGCCGCCGTACCACCAGTAGTAGCAGCACCAACACTAATTAATAATTAGTATCCTCACGTAACCACAGGGAAGAGAAAAAGAAAAGCCCCCTCTATGCTGGGCGAGCTTTACTGACTGATTTTATCAACACCCTTGGAGCAACAACAACAAGAAGAGAGAGGTGAGTGTAATGGAGGGGGGGTTTGATTGTTGTTTGCTTGTTTGTTCTTTGGTGTACAGCGGCAGCATGGATGTGAACGGTGCAAGAAAGAATACGGGTCATTCTCAGTTGTGCACCATAAGCTCCTTACATATGTGTTATAAAAATAACAGAATAGGAAAAGCCTTGCGGACTTAATTCTAAAGTTGCTGACGGGAGGTGGGACTCGTTTCCTTTGCTGTTCTTTGCAGGGTATCTTTTGAAAGGTTTCCACGGCTTGGAATGGAAAGAATGGCTAATTCCTTTGGGAGGCGGGTGTTTGGTGGACGCGGTACTTTTAGTTGCTAGGTGTGCAGGAGTTGCAATGGGAAGGTGGGTGAGTTCTTAGGACTCGCAGTACGGACTGGTTTGGGCTGCAGACTTCTTTCAAATAAATCAGTAGCATTGTGTGAGGGAGCGCTGCTGCACGCTCTTTCGGAGGGGAGAGGTCGCTTTTTAAGGGACCCGTGCAAGTGTAAAAGAGTGTGGGTTTTAAGAAATATCTCTTTCCATATGTTAACTTTCTAGGTGGCAAATGGCAGACCACATGATGGCCATGAATCATGGGCGATTTCCTGATGGAACCAGCGGGCTTCATCATCACCCTGCACATCGAATGGGGATGGGTCAGTTTCCGAGCCCCCATCACCATCACCAACAGCAGCAACATGCCTTCAGCGCCTTGATGGGCGAGCATATACATTATGGAGCTGGAAATATGAACGCAAATGGCGGGATCAGACATGCAATGGGGCCAGGGAACGTGAACGGGGGGCATCCTCCCAGCAGCATGCCTCCCACGGCACGATTTAATAATTCTCAGTTCATGGCCCCTCCTGTTGCAAGCCAAGGAGGCCCCTTAACGGCCAGCATGCAGCTGCAGAAGCTAAACAACCAGTATTTTAGCCACCATCCGTATCCTCACAACCACTATATGCCGGACTTGCACCCTGCAAATCTTCCGATGAACGGAACAAACCAGCATTTCAGAGACTGCAACCCAAAGCATAGCAGCAGCAGCAGCAGCGGCATGCCTCCTTCAGTTCCCCATGTCCCTGCAGCAATGCTGCCTCCCAATGTCATAGACACTGACTTCATAGATGAGGAGGTGCTCATGTCCTTAGTCATAGAAATGGGTTTGGACCGCATCAAGGAGCTTCCTGAGCTGTGGTTGGGACAGAACGAGTTTGATTTCATGACAGACTTCGTTTGCAAACAACAGCCCAGCAGAGTGAGCTGCTGACTTCTTTAAAACAAACAAAGGACTTTCTATCAGTGTGAATGAAAACATTCCCTTAGACACAGTATCTCGCTTTTCAGTGCTGGAAAGGTTGAGAATCTGGAAAGCAGAGTAAACTATAAGCTTGTATAAATTGGGGTTGTTTTTAAATAATTGCTGCCATTTTTTTATTTTTTTATTTTTTTATTTTTTTTTTTTGTAGTTTTGACACTCACTTCCCTTCCTGCAATAATAATTTCTGGCTAACTCTGGCTTTTATGGCTTTTTATGGGTTTTCCTATCTCCCCCCCCACCCCCACAATTGCCTCACAGTAACATATCCATAATTTCAACAGTGCTCAGCTGTTAGGTATTAATCTTGGCAAATTGCTTAATCTTGTGGATTTTGTAAACAATGATTTCCAATGACTTGAACTGCATTCAGATTCTGAGTGAACAGGGAAAAAATTCCATTAGTTGGTTGCATGAACTTTGAAGGGCAGATATTACTGCACAAATGCTGCCATCTTGCTTCATTTTTAACTATGCATTGTAGTGCAGACTAATTTTTTGTTTTTTAATATGCTAAACTGGAAGCTTAACAGATGTGGGGCCAACCCCTCCTAGATCAGGAAAAGAATAATGTTACTTAAAGTCTGCTTCCCAGTTCCCCTCCCCCATATGTACAGACAATAATATGGTGTGGATGGAATGTTGACTAGTCAGTGGCAAACATTTCACAGATTTTTATTTTGTTTCTGTCTTCAGCATTTTTGACACTGTGCTAATATAGTTTATTCAGTACATGAAAAGATACTACTGTGTTGAAAGCTTTTTAGGAAATTTTGACAGTATTTTTGTACAAAACATTTTTTTGAGAAAATATTGTTAATTTATTCTATTTTAATTTGCCAATGTCAATAAAAAGTTAAGAAATACTTTAGTTTTTCTAGAAGTCATTTTACCAAACTTTTTCTTCCGAACCCCCCTTACCCTTGGTAAGTAGAACATCTACCTGTGGGGGGAAAAAAAAACTGTTAGTGTGCAGGAAAACATTCAAAAGTAGAATTACATTGCACCAATGTATATTGAAATCAGGAGAGCAGGATTTAAACATAATAATGGCATAAAGCTTAATAAGAAACATTGTAATATGCCTGTCAGTGTGGTTTTATCAAAAATAAAGTTGCCAAGAAGCAACTTTTTGTGTGTCACTTGCCAGCATAGTTGCTTTAAATGTAGTTGTCCAGAATTATGATGCATAAAGTATTTATTATATTTATCTATTAAACTTGTAATTTTATAAATTCTCTTTCACTTACATGTTAGACTTTTTCTTTTGTATTTTTACTGTCATGTTGAAGAGTTATTTAAAAGATGGACTCATTAGGTGGTGGGGATTTTTTTTTCTATGTCATCTTTGATTATTTGGTTTACATTGAGTTTCATACAGAAATCTAAGATATGCATCACATTGAAATCTACTATTTTTCATATTTAGTGAGTTTAGGAAAAGGAAATACCTAGCAGTTAAGTTTTTTAATTTTCTAGTGTGGGACAAGCCTAATCCATTTCTTTTCTCAGACACGGTTGCCAACTAATTCCCAGTTAAATGAATTTGTATCCATTTGATTCCAGTATTTTGGAAAGGGGGGCAGGAACTTTGCCTTATAATGAATGTATACATTTGTTCTTTTTGAGGGACAAATCTTGCTGTTCGTTTTTTTTTTTTTTTTTTTTTTTTTTTTTTACTTCCTCTGCCCCCTCTTCCCTCCCCAAAAAAACCCAACAAAATCCCTTCCATGTAAATCTTTACTTCAGTAAGGACAGCAGGATCCAATCTCTAATAATACTTATAATCTCATTTAGCTATGCTTCCCAAGTTTGACACCGATCTGACACCATCCTCTTTCTAATTCTTTTTAAATTATTTTTTCAGTGTTGTGAGTTTGTGTGATGGGAAAGAACAAAACTATTATGTAGTTGAATTTTTGATTGTGGGTGTGTAAACAGAGGACAATAACCCCTGAGAGAGAGAGAGAGAGAGTGTGTTTGTGAATTACAGTGTTATGAATCCAGCTGGGAAATTAAGCTGCTTAGTATTGCCAAACAACTGATGGTAAAAGTGATACTTTTAGCTTTACCCTTTTTACACACAAACTTGTCTAGTTTATCAATGTGTAAAATCCATACAAATATTCAAAATGGCTAATGTTCATAAAATACACCAACAGACACAACAAGAGTAGGGTGGCCAGATGTCCCGATTTTGGGGTCTTTTTCTTATATAGGCTCTTATTATCTCCCACCCTCTGCCCCGATTTTTCACAGTTGCTGTCTGGTCACCCCAAACTAGAGACAAGCAGGTGTGCAGGTTTGGGGAAGTGGTAGTATAATGATGCCTTACTCCCCAGTATTTCCAAGTAGGAAACATTCTCTCCTTATTCCTGTTTCTGACAAGACAACAGTATATTTCAAACAGTGGTCACTAATTTTGTGTGTCCCTAAATAATATTGAATGCCCTTGAACCATATCTTATCAATTGTCCTATAACTTAGTGCTTAGAAGAATGCAGATATAGTGTTAAAAGCTACTGCCTAATTTGGCACTAAATCTTTTTTCCATTTTTGAGGCTGTTTGTCCTATAAATCACTTTGACGGCCTCCTTTAGGTTTTTTTCTGATGTAAAACAAACTATCTGAATACTAACTGCTGTTTAACTCATCTTCAGTAGACTCCTAAAACATAAGGGAATAGTCTTCTGTTTACTGCTACAGATTCTTGATTTATAAATGGTGAAAACATGGATTCTTCTTAGTGGAAGCATTACTACTTAGTCTGTGTGCAGTGATAAATCCTCCCATATAAGCTTTTCCATAAATAGGTAGTTTTATAGGCCCACAGGAAAAAATCTATTTGCATACACCTTATTGCATAACTCCTGTGCTCTAGTTCCTCCAGACAATGTCAGATCAGATTGAACTGCTAAAAGCGCTGGTTTTGTCCAGAGAGAAATAGTGCAAAGAATTTGTGCTGACCTTTGAGATTATACCACAGATACATTTGCAGAACATTTATAATCACATCGCCTAAATTGTCACTTAATTGCTAAAAGAGTGTCAGATAATGGTGGATGTCAAACTATATTTCTTTTGCTACATTTCAAACTACATTTTCTTTTTCGTAGCATTGTCTACCAAACAACAGTTATGGCCTGACCCTAATCTCTCTGAAGTGAAGTCAATGGCAAAATTCTCACTGTCTTCATGTGGAGCAGTAGAAGGCCTATCTGGCTTTTTGTAGTGTTTCTAGATATGTTTAAATAATTTGTAGTTTGGGCAAAATAATTAGTGAAATATGTACAGTGACCTAGTTTATCAGATATCCATAAACCTTGTGGTTGCATCCTGTTAATTTGCTTATAGTACAGGAAACCTGACCTCTGTACTTTGGCTGTTTTTCAAAAAGTTCTAATATGGTACATGAGATCTACTGTTCTTTAAGCCATGTCCATAAATAGACACACTGCTTTAGTTGCAGGGGAGATCAAGGATAAGCTTTCACATAACACCAAACATACTTGTCAGAAAAATAGATACTGATTAATAAAATAATTTCAGTGTCTTGTAGCTGAAAAAAATATAGGGACAGCCGGTTTGCTGATGCTGATAAAGCCATTACAGCCTTAGCTGGGTCTTGCAAGAACAGTTACCTCATCACAGCTGTTTATGGGGTACTCTACAGAGCATACCAAGAATAGGCTGACATCTATTGTGAAGTTTATAGTCTCAATGACTTTTACAACTGTAAAAGTCTGGGCTGGATATAAATTCATGTCATCAGTAAAGGCCAGGTCCTTTAGAGCAAAATATTAATCCACTAATCTGTTATGGGTGGTCAGCTTTGAAATATAAACTCTTTTCAGCCCTGAATATATTAGGTGTTTGCGCCCCCTTGTGGTTTGCATATTAAAAGGAAAGCAGCTATTTTCTTAAAGGGATATTTTTTCAGAACCAATGTTTACCTGTGGAATAACAAGCATACATCTGAATGACAGATGTCCAGTTAAATTAAAGGGATTCTGAAAACAAACTAATCAAAACTGGAGAAAGGAAGTACATTAACACTCAGAAGAAAATAACCTTACATGCCAAAGAGTTATAACAAACTGTATGCAGCTTACTGCACTCCTTACTCCATAAAAATTTCCAGTCAGGAAGCAGTGCTACAGTATTCTACCAGAGCAGTCCAAAACACTGTTGTATAATATATGTAAACAGGGAAGTTCTGAAGTGCAGTCAATTTCAGGTGGAAAGATGGCAACTATTCTGCACCCTAGCATCATCCACACTACTGGAGGATGAAGTGGATAATAAGGTATCCAGTCGTACCTGCAAGGAGTCAAAATATAATTACTTGGCTTTTAAATTGCCTTATTTTTGTAAAAAAGGCCAAAGTGAGATGTCATTTATTTAAAAGTAAACATTCCCTTTCTATGTTACATTCTGCACCAAACATAACTAAAAATGAAATCATTTCCTTTTCATTATGAATGCTCTTTGTTTACTTTTAATATTTCTCTCAGCATGGACAGTGAAAGCAGGCAGATCACTTTTTAGTCAGTTCCATTTTCTTCTTCCTAGTCACTAGCACAATGTTACAGAGTTTGGGTTTCAAGTACTGCAGAAGAACGTTTATTTTTAAAAAGTAACTTTCCATTATAATTAGAAAAAATTATGAAAACATTTCTGTCAGGGTCAGGTTTTGTAAAAGTTTATTGTTCTACAAAATCTAAGAGTTAGACTGTCCCTTGCTTAAGCTATTCCTGCGATAGTGACTAGAAACTGCCCAAGTCTGGGTTGCATGCAGTGTAGCTGTAGCTGTGTCAGTCCCAGGATATTAGAGTGACAAAGTGGGTGAGGAAATATCTTTTCTTGGACCAGCTTGTTTCTCTTACCAACAGAAGTTGGTCCAATAAAAGATATTACTTCACCCACCTTGTCTCTCGAGTCTGGATTGGTGGAGTTTCCATTTAAATGTCTCTTTGGCAGAGACACTGTTTTCCACACACCCAGATCTTGTAGGGAGTTTATATTCTGCAACCTATGGATCTTTGGAACTTGACCAGAAGCTATGGTCATCTCTCTGTATGGAGACCCTCTGTTTCATGGCCCTCCTGTATCTGTCTCCCCCTGGCTTCTCCCAAAATTTCTCCTGGGTGAGGTACTGTATTACCATGCAACAGGGTTAGTTACTACTGAAGGGACCAATGTTCATTTATACTGAAAACCTTTACAGGGCTGGTAGATAACATGATGGAACAGAAAGTTACCATTGTCCATGTATGGGCCTTGTTCTCTCTCACCCCTGGAGCCTTCAATTCCTGCAGAGCAGCCACTGAGGTGTTCCCACATTACAGAGGCAAAGAAGGCTTATGCTATGGATCTGGCCTACCCCTTAAACTCATCTGTTCCATCTGTCTCTCATCACTCATGTTGACAGAGGAGTCACTGGGGACTAACTACAGGACCAAATCTGACCTGTCAGTGAGGGTAGCAGAATAAATGATGAAGGCAAAGTCATTTACTTTTAAAAACTGGCAGATAACATTGTCAGGAAAATAAAAATAAGTCTAGAAATCAAAGGAATTTGGGACCCAAGGCAGTGGCAGATTCTCAGGCTTACATGTACTTCGAGTACATTTTGTCAGTAGAAAAGAGTTTCAGAAATTGTATTTACTCATTTCAATAGCATGCCACTATCGTTAAAATCAGAGCTCACATACAGGATAAAGCTGAGTCTCAGGAACTGCAACAATAGAAAAGCACATCAAATGACTGAACAGATGAATCAATATTATTGTATGTTCTGTTTTTCTTTTTGTCCCATTATAGAAAAGACAGTTGCCACATCAGGATTTTAATAGAGAAGGGTCAGGTGTTTCAATCCCAGCCCATCTGACACTGACACACACACTCTCTCTCTCTTACTGTCTGATGGGCAGTTTGATCAGTGTCCAACCTTAATAGCCATGTGAAAGAAAAAGAGATTTGCAACTTAAAAAAATAAAAGGCTTCCATCCATTGATATGCAGTATTCCTAAAAAATGCTCATCGCTTTTCCTCATCTCTTTTCTTTTACCTAGTCTTCTTTTTGAGTAGAGTAGTAGAATGTTTACCAGGAAAGCTATTCACTAACTTGACTATTGCTAAGGCTACTGATAAAGTAAAATAAAAGATAATGGGCATGATTTTCAGAGGCGTCAAACACCTATACTGGCAGCTAAAGTTCATAGCAAGTATGGCCTGGGCTACACTAGAGGCGGGGGGGGGGGAGGTTGCGAACTAAGATACGCTATTTGCGTAGCTGAAGTCGAAGTATCTTAGTTCGACTTACCTGGCCGCCCTCACGGTGACGAGTCGACTGCCATGGTTCCCCCATTGACTCCACTTACTCCTCCTGCCAAGGTGGAGTACGGGTGCCAATTAGCAGATCGATTTATTGCATCCAGATGAGATGCGATAAATCGATCCCTGATACATCAAACACTACCCGCCGAATCGGCAGGTGGTATGGGCATACCCTATGGGTGCTCAGCATCTCGTAAAATCAGGCTTCAAGTAATAGATGCACTAGGGTGCTTTGGGACAAATGTTATGCTGTCTCAGCCTCTTTGTGTGCCATGTAACAAGTTGATAGTACATTTGATTGTTGTGTAGAAAGAAATTAGGATCATGGTAGGACTTTGAAACCTATTGTGCCTTTTTATCTGCTGCTTAGATAAACAAAGAAGGACAATACAAGGTGGGGTGAGAGGCAGGGCTATCCTTAGCCATAGGCAGAACACGCAGCCACCTAGGGCACCACTAGGTCTGGGGGCACCGCTCTGCTGGGAGCCCGGACAGATGGAAAGCAGTGGAGCACGTAACAGCAGGGCTGCTGGGTCCTAGAGAGAGCTGAATGCAGCATAGTCTGAGGGCGAGGATTGGCTGCTGGGAAGGGGTGAGAGAAGGAACTCACCTGTGAGTGTGACTCTTTCCCCTGGCGTGAGGTGAGGCAGGCTCAGCGGCTCTGGCAGTATCCTTTGTTATCCCCCATAACATCCATTCTTCTCCCTCCTGCCCCATGGAGCACACCCCCATTTCTCTCCCCCCCCCACGGAGCACCCCTCTCTCCCCCATTCCCTCCGTCAGGGCTGGGTTGGGTGAGGTGCTGAGGGGGAAAGGGAGGCTGGCTGGTTGCTTGCTGAGGATTGAAAGTGAAAGCCAGGATTGGAAGGGTCGCACAGGACTGGGCTGGGGATAGCCAGATAGCGTGTGTGAAAAATCAGGACAGGCGGTTGGGGTAGCGTGAGCAGATGTCCCACTTTTATAGGACCAGTCCCAATTTTTAGGTCTTTTTCTTATGTAGGCTCCTATTCCCCGCCCCCAGCCCCATCCTGATTTTTCACACTTGCAGTCTGGTCACCCTAGGTGGGGGTAATTGGTCCTTATATAAGACAAAGCCCCAAATATCAGGACTGGCCGTATAAAATCAGAACATCTGGATCTGGTCACCCTAGCTGGGGAGCGTGTCTCTCCCCTAGGCTGGTAGTGAGCCATCTCATCCGAGGGGGAGCTGCACAGGGCAGGATGAGCTGCTGTGGCTCCATGCGTGCCCCATCCCTGAGATCAGATGCTGTGCTAACTTCACCATGGTCCGTTGGGCTGGCGGTGGTGCTTATTGGCTTGTGATCGGACCTGAGGGTTTGCTGCTGCTGTTGCCACTCTGCACCCCAAGAAGTGGATTTTGGGGTCCTGCAGTTTTCCACCTATCTCCTCCTCTACTGCAGTTGTTGGACCAGCAGGCTAGGCGGTGAGCCAAGCATGAAAGCAGTACTGTGTTGCCATTTAGATTGTCATTTAACAAATTTGTTTGCCAAAAATGCTTGCTAACAATCCTGAATTCGATTTCAATATTTTTTTTAAATCAATATCTTAGCCAAAAACAGAAAATTAATTTGTTGACAATTGTTTGTGACAAGTTTGGTATGGGGAAGGGAATGGGTCATTTTTCATCAGAGAAACAAAAAATGTTGACTGACTTTCCTATAGCCCTGTTACTGCTAAATAGAGCCCTCCAACTACTGTAATATGCTCATCTCCTTACTAGTGTATAGAGCAAGGGTCGGAAACCTACAGCACATGTGCCAAAAGTGGCATGCGAGCTGATTTTTGATGGCACGCAGTGGCGGGCTGAGTGGCTCAGCCCACCACTGCTCTGGGGTTCCGGCTGCTGCCCCATTGCCACCTGGGGTCCTGGCCGCCAGCCCCACTCAGCACCCACTGCTGGCCTGGGGACCCCCAAGGAACCCCAGGCTAGCAGCAGGCAGAGCAGGCCGGTGGCTGAGACCCTGGCTGAACCACTCAACCTGCTGTTGGCCTGGGGTTCCATTCACTCAGCTGGCAGCGGGCTGAGCGGGACTAAATTCAATGAAACAGGAAAACAAGAGAACTAATGACAAAGTGCAAACACCTAGAGCACCGATCCCCAATCTTTTTCATCTGGCAGGCACCAGCCGAAGGACCATGGTGGCGGACGAGCATCTGCCGAAATGCTGCCAAAATTTGGCGGCATTTCGGCAGCGACGCCTCTGGATGATGCTGCTTGTCGGTGGCAAGTGTGTCATCCAGAGGCGTCGGCGCCAAAATGCCGCCGAATTTCAGCGGCATTTTGGCAGATGTTTGTCCTCCAGCCAGTACGCAGGTGCACTGAGAGGCCCTTGCGGGCACCATGGCACCCGCGGGCACCACGTTGGGGACCCCTGACCTAGAGAGCCTCCTGAAGCACGGTGATCATTTTGATTTAAATGGACTTGAGCTGTACGAAGAATTGAGTTGTTGCCACATGCAAAATCGATGATGGACATTGTACAGTTTATTCATACCAGCAAACTTGTTGACATATATCCTAATGTGTACATTGCCAGTCGTATTCTACTGACTGTTCTTGTAACAGTAGCATCAGGAGAATGGAGTTTCTCAAAACTAAAGCTCATTAAAAACTATCTCCGCTCTACAAGAAGTCAGGAACACTTGACTGGTCTTGCTGTTCTTGCAATCGAACAAGACATCACTTTGTCTTTGTCATACGATGACATTATTACTGATTTTGCAGCCAAAAAAGCCAGAAAAATTGCTTTTAATTAAAAACTAATCCTTGTTTTAATACCTCTCATAGAAATTTCCAATAAAATGTTGACAAATTAAAAAAAAAAGATATTATTTGCATCATTCTGTCAAATCAGAATTTTTTCTATAGTGCTACTTCTTTAGTGCTAGTCCATCAGCATTACAGTGTGCTTAATTAAGTTAAACTGGTTTTAATAACATGCATGTGGCAAGTTTTCCAATACTGTTAGCTTATGTTTGTGTTGCTAAGAGCAAGACAGGCACAGGGGCACCAGTTTAACAATCCTGCCTAGGGCACCATAAATCCTAAGGATGGCCCTGGTGAGAGGGAAATAGATTTTGAGCCACTCAAAAGTACTGTGAATTAGTCAGCTAATGTTAGACCACTGCACAAGAAAGTGTGAAGTTTTTTAAGTCTGTAAGATGTCCATTCTGCCTTTATTTAAATAAGTGTTTGGTATATCTTTGCTTCACTTAATTCAGCAGGGTTCCTTCGCCTTCTCATATCATCACAAAGTTAAGATCAGGCTTGTCCAAGATGCAGTCTTAAGCCTATTGCTCAACCTTTTTAAGGCTATCATTCCTCCATTTCCCATGATCCTTTGATCTCTCTCTGTACAACTTCAAATATCCCCTGGTTGAGAAGACTGGCAGATAGCACAGTTCAGTTTTACACTCCTCAATTTAATTTAGGTTAAATAAATACCAAAATAAACACTTAAAAATGTACTTTATTGTTTTTGGGGAAGGGGAGTTGCCCTTAAGACACACATTGGGTCTGTTTGCAGGCTTGCACCCTAAAATAGTATGGAATACCTGAATTGACCTATCAGAGAACTGACCCCATGCCAACAAAGGAGGAGAACATCATTACATATGTAACCCATCTAGTCCATGTGTTCACTGATCTGGATCCTCCATGCAACAATATATTGTGCTATAAGCCACTAGATCAAAAGCCACATGGCTCTTTAGAAAATGTTCTCACCTTTTGAAATGAGCTCCTTTTTTGTCAAAGCTTTTAATCAAACACGCAAATGAAAGACAACAGTGCACAGATGATCACACAGATTTGTTAAGGAGCCACTTAAATTGTTGAAACTCTAACATGAAATATGTTTAGATTCAATTCCCATTGTGCATATTGAGATAGAACAGAAGTAATTTAACATGACAGATTAAAAAAAAATACTTACTGGCATGGCTGCAGTCTGCGGTACTCAGTCTGTGGCCACTAGATGGAGCTAAAGCTCTGTCTTATTTAGGCATATAGTTAGCGATAGATATTTTTATTTGATTTCTAATGTACATCTTAATTAACTGAAAGGCAGTCAACAAAAATGAACAGTTCTTCATGTTAATAGACTATTGTTCTTTTTCACTTTAATTTCATCATACTGTGCTAAAAATTCCATAATGTAATGTAATCACATAAATAAGATTAATATGGAAAAGGTCATCTACTCTGTTCTCTTCCCAGGCAGTCCAGGATGGTTCTTTACTTTGTTTACTTAACTCTAGCCGTAAATGTTTCAAGCAATGGGGCTTTTCACCACTTCTGTTGAGAGACTGTTCACAGTCCATAGAAGTAATTGAAACTCTCCCCTTCCTCCCACCCACCCCCCAGTGATATCACTAGGGACTCTATTTGCAAATATTAGCTCTGCAGCTGCCAAGCTATTGAAATGTCACGTAATTCCAAAGCTGAACCATTGCTTATGATTTCAGTTTGAGAGACTAAAGGAGAATCCTGTAGTCTTCCCTGCAGGTCCTTTTTGCAGGTGCTCAGCTGCAGCCCTCAAATGGTCTCTATACCGTAGCCAAGAAGGTGGAACAACACTGATCTCTTTGGTTGGTTTGATGGGGGCAACAAACCAAGAAAAGATTTGGAGTAAGGTGTAAAGCAGAATCAATATATTTACTCTCAGTTTCATTGGTTTAATCTTCAACTAGCTCTCAGAAGGCTAGAGTATCTGTAGATAAAGATCCTGGTTTGTGGTGCATGCTGATTAATAGTGGTTAATAATCATTAATCCATGATTTGACGGGAGATAAGGGCCATGACTTTTCAAGCATCACCAAAACTGATTCAATGACATTGCTGGGCTGGTTCTGGCCCAGGTGTGTATGACCTATATTTGAAACAGCATAAAACTATGTAAGATTGATGGGTTGGTGATGTAGCTGTGCTGATCACTTCCAGTCTGAATTGCAGGCAGTTTCTTTTACCAAAATTGGATCAAATCCACTGGACCTGATTCTCATTTACTCTAAGATACCTTTACACTAGTGTCAGTGTCAAGGTTTCTTAACGTGTGTGCAAATTATATCTATGCCCATTTTAAGGGACCTTTACACTGTCAACATAGTGTAAAAGGGCCTTAGTATAAATAAGAATCAGGTCCTGTGCATGTATCTTGGGAATGCTGGAATGGGTGTACTGTGAAATCCCTGCATGACCTGTTGAAGATTTACAGTGGGAGAACAGTGATATGAGGTTAGAGCACACTATTGAAGTAATGGACCTACTTTGATGGTCCAGTCTTGGAGGTTAATGGTATGATGGTTTCTGGTAAAACCTGGGTGTTTCTGAGTAGTTCTAAGATACAATATTACTTTTCTGGCAGGCCACACTATCAATAATTCGGTGGATCGCTATAATCCTTTTCCTCAGCTAATGATGAAGTAACTCTTGGGTATCTTCTTTCCTAACTTTGTCTTCACACATCACCATGGCGTACAACTGAAGTGGAATTTCTTTTTTTTTTTTTGTGGTTAAATAGATTTTATTTGGAACCTGGTAACAAAATGGCCTGTTCATTTAAAATAGACAGAACTTTCAAAGCACAGATTGGCAACCTCCACCCGACAACACATGCCCAGTCCAAGCCCCGGCCCCACTGGCCTCCTCTCCAGCCCCTAGAAGTTGTTTAGCCTGTCAGTAGTGGAAATTTTGTGCTAAATCTGCCTGACTAGCATAAATATTTATTGAAATGTTTTACTGTAGTTGCATGAGACAGAAAGAAGAATTTCTTTGCCTCCACCTGTCTCCACAAAGTCTTGAATGTCAGAAGTGTTCCAAGTAGTGGGCAGCCTGCTTAATCTAAGCTATTTTAGATCAGTGGTTTATAAATGTCTCTCTCATTGTGAGGAAGTTACAAATTACTTTTTAGAGAAAATTGAGTGGATTCAAATTGAACAGTCAGCTTTCGTGGATGCAGAGTGATATCTGCAGGGTACAAATGCAGTTGGTCACATGTCTGCTTGGGACAAAGTATAAACGGAAGAGGAACCTGGCTCAAAGGGAATGAGTGTGCCTTCTCTCCTGGCTGGCTAAAACAGGGAAAACCTCTGGGGTACTATTGAGCAGTATTTTTCCAGTTGATTTGTTTTCGGTAATTGTTTAGTAGAGATAATAAGCAAGCCCGGAGGAAAGAGCCTCAAAAGAACTAAGTCTTGGAGGTTCATTTCCTTTTCCTGGCTGGTGAAACTATTCACCATCTTACACACACTGACTACTCTGTTTTTTTGATAGATTATCTCCTACTGGCACTGGATAAAGATCAAGGTCCTGATTTGTCCTCCACAGCTGAGCTGTGTGGGAGGCAATGCAGCCACTTCTGCTAGCTTTCCACCCTCAGAGAGTTCTCCTAGGCAGGAGGAATTCTCCACAAGCTATCTCCAGTCATTTTAAGACTGTTTTGTGCTGCTTATGTGGCACAAAGTGACATTAGTGGACTGGAGAACCAGGCTTCAGGTATCCATGCTCAGGTGATGTTGACTTTTCTGTGAATAGATGGAGATGCCTTTCAATTAGGGCTGTCAAGAAATAAAAAAATTCATTGCAATTAATTGTGCTGTTAAACAACAATAGAATACCATTTATTTTAAATATTTTTGGATGTTAACTACATTTTCAAATATATTTAAAAATAATTGGAGATATACCTATCTCCTAGAACTGGAAGGGACCTTGAAAGGTCATTGAATCCAGTCCCTTACCTTCACTAGCAGGGCCAAGTACTGATTTTTGCCCTGGATCCCTAGGTGGCCCCCTCAAGAATTGAGCTCACAACCCTGGGTTTAGCAAGCCAATGCTCAAACCACTGAGCTATCCCTCCCTCCAATTAATTTTACTTACAGAACAGAATATAAAGTGTACAGTGCTCACTTCATGTTTATTTTGGATTACAAATATTTGCACTGTAAAAAACAAAAAAATTGTATTTTTCAATTCACCTCATACAAGTACTGTAATGCAATCTTTTTATCATGAAAGTTGAACTTACAAATGTAGAATTATGTAAAAAAATTTCATTCAAAAATAAAACAATATAAAACTTTAGAGCCTACAAGTCCACTCAGTCCTACTTTTTGGTCAGCCAATCACTCAGACAAACAAGGTTCATTACAATTTGCAGGAGATAATGCTGCCTGCTTCTTGTTTACAATTTCACCTGGAAGTGAGAACAGGTGTTTGCATGGTACTGTTGTAACTGACATTGCAAGATATTTACATGCTCGATGTGCTAAAGATTCATATGTCCCTTCATGCTTCAGCCACCATTCCAGAGAACTTGCTTCCATGCTGATAATGGGTTCTGCTGATAGCAATCCAAAATAGTGTGGACTGACACATGTTCATTTTCATCATCTGAGTCAGATGCCACCAGCAGAAGGTTGATTTTTTTTTTTTTTTTGGTGGTTTGGGTTCTGTAGTTTTTGCATCAGAATGTTGCTCTTTGAAAGCTTCTAAAAACATGCTCCACACCTCGTCTCTCTCAGGTTTTGGATGGCACTTCAGATTCTTAAACCTTGGGTCAAGTGCTGTAGCTATTTTTAGAAATCTCGCATCAGTACCTTCTTTGTGTTTTGTCAGACCTGCTGTGAAAGTGTTCTTAAAATAAACATGTGCTGGGTCATCATTTGAGACTGCTATAATATGAAATATATACAGAATGCAGGTAAAACAGAGCAGGAGACATACAATTCTCCCCCCAAGATGTACAGTCACAAATTTAATTGATGCATTATTTTTTTTAACAAGTATCATCAGCATGGAAGCATGTCCTTTGGAATAGTGGCCGAAGCATGAAGCGGTATATGAATGTTTAGCATATCTGGTATGTGAATACCTTGCAATGCCAGCTACAAAAGTGCCATACGAACACTTGTTTTCACTTTCAGGTGACATTGTAAATAAGAAGCAGGCAGCAGTATCTCCTGTGAATGTAAACAACCTTGTTTGTCTTAGCGATTGGCAGAATAAGAAGTAAGACCGAGTGGACTTGTAGGCTATAAGTTTTACACTGTTTTATTTTTGAGTGCAGTTGTGTAATAAAAAAAGTCTGCATTTGTAAGTTACACTTTCACAATAAAGAGATTGCACTTCAGTACTTGTCTGAGGTGAATTAAAAAATGCTATTTCCTTTATCATTTTTACACAGTAACTCCTCACTTAACATTGCAGTTATGTTCCTGAAAAATGCGACTTTAAGCAAAACGATGTTAAGCAAATCCAATATCCCCATAAGAATTAATGTAAATAGGGGAGGTTAGGTTCCAGGGAAATTTTTTTCACCAGACAAAAAACTATATTTATATACACACAGTATAAGTTTTGAAACAAACAATTTAACACTGTACACAGCAATTATGATTATGAAGCTTGGTTAAGGTGGTGAAGTTAGAGAGTGGAAAAGGATGGGATATTTCTCAAGGAATGCCTTACTGCTAAATGATGAATTAGCATTCGGCTGAGCCCTCAAGGGTTAACATTGTTGTTAATGTAGTCCCATGCTGTACAGGGCAGCATGAATGGAGGGAGGGGAGACAGCATGGCAGACGAAGTGTTAGCGAGAAGATAAGGTTGTATAATTGTTTTGTCCAACCCAGCCAGTGCTGTCAAATACTTTAGCAGATGTTAAAAAAAGACTGGAGCATGGAAGAAGGTTAACTGACTGCATATCAGTCCAGTTAAGACCGAAGTGGTATTGGTAGAATGGGAAAGCCACGAGAAGCTGCAGTGAGGATATGGGCTCACAATTCATTATAAGAAACTGCAATCAATGCATACTCAATATCTTATAGCAGTGCCCAACCTAGCTCATTTCCAGCCATATATGGCCAGTAAGTTTGTCTTGGTTCTGAGCCTTTTTACCAGAATGTGTAACTTTGTTAATTGGAGATTAGACTACTGAAATGCATTCTGTATGGTGCTACACATTGAGGCACCTCAGTCTCTACTTGTGGTACGGAACAGTGTAGTCTCATTCAGTCTAACTTAAGTTATTGGGCTTAATAGAGGAGTATCTAGGGAAAATTTAATGACTGTGATATAAATGATCTAATGATCCATTCTGCAAAAAACCTGAGGTCTACCAACGAATTCTTGTGATTCATGTCTCTTCAATAGCTAGTTATATGCTTTAAGAATCTAAAAGCACTCTCTGCATTGAAAATAGTGAATAGTAATTTTTAAAAAACAGTGACATCATTATTAATTATTATTATTACTATTAATTTGTATTGCAGTAACACCTAATGGCCTCAATCCGAAATCAGGATCCCATGGTGCTAGGCACCATATAAACACAGAACAAAAGGATGGTCCATTCCCCAAAAATTTACTGTATTGGTATAAGGGAGCACAGGGTAGCAATGAGACAAGTATAACTGCATTTCATTAGACCAAAAGAGAAAGGAGGGAAGTTTATAAGAGAAATAGAATTATTAATTAATGTATTGTTACAACAACAGTGGCGATGTGTGCAGAGCTGGGAACTATATTTCCAAGTTGACTGTGATGGCTTAGGTACAATCACAAAATGTTGTCATGTATGTCCCCCAAATGTCACATAGGAATACTTACTTTCATATGTTAATTTCCCAGTTGTAACTTGTGTATATTGAACTAAAACAACAGCTGTTTTGAACATAGAGGACTACTTTTTATTGACCAGTGAAGATGGCCAAACACTTAACGACCTCTTACCCTGCAAGCTGCTCATGTGAACCCCATAGTGGCAGGGTTTAGAGCTTTGGTATTCAAGTCAGCTAGAGGGAACTAAAACAAGGCCCTGATTCAAGGCCCACTGAAGTATATGGAAATCCTTCAAGGCCCTAAGAGCATTTTTAAGGTTGCTCCATTTTCTCCAAGCATGTGTATAATTTCCATTGGCGTGTCTGAAAAGAGTGTGTCTAATGTTAAAAGCAACAGACAGAGTTAGAACTCATTCTGTTCCCAGCTTTATAGCTGACTCACTCTCTGATTTGGGCCATTCATTATATTTGTGTATTTCTATTTAACTTGTCTGTGCCTCAGTTTACCAATCTGTATAATAAGTACAATAATATATGCCTTCCATACCTCACCAAAGCGTGTTGTGGAGCTCAGTTAATAGATGTTTATAAAACACTCTTAGATCCTTGAATGGAAATTACTATATAACTGGAAATCATTATCACAGAGAGCAAAGGCGATCTCTTTATTTGTCCTTTAACCTTTCACATCAAAACCAGTTCTTAATTTGAAAAGTCTGACCTATGTTTTTTAAAAAGGCCTGTTTATTTTAACACAGCTAATTCATGAGCTGTATATAAACAATTGTTCAGTTCAAGCAACATGATAAAACCATCGTTAATATTATGAATGTGACTAACAAACTTAAGAACAAAATAAAAATTTGAGCAGTGACAAGTCTTTAAAATCTATAACAAAATAAACAGAATGCTGATGATAGTTTTGAGAAATGCTACAAACTAAATCATAATCTTGCCTTTATAATGTTATATGCCGAGGAAAACTTGTTATACTTTTTGAAATTCATAATAGAGAAATTTTAAGATATATCTGAAGATATTCAGGGCTAAATACCACCCACACATCTCTCTACAACCCCACTGAAGTCAGGGGGACTGCAAGGATATAATTTAAGACAGAACTTGGTGCTCACAGGATATATGACAACACATACACTGACTACTTATATCTGGGGACATGAAGATTTATTATTGATCTTGGTTTCACTTCAGTCATGTTTACATTTCAGGTCAATAAAACTTGATATTCCCCATATCAGATCTGAGTTTTTTTCTATTTGTCACTACCCCTGCTGTTTTTTATTTGTTTGTTTTTCTTCCTATGTCTTAACTCACTTGAGCTTTGAACTCTTCTCAGCAGAGGCATGTTTGTGGAGATGAGTCCACATACATAGCAGGCAAACTCACATGCCTACATACCCATGTGCTAGGTCTGCAATCCAACTTTAATTTGTGAATGGAAACATATTTCTAATACCGATGTATTGAGAGGCCACATGGAAAATATTCTTCATGTGGTGCTTCTGTGCCCATAGACATCTTAAAATGTGCTTCAGTACAACAAATTTGTTAGCACCACAAACAACTTTAGATAGCACGCAGTAAAATCTGCTCTTTCTGTTATTCACTGCATGCTCCCTTCTGAACAAACGGTTCATCTGCCAGTCTGTCTAGAAAATAGGGTTATCATTATACTTAATTCACCATCATTGTGTCTATTATTGTTTCTACCTCTATCTACATTTCTTTGTCTTCCAGCACAAATGTTCTTACCATTTCCAAGAATTGTACATCTATTAACTCAATTTTTAACCTTCTACTGTATCAATCTTTATTCTCCCCGTTAGTATCACTGGCTAAATATTGTTCAGATCTCCTTGCTTGGATTTCATTGTCATCAGAATCTGGTCCGGAGGAGGGACACTCCAGATAAAGACTTTTGGCTCCAATCTTGAGATGCCTTACATCCTGCACTGTTGAGGATCTAGCCTTCAGTTTCTAACTTTCTTGTTTTCTATTCTTCTCATTAACAAGTGTTGCTTGTGAAATCCTGGGAAGTGCCACATACAGAGCAGCTTCAGAAATGGGCCCTTGATAGATCTCTATTTCTAAGTTTTAGTGATGACCTAAACAGTGGTGCAGGTTGATAATAACTTTGATGTGAGTGAATGTTATTTTCATACTTAAGGAGGTAGAAAGAGGATGTATCAGGAAAAACTACTAGCAATGTAAGAAGGTATTATATAAAGTAAGCCCATCCTACTTTATCTTACACACCTTTGGTATAGTTGCTTTCCCTTTTATTATCCCCAGCACTGTCCTTGGCATGTAAATTACTCCAATTTACATGCAATGTGAAACTTCAGTAATACCGGAGTAAAAATATATATAGGGTTACCAGACTGCAAGTGTGAAAAAATGAGACAGAGGGTAGGGAGTAATGGGTGCCTATATAAGAAAAAGTCCCAAAACACTGGACTGTCCTTTTAAAAATGGGACATCTGGTCACCCTAAATATATAGGAATGATGGAGTAGGTCATACTGGTGGGGGAGTGGCACTATATGTGAAAAAAAGCGTAGAGTCTAATATAGTAAAAATCTTAAATGAATCAAACTTTACCATAGAATCGCTATGGATAGAAATTCCATGCAGAAATAATAAGCGTATAGCAGTAGGAATATACTACTGACCACCTGTCTAGGATGCTGATGGTGACTGTGAAATGCTCAGGGAGATTAGAGAAGCTACCAAAACAGAAAACCCAATAATAATAGGGGATTTCAACCATCCCAATATTGACTGGGTACATGGGATGCAGAGATAAAATTTCTGGACACCATTAATGACGGCTTCTTAGAGCACCTCATCCTAGAACCCACAAGAGGACAGACACTAAGTGGAGCACAGGATCTGGTCCAAGAAGTGAATGTAGCCGAACTACTCAGTAATAGCAACCATAAGGTAGTTAAATTTAACATCCTGGAAGAGGGGAATACCAAAGAAACCAATTACAGTATCATTTAACTTCAAAAGGGGAACTACACAAAAATGCGGAAGCTAGAGAACAGAAATCAAAAGGAACAGTCACAAAAGTGAAAGATAGCAAACTGAATAGAAACTATTTTAAAACACAAAAATAGAGGCTCAAATTAAAAGTATATCCCAAACAAAAAAACAACATTAAGAAACCCCAAAATTATCACAGTTAGAGGCAAAAAGGCATTATTTAAAAATTGGAAGTCAACTCCTGCTGAAGAAAAGAGAAAGGAGCATAAACTCTGACAAGTCAGAGGTAAAAATGTAATTAGGCAGGCCAAAAGAGAACTTGAAGACCAACTAGCAAAGGACACAAAAACAAACAGCAATTTTTTAAAGTACATCTGAAGGAGGAAGCCTGCCAAACAATCAGTGAGCCACTAGACGATCAAGGTGCTAAAGGAGCACTCAAGGAAGAGAAGGCCATTGCAGGGAAGCTAAATGAATTCTTTGAATCGATCTTCACAGCAGAGGATGTGAGGGAGATTCCTACACCTGAGCCATTCTTTTTCAGTGACAAATGTGAAGAATTGTCCCAGATTGAGGTGTCAATAGAGGAGGTTTTGGAACAATTGATAAACACAAATAAATTACAAAAGAATTCAAATATGAAATTGCACAGCCACTAACTGTGATATGTAACCTATCACTTAAATCAGCTTCTGTACCAGATGACTGGAGGATAGATAATTCAACATCCTATTCAGATGGATCCATCTCATGAGAACAGTCCTCTGTCCATGAATGTCTCACAGAGGTCAAATATCCCAAAGCCCTCCTAATAGCACCACAGCCTGAGCTATCTGTTGGTCATCATAATCTTATCTCACTTTCATTCTGCCCCTCTAGGGAAGGTAGAAACCCACTGAAGATCACTTAAGCCTCCATTTCCTTAAGCGGCTTCCCCAGCCTGGCATCGTCTACCTTGATGCGTCCCAGTGAGAATCTAGCTGTGTCATTGGTTCCCACATGAAGGACAATCAGTGGATTCTTTCCTGCTCCCATTAGGATTCTCTTCAGCCCCAGGTCCACATCCCATATCTTAGCTCCCGGCCAACAGCACACCCTTCTGTTCTCTGGATCAGCTCTGGTGACAGGCCTGTCTGTTCTTCTTAGTAAAGAGTTACCAACCTCATAGACCTGCCTTTTCCTGGTGATGGTGTGATTCTCTGGTCTTCCTTCTGTTCTTTCTGGCTGCAAGTCCTCTTGTCTTTTATTCTTCCTTGAAATCTTCTACGGGCTGTATCCTCCTGGGGCTTTGAGCTATGTGTATTTCCATTGACCATTCTCTTCTTCTTACAGGACTAGCTGCTCTTCTCTTCTTCCTTGCCCTCCCTCCTTCAGTTACAGCCTGCTCTGCCCCTTCTTCATTTTCCAACTCCACAAAACTGTTCATGGGGTCTCTTTCTTCCTCACTATCTGGTCTTTTCCTCTGCCTGGTTTTCATAGTCACATGTTTCCAATTGTTACTTTTCTCACCCAGCAGTCTCCCTTCACAGTTCTTCAGGCCAGCTTTCATCTACAAATCTTGACTTTTCCCTTCAGCCTCCTCTTGCCTTCCCTCCATCATTTTCTTGAATCTCCTTCAAAACTCAACCATAGTTTTCTCCTGCATCCCCAAACCTCAGATTGTCTCTTCCCTCGGTTCTATCAAGCAGCCCTTCATACAAACTAAGCCCTTTTCAGGTACCCGCTCCAAGATCACATACATCCCACAGCTTCCACATATGGTCATCTTCATTGTCTCTTCTATTGCTTGGTTCACTACCGCTGCTGCCTCAGTGACTGCCATAGCCTCCCCAGCTCAAGTCTTCTCAAGGAAAAAAACAAAACAAAACAAAAAAACAAACAAAACCAAAAACCTAAACAAATATCAAGATAAAACCAGAACATTCCCTCCCCCAAACTCCCCTTATAAACTCCCACTCAAACTCCTCTGTTTACAGCTCTGTTTGCTGGCTCCTGCGCCGCTGTAATTTTTCTCTTCTGTTCATTCCCTCTGAAGCACCAGGCATTGGCCTCTGTCAGAAGACAGGATCTTGGGCTAGATGGACCATTGGTCTGACCCAGTATGGCCATTCTTGTGTTCTTATATAATTTACACCACTATTTACATCTGAATTTGTTCCAGAGACTTCCATGGGATTACACCTGCTTACACCAGGTCTAAATTTGGCCAGTCAATCTTGGATCCCACAGGTGCATTGATATGAAGTCTTTTTTGGTGGAGGGATGACACTTTTTTAAGAAAGTTGGACTGAAATAGATGGTTCTGAAAAAAACTGTCCTTGGTTCAAGGATTTTTTTGCACTTCTATTCAGATTCTGCTCCAGTTTATAGTGGTGTTGTTAATCCCTAGTAGCTTCGTTGACATAACAGAATAATGGAGCAAAAAATCTGGCCCTTTTTCTTCTCATTAGATTTCCTGCATATATTGGTATAAAGAAAGGCTGTTTCAAAACTGCAGAAATGCATTCAGATATGACTGAATGCCCTACCTGAGGGATTCCCTTATCTTCAGTGGGATTTTTCCTGAGACTATTGACTAACTCACCAAGTTTCTTCAAACAGCAGATAACATAACAGATTTATAGCGAGTTTATCTCTTGGGCAAGCTGAAGTGGTGGAAATTGCCTGGAGAAAATTGAAACCCTAATAACTGATTCTTCTTGCTGTTAAAATTTTGAAAGTCCTGAGTCTTTCCAAGATCAAATCAAAACTGCTCAGCAGCAAGCCATGGGGAATTCCTCCAGATTCCTAGAGCAGCTTTCTTGCTTAAATCCAGAAATAATACTGTTACAGATGTAGATTTAGAATGAAATTATTTGCCTAAAATAGAGAACTCTGTTACCTCTAGGGATTTTCAGTATCTGCTAATTTGGCTGTTATTAACGTTGTCATTGATATCCAGAATCTATGAATTGTAGAGGAAAGCTGCAAAAGCTTAGTTATATAAGAAACCCTCGAGGCCATGAAATGTTATTAAGACGCAAATCATAAATTCACAGCTCTTCTGTGATTGATTTGGAGCCAGAAAATCAGAGGGATATCCATACTGTATGGGACACCTGGTTTATGTATGTAAATAAATATATATGTGCATATGTAAATATGATTTTTTCCCCTTCTCCATTTTGATGTGGGAGCTGCTGGTGATACCAGAACTTCTTCTCATTGTCAGCAAGGTCACCATTCAAAAATATCTGATTGAGCCAAATGTTTACCACATTCCTCCAGGGGTAAATGAAATCTGAAAGAAGATAATTCATGACTCACAGTAGGGGTTTGAAAGACCATGTCTGCTGGAACAATTTGTATAGTGGGGTTGCTGAGAGCCATTGAACCAAACTGTAAGCCCTGTATATGATGGAAACCACTTAAAGCCAGGGGATGCTGCAGCATCCCTAGTTCCAGCACCTATGTGTAGCACCCTATGGCAACAAAACTGTAACTGTATACGGCAGAGAAATACTGCCAGACTAAGTACAAGCCTCTGCATTGCATCAAAATGTGTCTCCACATATCCTGAGAGTTTTATGGAAACAATTGTTATATAGTGTTCATTCCATGTGATACTTCTCTTGTGTGTTTTGTAAAATGCATTGCACATATGTTTAAATATGATGGGCCAACTTTATCCCTGGAGTAGAATTACACCAGGAATGAATTCTGCCCATTTTTGTGTAAACCCCACACTGGGACAGAAGGGATTAAGGAGCCATTCTGGGCCCAGGTGCAGGGCCGTGCAAACTAGGCGGCTGCCTAGGGCGCCTAGTGATTGGGGGCGCCTAAAAGTCCCCTCAGGCCAGGAGGTGGAGTGGAGGTGAGCTGGGGGGGGCGCGCGGGGAGGACTGCCCGCAATAACGGGGAGTAGAGGCGCACAGGGGAACAGCTCCCCGACCCAGCTTACCTCCACTCTACCTCCTCCGCTGAGCACACAGCCCAGCCCTAAGTCTCCTCCAATCCGCGCCACACGCCTGGGTGAGGAGGACAATTAGAGTGGCACCAGCGTGCTCAGTGGAGGAGGCAGAGCCGAGGTGTGCTGGATGGGGGAAAACCCAGGCAGGGTTAGCTGCCGTGGCGGGGGGAATCTCCCCAGGCAGGGTTAACTGCTGTGGCGGGGGTGGGGGAGGTCAGGTCTCCCCAGTCAGGGTTAGCTGCCACGAGGGGATGGGGGAGAGTCTCCCTGGGTGGGGTTAGCTGCCGTGGGGGGGACAGGGGAGTCTCCCCGGGCGGGGTTAGTTGCCGTAGGGGGACGGGGTGGAGAGGGGTTAGCTGTCGTGATGGGGGGAGTAGCTGCTGTGGGGGGGGAGCTCCCCGGGTGGGGGGCTGAGTTAGCTGCCATGGGGGGGGCAGAGTTAGCTGGGTGGGGGGATGCAAGGTGGAAGTTTCGCCTAGGGCATGAAACTTCCTTGCACCGGCCCTGCCCAGGTGACTCCATCCCGCTAGACCTGTTGTAGCAGGAGGAGGAGCTTAAGAGGGAGATCACTCAGAAGGGGATAGTGGAGGGGAGGGAGAGAGAAAGGGAGAGAAGAGGCGAAAGGAGAGGAGACCTATCTTGGGAGCTCCTGAATGAAGGTACAGCAGTCCTTCCTGAAAGGGTGGGCCTGCAAGCTGCTCAAGGCCTTGGCAGCTGCTCAAGCCTTAGAAAGGGTCTATGGAAGAGATCCAGCTGTGAGCTTTCCCTCTTGGGCAGAGGGCTAAGAGAAGCCTGGAAGGCTGAGCCCTGAGCTGGGAACCTGGCTGGAAACAGGCCCAATCAGGGACTGCAGCCTGCCCGAAACCCTGGGTTGAGGGAAAGCATGGCAGCCTCGAGCAGTAGGAATAAAACCCAGGAACTTGCCCCAGCTTGAAGCAGGGTCCAGCCTGCAAAGAAAAAGGCTACCAGCTGCGCTGAAGATTCAGTTGTATTTGCTATCTTCTGTTGGACTTGAAGTGAAGGATTTTATGCCTTGTGGGGAAGCAAGTGATAAGAAGTCTCCAAGGGAGGCAGGCCTGGAGCATTCTGGGATGTTTGATATCAATGCCTCTCATAGGGCTCAGGGTCAGATCATGGTGGAGAGCAAGGGCCTGGGCTCCCCTAACAACCACCTTTTTTTGTGGAAGGAGAGGATAGAGACATTGCAAGCAGTGAGTCAAGGGCATATTACCCACAGGGGCCCGGAGGAGAGCTGAAACTTTTTTCTTTTGCGGGAACTTTGGGCTGTATATATTTTGTTGGATTCTGTTACCCCAGAAGGGAGAAAGCTCAACTGGTGACCTGACTGGAGGGTGAGATGGCAGGAAACCAAGACAGGTTTCTGATAGAATGTCATCAAAATTTACATAGTCTTGCAGAACGTGTTGAGTTTGACAAATTGACATTTTCTGACAAAAACATGTTGTGCCAAATTTTTTCCAACAGCTCTACTAATTCTTGCTCAGGATTTCATGGCACTCACTACCCCACCATTGTGCATTCCCAGAGGGCTAGGAACAATCTGACCCAAAATGTCTGCTGTTGCCAGTTTTTAAGAAATTTGAATCAGTAGCAGCATATGAATCAGTAATGCTGGTAAATTCTGTCTGGGCTTTCTCTGTGTTGATGCTGGGCTTTCAGGAACCCTACTTTTGAGTGTCCTACTTCATCCCTCCCTGCTTACAGAGGCATTATCAAGTTACCAATGTTAAAAAAGGATTTCCCTTAAGGACTGATTTTTCTTGTAAGCCATAATGTCTGGATTCCCCCTGGACAATGTGTGAAACCATATTTCCCATGTTGAGAAATAAAAGCAAGCAGCAAAACTCCTTGAAAAGCAAGCAACAAAACTCCATGCAAAGTGTGCATATGTGGACTCTTTCCCCTAACTCAGCCACTGTCCCTACTGCTGCGTCAGGATCTTTAGTTCCCACTAAAGTCAGGTTGAGATCCTGGCAACATGTTGAGCATCTTCTGGTCCAGCCTCAACTCTCACTGGTCACCCAGTTCACTGACCTGCAATTTTCCGCTTCCTCTCTGTCCCTCACAAGTAAGTTTAAGGTATCCTTTGGGCTGTCTAATAATAGATTGATCTGGGTTGTCTTGAGGATTTGGTCCAGTGCATTGTAAAATGGGTCCCGCAGCCCTAGGGACATGTAGAACTTGCTGATTATAGAAGCTTCTATTATTTTTTGAAACTTAAGATTGTAACTCATTTGTGTATATATGTTTGCCTGCTTTAACCTTCAAATAACTATGTAGTTCCCTTTTCCTACTTAATAATTCTTTATATAGTTAATTATAGGATTGGATGCAAACATTATCTTTAGTGTGAGATCAAAGGTGCAATGGACCTGCGGTAAATGTCTGGTCCTGTGGGGCTGGGAGTAACCTGAATATTGTGATTTTGGGAGTAAGGGACCATCTATCACTAAGGTGCACTCACCTGAGTGGCAAAGTAGATCAAAGTACTCCAGGGGACTGTCTGTGACTCCATGTTAAGGCTGTTATAATGCCTAAACAGTTTACATTTGATAATTCTTGGGGATATCTAAGTATAGAACTCACAACCAATCTGGGGTTTGTGCCCTGGTTCTTAATCTGCTCTGAGGTTGATCCTCATGCTCTTGAGTCACTGCGGACAAGATTACAGGGCCTCAGTCTGTCATTATCTTTCTTCTCTTGTTAGGATGTCAGAAAGGGGGGCAGCAGAAATGTCTCTTGGGCAGTCAATTTGCAATCTGCTCTGCTATTAGAGTCAGTCCCCTGAGATGCTTGTGCTCAAACTCTGAAGTGTTTTTCTCTTGATGTGTCATCCAGTCCTTCCCCCTCCCTTGGTCTCTCTCTCTCTCTCTTTCCCTTGGTAGCTGGAATACCGGGTGAGAGTCCTGTTGCTGTCCTGACCTTGCCTGCGCCCTCCTCCTGTTTTTTACTCCACTCAACTCTTCTTCTCTTTCTGGTAAGTTTGACAAACAATTTCTCTGCTGACACTATTTTAGGGCACTGGTCACTGCCTTTCATCAAAACACCTCACTTCAGTACTGTCAGTGCAAGTTTTCACAATAAGTTTATTTTGGGGGCATTACTTTGAAAGCATAGGTGCTGTGTGTGTGAGACAAAAAGCCGATATAACAATAACAGCTCTGTGCTGGCTGCCACTGAAAGCAAGACATGCATTTCTCCAAAGAAAGATTAAAAAAATAAAACAATTAGATGAAGATGGATCTTATATAAGATCAAGGAAAATGGCTGTTTTGCTGCAAAAATGATCAGGACTCAGGTGTGGATGAGATGTAAGGCAGGTGATCTAGTAAAGTTTCTGGGTCTGGTTTCTTACAGTTCTTCTGCAGGTGTGTGTCCTGCAGCATCCAGTTACTTTGCTGATCTTTGTACTAGAAGTTGTTGATAAATGCTGACTACTTTATGCCATTACGTAATTAGTTGTGTCAGGTTATTATTGTTTTTGAAGGAATATGAAGGGTTTAGGATAACACAAGGCACATCCATTTGTCTGTGGAATAATCAGAACTAATCTGACATGGGACATGCCAGAGTTTGACATTTGCTGCTTTAAGTTTTACTGTAGTGTAAGTCTGAGTTCATTTCAAGGTAAAACTTTAGTTTTGATCAACACATGTTGTTTGGTTTGATCATGTTGAAGACTGCTTTACAGATGATTTTTAATGAATTTAAAGAATAAAGTGCAAAATACCATTACCCATTTTAGAAGTGCTTAAAATAGCTTCTGGCAGCAGAGCAGATGCCATGTGTCTTTCTGCTGGCTACAAGAGAAGGCAAGAACTAAATATAGACAAGTGTTTGCAAACCTTCTTGAAGTGCAAACTGAAAGAGGGGAAGGATAAAGAAATACTTGTAGCATAGAAGATGACACTTTTCATAATCCACATCCCCATTTTAAAATACTTGCGTTGTTTACAGAAAAAAACAACATTTATCTTTGTGGCTGTTCATAATTGATCAGTATTTCCTAAGTGCAGAGTGTAACATGGTGACAGAGTGTCTGTACTGCATGGGTGACTGTTTTTTCCAGCAGTAGAAGAATACTATTATCACAATACTGCTATGTCAGGGCATTGCCCTTTTCTATTTTTGGACTAATTGAACTTTAAAGTAAACGTACAGACCTGAAAGTGAGATTTAAGGGTCACTGTCAGAAAACATTGAAAAGGGTGCTGTATTTTAGATCCAAACAAACTCAACATATGACAATACTGACAGTCTTGGGATTATCAAATGGGGACCCACAGTTTCTCTCTCCCTTTGGGCTAAGCAGATTTTGTGTTCGAATCCCCCTATCAGTGCATAGGTTGACTGCAGTAATAGAAGCTGGACTGGCTGTTAAAGTGGGGTGCCATCTCCAGTGGCAGTTAAAGTCTCATTACATTTGTTTTAAAAAGGAATATTAGAGGATAACGCCAATGTCCTAACCAACTTTCCCACCAACAAAACTTTTCCCACCTGAAGGCACAAAGGGTAGGTTTACACAGCAAAGAAAAACCCACGGCTGGCCCATGCAAGCCTACTTGGGCTTGCGGGGCTCGGGCTGCGGGGCTGTTTCATTGCTGTGTAGACTTCTGGGCACAGGCTGGACCCTGAGCTCTGGGACCATCCCCACTCTGCAGAGTCCTAGAGCCTAGGCTCCAACCCAAGCCCAGAAGTCTACACAGCAATGAAACAGCCACACAGCCTGTGAGCTCAGGTTGGCTGGCACGGACCAGCCGTGGGTTTTTCTTTGCTGTGTACACATGCCCAAATAGCTCTCGTCCGAGGGACACAGTGCCGTTCCATGATTCCTAAGCTCCAGCATGCAACTGAGTTGGGGAACAAGGCAGGGCCCATAGATTCGTGATTGGACAGATTCATTGCCCATTCCTCCTCCTGCTCACCACAGAATAGGATGCAGCCAATATGGGAACTACCACAGCCATTTTTAGGCACTTAAGTACCCCATTGTGATCCATAAAACTCCTACCCTCCTAAACTCATTGGGTGCCGAAATTTTTCAAAGTAAAAATTCCTTCAGCACCTACATTTCTGCCTCTGTGCATGCACACTGCTACCTTGCTCCAAGCATCCGGCCACCTATCTCCTGCCTCAGCCCCAGAGCGATTCACAAACCTGGAGAAGACAGACGTTCAGCTGCCTAACTCACCCAATGGGCCTGATCCAGTGGGCAGACTGAAAGGGCACCTACCAGATCAGGCCCCATTCAAAATCCTGGAGGTGGTTATGCTATTTTATAAACTTTCATCCCAGCTGTTAGACCACTCATCTGAGATGGGAGAGACCCAGGTTTTGCTCCCTCACCCCTGGCAGGGGGAGAAGGATTGGAACAGGGGCCCTTCCATCTCTTAGGTGTGTGTGCGCTAACTACTGAGCTGTGGGACATTCTGATCTGAGACTCTCTCAGACTCTCCTGTTGAAACTGTTTAATGCTAGCTAAATAATGGAAGGGTGACTGAAGCAAGGGGATTTGACCTAAAGTCTCCTGCCCTTTAAGTGGGTGTCCTCACCAGTGGACTACAGAGTTATTCCATTCTCTTTCTCTGGCCCATTCTGTCATTATTTAATCCAGAGTACAACAGCTTCAACAGAAGAAAGCCTGACATTAGAATATCCTGTAGCTCAGTGCATTCTCTTGGGAGATGAGAGACTTCAGTTTCAACCCTTTGTCCGCCTCTGCCTGGCAGGGGCAGGATTTGAACCTGGGATTCTCACAACCCAGGTGAGTGCACTAACCACTGAGCTGAAAGTTATAAGGTGGGCACTACCACCCCTGGCCATTTTGTGTGATGTGAGGCAGGCACCTAACTCATTCTCACAGGAAACTACACAGGCTCCTAATCCAGAAGAGGGATTCCCATTTGTGGATCGCTCACAGAACTAGGCACTTCCCAGCACCTATCTCTGAGAAAGAGGGTGGGCTCAGTACATCAGTATCTGCTATCCGCAAGCTTAGGCAGCTCTCTCTTAGCATGCTGGCTTTGTGGATCCCATTCTTAGGCACCTATCCCTCGCCATTCATTGTATAGTAGCTAAACCTAGACACCAAACTTGGCTTTGTGGATTGCATGTTGTTCATGTGATTTTCTAAGCGCTGTGACACTCAGCATTGCAATGCCTAAATCCTGTTGTGGATTCCACCCAGAGTGATTCTATAACTGCTTTATGGCCTGATGAGGAAGGATTCCTGATGCATGGCCAGGTTACTCTGCAGGGAGTGACAAGGTGGGTGAGGTAATATCTTTTATCAGACCAACTTGTGTGAGCGAGAGAGACAAGCTTTCAAAGAGCTCTTCTTCAGGTCTGGGAAAGATACTCAGAGTATCACAGGTTAATACAAGGTGGAAAAGATATTTCAAGGGGTACTACACCTCTACCCTGATATAACACAAATTCAGATATAACGTGGTAAAGCAGCGCTGTGGTGGGGTGGAGCTGAGCACTCCAGCGGATCAAAGCAAGTTTGATATAACGCAGTGTCACCTATAATGCAGTAAGATTTTTTGGCTCCCAAGGACAGCGTTATATCAGGGTACAGGTGTATTAACATATATGTGTGTCTGTTATAACCAGATATGACCTAATGTGTGGTACCCTGTAGCAACTGTAGCACATTTAAGGTTATATTTTATAGAGTGTTAGTTAACGAATTTCACACTGGGTTTGCCTAGATTAGAGTTTGTGGCCCTGTTTTAACTCTAGTTAATTTATTGCCAATTAATTCAAATTAATGACCTCAATTGTAAATGCTAGTCTAAACACTTCAGAACTGTTTGTGTTCTAGAACAAACATTTGTAGACATCCAGACTAGCATTTATAATCATGGCAGTTAATTTGAATAATTGGCAATCAATGAACTCAAGTTAAAATAGGACCACAAACTCTAACCTAGACAAACATATTAATGCAAAAAGGAATTGTTTGGATAAATCACTTATGCTGGGCCTAATTTTCCTCAATAAATTAGGTACAAAATGCTATCAAATCAGAATGTAAACTTTTTAAACTCATTTCACACAGGGGTACTGACTTCAGTAGGGGCAAAGCAGCAGAGAATCAGGCCCATTGATACGATAGTATTGTCCATAGGGCCAGACACTGCAGTCTTTACACAGGCAAAACCCCCACTAAAGCCAATGAGAGTTTTGTCTATGCAAGGATTGTAGGAACAAGTCTGTAGGCCAGCATTTTAAATGGTGTTCCTCCAAAGATTCCCAATGTTATGCCCACAGTTAATTGCTGGAGGACATGGTAGGCTATAGAAGGTTGACTTTCTTATCTTCAAGTAGCTAGACTTCTGAATGTTAACATTTAATACCCAAGATCAATTTGACTGGTAGGAGTTTGATATGCAGAGTCATGTATTACAAATACATTGCACATCTCTCATCATACACTGCCTTTTAAAACAGCAGCAACTTGGACATACTTATCGATTAGGGAGCAAAACTAAATTTCTTCTTTAAACCATATCTCAGTTTTGTCATATTGCTATATTGTTAGGGCTCTACCAATTTCACATCCATGAAGAACATGTCATGGACTGTGAAATAAGCCCTTCCCCATGAAATCTGATCTCTCCAAAATCAGCCGGGCTGGGGAGGGACAGGACTTGTCGTTCCCTGCAAGGCTGTTATTGGAGGGAGATCAGACTCACCTCCACAGGCAGCACAGAAGTGAGGGCTCTTGTCGGGGCTCAGGGAGCCCAGGCTGGGGGTTGCCGCCGCCATCCGCAGCTCCTGCCACCCACACCTTCTGCCACAGCTTGGGGCTGCTGTCCTCCCGCCCGCCCCCATCTTCTGCCCAGGGTCCGGGCACCCAGGCTGGGGCCTGCTGCTGCTGCCTGCAGCTCCTGCCACGGCTTGATGCTGCTGTTCTCCACCCCCCCTCAGCTCCTGCCTAGGCTCAGGGACCTGAGCTGGGGGCTGCCACCCCCCACGGCTCCAACCAGGACTTGGTGCTTTCACCCCCACAGCTCCTGCCTGAGCTCCAGGGTTCCACCTCCCCATGATTCTTGCCTGCGCTCAGGGCTGCTTCCCTCCTCCTCACCCCATGGCTCCAACCAGGGGTCGGGCTGCCCTGGCTCAGGGCTTCTGGCCCCACTCCATGCTCCTGCCTGGGCTTGAGGCTTCAGGCCCTTCAGCTTCTGTCGGGGCTCAGAGCACCTGAGCTCAGGGCTTCAGTCTCAGCAGTACGTGCTGAGGCTTGGGGCTTCCACCCTGTGGCTCCTGCCAGGTCTGGGGCACCCATTTTTCAAATTGTCTGGGGCCACTGGGTACAGGCCCCATGGGCCCATGCGTTAATCCACCACTGGCCCTGACTAGCAGCTAGGAGCCCCCGGTTGGGGCACTGCCTGCAGCACTGGGGAGATCAGACCTACCTCCACCTCTGGGAGCCTTCTGCTGCTGCAGCATAGAAGTGAATATGACAATCTAGCAACCCCCCTACAACAGCTTTTGAATTAGGACTCCCATGGTTATAACACCCTGAAATTGATCAATTTTAAGACCTATGGCCCTGATATTGACCACACTGAACATGAATTTGGTAGGGCCCTATTTATTTTGAAAGCAAGCTCATCTTTCCAGGGTAAGACAGCATTGATCTTACATATTGGATTAAAAACAGACAAAGCATTTTTATTTATTACACACTCTGGAGCTTTATGTCTTACCAGATATGTGACTAAAGGGGACAACAACAAAACAGACAAATGACAAAGCTGAAAGAGAGAAATTCAAGGGCAGCGTGAACTAGTTCTAATAACAGGGACCAATCCTGGAGTCTAATCCTTCTGGTTTGCACCGCTCCAGCAGCGCAACATAGCAGTAAAGTCAACTCAGCCCACTCCCTGAGGAGTTCCCTTGTTTAAACTGTACCTCTCAATGGCATAGACCCAAAGTATTAGCTCTTATACCACACCCCCTCCAGGACTCCAGCCTTCAGGATGTGGCCATAGTAGGAGTGGCCAAGACATCGTTATGCCCTAGTGATCCCTGTTGCTAGAATGATCCCTGGCTGCTGTGTAAGTTAGAGCAGCCTTCACGCAGTTCCAGACCTCAGGGTTTGGGGAATATAAAGGAGGATTAATGCACAGCATATTTTAACTAGTGACTGTGGATGAGAAATGTTATGGGTTTTATTTGTTTAGTTTTCCAAGGGGGAGGGAAACACAGAGTATACCAGATTAATCTCTTGTGTAACCAGTGAAGCAAGTGGTGTTGGACCTAAACATCATTAAATAAATGTTATGATGCTGGGATTCTGTCTTTTTATATGTTTTGCACAATGCCAAGCACACAGTTAGTAGTACTAATTAAATATAAGAATAGTGTTTTGCAGAAGTTTATTTTATTATTAATTATTTGTTTTTATTGTGGTAGTGCCAATGGGCCCCACTGTACTAGATGATATACAGTTACAGAACAGTTTTAGAACCATTTTAGATTTAAATATTTCTCTTCAGTGTTGCTAAATGAAGGTAGGACATGTGCCACAATGAGTCTGAACTAGAAAGTGAAACAGATTAAAGTCTAAAGCAATGGTCCCCAAACTTTTCAGGATCAGGGCCCTTAAATCCTGTGTGTGCCCCTTTCCTCCCCCTCCCTACCAGAGCCAGGAATAGAGCCATGGCCAGGGGCCAAGGCTGGGCGTGCGGCCAGGGCAGGAACAGAGCTGGGGGCAGAGCCACGGCTGGGCTATGGTTGGGGGCCAAGGCCAGGGGCGGGCCGAGCATGGGGCATGGCTGGGGGTGGGGCCAGAGCAGAGCTGAGACTGGAGCAGGGTTGGGTGGGGCTCCCTCACTGCCCCCTTTGTGGGCTGGCCTGGGCCCTCCTGCACCATCCCAAATGTTCCTCCACACTCCCACAGAGGGGCACCCCGCAGTTTGGGAACTTCTGGTGTAAAATGAAGCTGCCCCAGTCAACTGGAAAAAAAATGCAAGTAGTAAAACAAGGGGCATACAGTACATTCAGAAAGCACAGTAAATTAGATCATATCTGGTTTAATTGCATGTGGTATCACTGGCAATGGGAATAAGGATTTTTTTTAAATGTTAGTTTTAATGGGCATGTTCCATTTTTAATGTATAAAATTTGCTTTTTTCACTGGGGATAAATTGCCTCAGATGCTAAAGTTTTTTTACATGATATAGTTATCAAGTAACACATTCCCCTGTAATCTAGACAAAACCACTAGCGTATTGTATGATAGCTGTGTACTATCAGATGGTTACATTCATTTGTTAATGTTAAACTTTCATTTGTGTGCTACTAGGTACTACACCAAGTATGGAGAATAACCAGCCCACTGATCTCAAACCTGAACCAAACCAAGCACTCCCACCTGCAAATAGCACTTCAACATCACCTAATCAGAATGGCCCTGAAAAACAAAACAGTGAGAAATCCTCTCCCAAGCCCCAGCCCCCAGAGAATGAAACAAGTGCTCCGCCTGAAATAACAGTTTGTGACATATCTGAAGAGCTGAGCCGACAGCTGGAGGACATTATTAAAACCTATGGGTCTGCTGCTAGTCTAGTGGAGAAAGAGAGAGCTGCTAAAGGAACTGACAAGCCTGAGAAGGGAGAATCGTTCAATAACGAGGACGGAGACTATGACGATGCAAATGACGAGAGTGAGAAAGAGCAGATAGCTACCGGGGATGCCTCGGGAGCAAAGGAATCCAGCATCAATAAGGAGCAAAAACTGGAAAAGAAAATCCTGAAAGGGCTAGGCAAGTATTTATGTAACTGAAATGCAGCCCTTCTATGAGTCATTGCTTAAAACAGAAAAGAGAAACACTCTGAACTATGTTTTCCCACATTAAATCTCTATCAGTCATTGTTAGTAAGAATTTTCTGGTTACATGTGGAGAAGTGTGATTGTTGTTGCAAACTTTCTCTAGTTACATATGTTTTACATAATTATCTAAGAAATAGGTTTAGGCTGCATCAGATGTTGATCCTTTTAATAATACGGACCCCCAGGAGAATATTATACAATATTGTGCCACCCAACTAGCACTTTTTTCTCCTAGTCAACGCAGTTTAGACATTGTGGGTTGGAGAAGATGCTGGGGAGAGATGTGTTACCCAGGGTTTTGCTGAGTCCAAAACTCTTGGTAACTTTACTCTTTGTGAGGCAGTGGCAGGCAATAAATCAGTAGGGACATGGCCCCTCTGGCTGATAGATAGCTGATGCAAGCAGGCAAACAAAAGTGCTTTCACTCAAAGCTTCTACTTTATTTCATCTCCAGCACTTACGCAGGTTAGTAGAGCAACCCAAATGAACCCCACATTGATATTTACCCAAGGTCTTGAGGAGGTCTTCAGTGGATATCTGTAGACTTCCCGTGGCTCACCTTCTATCTCAGAGATTGGAAACCTTTGGCCCGCGGCCTGCCAGAGTAAGCCCCCTGGTGGGTCGGGCCTAGGGTGAGCAGATGTCCCAATTTTAAAGGGACAGTCCTGATTTGGGGATCTTTTTCTTATATAGGCTCCTATTACCCCCCATCTCCTGTCCCGATTTTTCACACTTGCTGTCTGGTCACCCTAGTCAGACCGGTTTGTTTACCTGTCAAGTTCACAGGTTCGGCCGATCGCAGCTCCTACTGGCCGCAGTTCACCGCTCCAGGCCAATAGGGTCTGTGAGAAGTGGTGTGGGCCAAGGGATGTGCTGGCCGCTGCTTCTCACCACTTCCATTGGTCTGCAGCGGTGAACCTCGGACAATGGGAGCTGCGATCGGCCGAACCTGAAGACACAGCAGGTAAACAAACCGGCCTGACCCACCAGGGTGCTTACCATGGCAGGCCGCGTCCCAAAGGTTGCTGATCCCTGAGCTATCAGAGTTGTCCACTCACATCTAATTTGCACTCAAAGGGTCGGATTTCCTGTTGCCCTAAAATGGCTGCTATTGTGGTGTATAGGGGCCAAAAGAGTGGCCTTTTCCTACAGGGAGTACACCTGGAGTAAAAAAGGTCCCCAGCTGGTATAGAGCTGGCAAAGTAGCTCTAGCAGCATCTGGAATAAGAAGAGTACTGTGGGAACAGACGGAGCCATGGCCACAGCATACTATGCTCCGACTATGTTCAACTGCACACAACCCCTAAGGGACCTTTTTCAGGCTGGATGTAAGTTAGAGCAGCACTAATGCTGCTCTAATATATACCAACAGTCAAAATGGTCCCCAAACAGTACCAGAATACTGGCATTACAAAGTTGGGTATAAAGTATTTAGTTGTCTACCTCAAAGGTGCATTAAAGGTATAGGTTTTACATTTTGTGAAAAAATAAAAAATATATTAACTATTAACTAAATTTTTTTGAAAATACCAATGTCACTTAGTCAATGCATGCAACCTCCCCACGTTGTGGTTGATTTTTGAATGTGCTTTAAATTTACACAGCTAAACATGCTCCAATAAACTGCTTCCATGAACAGAGGTTACTCAGTTGCATATAGGGGTTTGTGTTTTAATGAATCTCAAATTTCACTTCGGCTTCCAGATGTGAGTAAGAAAGGATGCTGTGATACAGCATGGCCAGAGGGCAACAGGAGAGTGTTAGCAGGGAGCCTTATTCCCTGCAAGTGGAGGAAGGTTTGCCATAGATTAACTAGAGCACCTGAAGCCAATTAGAGCACCAGCAGTCAGTCATGTGATAAAAAACCCTGCTTCAGTCAGACAGTGTGGGAGTTGCAGCAGGAAGGTTTGGTTGGAGCAGAGAACAGCTTTGAAGAGAGACCAAAAGGAAAGTTTGGAAGAGTGCTGTGATGGGCTGAGAAATCCAAAAAACAGTAGGTAAGGGGCACCTGGCTTATGTAGAAGAAGGGCAAGAAGCCCCTTCACAAGCTGAAGGGCAGGAGAGGGAAGTAGCCCAAGGGAAGGAACCGCTAGTTCAAGTGGTTCACCACAATCCTCAGGGCCCCTGGGTTGGGACCTGGAGAAGAGGGTGGGCCCAGGTCCCTCCCTCTCAACTCCCTTCCTCAAGGACGATAGTGGGGTAATTAAAATACCGATTCAGAGGCAAGCAATGGCGCCCTGAACCTTCCCCAAAGAAGAGAAAGCGTGAGACCCAGCATAACAGTACCGACAATTTGCCACAATGCTGAAAACATTAAAAATCACTCTAAAGATCATGTCACTGAGTTTGGCAAGGACAAATTTCATGTGGATAGTAATGTGCTGTTCTGTATTGTATACAGCAAGGCTGTATATTATGTTAAAAGGCAGATAATTGTAGGACACATGGAGAGCACTAAACAATCAATGAAAAGAAATGAAAACAAGAGGCTGAAACAGCAAGGCAATTGACAACAGTAAAGAAACACTGACTGGATCATTCTATTAATTTTATTTTATGATGTTTGTTGCCACTGGTAGGCTTCAAACTTGCTTACTGATTTTAAATATATCAGTAAAATGTGTTTAACTCATACCTATACACATGGTGGCTAGGAAAACTAAAGTTCAGCTTTTCATTTTAATTCTGGAAAAATGCAGATTGTTATGGGTTTTTACTGGAGAATTTTGGTTTTCGTATCATAGAAAACTGGGATCCTGGCTCATGAGGCAGATTTTCAAAGGCAATTAACTCCCATTGACTTTCAATGGAATTCAGGCACCTAAGTGTGCTTTTGAAAAATCTACACCTACAGCTAGAAACCTGTTCAGGGCCAAGTTCTAGACTGGGATCAAGTTTTAGACATGTTTGTGATTAGCAGACTCTGTTCATGTCTTCCTTTAAAAAAACAAACAAACAAGGTAAAAATTATTCCTCTCACACCAAGAGGTTTCGTTTCTAACTGAGCTTTTTAGATTAACACAACAGCCTATTTCCTAATAGCACATCATATCCTAACTGCCTTCTCATCAAGCCTCTGTTTCTTTTTTTTAAGGGAAGGAAGCCACGATGCTGATGCAAAGCTTGAACAAGCTGAGTACTCCAGAAGAGAAGCTGGACATCTTATTTAGGAAGTATGCTGAGATGGTTAGTATAGCATTTGTTGACTTATGTGAGGAAAAAAAATCTGTAACTGAAGTGATAAACAAGATGTGCAATGCAGTATGCTCTAACTTTATTGTGTATAAAATCTTTTATACAAACTGTGTCCCAAAAAACTTTTCAGGGTTAAATAATAAATCATAGCTGAAGAAGAAGAAAAACTAAAGGGCCAGGCCCAAAAGGTATCTTTTCAGAGGAGATCTGGAAAGAGATGGAGAGTTGATGAGACAGAACATTGGCAGTTTAAATGAAATATGTACCAAACCTTTTAGTAAAGTGTAGCCTAATTGAAGACATGCATTTTGCCAACTAGCTGTGACGCTACAGCCATAATAAAGAATTAACATCTACTGCAGTTTTAAAAGGATGTTCTCCTTATTAAATGTGCATATTTCCTACTATTCCTAGTCCTTTTTAAAGATAACTAAAAGTTTTTTTTTATACTATAGGTATAAACTTATTTACCAAGGATCAGAACAGTTGTTTCAAATTCCTTATTCTCTCCTCTTCGTTTCTCAAGACTTGCCTGCCCTCTTATCACACAAGCAACTTTCACAAGAAGATTCTGAGCACATATTTTAGGTCAGTCTTACATCATATACATCAGAGTAGCTCCACTGATTTTAGTGTAATTTCTGTTCTGGGTGTAACTGAGTAGAACTGATATCAGAATTGGGGCCAATATCACTTGGAACATAAGGAAAGCTAAGTAAAGTATCTTTGACACAAATATATAGGTGGCAGGCCTGTTCCCTACTTACACCTTGTGTAATCATTTACATTGTTTCAGAGTGGCTGTAAAAACACTAGGGGCCTGATTCTCCTTTGCCCTGCTCCATGTATAGTCATCAACATCAGTGCAAAGTGGATGGACAACACTACTACTCTGATTTGGTAGAATTTTATACCCACATTTCACATGTGTAAATTACTACACAACCTCCCAGACAGTAGGGAACTGGGCCCTACCAAATGCCTGATCCGGCAATGAGCTCCCTGCTGGCTGCACCCCTGCACTCTCTCCGATACAGAGCCCCATTAAAGTCGGTGTGGACTAATTTTCAACAAAAGTAAATTGGGTCCATGTGAATGCAGTGATCATTCTTTGCTGAGCTCATTGTGAGATCAGGATCTAATTAATCCTCTGTGTAATTCTGTTGGTTACATTTGGCCCAGTGTGGGCACCAACAAAATATGAACAATTAGTTAGGTAGGTTGATTTAGGAGCAGAATAATAAAAGACCTGATGAAGAACCAAGAAAAATCAGCTATACGAATGTTGTGGACTAAATTTGCCAGAGGGTACTCTAGTCTTCATTCTCTCTTAATGCTGCCTGCTGCAAACACTTTAATGCAACTGTTGTTAAATCTCTTTTCAGATGCACATTTAGAAATATGCTGAAGCACCAAGGTTTGGAAAAGAATCTTCTCCAAAGTTCATAGGTGTTCGTTTCTGGGAATTGGCTTTAGATCCATCTCTAGAATATTAAGGATAAGGAATCAGAAAAGGTGTGACCAAGATGGGTAGAGATCCATCTAGTTTTGTTTGTGTAACTGAAACTGCAGTTCTGTGAAAACTGGTTTATCATAATACTAAACTGAACAAACAGCAAGGGGGCCTGTGATTTGTTGTGAACCTTAAAATTGTAGGGTGCAGTGATTTCATACACTGGAAACCTGCCTACTAATATCCACTGTGCTTAGGAAAACTAATGTTTGTGAAACACACTCTTAAGAATTCCAATTACATCACCAACCAAAAGGCTTGGGTTTTGATGAAACAGAGCAGGTGAAGTTTGTACTTTGTACTAAAAACCAGAAAAAAATAAAAGTTAACAGGATATCACATTTGACAGCCTGACTTCCTCAAGCAATGATTTTCTCAGTGTATTGGTTCCTGCACTGCTTGCTTCCTAAAACTGATTTTAAGAAACTGAGCAATACACCAACATACACTGGAGATTAGTGGAATCCTGCTTTCAGAAGTGGGTGTTACTTTGGACACTCCACAGCTACTAAGAATGACTGACATTCCTAACTTTACATTTCCTTTCTTTTGAGAGTGATATTTATGTTTGTGTATGTGTATATATAATTTTTAAACAGGAAATTATACTCTGGTTTTAAGGATCTTTTTAATTTAGGTATCATTTTCTTAATAATAAAATACAGAGCTTTTAAAAACTAGGTTGTAATATTGAGCACACATATGAGTAGTTTAAGAATAAAAGTAATATGACTTCCCTTATTTAAAAGGGGATGGAGGAGGAGTAACTTGGATTAATTAATAGTTGAACAGATAAATCAGTTTCCACTGCTTTAATTGGCCACATATCATGTGGTATTGTTTCTGTTCACAGCAGGGATCAGCAACCTTTGGCCCGCAGCCCACCAGGGTAAGCCCCCTGGCGGGCCGGGCTGGTTCGTTTTACCTGCCGCATCCGCAGGTTCGGCTGATCACGGCTCCCACTGGCCGCGGTTTGCCACTCCAGACCAATAGGGTCTGTGGGAAGCAGCACGGGCCAAAGGATGTGCTGGCTGCTGCTTCCCGCAGCACCCATTGGCATACAGCGTCGAACCATGGTCAGTGGGAACTGCGATCGGCTGAACCTGCAGACATGGCAGGTAAACAAACCTGCCCAGCCCGCCAGGGGGCTTACCCTGGCATGCCACATGTCAAAGGTTGCTGATTCCTGGTTCATAGATAGGGTGACTTATGTAACTAATCAACAAAGTGTGAAATTCAAGCTTTATGTTCTATTGTAATATTCACACCTGACACCAGCACTGTATTTGGTCGGTTGCATATATCAACCATTGGGGAACATAAATAAAACCATGTAATTGACCAATGCAGTACAAATTGTGAACTTCATTGTAGAATGGGCTATGGTAAGAGGATCAGGTGTCTCTCAAGAGCCCTTCATGGTCAAGGTTGCTTCAACAGCACCTTGCCTCAGTTTCCCTTATTCCTGGACACCTTAATTAAACTCTACCAGCTCAAAGTCCTTGAAACATTTCCCTTTTGGGTCTAATTTTCTTACATAGATAATTATAGGGTCGGAAGAGACCTCAGGAGATCATCTAATCAAACCCCCTGCTCAAAGTAGGACCAAGCCCCAGATTTTTACCCCAGTTCCCTAAATAGCCCCCTCAAGGATTGAGCTCACAACCCTAGATTTAGCAGACCAATGCTCAAACCACTAAGCTAATTGTTCTTGGAGAAAGCTTTTCCAACCTAAGAATGACATACACTGATATTCCCTTCTACTCCACGGTGCCTACCAGAAAAACAAACAGACCCATCACCATCCTACTCCCCAAGCATATTTTTCACCTCAAAGGGAGACGTGCCAGGGGCTCCATGAAGCAGTCTATGGACTGTGTTACTTCTCTTGATGTTGGACTGCCCCACTCTTTATCACAGGGATCAACTGCACTGTGAAGGGACGAAGAAGTGTAGCACCGAAAGCAGTGCTCCACATGCTGTTCGCTTATCTTGTCACATTCAGGGCTGTAATTCAGACCAGTGAGAGGTTGTGTTGTTGCTTCTCCTGTAACTCTGAGTGCCTTAAAATGCTCTGCTGCTGTAGCTCTCCATCTGGACACTCCAACCCTGCATACAAGCATGCACTGAATCTGTGTGTGTTAAGCAGTCCTGGTTCAGCAGCTCTGACTCCAGCAGCCTGCTTGTCACACCACAGCCATGCTCTGGTCTCCACCAGCCTTGCTCACTACTAGCCAAGTGACTTCAACACTTTTCCCAAATTTCCCCAAAACCATCTGTCCTGAAATGTCCAGCCCTCTCCTGGACCACTCAGAGGAGTACTAAGTTTTCTTGGCCCTTTAAAGAGACAAAAGCACAGCAGTTTGTTGCTTTAACTAGTGTTAACAATCACTTCAATTCCAACACAGCACTGGATTGATTTAGAATAAAAGTAAAACAATTAATTTTATTTAATCAAAAAGAGACAGGGTATAAAGTCAGAAATGATTACAAGCAAATAAAAGTGAAAAACACTTTGTAGTGACAAAGTCTTAACAAAACTAGTCTTGGTTCAAGGTAAGACTCTTACCATGCTCCTTCCAGCAAGATGGCAAACCACTCCATTAGTCAAGATCTCCCACAAAATCCAAAGGTCTTGGTTCCTTTGTCTTCTTGTGTGACAAAGTAACTTGGGGTCTTTGCCCATCTCTTTTATGCACCACTGAACTTTTGAAATGTATCCTCCTCAAAGTTCAGTGCCTTTGCTGTGAGGAAAGGAGCCATGGAGTCTGATGGAGAAAGTTCCCTGCTGGTTTCTTCCCTGCTCATACTTTCTACAATGCAAAGTTATCTGTTCATGCAGGCTCCAATATGCCAACATCTGACCACTTGATTATGATTACCAGTTGTCTGTGATCGTACCTGGATGGAAACATAGGCATTTTCTTTGTCTGGAAAAAAACCTCTTTCCCACTCCCCAGACTGGTCTAGTTCAAATACATTTTAGTAACATCGTACAGAGGAAATTCATAACTTCACATGTAAAATGAATACATACATTTTACAGTGATACTAATAACCACTGTATCATTAGCTTTCATATGATACCTCACAAGGTATCCGGGGGCTTCTCTCCTTTTCCCAAAAGAAGATCCAAGCCTTTCTGATTCTTCCCTGTTTTTGGCAGGCCACTCCCAGCCCTACCTGGCTGGAGTCATTTGATCCCTGAAATCTCAGACTCTCCTGCAACCTTCTAATTCTCTACAGCTTCACTCTGCCATAGATTCTTCTTTTATAAAGCCCAGGTGACTTCCTCTAGGACAACTGGGCAGTCATAGGTGCACTGGCTCCCCTCCTTCTTAAAGGGGCCAGTCACCCTGTCACAGTAATGAACAGCACCAATCATTATCAAAAGTACTGTCATAATTCTATGATCAAATGAACCACTGAAATGTAGTTGTGGCAAATATTTGGAAGTTCACACCAAATACTTACATCAGCCAGTATAGTACAGTATTATTTTTCAGTGCCCTAAAGGAATTTTTACCACTAAAGAATGCACTGCCAGTGACACCTGAAACCCACAGGCTACATTTTTGATTACCAGGGGCTTTTTCTTCAACAGCTGCCTGGGTATTTAGTAAATATTTAGGTTGTGTTGCTTTTTGGCAGTGATAAATGAACAAGGTCTGTCTGAAAGACCGGTCTACTTCTCACAAAGCCATGGTATAAAATGAGTAATCACTGAGTTACCTCATGATGGGGGAATTATGAGAATTCCCATTGCGTAAGGCTCCAGTGATCGCCCCAGTTTTAAACAGCAAAACAGAACAAAAATATTCAAACTTGGATCTGATCCAAAAAAACTTTCTAAACAGTTATGAAAGAGGAGGAACTTAGTTGAAAACCGAAGAGCTCATTTTCTTTTCCTTCCTTTCAATATACTGCATTTTTATTTTTACCTACATTTTGCCCCTATGTCTTTAGCTGGAAGAACATCGTGCTGAGCAGAAAAAGCTGAAGTATCTACAGAAGAGACAAGCTCAGATCGTCAAAGAGAAGGACCAGCTGCAGAGTGAGCACAGCAGAGCCATCCTCGCCCGCAGCAAACTTGAGAGTCTCTGCCGGGAGCTCCAGAGACACAACAAAACCCTCAAGGTTAGTAAGAGGCCTCTCAAACTACACAGCAGGATATGTGCCCCATATTGTGTGGGCAGGCTCAGAAATGTCATTGTGCTGTTCAAACATCACACTGAAAAGATTATTTACATGAATGTATACAATATGCAATTATATACAGTAGACCTCATTCCTACTTACAATAAGGCCCTTTATATGGGTGATGGGTTGGATCACAGAACCCCCCTTAGGAACTGCCAACTGATGTGCTAATACTGCTTCTGACCCTGCTTTCCCTGCCAGCTCGGGACCCCAGCACCCTGTCTTGTGGGCCAGACATGCCAGTCTGCTCCAACACAGACCCAGGGTCTGAACCACATGCCCCAAAGCTAAAGACTTAACTGAAAGCAACTTACAGAAGTGTTCTTGTCTTTAACACTCAGATGCCCAACTCCCAATGGGGTCTAAACCCCAAATAAATCTGTTTTACCCCATATAAAGCATTTTACCCTGTAAGGAGGCTCAGCTTAATGACTTCTTTGTTTCGGTCTTCACTGAGAAGTCTGAAGGAATGTCCAATATAGTGAATGCTTATGGGAAGAGGGTAAGTTTAGAAGATAAAATAAAAAAGAGCAAGTAAAAAATCACTTAGAAAAGTTAGATGCCTGCAAGTCACCAGGGCCTGATAAAATGCATCCTAGAATACTCAAGGAGTTAATAGAGGAGGTATCTGAGCCTCTAGCTATTATCTTTGGGAAATCATGGGAGACGAGGGAGATTCCAGAAGACTGGAAAAGGGCAAATATAGTGCCCATCTATAAAAAGGGAAATAAAAACAACCCAGGAAACTACAGACCAGTTAGTTTAACTTCTGTGCCAGGGAAGATAATGGAGCAAGTAATTAAAGAAATCATCTGCAAACACTTGGAAGGTGGTAAGGTGATAGGGAATAGCTAGCATGGATTTGTAAAGTACAAATCGTGTCAAACTAATCTGATAGCATTCTTTGATAGGATAACGAGTTTTGTGGATAAGGGAGAAGCGGTGGATGTGATATACCTAGACTTTAGTAAGGCATTTGATACAGTCTCGCATGATATTCTTATAGATAAACTAGGAAAGTATAATTTAGATGGGGCTACTATAAGGTGGGTGCATAACTGGCTGGATAACCGTACTCAGAGAGTAGTTATTAATGGCTCCCAATCTTGCTGGAAAGGTATAACAAGTGGGGTTCTGCAGGGCTCTGTTTTGGGACCTGCTCTGTTCAATATCTTCATCAACGATTTAGATGTTGGCACAGAAAGTACGCTTATTAAGTTTGCGGACGATACCAAACTGGGAGGGATTGCAACTGCTTTGGAGGACAGGGTCAAAATTCAAAATGATCTGAACAAATTGGAGAAATGATCTGAGGTAAACAGGATGAAGTTCAATAAAGATAAATGCAAAGTGCTCCACTTAGGAAGGAACAATCAGGTTCACACATACAGAATGGGAAGAGACTGTCTAGGAAGGAGTATGGCAGAAAGAGATCTAGGGGTCACAGTGGACCACAAGCTTAATATGAGTCAACAGTGTGATACTGTTGCAAAAAAAGCAAACGTGATTCTGGGATGCATTAACAGGTGTGTTGTAAACAAGACACAAGAAGTCATTCTTCCGCTTTACTCTGCGCTGGTTAGGCCTCAGCTGGAGTATTGTGTCCAGTTCTGGGCACCGCATTTCAAGAAAGATGTGAAGAAAGTGGAGAGGGTCCAGAGAAGAGCAACAAGAATGATTAAAGGTCTTGAGAACATGACTTATGAAGGAAGGCTGAAGGAATTGGGTTTGTTTAGTTTGGAAAAGAGAAGACTGAGAGGGGACATGATAGCAGTTTTCAGGTATCTAAAAGGGTGTCATCAGGAGGAGGGAGAAAACTTGTTCACCTTAGCCTCCAATGATAGAACAAGAAGCAATAGGCTTAAACTGCAGCAAGGGAGATTTAGGTTGGACATTAGGAAAAAGTTCCTAACTGTCAGGGTAGTTAAACACTGGAATAGATTGCCTAGGGAAGTTGTGGAATCTCCATCTCTGGAGATATTTAAGAGTAGGTTAGATAAATGTCTATTAGGGATGGTCTAGACAGTATTCGGTCCTGCCATGAGGGCAAGGGACTGGACTCGATGACCTCTCGAGGTCCCTTCCAGTCCTAGAGTCTATGAGTCGGGCCTATAAAACCCAGGAGCTGAAAGGAGAAGGGGCAGATTGGAAAAGGTAGACACTCTTGGGAGAAAGGGAGGAGTGAGTGAGACTGCGGATACTCCCCAGGGAGAGAGAGAGGCTTTGGAGAATGGATAGGCCTAGGAAGAAATAGGAATAGTGGAAAGCAACCCATAGATAGAACAGCGAGGCTGGAGAGAGGAGGCCCAGACTGCTGAGCTGAGGGCCCCTGGGCTGGAACCTGGAGAAGAGGGTGGGCCGAGGTTCCCCTACCAGCCATAGGGCAAGTAACACTGAGACAATGAGTGGGAAGACTGCCTAGGACTATTGAGGAGCTAAACCTCCCCTAGAATGGGAAAACAGGGACAGTGACACAAGAGGAGGGCCAAGCCACAAAGAGGACATTGCAGTTCCTGAGGCGGTGAGAGGGGCTGCCAGTGGATAGGAGAGACAGAGTGACGGTGTGAAAACCACAGACAGAGGACGTCAGCCTTGAGCTAATCCCCAGAGTACCACTGACCAGTTCGGCAGTGAGTGGTGTGCCCCAGGACAGAGATGTGTTCTCTTTAAGACACACTTTAATGCACAGGTATAGCCATTGACAGGGCCATTCAGGCTTTTTTGCCACCCCAAGCAGTGAAGGAAAAAAAAAAAAAAAGCCGTGATCGGCGGCACTTCGGTGGTGGCTCAACTGTGCCGCTTCATTCCTCGGCAGCAATTCAGCGGTGGCTTGAGCCAACCCTTCCCATTGGCCACCCCAAGCATCTGCTTCGTTCACTGGTGCCTGGAGCCGGCCCTGGCCATTGAGGTATATGCTCAGATAAAATATATTACACATGGTGCCACTTAGTGACTGAATAGCATAATACAGTTTAGTATTTCTTTACACTTTCTGCCATGACATCAGTGCTATTGTTATTCAGGCTAGCTAGGTCAAAGCTAGCTCAGCTATTTCTACATGTGCTGCAGTCACACCTCTGATTGCAATGCAGACGTACCCTTAGACTCAGTATGTTTTATATATTACATATGTGTTTCCATAATAAAATAAGCACTCTTGATTTGCTGCAGGAGACTCACAAGGAGCTATTGGGTATTTTGATATAATTTGGGTGCTGGGGTATTTTGAAATGACCAGTGAGGATGAACCAAGCCAAAAAGTCAGTCTGATTTGCCTTGAGGATGAGACAGATGTTGACCTAGTCTGCAAAAAGTGTCTCAAATTACAGTATCTGTGTGAGAGAGAAATTTTAAGGTGTGTCAATGGGCTCAGATTCAAAGTGTGTCTGTAACTTCTTTGGTATATTAGGTGGTCATGGATTCACAGGGTCTGGTCTATGCTCCAGCATGTAACCAGTCCCTTGGGAGTGACCCCTTTAGTGTGCTGATCCCAGGGCCGGTGCAAGGATGTTTCGCGCCCTAGGCAAAACTTCCACCTTCCGCCCTCCCCCCCTGCCCCTGCCCTGAGGCCCCCCCCAGCCGCAGCTCCTCCCTCTGCTCTGAGGTGCCCTCCTTGCGGCAGCTCCTCACCCCCATCCTCCGCCCTGACGCACCCCCCCGCCCCAGCTCACCCCTGCTCCACGCACAAGCACGAGCACCCTGAGCACGCCATCGCTGCTTCACTTCTCGCCTCCCGGGCTTGCAGCACCTAAGCTGATTGGCGCCGCAAGCCTGGGAGGTGGGAGAAGTGAAGCAGCTCACCCCTACCCCGCCTCCTCCCCGAGCACGCCGTGGCTGCTTCACTTCTCCCACCTCCCAGGCTTGCGGTGCCGATCAGCTTAGGCACCGCAAGCCTGAGAGGCAGGAGAAATGAAGCAGCCATGGCGTGCTCGGGGAGGAGGCGGGGCAGGGGTGAGCTGGGGCAGGGAGTTCCCCTGCGTGCCGCCTTCCCCCCCTTACTTGCTGCAGGCGGCCCTCCCTGCGCTCCCCTGCCCCAGCTCCCTCCACCTAAATGCTGGCGGCGACCAGGGCGGCAGAAGATCCGGCCGCCGCTGTCACTGCCGAAGAAAATGGCGCCCCCCAAATGCCAGTGTCCTAGGCGACCGCCTAGGTCACCTATATGGTTGCACCGGCCCTGGCTGGTCCCCAAGGATCCACACAGGTCCATAGGGGCAGACCCATGCCTCCAGGACTCCTACACTGGGCCTTCAGGCACCAGCAATCCATGGCTCCCTGCAGCAAGTCTAGCAACTTTGTGCAACTTTGTGTGTAGAGCAGACCTAATAGTATGGTGAGTGTAGATATGGGACTGGTTGCATGGTTGAATATCATAAATGACATCTCAGTAGTCAGATAATTCTTGATCTCACTATGACTAGGGTAACATAGTTTACTCCCTACTTTTGCATGGGGCACAAGTAGTTCATAGGGCCTTTCACCCTTAAACCTAGCAAGACTGTCTCCAATATCTGTCATCTTTTAAACCACTTTACTTTGGAACTGGGTGACCAGCCAGACATACTTCTGGCTATTATTATAAAGCCAAATTCTGTCTGGCTTCCATTGGCTTCAGTACTTGCCATGTGAGCACACAAAACACAATTAAGTTGTCCATTTGAATCACCCATAGCAAGAAGTGAAGGTAAGCCTGTCCCCTAAAGGGGATAAACGTTTCTTTGATGCTATAGACCTTTCTGTAAAACACAGAAGCACTAAGCCTACTCCAGCCTTGTGCTGACATCACAAGAAGCAAAATAAAATAAGCCAGTAGGAAAAAATATCAGTGTTTGCAAAATGGAGAAGAATTAAATTCATAATGAAGACAGTCAGTTGCCAACTCTCACAAATTTAACATGATCCTTGTAGCATGTAGTGGGTTTTTTTAAAGGCCCACCTTCTGGAGTCATGTGATTACATGAAAAAAATTAAAAACTACGTTTCTAGTCGTTTAGGGTTTGAGAGAGAGAGAGAGGCTAAAAAAACAGAAAACAAATAAAAAGAATCCAAAGTGATTTTTTTTTAATCTCATGGTTTTAAGTCAATTTAATTATTTGGGGAGGTGAGGAAGCCTGGCACATAATTTTTGAACACTTGGGGTAGGCAAATCTGCTTATATTATAAACTATGGGGAAAATAAACTATAGAAAGCAGCTGATAGTGTCACTTAAGTTACAAAGTGCAAAACTTACCTCTCCTATCCACATTATGAATCTCCTCTCACTTGCCGTGTGGCATAATATATGCACATATGTCATGTGAATATCATGTGTATAGTCTGCATTCATTCCGTATGTAGAGTTCCCATTGACATGCACTGAAGTGTTACAGAATATATAATATAGGATTGTGCTACAAACAAGAAATACACAACAGAAAGGAGAGCTCTGCCTTGTTTTTTTTGGGGGGAGGGGTTTGGGGGGGGTAGTTAATATCAGAAACCTCGACTCTTTAGGCATTTACAAACTAACCATGCAAATGATTTCCCTGCAACTACATTTGACAGCAGAAAACAGATTATTAATTCACCCTCAAGAAAAGCAAAATAAGTGTTCCTAAAAATAACAGAATTTATTCTCATTGTTATACTATATATCCCATTGTCTTTTTCAAAATATCCCCAGTGACACATTTCTCTGTGTTGTGTTATTGAGCTGAAAATTAGCTGACAGTCTGGTGGCTGTTTAATGACATACATATCTCATGTCCCTTGTGCTTTTTGCTTATGGACAGTTAAGAGTAAAAGACCAGCCAGTCACCAGTTCTGAGTCTGGGAGTCAGATTGTATTGCCTCAGAAACATGGGATCATCGCCCTAATCAGGAAGTAGAAAACTGAGATGTTGACCCTGGTCTGATTTCACTTGCACTCATTCACTCAGATGTGACTTCAGTGGAATTACAGTATTCTTGACTTACACCCGTGCAAGATCAAAATAAACCTGGATAATCTTAATTCTATGAGGTCTTTTATTAATAAAATAATCACTCGTTAAAATGATTAAACCTATACATAAGGTAGCGTTGCCCCTTTTTAACCCGAGCGATTAGTCAAAGTTCAGAGCTATGAGGGAGCTTGAGGTAGAAGGAGAAATTGGTGGCAGCCAGCTATTTCTTTTGATGCAGTCTTGTTCATTTACAAGGAATGCACAGAGTCCTGTGTCTCGGAACACAGAAGGAACCAAGAATAAAAGGGAGCAGTTTCTTAGCTTACCAGCACCCCCAGACCTCTTTAGCCAACACTAGACTTAAAAACTCTCTAGCTTTTCCCACTCCAGCATCATACCACTGTGCTTACAGGCTCCTGCTTGGCTTTTCTTGCCACTTTTCCTCTGCCTCTCTCTCTGTTCTTCTTTATGACCTCAGCACTACCTGAATGTTCTCTCACTCCCTCCCCAAAACAATACGCAGCCCAAAAGCTCCTGAGGGGGATCACACACTCCTGTTGTCTTAGGTGAGGCATATGTTTATAGTTATGTTAATAGAAGGGTAAGTTAACACCTATCAACCTCAATGGCGTTTTAACCTAACACATAACAAGCTTTCACCCACTTCATAACAGTATCTTCTTTCTGATGTTATGAGATTTTACTAAATTTATTATTGCACTTTTAACATTGAAACATAGGAAGGCTGTATCAGTATCATATTGGCATATGAGGTATGGCTATACCTCTGATATGGGAATTAAGAAAAGAGAGCAAGGTAGAGGAGAGAGTAGGACTGGATCAAGGGCATATCTTAAGAATGAATTTTAGTCTCTAGAAGCTCATCCACCTATAAGCATAGAGGAAATGCAGCATATTTATTTGTGTTAAAACTCCAAAACATAATTTACAACTGTTAGAGAAGTGAGTGTAGATTTCACTAATTAATGAAGAAAATATGATTTGCATGTTCTGACTGCTTCAAACATGCTGAAAAGAAATCCTTCAGGAAGAGATTCTGCTCTGTGACAGCAGTATGAATCCAGAGCATTGGATTTGTGGAGCTACTCCAGCTTTAATGGCTGTAAGCAAGAGCAGAATCTGGCTCTTAATCCTTAGTATTATGGAGAAAACTTAAATGATCTTGCTGTACAGAAACAAGCCTGAGACACCAAGAACAACAGGCAATAGAGGAAATGCCTGGGGAATGCTCACAGATTAATAGGGATAGGCATGACTGGAGATTTTGGATGTACTTGAGGTGAACAATTACACAGTAACGCAAATTGGGAAGTTTACTTTGAGTCAGGTCGTGGCTGCCCCAATGTACCTTCCCCCTTCCATGTGACTCTGCTCAGGGGCCAGCACAATCGGTGTGGAGAGAAGAAACATTTTGAAGCTTGATTATAGAGCCATTGCCTCTCCACTGGCCCAATGCAGGTGCAGTACATGCCATTCCCTTTCCTACGGTGCTAAAGCTACTGCTTCCTGGTATACTCTGGGCAGGACCAGCTCTAGGCACCAGCAAAGCAAGCACATGCTTGGGGCGGCACAATTTCAGGAGTGGCATTCTGCTCCCAAATTTTTTTGGGGGGAGGGGGAGGTTTGCTTGGACAGTTCCACTCTCAGAGCTTGGGGTGGCAAAAAACCTAGAGCCAGCCCTGACTCTGGGGAGGAATTCTTGACAAGTCAGTGAGTGTTCCTCCTACAATAGTGTCTAGAGGCCTCTGAGATCAGAACCCCTTTATGCTAACTATTGTACTTAAACATAACAAGAGACTGCTTGAAAGAGTTTACAGCCTAGACAAGCAAAGGAAGTATTATTATCATACCCATTTTACAGATGGGAAAACTAATAATAGAATACCAGGGTTGGAAGGGACTTCAGGAGGTCATCTAGGCCAACCCCCTGCTTAAAAGGAAACTAATCCCCAGACAGATTTTTGCCCCGGATCCCTAAATGGCCTCTTTAAGGATTGAGCTCACAACCCTGTGTTTAGCAGGCTAATGCTCAAACCACTGAGCTATCTCTCCCTGAGATTCACAGAGAGATTAAATTATTCACTGAAGAAGCCAGTATCAGCCAGGCGTTGCATGCAGTTTTCCTAAGACCAGTTCAGTGTCTTAACTACAAGACCAGCTTTCCTTTCAGCTAGATGAAGTCTCGTTTCAAAATACTTGAAACTCAAACGGTGACTATCTGATATCTAAAATCATAATATGAGAAATTCTGATTGGATCAGCTACTCTATGCACTTCCGGTGCTGCACAGCTGCTTGTGGAATGTTCCAAAACCCCACAAGGCAGTCAGTAGCTCAAAGCCATTGTCTGGCCTTTTGCTTGGGGCAGAGAAGGTGATCATATTGAACAGTGCACCCCACACCGAAATTGCATGATGATTCTAGAAAACCTTAACCAACAATTCTTTTGTTGTGCTTCAAGAAATTATTCTTCCTTCCAAGGTAAACAATAAGTGAGACCCAAAGTGTTATCACTGCATGTGTTTTAATATTTGCACAATTGCTACTTTCTGGCTGGCTTATGTCACCTTGCTACAAAATGGCTCATTGTAACTCATCTCCAAGACATGGAAATGTTTTGCTTTATATTCATTTAGATATATTTATTACTTTACTGAGCTCTGAATAACAATAATGATATTTTACTATTGCACTTTTGCTCTACTGAAAGAATGACATATCTATGAAGGCTATACTTAAGGACCAGGCCCTGTGCTAGGCGTCTAAAAGACGTGTTCAACTGACAGCGTTATCACTGGCTTCCTGAGTGAGCTGGACAGGTCACTTTCTCTCTCTGTGGCTCAGTTCTCCACCTGTGAAATAGAGTTTATCATATTACTTTCCTCCCACTCTTTGTCTTGTCTGTTTTGATCGGACGCTGTTCCTGGTAGGGACTTTGTGTGTTTGTGTGTGTACGTCTAGTGCCTAGTTCAATGGGGCCCCAATCTCAATTGTGGCCTCTGGGCACTACTACTATTACTGTAACACAAACAATAATGCTATCTCAAATCTCCCTCCTCCAGAAACTGCATAACTCTATGATCTCCATCCATGTCCAGTCCACCACAAGGAAAAGTGACCTCCAATAGGAGCAGTAGCTGTTCTTCAGCAGATCTTTGTGATGTGTGCCTTGTAGAAAGTGTAGTATTTTACTCACCCACTGTGCACTCATTTTTTCAAGAACAGGAGATAAATCTACACCTTTGAGGACACATCTATAATATAAATTATAGTGTGCTAGAGTCAGCTACAGCTGTATTCACACATGGTTATAATAAACTATCCTTGTCCAGTGTAATCAGAGATTTCATATAAATAACTATGCTAGCTGAACTATGCTATGTGATTGTAAAGTACGCCACTATGCAATTTGTAGATTGGTTTCTTAATGGGGTTGCAACATATTAGGGGTGGCTACCAACAATGTTACAACAGGATTACACACACTTAGAAGCAAATAACTAGGAAATAAAAAAAAACTGTAGTCCCAATGCTAGACATCTGATACATTCACTTACACATAAAAAGATCCTAACTAGAGTTTCACTGATAAGTGGGGAACAAATCCGGCAATCCTTACTCAGGCAACACTCCCATTATTTGGCTCTGTGTTAGCAAATAAACTTCTGTATCCGTACAACACACAGCCTGGTATAGCTGTTTGATTTACTAGTTGATGAAGCAGAAGAGGCTGGGTTGTGAGAGAGAAACACTTTAAATCCAGGTATTGGTGCTGAATGAAGACGAAACATTTTTGTTTGTGGCTGTCATAAACAGATAGTTAAGGGTTAATGTCTCTTTTACCTGTAGAGGGTTAACAAACAGGGAACCAAAAACACCTGACCAGAGGACCAATCAGGAAACAAGATACTTTAAAATCTGGGTGGAGGGAAGCCTTTGCTTGTGTTTTTTGGGTTTTGCTTTGTTCTCTCTGGGTCCTGAAAGGGACTAGACATGCAACCAGGTTTCTTGCCAATCTCCCTGCTACAGTCTCTTATATATTCAGAATAGCGAGTATTAAGTAGAAAGGCGGTTATAGTCTTTTGATTGTTTTCTGTATTTGCAAATGTGTAATTTGCTGGAAGTATTTTAAATTGTATTTCTGCTGGGGGAGGCTTTTCTCTAGAGTTTATAAGCTAAAGGACCCTGTAATATTCCATCTTGAATTTACAGTGATTATCTTTACTCTTTCTTTCTTTTATTAAAAGTTTTGCTTTTTAAGACCTGTTTGATTTTTTTCCCCTTGTTGAGGCTCAAGGGAATTGAGTCTGTGCTTAACAGGGAAGGAGAAGGGAGGGGAGAAGGGTGGAATCCCTTTGTTTTAGATTCATGGAGCTTGAATCTGTATTGCCTCTGGGTGAGGGAGAAAGGGGAGGGGGGAAGGGACATTCCTCCCTGTTTTAAGATTCAAGGGGTTTGAATCACAGTGATCTTCCAGGGTAACCCCGAGAGGGAAAGCCTAGGAGAGGCCTGGTGAGGGAAAGAGTTTACTTTCCTGGTGTTAAGATCCAGGGGGTCTGGGTCTTGGGGGTCCCCAGGGAAGGTTTTGGGGGGGGACCAGAGTGTATTAGGCACTCCAAGTCCTGATTGGTGGCAGTTATAAGATCTAAACTGGTAATTAAGCTTAGAGGAATTCATGCTGGTACCCCATTTTTTGGACTCTAAGGTTCAGATTGGGGAAATATACCATGACAGTGGCCAAAACTTTTCAGTTTTGGGGGTTTCAACTAAAAGCAGAAACTTTCCACAGAAAGCAAACACCTTCCAATAAACACGGTCATTTTGTCAAAAACCCAATTTTCCATCAGAAAACAGTTTGGATGCAACATTTTTGACCATATACCTTTTTTCATAGCAAAGGTAATGCTGAAATATTGGGAATAAGTATATTTATATTTTGTATAAACATTCTCGTATCCAAGCTGCTCTGGTTTGAGAGTTCCCTTTAACTTAATCTGTATAAACAAAAGTCATTGTTTTCCTCCTTTCTTTCAAGGCTACTGTCTAATCCAATTTATGTATTTATAGTCACACTCATTACCTGTGTTTATGAAAGAAAGACATAGCTCTAAAGAGAACTGCAAACATTATAACTTTCAGATGAGTCCAATTCTTCTTTTTTTTTTTAAGCTAGCTGTTGTGTTACCCATTTAAATTTATCACGTTCTACCTTTTTAACAGGAGGAAACTCTTCTACGGGCACGGGAGGAAGACGAGAAGAGAAAAGAGATCACTAATCATTTCCAGGGCACACTGAGTGATATCCAGACTCAGATTGAGCAGCAAAGTGAAAGGAACATGAAACTATGCCAGGAGAACACAGAGCTGGCCGAGAAACTGAAAAGCATCATTGATCAGTATGAACTCAGAGAGGAGGTGAGACTACTAAGGCATGCAGCCTCCTTGAGGTAGGGAGAGGCAGGTTTTGAAGTGCATGAGGATTAGATTTATTGACACCACCCCATCCTCTCAATTTGCTATCATTTTTCTTCTTCATGAGGCTTTTCTGCGATGTGCAACATGGATAACATTGTCAAGGTTTAATAGCACATTGCTGTTTAATCCAGACTGTATCAGAAGCAAGTTAGTGCTTCAACCCTTCTCTGGCAGCTGCAGATTAATAACAAATGTAAACCAGGGACACTTGACACTTGACATCTGAACAAACTCTAGTGTGCAGACATGACTTTCACTATAAAATCTGCAGTAAAAAATATATATAGATAGCATATTATCCCTTCAGTAAATATTAGAGCTATTGAGAAAATTTCAACAAAGCTTCTACATTTTCTACATTTTCAAACTATGCTGATTTTTTTTCCTCATCTTTAGTAAATATCTCAACTCTTGACTTTTTGGGACTCTTTATTGTTAATTAGTATGTTCATTGTGGTTCTCAGTCCAAATATATGCACTAAAAACAGAAAGTAAAGTGACATAAGTACTGTGTACTTCCAGTCTCAAATGCTGATCCACTTTGAACTGAGCACATCCATCTAATTATTTTAAAATCTTATTGTATCATGCATGAGACCATCCCCTGAATGAACTATACGTGCATTTGAATGGTTTTTATCAAAATAAAAGGAAATTTTATCTAAATGTGGCATTTATAGACCCATCTCATAAGAGATTAAGAATTCAGAAATTTTTCCCAATCCAAATTGGAACAAAAAAATAAAAAAAATGTTAATGAGCTAACAATCTGAAACATTTTTTGGATCAATGTCAATTCATAATTTCAAAATGTTTTGTTCTGATTTAGACTTTATTTTTTAGACTAAATTTACTAAAAGTTTGAAATGTAAAGTCCTTTCAAACCATAAAACAGAAGTTTTCTATTAGAAAATGTCAAAACAGGATGTTTTTGACTACTTCAAAACTTTTTTCTCAAAATTTTTCTTGTGGACAATTTTGGTTTCATAAATCAGCATTTTCCCACACACAAAAAAGTTACATTGGAAAATTCCCAACCAGCTCTAATGATTTACTCAACACAGCAAGAGTCAGGTGGGCCATTGCTGAGAATTCTTTTGGGAGAGGCTGCTATAGAGTCATAGATTCAAAGGCCAGAAGCACCATGAGATTATCTAGTCTGACCTCCTGTATATTTCACCCAGTAATTTCTGCATCAAACCCATGTTATGTGGTTGAGCTAAAACATAAGTAATTACCAGGAGGAAACAATGGCCAATAAGGGCTCAACCCCACAAAGTGCTGAGCACTCTAGCCTGAGCCAGTAAAGTACTGAAGCACACGCTGAACTTTACATGTGTGTGTGTAGTCCCATTGCCTCAGCAAGACAGCCCATATGCTTAAACTTAAGCATGTCCTCAAGTACTTTGTTGTGTCAGGCCAGAATGCTCTGCACCTTGCAGACTGAAGCCCAAAGGGTCCGATCCTGTTTAGAGCTCTGTCCAGATGAATCCCTGCACCCACACTGAGCTATTTGCAGGGTTGGGGCCTAAAATCTCTGTTTTCACTTTATAGGATCAATTGGCTTTTAAGTTTGAATTTAATATGCTCCATCTGTCAAAATCTTAACCAGTTAACAGCACCAATAAACTGTGTTATGCATATTCCTCATCTAATGAGCAATCATTTGAGATATGAGTAATATTTTTGATTATACTAATGAGTTTATATGTGGATAATGTACATTCCAATGCACAGTACTGGAAAAGGTCCCCAGGACTTTTTTGTTATTATAAATTTAAACTAATACAAACTTGGTTTCACTTCTAGAGAAAATTCTGGTACAATTCTGGTACAATTTGTTCTTAGGACAAGCAATAGGCTGGGAATATTTGGGGTTTCCATTTGTAGAGCCCTTCTCAGATACAAAAATTGGATCTGCATCCAATAGGTGATCTACAAAGATGGTAAGCAATACAACTGCATCTGCATCCACACCCGCAGATGTAAAGTAGATATCCATGGATTTGCTGGGCTCTATCCATTTGCAGTATTTTGGCCTTTATGCTTGTTCTAATAGGCAGCCATACGTGTGTGAGCATGCAGGTTTGTACATGTCACTACATCTGCAATTTCAGCACAGCAGAATTTGTTTTCTTGCAGCAACTTGATAAAATATTTAAGCACAGAGAACTTCAACAGAAACTGGTGGATGCCAAGTTGGAGCAGTCACAGGAAATGATGAAAGAAGCAGAGGAGCGACATGAACGAGAAAAGGAATATGTACTTATCTATCTAATCTGTCTGCTCATTTGTCTGTCTGTCTTTAGATAAAAGGTGGGCCCAAATCATCCCTGAATACCGTTTCACCACTATAATTGGCTCTGCAGGTCTGAGTGTGATAGAGTGACAGGGCAGTGTGAGGGAAACTGTCACGGCTCTTGCCTTTGGTGTGACTGTACTATAGATACAGGAATGCAGTCTCCAGGGCTGCCAGATTGCCACCTTTTCTTAGTGCATGGCTAATTCATCAGTCATGGAGCCAGATCATGCTACCAGTCCTAAAGCACCAATCCCCATCAATCCCTGCCAAAGACGTTTCCCCATATGGCTCTGATGACCCCACTGAATGTACCTGAATTCCAGTTGGTCCCAGCTGCTCATCTGAAAGAGTAGAGGGTGTCTCCTGTAGAGGTTGCAGGCAGTGGCGAGCAGAAAGGCCAATGAAGGAGTTTTGAGTGTATCATCCAGTAGTGAAATCAACAGGTGCTGAAAGTGGAAGCCCTAGAAGTGCTGTCCCTCTCAGAATGTGAGCCCCAGAGTTGTCACCTCTGCTGACTCTGTCTAGAAAACCCTTCTCCAAAAGCATTTTAGCCAGACTATATGGACCTATTTCTGTTATTTCCATTTTTTCATGAAATAGTGAAAAATCAACATTCTTTGTACATGGTTTTCAGAAGAGGGGAATTTTCTTTGCAATTCTCCTGTATGACTAGCACTTATGAAAAAGTAAGCTCAAGAAATGGTTTAATTAGCTATAAAATTATAAAGGAATGGGCATATAATAATACATGTTTATGCTTACATAATTTTATGAACATTAACTGAATTAATGCTTGCAGCCTGCCTTTGAGGTAGACAAGTACATATTATTACCACTTGGTAATAATACAGCCCAAACTCAGTCAAAGATGTTAAGCGACTATATAGGCACTGACTCCATGGGTGCTCCAGCCCTGGAGCACCCACAGAAAAAAATTAGTGGTTGTTTAGCACCCACAAGCAGCCAGCTTCTCCCTCGCCCCAGCATCTCCTGCTCACCTTCTGCCCCGCCGATCAGCGCCTCCCTCTCCCTCCCAGCGCCTACCGCCCACCACAATTAGCTGTTTCACGGCATGCTGCAGACTCTGAGAGGGAGGGGGAGGAGTGGGGATGGGGCACGCTGTGGGGAGGGGGCGGAACTGGGCAGGCGGGCCTGGGAGCTTGGGGGAAGGGATGGGATGGGTGCAGGGCCTGGGTTGGAGTGGGGGCGGGAAGAGACAGGATGGGGGTGGGGGTTTGGGGGAAGGGGTTGGTGGAGGTATGGTCTGGGGTGGAGTGAGGGTTTGAACGCACACACCCTCCGGCCCAGAAGAAGCCGGCGTCTATGAGTGACTGGCCCAAAGCCATGTAATGAGTCAGTGTCAGAGTAGGTTTGGTACACTGGAATTCATCATTCACAGTCCTGTATCCAGGCTGCAGGACTATACTTGTCCTCCACCTGAATCATATTGCACACTACTGAGTTCAAGGCACCATGCTATTAAAATATATCTAATTAAGGCATTTATAATGCAGCCCTCTTAGGATGAGCTCAGTAGTATAGAAGGGCAAACTTCAATCACAGACAGCACTTTCTGGAAACGTCTTTCAGGGACAGAACTATCTTACAACGCTCTATGTACCAGTTTGCAGAGCTCTCCCCATCAGTTTTGCCTTAGGTTTTTAGCTTTTTCAAGTTATTTTTAACAAAGTGTTTTTATTCTTATAGTTAGCCAGTTAGTCTTTGAATTATAATTTTTGTCTTAACTTCAACACCATAAATGGTTTACTTGCCCCAGCACAAAACCTCTTTACCTCACTCAGCAAGAGCTGCGGGGTCTACAAAAATGTACAAGGAGGTGTAACTAGTGGTGTTCCCCAAGGGTCTGTCCTAGGACCAATCCTATTCAACTTATTCTTAAATGAACTAGAGAAAGGGGTAAAAAGTGAGATGGCAAAGTTTGCAGATGATACCAAACTGCTCAAGACAGTTAAGACCAAAGCAGACTGTGAAGAACTTCAAAAAGATCTCACAAAACTAAGTGCGCAACAAAATGGCAAATGAAATTTAATGTGAATAAATGTAAAGTAATGCACATTGGAAAAAATAACCCCAATTATACATACAATATGATGGGGGCTAATTTAGCTACAACGAGTCAGGAAAAAGACCTTGGGATCATCATGGATAGTTCTCTGAAGATGTCCACACAGTGTGCAGAGGCAGTCGAAAAAGCAAACAGGATGTTAGGAATCATTAAAAAGGGGATAGAGAATAAGACAGAGAGTATATTATTGCCCTTATATAAATTGATGGTACGCCCACATCTTGAATACTGCATACAGATGTGGTCACCTCATCTCAAAAAAGATATACTGGCACTAGAAAAGGTTCAGAGAAGGGCAACGAAAATTATTAGGGGTTTGGAACGGGTCCCATATGAGGAGAAATTAAAGAGGCTAGGACTCTTCAGCTTGGAAAAGAGGAGACTAAGGGGGGATATGATAGAGGTATATAAAATCATGAGTGATGTGGAGAAAGTAGATAAGGAAAAGTTATTTACTTATTCCCATAATACAAAAACTAAGGGTCACGAAATGAAATTAATGGGCAGCAGGTTTAAAACAAATAAAAGGAAGTTCTTCTTCATACAGTTCATAGTCAACTTGTGGAACTCCTTGCCTGAGGAGGTTGTGAAGACTAGGACTATAACAGCGTTTAAAAGAGAACAGGATAAATTCATGGAGGTTAAGTCCATTAATGGCTATTAGCCAGAATGGGTAAGGAATGGGTCCCTAGGCTCTGTTTGTCAGAGGGTGGAGATGGATGGCAGGAGAGAGATCACTTGATCATTACCTGTTAAGTTCACTCCCTCTGGGGCACCTCGCATTGGCCACTATAGGTTGACAGGATACTGGGCTAGATGGACCTTTGGTCTGACCCAGTACAGCCGTTCTTATATTCTTATGAGGGACATTTGTGTAGTGACATTTTTAAAAAGTGCTCTGAATATTAAACAAACCCTGAAATTCGAAGCACCAGTGCTTTGAGCAAATGTGGCATGCAGTATTATGAAGCAGGTTTCTCCAGTGGATTCCTACTGCTCTAACTTCCCCCAAAATCTTGAGCACTCAGCCCAGCTATTGAGGTCAGACAGCAGGGCCAGGATTTATTTAATATAAGTACCAATTGAGAAAACAAGTTAGTCACCTAATAAAAATTAATTGTCTAACTGACCGAGCCTGCAGGCCCCACACTCAGCTTACTGGAGTTTGTCTGTAACACAATAACGTTTGAACACTTCATCCGATCAATTCCAAAACTCCCAGAAGTGTTCTAGGTATCAATGAGCAGAGCCCTAATTATCTTGGTGAAAGTGGAAAAGCCTGATTTCTACTGTGAGAGGAAAACCAGTGTCCACTTGGTGCTGCAGGTGGCGGAATCGCTCTGGCAGCCCGTGCTGATGCTGACACAGCACCCGCAGCCCCTTCAGACACTGCTCTCTCTCGTGGGCTGTACAGCTTAGCCTATAGAAGGAATGAAGAGTGTGATCCTCTAGTAAAAATGTAACATTTAGTATTATGTGTGCTTCTTTAGTGGTTAGCACAACCTGAGAATGTGTTAGCAAACGGCTTCAATGGCCTATGGGGGGAAGGATAGCTCAGTGGTTTGAGCATTGGCCTGCTAAACTCAGGGGGCCAGTTAGGGATCTGGGGCAAAAATCTGTCTGGGGATTGGTCCTGCTCCAATTGGAGCAGGGAATTGGACTGGATGGCCTCCTGAGGTCCCTTCCAACCCTGATATTCTATGATTATTCACATCCCTGAGAGACATAAATTTTCTCTCTATTGCTTTAAACACAGCTACTGACTCAAGCTGCAGAATGGAAGCTCCAGGCAAAAATGCTGAAGGAACAGGAGACCGTACTACAGGCCCAGGTGAAGTTGATTGCATGGTGTGCCTTTGCTCATTTTTAGTCCGCGCACCACATTCCAGGTAAAGTATTCCAAAAGCTTTGTATGTATTCTCCCTAAGCCTCCACTGTACTAATGGAATCAGGCTATATTCATGCACGTAGTAGAACAGTGCACCACACTGGAGGGTTTGCATGTGCATACAATACTGAGCCACAAATCTCTATGCTGTAATACTGTTGGATGCCCATACCGCTATACTCACCATAACTCTTCTCAGCCGAGACCTACACGCCCTCTGAGGCTCCAGTCCAGCAAAGCACTGAAGCACATACTTAACTTTAAGCACATAAGTCGCAGTGAAGTCAGTTGTTAAGCACGTCCTTAAGTGTTTTGCTGGAATCAGGCCTGAATGCAGAATTCTTATTAACTTCCATGGGAGTTCCAAGCACAGAGTGCTCATACAAATGGGCCTTTTGTGCTTTCTGCTCAACAGGACATAAAACAGAGTTTGAAAACTACATTAAAATGAAATTTATTACACAAATTATCACACAGATGAGGCTGGAGTGAAATGCAATGGCAGCCAAATAACATACAACTAATACAAAAACATACAACAGTCACTTCATCACACAGAATGACACAATACCAGACCCGAAATGTGGGCACATAAGATGTATATACCAAAAAGAGAAAACAGCAATAGATTTGCCTAGCCTTATGGAAATACCTAATGGAAATATTCATAGAGAATGATCTTCTTTTAGGGTTTAAATGAGAATTACCTCCATTTAGTAGAATTTTTAAACCAGCCTATAGTACTCTATAGCCCAGAGAGAATTCACTGTTAAATGCTGGTGGTCCTCAGAGTGCTTGCTGGAGACCCCTGGAGAGCTCAGAACAGGTCTGCCAAACACAGTGGTGAAAACCGTGACAATGATACTTGTCAATGGCTCAGTACTTCGTCTGCACTGGTGAGCTTCCATTGTTATAATCACCAGGCAAATTGCACAGGCTATAGCTATGGGGGGAAGTTTTATGAAAAACTGTTGTAGACAGAGCCTCAGAGACTTGGGGACTACTTATGGGCTAGAACGTAATTTTATACTCTGCCCACAGTAAAGGGCAACATCTTCCCAGGCGCAGCTCAGGGATGGCGTTGTGACTCAGAACATCAAAATTCACTCCCTCTGGATGAGAAGTAAGGTATTTATCCCTTTTCATAGAGTACATATCCCCTGCTCTGTACTTTGCCAACTATTCTGGCCTGCAAGTAAGGGGAAGCAAAGCCAGGACTCCTCCCACTCCACACCTTCTCTCTGCCCAATTGTTCACAGTGTATAGCACTGGGTGTGTAAAGCCGGGTCTACTCCTGTAGTCAGACTCACAATCCAAGTAAGGTGACCTAACATCCCTGCAGCCAAGTAAGAGCTGTGACAGTCTAGCCATCAGTCAACAAGGTGAGAAGGATATGGTCCTTTATGCAGTTTTTCAAAGGTTAAAATAAGCAGAGAAGAAACTGAAAAATATTAAATAAACGTATTCGTTTATGGACATCAATTTGATAGGTTCTCCAATCGGACTGCACAGGCCTCCTGAGGAATCAGTCCCCAATTTTCTTTGAGTGTTTTTAATTAAGCCTTTATGTTCAGCTAGAAAGAGTTTTGTCTATCAGCCAGACCTCACTTGCCAGTTTAATGAAATTGAACATGAGAGAATATATTAAACATGCATGTCAAGTGGTAATAAAGGAATCCACTCAAGCCTCTCTCGGAATTCCTTAGTTGGGGGTTGAGACCCTGATTTTAATGGGACTACTCACATGCTTAAATTAAGCATGTGCTTAAGTGTTCTGCTGGATTGGGACACAGGTGTGGGAGTTCCATTACTTTGACAACTGCATCCATTGGGAATGGTGCAATAATAATATGAGAGACAGCACTCCATTTTCTAGGGAAGATCCTGTGAGGTGCTGTGTGTGCACCCTCAACTCTCACTGAATTGAACGGAAGTTGAGGATGCTAGCACTTTGCTGACTCAGGCCCTTAAACAGTACAGTGTTCCTTATGCCAGAGAACTCTGCACTCCAAAGGATTAAAGGCATTTGGCATTGGCTCACAGAACATGCCCACGGTGGGGCTGTGGTGCTACTCAGCAGCATGACACACAGCCTCTCCAGGTGTGTCGCTTCTGTTGGCTCTTTTAGCTTTGTATTTTGAAACAAAGTGAAGGATAAAAGTTAGCCGAGGCCTTTAATGTATATTATTTTCTGTGTCAGAGAACAAATTGACTATAAAAAATCAAAGTGAATATAGCAAATTCAATGAACTAATGAGTCCTTCCTGTAATTCATCAACCAAAGATTAGAGAAGGGCCACTATCACACTGGGGACGTGTTAATTTAACACATTGCTCTTTTCTCATTCAATAGCCTCATTAGCAATATGGTGTTAAAATACCTGTTTCATATAGCACTATTCCTACAAATTCATACCTCTTTTACCACAGGTGTGCACTCTCAGAATTTGAATGAAACCATAGGACCACATGATGCAGTATAGTGGTCTTTGTCTCCCTAATCTGAGAATTTGGCACATGCTCCTGGGGAGAGGCAACTCTTACTGCATGTACCCTAGCACTATAGAACACATTTACTTGTTTATTACATGTCTGTACTCAGGTACAATATGAATGATTGTTATTTATGTTACTGTACTGCGTAGAGGCCTGAGCCAACGTCCGTACTAGTCACTGTACAATCCCATAGTGTAGTACGACTACAGTCTAACTGGGTGGGGAGGGGGAGTTCCAGCTGAGGTAGATATACATGTGCTAGTTCTGATCCAGCTAGCAAACTCGAAAAACCCAAGGATAGCTCAGGCAGCACAAGCAGTGTGAGGGGTTAGCCACCCAAATGAGTACCTAGGGTCCCTTGTGGGACTGTACTTCAGGCAGCTAGCCTGTCTCACCACCCACATCTCTGTAGCTACATGTACATTTTTGGCATGCTAGCTCGATCAAAGCTAGCTGCATACATCTATCCAAGCTAGAAATTACATCCCCCAGCTCAAGTGTCAATCTACCCTTAGTGAGAGACAGTCTCTACCCTAAAGGGCTTATAATCTAAATAAACAAGACAAAGGGTGGCAAGGAAACAGAGGCACAGTGACTTGCTCAAGACAGCAGCAGAGCTAAGATTAAAACCAAAGTCTCCTGACTCTCAGTCTAGTGCCCTGTACATATTGTTACAGCTGTATTAGTATTGTTAAGCATCTGATTAACAGCTCTGTCTACACTGCATCATTAACCCAAGTGACTGGCACCTAAATTTGACCAGTCACGTTACTTTAGCTGGGGTGCAATCATCCCCACTGCACAGCCCTCCCCGTGTTACTGTGTGCTCCCTGTTTTCTGCACTCAGCCGGGTGTGTCTGGGGGCATAGCCTGTGGTTCTTTGTGCCAAGATGTTTTAGGATTCTTTCCCAGCCAACTATGCCAATTGCAGGAGAACTTGTCTGTCGTTTGAGAGGAATTGTGAGAAGGACATTGGAAGACTATTGGCACTTGTATGATTTTGCCTGATCTTCACTGTAAAGTGAGTGGGTTCCAGTCTGAGCATCCCAGCTAGGTAAGCGAACCTGTGCTTAAAGCACCTCCAAGCCCATGTCAGAGGGTTTTGGGTGTGGACAGTAGGAGAGTTAAGGCGAAAACCTACGTAAGAGCCTTGATTAACTGTGCAGTGTAGACATCCATCCTTAAACCATCCGTCAGATCCCAAGGGCATGATACTCAGAAGACTCACAGTTCCCATTTGAATTGTGGGAGCTTATGTCATTAAAAAAATCAAACATTTGCAAATACTAAGGGTCTCCATGACCACTTGCCAGAGCCACAAGTAATCTGAATATAAATTTTATATAGGTTTAAAATCAAAACTAAATGCACACAACTACAAATAGTGTTTGGTTATGTTTTATCTCTTCCTTGATAGCTAAGTAGAAATTGTTTGTTGTTGGCACCAACCAAACCGAAAGCTTTTAGTTAGTTGACTTAGTCATCTCCCTGCAGGTACAGGAGAGGTCAGCCTCTGGCCACGTTTAAATTCTGCAGGCTGCTTCTGAACTTTAGGTTGCACATTGGACCACCCTGCCTTGGAAATTGTATGTTATGCCAAACTCTCTTTTGTTAACAAGAGCTGTCAAGCTGGATAGTTGAACTGTGTTGGCTGAACATTCCTGTGGAATCAGAATGTAATATTTCAATATCATCTGCTTTTCTTTTGTCCAGAAGTGTAGATAAATATAATTTATCTTTCACGCCATGTATTTCTTTGAAGTTTTAGTAGGAAACTGCTTTCCCATTATGGAAAGGGGGAAGAGAACAGAACCTACGTAATTCTTACAGGAAAATTAACTTTAGACAGGCCAAAATTTTCAAGAATGTTTACTGATTTGGGATACCTCCATTTTTGGATTCACAAGTTTGAGCCAAGATGGTCACCCAGAAATTGAATCATACACGTATGTCTGCACTGCAATGTAAGCCCAGGATTAGTAGAACTTGAGTTAGCAGACCCTAGGTTAACAAAGATGCCTAGGTCTGGGCATCTGCATTCAACTTGAACCCTATTTTAGGAATTGTTGAATTCTGGGTCCCAACCTGGGAGTCTAGAATCTACACTGCATTATGTGGGCCTGAGTCCAACCACCCAAAACCGAGACTTACTAGCACCGTCCCAAAATGGGGCTGCTCTAGCCCTCTGTTCTTGGTGCAGTGTGGGAATACTTGACTGTCCACCAATTTACTGTCTAGAGGACAAAGAAAATCAGTCCATGGGATTGTGGGATACTTTTGGTAGACTCCCAGAGCATGAGTCCAGTAGGGCTGTCTATACTGCAGAGCAATAGGCCTAGAACTCTGGGTCCCAGCTTGACTCAGGCTCAGACCCTTCACCCCCGTAGGATTCTAGGACCCTGATTCCAAGCCCTGGATTACTGTGATTTGTATTTGGCAGAAGTGGTGCTAGAGTTAAATCTGAGTTCAAACCCTGGGCCTACACTGCAGTGTAGACATACCGGCAAAGTCAGAGGCCAGCTCTAAAAAATGTGGCGTTACTAATTTCAGGTGTACTTTTTCAAGGGTAGTAAAAGCAGATTAATAATGAAATATGGACCCTAACTGCTGGCACATTGAAATAGCACTTTTCTCCTGCTTTGTTGCTGGGCCTCATGTGTGAACAGCAAAGTGAAATTGACAAGAGACCTTGTTACTCTGCTTTTGCTGGCCCTGCCTGCAGCTCCACTTCATGTACAAACTACAAAGTAAAGCTGACTAGATTCCTTCTCAATTCACTCTGTTGCTTCCCTGTGAAGTGGCACAGCAGATGGGATCAGGGAGTTGAGTAGTGAGAGGAGCCCAGCTAGGTGGTGCAGGAAGGGGGAAAGCAACCAGACAACATAAAGGTGTAGGGAGGAAAGCAGAAATAAATAAAATGAGCACACAATGACAAGGACAAGAAACAAGACTCGGAATAAAGTAAAAAGGAAGGGTAAAAAGGAAAGGAGAGAAAGGGAAAAGATTTAAAATAGCAAAAGGGTAGAGAGAAAAAGAAGCAAGAACAATTGGGAGAGAGGATAGAAAGCGAGATCAGTGGAGGAGAGTGAAGGAGGAGACACAAACACATGGATAAAAATAGGGAAGTCAGATAAAAGAAGGGACGGAAAAGACAGAAATGGGCAGGAAATATGTCACTTTGGGACAAGCCGCTGCCAACTGAGGTTCCCAGCTGACACAGGTCTACTATGCCTTTGTTACAAATGCTTCTTAAACTGCCCAGGCCACACTTGGCATTTTGGAAGACATCACAGTTAGGACTCTGAGCCCTCGGGTTCTTTACTAAGTTTTACTACTCTCTGCCCAGTGGCCCTTAGAAAAGCCAAGTAGGTCAACATTTTTGAAGTATCTACTTATTTGGAGTTCTTCCAATTTTGGGGTACCCACATGCCACTTTGAGCCTGATATTCAGAAAGCTGAACACTCACAGTTCCCACATACTTTTGAAAATATTGGCCTCAATCTTTCTGCTCTTCCTCATTTTATTACTCTCTAATATAGGGATAATATAGTTCCCAACCTCATCAGGGTGTAGTGAGGCTAAATTCACTAATATGATGCTTTGAAAGCTGCTCTGCAAGCACAAAAGGATTATTATTGAATCATTGTCGTTCCCTTTTCATTTAATTAGCATTAAAATAAGGTGTATATTCATTCAGTTTGCCCACATGGAACTTCTGAAACTGATCTGTTTGTTCCTGTGTATGTAGCTTACTCTCTATTCTGAAAGGTTTGAAGAATTTCAGAAAACACTGACAAAAAGCAATGAGGTGTTCGCCAGTTTCAAACAGGAGATGGAGAAAGTGAGTAGCATGTATCATTTCTAAAATCTGACACTTTCCATTTTGATACATGGTTCTCCTTTGTGATCATTTATCTTTGGATTGGGACATTTCTGTACGCTTGGGTGAAACAAACTAATCCAAGTTTGAGTGGGATGTGAGATGGGCTCAGGAAGACCAAACATATTGCAATATTGCTTTGATACTTTGTGTACATTTCTGATTTATGTCATATAATGTTTAATAGAAAAAGAGACCCACAACCTCCTCTTCACAGAAACTTATGGGACCAACTCCTCAGCTGATGTAATAGCCTTATGCCAGTTTACACTAGTTTGGAATCTGGCCCACTGTGTCTTAGCACTGGAAGTTAAAGCTTTTGCTCTCTTCTCCAGCAAAGAAATAACAATTGTGTGAAAGAATAATCAATGAACTACTTACAATCTAACCTGATGGCTCATATGATGGCCATTCAATACCATTTATGAATTGGCATAAAATGTTTAGTGTTGGCGTAAATATTTAAGGCACAATTCATTGTTGCCCTGCACTTTATGCAGCCATTCACCCCACTGCCAAGAGAGTTTAAAACACTACCTAGTCAGAGTTGTCCCCCCCACACTTTGCACTGGTGGTTTAAATGACTGCACAAAGTGCAACACAAGAGAGAATCTAGCCCTTAATTTTCATGTTCCAGGGGCTCAAAATTCTGAGGTCCTCATTGAGAAGAGCTCTAGTTATCTTGAGTAGGAATGAGGTCTGAGTAAAGACTGAAGGGAAGATTGTGGTATTTAGCTGTTGGCCTGTACTGAGAACAGTGCAGAAGTGATCATCCCAGAAGGTGCTCCATTAGGAGTTGTGCCTCGGGAGACACATACCGCACCTTCTCCCCTTAGCATAGCCAGCCAACTCTGCAGTCTGGGCAAAGGGTCAGGGCGTGGTCCCACCTCTTCCCCGTGCCCCTTTTGTGATGGTTTGCACTCCAGGAGCATGCTCAGGAGTTCGTGTCTGGACTAGTGCAGGAGTGCACAAAGGGAAAGAATCCCCATTCCTTCTCCTCTCCTGTGCAGAGGAAGGCACAGTCTAGTCCTGAGCAGGACCTCAAGTGGGGAAATCTTAGACTGATAAGGATGGAGAAAGAATCCCTGCCAAATACCATAAAATTCACTGTGAATTTAATAATGCAATCAAGAGGTGCTTTGTTTCTGTGAGCATTTCCGTCATCCCAAGAGGTGACAAGTAATTTCAGGAAGAGCTAGCAGCACTCAGTACCTCATAGAATCATAGAACTGGAAGGGACCTTGAGAGGTCATCTAGTCCAGTCCCTGCACTCAAGGCAGGACTAAGTATTATCTAGACCATCCCTGACAGGTGTTTGTCTAACCTGCTCTTAAAAATCCCCAATGATGGAGAGTCCACAATCTCCTGAGACACTTTATTCCAGTGCTTAACCACTCTGACAGTTAGGAAGTTTTTCCTAATGTCCAACCTAAACCGCCCTTGCTGCAGTTTAAGCCCATTGCTTCTTGTCCTATGCTTAGAGGTTAAAAAGAACAATTTTTCTCCCTTTTATGTACTTGAAAACTGTTCTCATGTCCCTTCTCAGTCTTCTCTTCTTCAGACTAAACAAACCCAATTTTTTCAATCTTTCTTCATAGGTCATGTTTTCTAGACCTATAATAATTTTTGTTGCTCTTCTCTGGACTTTCTCCAATTTGTCCACATCTTTCCTGAAATGTGGCACCCAGAACTGGACACAATACTCCAGCTGAGGCCTAATCAGCATGGAGTAGAGTGGAAGAATTACTTCTCATGTCTTACTTACAATGCTCCTGCTAATACATCCCAGAATGATGTTTGCTTTTTTTGCAACAGCGTTACATTGTTGACTCATATTTAGCTTGTGATCAACTATGACCCCCAGATCCCTTTCCGCAGTAATCCTTCCTAGACAGTCATTTCCCATTTTGTATGTGTGCAACTGATAGTTCCTTCCTTAATGGAGTACTTTGCATTTGTCCTTATTGAATGTCATCCTATTTACATCAGACCATTTCTCCAGTTTGTCCAGATCATTTTGAATTTTAATCCTATCCTCCAAAGCACTAACAAACCCTCCCAGCTTGCTATCATCTGCAAACTTTATAAGTATACTCTCTATGCCATTATCTAAATCATTGATGAAGATATTGAACAGAACAGGACCCAGAACTGATCCCTGCCGGACCCCACTCATTATGCCCTTCCAGCATGACTGTGAACCATGGATAACTACTCTCTGGGAACGATTTTCCAACCAGTTATGCACCCATCATATAGTAGCTCAATCTAGCTTGTATTTCCCTAGTTTGTTATGAGAAGGTCATGCGAGACAGTATCAAAAGCCTTACTGAAATCAAGATATACCTCATCTACCACTTCCCCCCTATCCACAAGGCTTGTTACCCTGTCAAGAAAGCTATCAGGTTGGTTTGACATGATTTGTTCTTGACAAATCCATGCTGACTGTTATTTGTCACCTTATTATCTTCTAGGTGTTTGCAAATTGATTGCTTAATTATTTGCTCCATTAGCTTTCCGGGTACAGAAGTTAAGCTGACTGGTCTGTAATTCCCCGGGTTGTCCTTATTTCCCTTTTTATAGATGGGCACTATATTTGACCTTTTCCAGTCTTCTCGAATGTCTCCCATCTTCCATATCTTTTCAAAGATAATTGTTAATGGCTCAGATATCTCCTCAGTCAGCTCCTTGAGTGTTCTAAGATGCATTTCATCAGGCCCTGGTGATTTGAAGACATCTAACTTGTTTAAGTAATTTTTGACTTGTTCTTTCCCTATTTTAGACTCTAATCCTACCTCATTTTCACTGGCATTCACTATGTTAGACGTCCAATTGCCACCAACCTTCTTGGTGAAAACAGAAACAAAGAAGTCATTAAGCACCTCTGCCATTTCCACATTTTCTGTTATTGTGTTATTGTTCCCCAGACTGCTCAATGAGTAATGGGCCTACTCCGTCCTTGGTCTTCCTCTTGCTTCTAATGTATTTGTAGAAAGTTTTCTTGTTTCCTTTTATGTCCCTAGCTGTTTGATCTCGTTTTGTGCCTTGGCTTTTCTAGTTTTGTCCCTACATACTTGTGTTATTGTTTATATTCATCCTTTGTAAATTGACCGAGTTTCCACTTTTTGTAGGACTCTTTTTTGAGTTTTAGATCATTGAAGATCTCCTGTTTAAGCCATGGTGGTCTCTTACCATACTTCCTATCTTTCCTACACAGTGGGATAGTTTGCTCTTGTTCCCTTAATAATGTCTCTTTGAAAAACTGCCAACTGTCTTCAATTGTTTTTCCCCTTAGACTTGCTTCCCATGGAATTTTACCTACCAACTACCAGAGTTTGCTAAAGTCTGCCTTCTTGAAATCCATTGTCTTTTTTGTGCTTTTCTCCCACCTACCATTCTTTAGAATCATGAACTCCACCATTTCATGATCACTTTCACCCAAGTTGCCTTCCACTTTCAAAGTCTCAATCATTTCCTTCCTATTTGTCAAAATCAAATCTAGAACAGCCTCTCCCCTACTAGCTTTCTCATAGGATTGGGCCCTAAGGAAATCAGAAGTCTCCCTATCCAGTGTTTGTATTTGTTCACATTAAAACACTAGTAAGACTGCTATTGGCTGCAGACAGTAATCTTTGCAGCAGAAAATGAGAGAGAATTGAGTGCTCAGTTTAGAAACTGGCCATTACTATTGGAGTAACCATTTTGTGTAGTCTGGGGCACCAGGGTGTCTCTTTTCTTCATGTAGATTTCCTTTGGGAAATATTAACTTTCCTTCATCACAGCTTTAACTATTTTTAACATGTATAATATTTTTTTAACCATGTAATACATTTTTCCTATTTTGGAGCACATGAGCATAAATGGCAGGGGGTATTCGTTTGTTCAAATTTCAACACTTGGGGAGTTGAAATTAAACCAATCTCTTGCTATATGTGATTCCTCAGCCATCATTCTTTGACAATGCTATATTCATTCTCATTGTAGTTATTGGTAACAGAGCTATAAGTAGAGGTTTAAGAAAAGATAACTAAAATGCTGTTCTAACTTCAATTAACATTTTGGATTCCTGCTGTGATTCTCTTCCTGCTTCTGTAGATGACAAAGAAGATGAAGAAGCTGGAAAAGGATACAGCTACGTGGAAAGCCAGGTTTGAGAACTGTAATAAAGCTCTATTGGACATGATTGAAGAGGTGAGAAACCTACTTTATAATTTTTTTCATATTTTCAAGTTAATTGGGGGCTGCTCCAAAGCCCACTAAAATCAATGGGAAAACTGGGCCCTTTTTCTTAGTATGTGTTGATAAGGTCAGGTCTTGGAAAAAAATCATATCTTTGAAGCCAAGATATTACTGAGTCTGGCTCTGCATATACTAACAGCTTGTCCACATGGGAAGTTAAGCCTAATTAATTAAGAGTGAATTTAAAGTGCATTAAACCCCCATGTGGATGCTCTCATTCAGAAGTGAAGTGGACTTAGGTCACTTTAGATTAAGGCCACTTGACTTCTGAAAGAAAGTGTCCACATAGGGGTTTAATGTGCTTTAAATAATGCACCTTAAAGTCAGACTTTTGGTTAATTCAGCTTAATTTCCAGTATAGAAGTCACTGGGGTCAACCATAGATTTAAATGTTCGTTATACAGAGAGATTGCATAGAAAATTAGTAGGGATATGGAAACTGATTCAGATAAAATAAGAAGCTACCTAAAATTTCATCTCAAACTTAGATGAAACCTGGACTACGTTTTTGAGGTTTGAGAAAAGAATGAATAGTCTCCCCGCTGCAACCTCCAGTATTGTCATTTTTGTAGACTTCTACATCCAGCTAGAATCAGAAAATGTAGAAGTCCACAAAATGCTGCAAGCAGGGCCGGCTTTAGGCCTATTCCACCAATTCCCCCGAATCGGGCCTCGCGCCTAAGAGGGCCCCGCACCCAGTGAGAATCCCTTCCCTGGCTAGAGGCATCTTTTTAATTTTTACTCACCTGGCGGCACTTCAGGTCTTTGGCGGCACTTCAGCGGCAGGTCCTTCAGTGCCGCTGAAGACCTGGAGCGAGTGAAGGACCCACTGCCAAAGACTCGGAGCACTGCCTGGTGAATACAAGCCCCACATGTTTTTTTACTTTTTTTTTTTTTTTAAGTCATCCCTGCCGGGCCCCATCGAAACTGTTCAAATTGGGCCCCGCACTTCCTAAAGCCGGCCCTGGCTGCAAGACAGGCTGTTCTCACAGAATTTCCAGCCAACCAAAAACAAGATGGACTGCAAATATGAGGCATCCTGTTCTCACGAAAATTCCAACAGAGTGTTCCAGGAAGTCCAGATAAGCAATACAGCTGTTGGGTGCTTATCTGTACTGACATCCTGAATGTTTTATAGTCCTTCTATCGCGAGAGATTATTCATGGCTATGCCTATCTCTTGGTGAAATTCAGCCGAGTGCAGAGGACCTGCAGAATGCCTTACTCACCACTTAAGTGACACATTTCAGTGCACTGGGGTGACTTCATACTTAGTTAGGAAGATTGTAATTGTATTTTATTACTTTGGGACCTCCAGCTACCCCGCAGTGAAAAAAGGGTGCATGTAACAAATTATATCTTTATAACTGCAACGTACGTGTGTGAACCTCATGAATATGAACTCCATTTTCCTACACTTTTGCCTGATTTTGATTTGATCACAGAAAGCAATGAGGGCTAAGGAATACGAGTGCTTCGTGCTGAAAATCCAGAGGCTAGAGAACCTTTGCAGAGCGCTGCAGGAAGAGAGGAATGAACTGTACAAAAAAATTAAAGAAGCAAAATTCACTAATGAGGAAGAGGAGGATGAGGAGGATCGAAATGATGACATCTTGGGAAAAGAGGCTGATGCAAGCCCTTCTGTTACTGAACAGGATAGTGCAGAGCTGTCCATTATTGATGAGAACATCCTGAAGAATCTAGCTGCAGCATTCATGGTAACCCATCACGTGCAGGATCCCCTCACAGTCTCCAGTGAGAACAGTAATCCAGAGCCAGCTGACCTTCAAGCATGCAGTCCTCTTTGTCTCACAGAGCCAGAGCTTCCTTCCCATCCCACCCCTCAGCCAGAGGCAGGGAATCCCTCTGGGCTGCTGAGTCTTGCTCTGAAATCCACTGAAAAATGTGAAGGAGCCCCAGCAGAGCAGCCTGCTCAAGATCAGCCCACAGAGCAAACAGTAGATGCTGACATGGAAGGAGTAGATTAAATGTAACGCTGTTTTCTGGTTTGTCTTTCTACCAATCACAGCTCCATTTTCTCCCAAAATTGATTTTCTGAAACAAAACAAACAAAAAAAAAATACGGCCTGAAAACATGCTCAAATGTGTTTTATAGCAGTGTGTAATGCATCTTACCTCTTCACCACCACCACCACCACACTAATAATGGGTTTGCTATTTTGGCTGTCCCTCACATATGCAAAGCATAATATTTTCTTAATGTCAGCAAAATATAACAAAATTACAGGATCTTCTTTCCAGGCATAATGAGTCATCTCACTCAACAAAATCCAGGCAAACTGTTGAGGTTTCATGTTTTAAGAATTGTTGCAATACAGATACACATTTTTTAAAGCTAAATAATTAAACATATCAACTTGGCTTGATGTTGCACAAAACATGCCCTGTTTAGAGGCCAGGTGAGCTTAATAAATGAGGTGATGAGGATTTGTGATCATAGCAGAAGCATTGATAGGGTAAATTGAAGCAATTAAGAAGTACAATAATGGCATATTTTTGCAAAAGTTACCTGCACAAATCACTAACTTGTTATTGGAAATTTTGTATCTAAACACCCACACACAACTCCAAACATCTACCCCTAATTGCCATCTCTGTTCAGTGCTGTGATTATGTCATTGCTTTCAACAGAACCATAATGAAAGGGAAAATTTCTTCGCGAGATGCCTCATAATATTGCTGTTTTAATCTTTAGGGACAGATCCTGGCTTTTAAGCAATAGAGACTGTGTCTCAGGCAAGTATACTCTCTTACCATATTTGTCTTTGTGCACAGGTGGTGTACAGTCTGCTCTGTCCACAGATTGCTCCCAGAAGCATAAGCCCTGGTGTTTAAGCTGTTGCAGTCAGGAATGGGAACTTGGCTATCCTGCTTCCTCTTCACTCCCTTTTTGGTATCCTGCTCCCCAGAGTGGAACAAAAGCAAACAATCCCTGTGCTTCCCTGATTGCCAGGAATGCAGAACATGGGAGAGAAAGGGTTGCTTGTGCTCCCCTACCCTTCTGCAAGCCCACCCAAGGGCCCCTCACACTCTGGTCCTTACTACTTTAGCCAGCTTCTGTGTGTCATCCAGAGGTGAAAGTAAGCCGGTACGGTCTGGTACGGCATACCAACAAGAGCCAGTACACCGTGCCGGTCCGCACCAGCTTCCATGGTGGGGATTTAAAGGGCTCTGGGCTCCCCACCACAGCAGGCAGCCCAGAGCCCTTTGAATCCCGCCCGCGATTCCAGTGACTGGGCTGGGGCCGGATTTAAAGGGCTCAGAGCTCCCGCGACTGTGGGAAGCTCAGAGCCCTTTAAATCCTGCCCACGGCTCTGGTGAACAGGCTGGAGCCGGGATTTAAAGGGCTCAGAGCTCCCCACAGCGGCAGGAGCTCCAGGCCCTTTAAATCCCAGCCCGGCAAGGCTCGGGGTTCCCTGCAGCCGCGGGAGCTCTGGGTGCTTTAAATCTCACCTGCAAGCTCTGGCAGCTGGAGCTGCAGGCGGGATTTAAAGGGCCCAGAGCTCCATGTTGGCCGGCACTCCAGGCCCTTTAATTTGCCCCTGAGCCCTAGAGGCTCCCAGCCACCTCTGCAGCTGGGAGCCCCGGGTTGATTTAAAGGCCCTGAGCCTCCCAGCCACAGCTGGTGCACCAGGGCCTTTAAATCTTGAGGCCATGCCTCTTCCAATTGAGGCCACACCTCTTCCTGATGAGGCCATGCCCCCCTCAGGACTCCAGCAGTACCGATAAATCCTGTAAGTTACTTTCACCCTGGTGTCATCCACTTGTTTTTAGCATCATGAGCCAAAGTGGGAGCTTGTAGGGCATTCAGCAGGAAATGTCAGGAGTTTTGTTTGGCAGAGAGTCCTAATCTGCCTGCCTGCCCACTGCTAGAATCCCTTTCTCATCTCCAGCATGCATCTGCTGCACTTAATCCAGTGGGCAAGGAGTCCCAGTGGGCCAGTCTGTATTCTACTCTGGTTCTATGACTCTCTGGGGATATTAGTTGGCAGTTCCTCCAGGGAGCAATGAGCACAGGCATGTATTTGGTACGGTTCATGGAATCCCATGACACCTATCCTATCTATGGCAAGAAGGAGATCCTGGGTCACATCTATGTAGAGTATGTCAGGTTGAAGCCATTCTTCTGGCTCCTTCAGAATATCTTACTGAGGTTCTGGTTGCACTTTTCCCTTCACCTGTTTGTCCTTGCACATCTTATCCATGGCTGCACGATGTCGCGAGATCTCCCCGTCAACCTACTCCTGGTACTGGCCAAAATGGCCACCACTAAACCAGGAGGAGAAATCTTGATGGTGCAGGAGAGGCACTTTGCAACTGTGGGGCCTATTTCTGTCCCCTCATCAAATCAAATCACTGGATAGAGTTCTGTGGGTGGTGTCCACTGGCTCCTCAGACTTGAGGGGGGGAGGGATAGCTCAGTGGTTTGAGCATTGGCCTGCTAAACCCAGGGTTGTGAGCTCAATCCTTGAGGGGATCACTTAGGGATCTGGAGCAAAAATTGGTCCTGCCTAGTGAAGGCAGGGGGCTGGACTCAATGACCTTTCAAGGTCCCTTCCAGTTCTAGGAGATTGGTATATCTCCTATTATTATTTATCTTTAAGGAGTGATGGACACTGTCAAGGGTTCTCTGCTTTGTGTCCCCTTCTGGATCCCTGATTTTTAACCTTTGACCTTCACTCCCATTCCTGTTTTCTAATTCATTTTCCCACGTAATCATTTGTGGCCTGGGCTTAGTTGTTCCTCCCCCACCGGGGGCAGGCCTTTAGCTACGGTTTTGACTAGGCCTGCTGTTTTTAAGAACATAAGAATGGCCATACTGGGTCAGATCAAAGGTCCATCTAGTCCAGTATCCTGTCTTCTGACAGTGGCCTATGCCAGGTGCCCCAGAGGGAATGAACAGAACAGGTAATCATCAAGTGATCCATCCCCTGTCACCCATTCCCAGCTTCTGGCTACCACAATAGGTACACTTAATCCAGGGCCCACCAATCCCAGTATCCACAATAGGTATACTCAGTCCAGGCCTTCATGCTACCAGTTCCTGGTCTGACTATCTCAAGACTGTGAAAAAGCTACTAATATGAGAACAGATATCCAGAAGTTAGAAAGAGAAATGTTACACACAAACAAACCCAGCCACACACACGAACACTGAGAAACCTTCAAATGCTCTAGAAAATCATACATGCAGATTTAAATTGAAATGTTGGTGACCTAGGGGGAAAGATGTCATTTGTCGGATACTGTGATCACAAAATTCTTGTTGCATTTCACCCAAAAATGAGTCTCCATTTTTAATCCTCATTCATTCCCGAAGAGATAATTCAGCCCAGTTAACACAATATAATTGTTTTCATTATTTGCACTGTTTGGTACAATCTTTTGGTAAGTTATCTGTTGCAGTATTCACAGTATGATTTTGACATTTGTTTGTTCTGGGGTTGGACTTATCCATTATGGCTAAAATTTTCAAATTTAGATGCCTAAAGTTAGATACGTCCTTTTATATTTAAGCACCTAAATGTTGGTAATCTCCACAGAAAATCGGGTCACTTAGGTGCCTAGAATTGAAACTTTTAGCCTATAAATTAATTGTTTCAATTGCTGAAAATCTATATTCATGTGGTTTACTTTCTTTAGGTTCCAGTGATTTTATGTCTATAGAAGCTGAGTATACATTTGAAGCATATAGTTTTGCTTGTTATTAGAATGTTTTTAAATTAAAATAGCATGAGTCATATATACAGTAAATCTCTTTCTGCTCTGATGATTTGTGAATTTTTCAGTTTAGGTTTGTTTGAGGTTTTGTTTTGTTTTGAGGTTTTAGGCTTTGATTTGGTTTGGTTTGGGGTTTTTTGTTTGTTTGTTTTCGTTTTTTGTCATTTTAATACCTGTCTTTGTTTTATAATGTCTTCACCACAGCTCCATCTAAGTTCCTTACAAACTTAAATATTCAATTACATCTCCAAAAACTACATTAAAAGAACATTCAGTTTACAAAGTCATGAATTCTGAAGGAAGGAAATGCCAGAATTAACATCGCTCATGTAACCAACAGACAACAGCCTCATCCTCTACACCACCCTGACTCATTCTCAGCACACACCCATCCTGTGCACTGAGTGAGGTAGGGGTCCTGTGGAAAATTAGTACGTCATTAGTATGCCACTTTTGCTCATGCCTCTCTTCCCATCCCAGCTCTTGCTCCTAACTCCCTTCCCCTTCCCCAAGTCTCCCAATTCCCTCCTCTCCCTCAGGCTCCTGCACCTGTCTTCCAACCATGCAGCTCTTCACCTACCACCCCACACCACGTAGGCCAGACGGTGAGGCCCATTATTGTGCTTAGAAAATGAGTTTCATTCCGGCACTAGGTGCACCATTTACTCTCAGCATATTTATACAGCCAATAACCCGAGAGGTCTTGTACTAAAAGTTCTCTGCAAGAAACCCTACAGTTTTCTGTCATGGCACAAAGTTACCAATTTTGACACCATACCGAAAAGAGTTCTTATCCCTAATTTCATTAATACTTGCCCTGTAAAGTCCCAAATTGACTGCCAATGATTGAAATGTATATGGAAGTATATTACAGGCAAGGCGGAATGGACTGAGGAACTTAGAACTCATACACACATAAAAATATTGCAAATAGCCAATTTGGGTGAAAAATCTTTTATTTTTAGTAGTTGTGGATAATAAAATGTGCTAAAGAATTACAAATTCTTGCCTTACTGGGGTGTTCATGCATTAATCTTTTCTAACATCAGTCTAACAGATAATGTGCAATAAGCTACCATGACTAGCTTTTGGTAGTAAGTATAGGTCAAAGTATTACCCCATCCCTATCATTTATTTTTCTTGGCAATACTCACCTTTCACTGTAGGCTGAATTATTTTACCATTTACCCTCATGAGAAGTGTTTGTGCACCAGCCTAACTATGTGAAATGATAGAAAAATGCATCAAATATATAAAATTTATGAAAATGCTTAAAATGTAATTATTTTCCTTGGCAACGAACATGTTTTCTTCAGCCACAGCACTGAACCAAGTAAAACACAAACCTTTTGACTGGACTCCCCTTTATTTCTTATTCAAATATTTATAAGTGGCAGTTTTTCTGGATTGGTATGAACTGACATGATTGTTGATATCAGTTAAAATTGTATTTTCTATTTCAAGTCCAGTGTTTGTTATGAATTATGTATATTGCTGTTGGCCCTGTAGTGCTTATTCCCTGAGTAAAATACATTTTCATTTCCCAGTCTGGCATCCTACTCACCACAATCACTCTTGCCGGACAAGTCATCATTGTGAATAACAGGTTCAGCAGCTTTTTTGTCAATGCTCTCACACATCTGACACAAGCATGGGCAGGAAATCCCAGTAGTAAGGCAGGAACAATGGAAAATCACCCTGTTTGGCATTTCATATGCTTGCAGGCATGAAGCACTGCAACATACAATCTGGTGCTGGATTTCTTGCCATCCAGGTGATGGCAAGCCCTTTGTTTTCTAAATGCTATCCAGGGCCAACGGGGGAATGAGCATTCATCCTGTCAACAAGAGAGTGCCTCATTATAGCAGCCTGGTAATTTGCCCACTTGCTGTGTTGATGTAGAGCATTACATGTTTGTGGCATGCTCAGTTTAGGTAGTGAAGGTGAAGCTAGGCAGAACACGTTGTATCAGGCATCACTGACATCCTAAGGTGAAGCTTGGCCATACAGATGGCACACACATTTCTCAAGCACAAGGAAAGTTGAGTCTTGAAGCATAAAGTCTTTCCCACGGTCTGTGAAAGCATCCAGAAACTCTTCACTCTGCAAAGCCACAGCAAATGCCTTTCTCTTTCCCTTCCCCTAGAAGGCACTTGTAGAATCACATCCTGTGAATGTGTAGAGTCCAATAAAGGGGATACTTACCTTCGGGCCTAGAGTTGAAGTGACTTTCTCCAAATCAATAGTGTGGCTTTGATTCCCAGCACAACTGAAGAAATGTGAATTGACTGGCAGTTGTGACTTAAGATTGATGCCTATGACTGTAACATCTGTACTGGGTTCCTAATTATCACAACTTGGTAGTCTTTGGCAGCCTGTTTCACATGAAGAAATATACATGAGTCACATTCCTCATGGTCCCAGTTTAATTCATCAACAGTTGTGACTATCACTGAACCCTTCTGCACAGCCAGGCAGCAACACTCTTCTCTAGGGTTTATGCAGAGAACGATGTCCTTCCCTACAGCTTGCAAATCTGCATCCCTTCACATCATGTACAAGAATGTCTGAAGTGCTTCCTTATTGTTGCCATAAGAAAGAATCTTCTTCTACTGACTGGGTGTTTTCTGGTCCTTTCCATAGATTTGTACCACTTGGGAGCCACCTGCTGCTCAGTGACTGTACCACATTTTTGATGCTCTCACTTGGTTACTGATCTGTGACAAAGTCCAAAGAAAGTACATTTGTACTTTCTTGCAAGCTTAATTATGTACATTAAAATGGCATCTGCAAGCTCACCCAATGTTGAAAGAACATCACGTAATGCTTGGATGACAGCCATTCCATCAAAGATTATTGCACTATTCTCTGTAATGTGGTCAGTAAGGCAGTCTCCACCTTTGGATTGAAGATTGAGTAGAGTTGATTTGTTGGTTTTTGCCAGACCATCAGCAGCACTAGCAAGAGGGTAGGAAACTGCTGCCAAGGAGTAGGACAAGATTTCCCAGAGATTGAGGCTAGATGTATATAACAGTGCAAACCAGTTTATTAAACTGGATTTCTTTTGAATCTTAGATGATTGACAAGGGATTTCCTGATCTTCATGACCATTCTTGAGCATGGCCATACTGGTTGAATACATGTAACTGGTCAAATTCAAAGCCTCCAAGCTTTACTACTCTCTCTTTTTATGTGGTGCAAGTGGCTTAGTACTGGGCTAACTTTTCAATACTTGCACACTGGATGCTAAAAAATGAAGGGGGAAAAAAACCCAAGATCTAGGAGACAGCATGAAGCCACTTCCTGAAAATCTGCATGGTTGAAAATGTTTATTGCTGTACTTGCAATGTTCCATAAATATTAATCGTTGCTACAAAAATGTGGTGGTTCTAGATACAAGCACCTTTTGTTGTGTTCCTACACTGTCTTCTTTTTATTTGATATTAAATGTATCATCATTTGAGACATCAAAATCTCCCCATAAGATGTAAAGACTTTACGTGCTATTTTCTACAACACTGCCACTAAGAAAAATATGCTGTTTGCCATGATAAGATATGTGACTATGACTATTTAGGAAAAAATTAATTTTAAGTATTATGCATTTATCATCCAAATACTTTGCCTGGAGTGAAAATGGAACACATTAATAGTGATACTGAACCATGAGTATTGATGATGATAATACAAATTGGGAGTGAGGTAATGTTTTGCACCCCTAATTTTACCAAAATAGAGATATGGCTAATTATTGCACATAATCTGTTTGCATGATAAATGAGAAAAATGTTGGTGTATATTATGCACTAGATGGACCGGACTTCTGGGCCTTATAAACAATTTCAGGCATAATTCAAGGGTTTGAGGGATTTTTTTGAGTATTTTAAGCATTTTTTCACCCATGTGTCATTTATAAGCTGCATTATGCTTTCACTGATAATTTCAAGACATTTTTGAATACACTGCAATTATTTTTAACCATCTTGGGCCCAGATTAGGCAAATATTCAGGAAATTATAGGCAAAAATTCTTTAATCAGCATGGTGTCACAAACCATTGCCAGTCACGTAACTTTGGATGTGCCATGACAAACACTTCAGGGTTTCTTGCAGAGAACTTTTAACACAAGCTCTCTTGTGGGGGGAGGGATAGCTTAGTGGTTTGAGCACTGACCTATTAAACCCAGGGTTGAGAGTTCAGTCCTTGAGGGGGCCATTTAGGGAACTGGGGTAAAAATCTGGGGATTAAGCAGAGGGTTGGACTAGATGACCTCCTGAGGTCCCTTCCAACCCTGATATTCTATGATTCTATGTTACTGTCTACATCAAATTGCATAGACTATGTAGCGCCCCTCTTGCTGAAATGGCATGGCATAATAATGGACCTCACCCATATGGCCTACCATAGTTACTCACCTGTCTGCTTCCTCCTTCTCCTCCACACTGCTTGGGTGCTAGCCGAGGGGAGCACTCAGAACACAGAAGAGACAATCTCCCTCACAGTTAAGGCAACCAGCACCACAGTGGCCTGCAGTAAATGGGAGGAGGAGCTGCTATGGAAATCCTGGCTTAGCCCCTGTAGCTCCAGGATGGAGCATGCTCAGTCACTGTGTGGGGATGGCCCACATGCATAGTCCAGTCTCATGTAGGAACTGTGTGGAGTAGAGCAAACTCAATGAAGACAAAATCTTCAGCAAATTTAGTTGACAAACTAAGAAGCCTTCTCTGAGCATGTGTAAGCTGAAATTTTTCAGAGGCTTATAACTTGGCCAAATTTGGTCAGATTTTCCCCAGGGATGGCAAAAGACGTATATCTCTGGTGCTCACAATACCCCAGCCAAATTTCAAGTCCCTGCTCCCAGAGTTGCTACATCTTCTCAAGGAAACAAGTTGTACACAATTTTTTAACATGGATAAAATAATGTATTTTTCCCTAACCTCATTCTCAGAATGAGCTGAACCGTTTTATCTGAAACTTCCCACAAAAAGTTAGTCTGAGGCAGATACCCTGCAGGAAAATTTCTGCCCAAACGTTTAGCCAAACTATAAGCAACTGAAAACAGGATCTTATAACAGCAAGCGCTGGGCAACCTTAACTATTGGTGTCACTGCCCGCACTATCTATAATACTCTCTAGGGTTGCCACCTGTCTAGCTTTTCCCAGGATCTTCACTTTTTTGAGGTAGCTGTCCCAGGATATCCGTAAGAGTGCTCAGTACACACTGCCAGCTGTCCAGTTTCATGAGCTCAGGACCATCTCAGATGTCCCAGTTTTTCGTACTTCAAAGATGGCAAACCTAAGGAACTAGTCTCTCTCCCTCTCTCTCCCTCCCACCTCCACCTCCTAATAATCACATCAATTTAACGCTAGGCCAGATTCTTCCCTGGTATATTTATGCACAGCTCCTATTATACTGCAATCAGTGAGCACTGCATATGCACTCATGGGACCAAATTTAATGCTGATTTACCCTTTGAAATGAATGGCATTGCACAGTATGTACATCAGTGCTCAATTTGGCCCTTGGTGTTTATTTTAAAAGTTTGTTTAAGAAACGATACCATCAATCATGGTATTTATACCCTATCTATCCCTTCATGTTGTCCTTTATTTATACTGGCATGTGTTTGATTCTCAACACTTTAAATACACTTCCTTTACTTAGACATGGAGCAAATATTAGATATGATTTGTTCGGTTCCCTTTTTATGCCTCTTTTCCATTTAGCACAAGAGCTGTGAAGTCTTGTACTGTCCTAAACTGCTAGTAATTCCTACCCTTGATGCTCAGCAAGGGTGGCACACCCTGATTTCCGAAAACGATGCTCCAAAACAAAGTGCACGAAGAGTTAGGGTTTCCATCCCTGACAGAGAAAATTGCCTTCCTGCCAGCAGCACAATGAACACTTTCAGAGGACACTGAAATTTCATAGGCCTCCATCCTCCCCGTTTCTACATCCTGAGTGGGAAGGCAAAGCAGGTTCTGGGCTATGTGCTGAAGGGGCTGTCCATAAATTATGGAATGCACTAAGAGGTGTGGGTGTCCTTAATTTTGCATGTTTGTTTCAGTGTTCCAAGGGGTGGGTGGGTTTTGAAAATCACAAAACATAAATGTGTTATGTAATTTATGGAGAGCTGCAAAGGGAAAAAGGCAACTCTATCGAAGCAAGTCTGTCACAGCAGCCAATGCACTCCCTATTCACATGGATGAGGGGCCATGCAAGAAAAGAGTGTGAAGAGCCAGAAGGCTGCAGAGTCAGGAAATGGTTGCTGTATATTGAGGCCCTGACCAAATCTGCATCACAATAGATGGAGGTTTAAAGTGAATGCTTCTTGAAACAGCAGTAAACTCCCCTTGATACTCTTTGCCCCTATTCAGCGTGGTCACAGAGTGCAGTCATGCCTTACATAGCAACGGAGGTTATACTGCCAGTTCTGGAGGCCTGTATAGGATAAAGAGTTCCTGCATTTGCACGGGGCGGCTGAGCTTTCCCCCCCTGCACATGTGCTTTGAGGCTAGTCTCTCTTAATATCCCATTGGAAATTTTATCTCCATGCAATAGTCTGTCTGCTAATCCTTACCAAAATAAAATACAATAAAAAAGCTAGACTACAAGTCTACACCTGAGTAAGTAATTACCAAACTTCTTTGTGATTCACCTGCCACACCCATGACAATGCAAAGGGAATGAAAAGCAGCATTAGCAAATACACCACACTCAGCCAAAAGTATTTTGAAATCTGGGCAAAGGCTTCCCACCAGATAGCTGCAGGCATGGGACAAATAAGGGGAGAAAATCATCTAATTCTTACCGACTTTGTTAAAATGTCAGAACTTTGGAGCTAAGTAAATAATTTAAGAATTTGTAACAGATTTCTTATTTCTTAGCACAAGATGCTTCTGATGCCCTCCTATTTGCATTTGTTTTACACCGTGCTTTCCATAAACAACTAGGGCTCCATGTCTGTCACGAAGGTCGCAGAAGTCATGGATTCCGTGTCTTCTTGTGACCTCTGTGACTTCTGCAGTGGCCAGTGTAGCTGACCCCAGGGCTGCTCAAGCAGCTGCTCAGGTGGCCCCAGGGATAGCCACACCAGCTGGTGCTTGGGTGGCCCTCCAGCCACTCCTGGGACTGTCTGAGCAGTGATCCTAGGAGTGGCCGGAGAAGCCACTGTTGGTGGCCCCCGGCAGCTGGTGCCAGTGGCCCCAAGCCTCCCCCGAGCAGCGGCACCCTCCAGCAGTGACATCCCCCAGAACCAACCCCCCAGCAGCAGTATTGGGGGCCAGAGCAGCTGCTGTCAGTGGTCCCCAGCAGCAATCCTGGGGCAGCCAGAGCAGCCACTGTTGGCAGCCCCCAGCAGCTGGTGCCACTGGCCCGAGCCCCACCCCCCTGCAGCATCCCCCCCCCCCCCTCCCGGCTGCAACCCCGCCCCAAGATTTAGTCAGGGATATTTATAGCATAAGTCATGGGCAGGTCACGGGCCATGAATTTTTGTTTATGGCCTATCCATGACTTTTACTAAAAATATCCATGACTAAATCGCAGCCTTATAAATAATATATCACATATAACATCTTTAATCTCATAGGATCCCAAAATTATTTACAAGCAATGGACATTCTGGAATCACTTCACCCGTTGCTGAAAAACAACCAGCTCTGTGGTGGACTGCAGTAATTTTTTCACAGTTCATAGTAACAATGAATTTAGGGCAGTTGGCTTCATTAGATAGATAACGAATATAAATTCCTCGTGCTTCAGGGTGTAGTCCTGCTACTAATTAATTGCCTGGGGTTAGGAAGAAGCTTTCCCGATGATCAGATTATTCCCCAGTTGCCCATTATGGGGATCTTTTGCAGTGTCCCCTGAAACATGTAGATATGGCCACAGCCTGAGAGTCAAATTCTCAGCTGGTGTAAATCTACATAGCTTCTTTGACGTTAATACAGCTACACTGATTTACATCATCTAGGAGTCTGGCCCAACATACTGAGCTGCATAAATCATAGGCAATTCCTTTGTTCCTAGGAAGTGACTATTCTACCCAGGTGAAATGGCAGGGGGTATTTAGATGCACAGTTAACCAAAGGAGAATTTGGTCAGGACACTCTGTTAAACGTCCCTATTTGGGGAAAAATGCCAAAAAGGGATCTTTGATGACAGCAAGCGGTCATGACTTTTTACATCTTATCCAAAAGACAGTTCTTCCAGCAGCACAATCCCTCTTAACCCCTGCTCCAGGAATAGCTCAGAGAGCAAAGTATCAGTTCCTGACCCGCTGACCCCACTTCCTGCTGCAGCTAGGTTTTTTCTGGAGGTGTCCCTTCCAGTTACTAGTCCTGTTCTGCTTACTACAGCTCGTTGGGCAATCTGTGCAAAACCTTCACACCAACATGCAAAAACAGAGCAAAACTCACCCGGTTCCAGGTTTCATTTCAAACACAAGGCTTGAGCCAGGCTCATAGAAAGGTTGTTCAGTGGACTTGAGCTAAGCTTCAAGTATCAGATAGGGACTTATGGAGATACTCGGCAGTTTTTCTTGGTCAGGCACTTATATACCATGGCAATGGGTGCTAGAGAAAAAACAAAGATTTATTTAGACCAGAAGCTAGTCAACATGCGTCAGTTTTAGGTAAATTTCTCTTTGAGATTTTTCAGGTCAATATGAACCCCAAGCTTCAGGCAGTCCCACATGACCCAAAGGAAACCACAGAAAGGTTCACCGTGAAAACTGAAAGCAAGTTCTGCATGGCTCTGCTTTTTGAAGTATGGGATCACAAGCTGAACATCTCAAATGTCAAAGCAATATTATATAGAAAAGAACCCAAACAAATCCCAAAAAGTGGGTTCAAATTGAGCTAGTACCCAGAGCTACATAGTCCTAGCACTTCTCTGGTGCTCCCAACAGTTAACACGGAATTAAAAATAAGTTTCTGGCCATGCTAGATCTGAATCAAACCTTCCAAATGTGAAGCTCATACAAATGAATAAAAAGTAATCATAATAGTATTACCATAGCATGTAGGAGTCCTAGTTATGGACCTGCACCCTCATTGTGCTAGGCGCTGTACAAACACAGAACAAAACAATGCTCTTTTAATGAGTCTGCAGAGAGAGAACCAAATGCACATGTGAAGTGCACTGTAATTTTACGTTAACTCTGGAACTTAATGATGTGATTACATGTCAACGGTAACACTTTCATTTATTGTTTTAGCAGAAATAGCTACTATCCATGGGTTGAGAGCAGAGTTTGAGTAGAGCTTATTTTTGTAATCTCAGTCTGACCCTCTGCCCACAAGGTGTTGCTCAGTGCATCTATCTACAGCTACATCTACACTATAAGCTTGGGATGTGATCCCAGCTTGCCGTACACCTACTCGTGCTAGCTCCCATCAGCGCTAGCATGCTAAAAGTAGTAGTGTAGCCATGCCATTAGAGGCATGGACTAGCCACCAGTACTTACCAATGGGGTGCAGGCTGGTTTGCACTTGGGGCAGCTAGCCTGTCCTGCTGCTGCCATTGCTTGTGCTACCCCAGCTACGCTACTATTTTTACTTGCTAGTTCAGATGAGAGCTAACGGGAATATGTTTTCATGAGCTGGGAATCACACCCCTAGCTCCAAGTGTAGACATATTCTTAAAGATGCAAAACAAGAAAGTAATGCAACAGTCACAAATCCCACAAGGTTAGGAGAATGCTATATTACAGCTTGTACTAGTAAACACAAAACTCCTGCTTAGAAAGAGAACCGCATGGTTCTCACACATGCGGGGGAACTGATGGGATACATCAAGTGTCTGCAGCAAGGTGATCAGTGGATCATTATAGCTTATCTTTGTAGCTCCAATAATTCCACTGATTGTTAAAGGGTGAATTTCTTCAGTGATATGAATGCTCTGATTTGTGTTTGTTCTATAGCAAAATCTCTAATTCAATCATTTTGGAGTGTTTGTTTCTTGTATTGCTAAATGTCTATGGCAAAAATATCTGCAGTCCATAGCTTTCTAGCACAAAAAAGATTCAGCTAGAAGAGTTTTCTCCCATTTCAGACTAAAGCCAGATAATGGAGAAATTAGAAAACCTTTTTTAAACAATGAACAGTGTGGTCAATGGTCAGTTGTACTGAAAGCAGCTTTCTCGGGCGAGGTAATGCAGTTTCACATCTGGAGATTCGGGGTCTCACCTGAATTAGATCAAAAGAGAAGACAACTTTGGTCTCTGTCCTAGTCATTTTGAAGATATAACCACTTCACAAAACCACCCTCCAGCCTTGCATTATTCAATGCAACTGGAAATGTCTGCCTCAAAAAAGGCTGAAGACTGGAATAGTGAGGTTGGTGCTGGTCAGGAAAGAAATGTACCTACAGCTCTGAAACTTCCTGTACTATGCATGAGTCTACCCATGCTATTTGTCTTTCATTTTCAGGATCATTAAATTCATCCATAATGTTAAAAAACTATATTAAAAAACCAACTTACAAATTAAACACAATTGATATTTAAAACAAACCTGCTTATTCAGCAACAGTGTTGGAAACATGATACGCTGGCTCCACACAAACACTGATCTCCAAGCAGCTTGATCATCTCCATTACGTTAAAAAAAAATCACATCTACATAGTTTGCAGTGTGAGTGTGTGCAAAGTAATGACTTCTATGAATTTATGCAAGGCATCTAAGTGTCCAGTTCATCAATCAGTCTCTGCCACAGCAGTGTTTCAACCGAGGTTCTATATCACTTGATGCAACATAGCATAACAGCTTAATCATAGCAGTGCAGGACTAGAAGGGACCTCGAGAGGTCATCTAGTCCAGTCCCTGTGCTCAGTAACTAACCATTCCTGACAGGTGTTGGTCTAACCTGTTCTTAAAAACCTCTAAGGATGGAGATTCCACAATGTCACTAGGAAATTTATCCCAGTGTTTAACCACTCTGACAGTTGGAAGTTTTTCCTAATGTCCAGTCTAAACCTCCCTTGCTGCAATTTAAACCCATTGCTTCTTGTCCTATCCTCAGAGGTTAAGGAGAACAATTTTTCACCCTCTTCTTGTAACAACTTTTTATATACTTGGAAATTGTTATCATGCCCCTTCCAGCCGTCTTTCCCCAGACTAAACAAACCCAATTTTTTCAATCTTCCCTTATAGATCATGTTTTCTAGACCTTTAATCATTTTTGTTGCTCTTCTCTGGACTTTCTCCAATTCTTTTCTCTAATGTGGTGCCCAGAGCTGGACACAATACTCCAGATGAGGCCTTATCATTGCAGAGCAGAGTGGAAGAATTACTTCTCCTGTCATGCTTACAACACTTCTACTAATACATCTCAGAGTATGTCTACACTGCCCACACTACAGCGCAGCCATTGGCAGCACTGTGATGTGGGCAGTGTAGACACGCGTTATTGCCGGAGGGGAGCTCTCCCTGCAATAAAAAAAAAACACCTGAGTGAGTAGTGGTAGCTTTATGGGCTCCCAGCCATAAAGCACTGTCTATACTGGTGCTTTTCAGCACTACAACTTTTGTTGCTCGGGGGAGGAGGTTCACACCCCTGAATGACTAACATATTAGTTCTGAAAGTGGCAATGTAGACAGCCTAAGAATGATGTTTGCTTTTTTTGCAGCAGTTTTATGCTGTTGAGTCATATTTAGCATGTGATCCATTATAACCCCAGATCCTTTTTAGCAGTGCTCCTTCCTAGGCAGTCATTTCTCATTTTGTATGCGTGCAATTAATTGTTCCTTCCTTAGGTGGAGTATTTTGCATTTGTCCTTATTGAATTTCATCTTATTTACTTCAGACAGTTTCTCCAGTTTGTCCAGATCATTTGGAATTTTAATCCTATCCACCAAAGCACTTGGAACCCCTCCTGGATTGGTATCATCTGCAAATGTTAAGAGTGTACTCTCTATGCCATTATCTAAAACATTTATGAAAACATTGAACAGAACTGGACCCCGAAATGATCCCATGGAACTCCACTCAATGTGCCCTTCCAGCTTGACTGGGAACTACTGATAACTACTCTCTGGGAACAGTTTTCCAACCAGTTATGCACCCATTTTATAGTAGCTCCATCTATTTCCCTAATTTGTTTATGAGAAAGTCATGCGAGACTGTCAAGAGCCTTACTAAAGTCAAGATATACCACATCTACAGCTTCCCCCTATCTACAAGGCTTGTCACCTGTCAAAGAAAGCTATTAGGTTGATTTGGTATGATTTGTTCTTGATAAATCCATGTTGACTATTACTTATCACCTTATTATTTTCTAGGTGTTTGCAAATTGATTGCTTGATTATTTGCTCTATTATCTTTCCAAGTACTGAGGTTAACCTGACTGGTTATAATTCTCCAGATTGTCTTTATTTCCCCTTTTTATAGATTGACACTATATCTGCCCTTTTCCAGTTCTCTGGAATCTCTCCTGTCTTCCATGAGTTTTCATAGATTATAACTAATGGCTCAGATATTTCCTTGGTCAGCTCCTTGAGTATTCCAGGATATATTTCATCAGGCCTTTCCAACTTGAAGACATGTAAGTAATTTTTAACTTGTTCTTTCTCCATTTTAGCCTTTGATCCTAACTCAATTTCAGTTCATTATGTTAGACATCCAATCACTACAAACTTTTTTGTTGAAAATTGAAACAAAAAATCCTTTAGCACTTCTGTCATTTCCACATTTTCTGTTATTGTTTTTCCCACTTCATTGAGTAACTGGCCTACCCTGTCCTTGGCCTTCCTCTTTCTTCTAATGAATTTGTAGAATGTTTTCTTGTTACCCTTTATGTCTCTAGATATTTTAATCTCATTTTGGACCATGGCCTTTAATTTTGTCCCTACATGCTTTTGTTGTTTGTTTATATTGGGGTGGGCAAACTACAGCTCATGGGCTGTATCTGGCCTGTGAGCCATTTTAAGCTGGCCCACAAGCCACATCATGCGGTTCAGTCCCACTCCAGCACTCCAGCCGAGGCGCAGGGTCAGGGGGCCACATCACGTGGCTCCAGAAAGTCACGGCATGGCCCTGTTCCAGCTCCTATGTGCTCCAATGGGAACTCCAGGGGTGGTGCCTGCGGATGGGGCAGCGTGCAGAGCTGCCTGGCCACGCCTTCATGTAGAAGCAAGAGAAGGGACATGCCACTGCTTCCAGGAGCTGCTTGAGGTAAGCGCTGCTCAGAGCCTGCACCCCCTGAGCCTCTTCCCACACCCCAACCCTGATCCCCTCCTGCTCTCCATACCCCTCGATCCCAGCCCAGAGCACCTGCCTGCACTCCAAACCTCTTACCCACAGCCCCGCCCCAGATCCCGTACCCCCAGCCGGAACCTGTACCCCTTTCCACATCCCTGCCCCAGCCCGATCCCCCTCCCACCCTCCAAACTGCTCGGTCCCAGCCCAAAGCACCTTCCTACACCCCAAACTCCTCATCCTCAGCCCCCCCAATCCTGCAACCTCCACCTCTGCCCCCCCCACACCCTAGGCCCCAATTTTGTGAGCATTCATGGCCCGCCATACAATTTCTGTTCCCCGATGTGGCCCTCGGGCCAAAAGCTTTGCCCACCCCGGTTTATAGTCATCCTTTGTAATTTGACCTAGTTTCCACTTTTTGTAGGATTCTTTTTTCAGTTTCAGATCATTGAAGACCTCCTGGTCAAGCCAGGGTAGTCTCTTGCCATACTTCCTATCTTCCCTATGCAATGGGATAGTTTGCTCTTGTGCTCTTAATAATGTCTCTTTGAAAAACTGCCAAGTCTCTCCAAGTGTTTTGCTCCTTATACTTGCTTCCCATGGGATCTTACTTACCAACTTCCTGAGTTTGCTAAAATAGGCCTTTTTGAAATCCGTTATCTTTATTCTGCTGTTCTCCCTCCTACCATCCCTTAGAACAGGGGTGGGAAAACTTCTTGGCCCGAGGGCCACATCCAGGTTTTGAAATGGTATGGAGGGCCGGGTAGGGAAGGCTGTGCCTCTCCAAACAGCCTCGTCCCCACCCCATCCACCCCCTCCCACTTCCCACCCCCTCACTGCCCCCCTCAAAGCCTTTGACTCATCCAACCCCCCCCACTTCTTATCCCCTGACCACCATGACACTCGGAGCACCAGGACTGGCAGCCACGCTGCCCGACTGGAGCCAGCCACGCCACCTCACAGTCTAAAACGCTGGCAGCACGGCGAGCTGAGGCTGTGGTGAAGGGGGAACAGCAAGAGAGGGGCCGGGGGCTCAAGGGCCGGGCAGGATGGTCCCGCAGGCCACATGTAGTTTGCCCACATAACTCTAACATGTCATAATCACTTTCACCCAAACTGCCTTCCACTTTCAAATGCTCAACCAGTTCCTCCCTATTTATCAAAATCAAATCTACAACAGCCTATCCCCAGTAGCTTTCTCCACCTTCTGAAATAAAAAAATGTCTCCAATACATTCCAAGAACCTGATGGATAATCTGTGCCCTGCTGTGTTATTTTCCCAACAGATGTCTGTGTAGTTAAAGTCCCCCATCACCACCAAGTCCTGTACTTCAGATGATTTTGTTAGTTGTTTAAAAAAGCCTCATCCACCTCTTCTTCCTGGTTAGGTGGTCTGCTGTAGACCCCTACCATGACATCCCCCTTGTTTTTTACCCTTTTATCCTTACCAAGAGACTTTCAACAAGTCTGTCTCTTATTTCCATCTCAACCTCAGTCCAAGTGTAAACATTTTTAATATACAAGACAACATTTCCTCCCTTTTTTCCCTGCCTGTCCTTCCTGAACAAGCTGCACACTTCTATACCAATATTCCACTCGTGTATTATCGTACCAAGTCTGAGTTGCGAACTATTTCACAGTTGTGTTTATTCACTAGCATTTCTAGTTCTTCCTGTTTATTCCCCACACTTCTCACATTAGTATATAGACAGCTAAGCTACTGCTCTGATATCCCCCCATGTTCACTCTTGTCTTTCTCTTATCCCTGTTATAATGGCCCATGTTCCCCCCAGATTCCCATCCTTCTCCCAAGTCTCCATATGTTTGACTTATCAGTGAGCTTTTGTCTCCTGCCCCCTTTGAGCCTAGTTTGGGAATGTTAATCTAGGTCTGACATTATCACTAGTGCCCTGTGAAGCCACAAGTCAGGGAGAGAAGCATGGTGTGAGCACTGGACTGGGTATCAGGAGCTCCCTGCTCTTGCAACCCTGGGTGCCTTGATCAAACCAAATGATCTTTCTGCTCAATTTCCCCATGTTGAAAATGGGGTGTTGGGCTTGATTCCCAGTTATTTTGGTGCAAATCTCTGTATGATGCTTTTATTTTACATTCAGAATGGCCCTTTTGTTATAACTGAAACCTTTTGAAGTGTTAAAATAGTTTAAACTGTTTATTATTAATTAATATTATTAATAAATAGTTTATACTAATAAACTATTTATTATTAATATTAATTAATCTTATTTACCAAGTACCTAAAGTGTGTGAGGTGCCTTGTAGTGTACACAAAAAAAGAGGGGGCTGTGAGGTTATGTGTAAGTTAGTAACTCAGACAGGTTTGGGCACCTTTATATTCAAACGTCATTAGCCCGATTGTGATCTCCTACCCTCATGTAATTCCAATGAAGTGAATGGGGTTAGGGTTACACTAGTGTATGAAGGGATCTAGGCCTCCTTGGAGCTACTTGCAGCTATTTGACAGATTTCTAAAGGACACTCATGCTCTGAGGAGCTGGAAGTTGTAAGGTAAGTCAGGGTGGGAGCTGGACAATATTCTGCCTCCTTGCTGTGTAAATGAGGCCAGCTAAGAATCCTTTAAAGATGGTGGCACTTGTAGCCAGCTCTACAGGAGCCAACACTAGTGTAATAAACTCAAATTTATCTGTATTCGCTCAGAATTCAGCCCTGTGACTCTCCAAAAGTGACTCTAGACCAGGGGTCAGCAACCTTTCAGAAGCAGTGTGCCGAGTCTTCATTAATTCACTCTAATTTAAGGTTTTGCATGCCAATAATACATTTTAATGGTTTTTAGAAAGTCTTTCTATACATCTATAATATATAACTAAACTATTGCTGTATGTAAAGTAAATAAGGTTTTTAAAATGTTTAAGAAGCTTCATTTAAAATTAAATTAAAATGCAAAGCGCCCCAGATAGGTGGCCAGGACCCGGGCAGCGTGAGTGCCACTGAAAATCAGCTTGCATGCCGCTTTTGGCACAGATGCCATAGGTTGCCTAGCCCTGATCTAGACCCTGTCTTTATGAGAAGAGTTGCAGTGGTCTAATTAAATCAGATTTAAATTGGTCTAGTTAAACTGCTACAACCCCCTAATATAGATACAGTAAAACCGCTTTAACCCTTGCTGAAATCAATCCATTTTAAGATTGGTTTATTTAAACTAGTACACATTTTCTCATGGGGACCAGGCTTACATTCTATTAAGAAGAAAGTGTAACTCATTCAACATCAGGGCCGGCTCCAGGCACCAGCAAAGGAAGCAGGTGCCTGAGGTGGCCAATAGAAAGGGGTGGCACATCTGGGTCTTTGGAGGCACTTTGGCAGCAGCTCAAACACTCCACTTGAGTCTTTGGCGGCAATTCAGCGGCGGGTCTTTCACTCCATCTCTTCCTCTTCGGAGACACTTCGGCGGCAGCTCAATCAGCTTTTTCTTTTTCCTTTTTTTCCTTCACCGCTTGGGGCGGCAAAAAAGCTGGTGCCGGCCCTACTCAACATATATCCGTACATTCTTTAGGCTTGCTTTGAATCCCCTCTGAATTTGGCCTATGGCCTCTGCCCTAGATTACAAAATTAAGTTTAGACATAACAGACAAAAATGGGGAAGAGTAGGGGGAGAAAAGGATCCCATCAAACAATACTTCAGTTTGTAAAGTCTTGCAGTATATTACAGTTAGGCAGACTTGGCAGTAGAGAGAAGTGAACTGAAATCAATGGATCAGTTGGTGGCAATGTCCCAAAAGGAGTAGGAGCTGTGCTACCCAAGACTCACCCCTCCTGCCAAAGCTGGTGATCCCAGTACATTTTCACTGGAGAAGTTAAGACTCTGAGTGTGCCAAAATCCATGCAATTAGCACATTTCAAATAATACTGTGACAATACCACCATGCAAGACATGGAAACTAAATAGAATGCAGTCATGTTCCTTGGCATGAACTGAGGTAAGCACAAGGATTCCACAACCCCTTCAAGATCCTGAGAGATACTTTTATCGGGTTGCGCCTAATGCTAGCAAGACAAACTCAACCTTGGTCTAAGGCCAATAATTCCAGGAAAGATCCAGGGTTGAACCTGGCACTTTGTCACTTGCTAGTATTTTTTCTCCCAAGATTAATTTTATTTTGTAAAAAGCTAAAGTAGCTGGTAAAATATTCTGGTATAAATCCCTTCCCTCCCCTGCCTTTTCTGAAATTCTAATCTCTGCTCTTGCTCACTCTGCCAAATGAAAATCCATGCCCCTCCCTTAATTAACTTTCCATTGTGGATTATTCCATGGAGGGAATTGAGATCTTGATTGTCATGTCCTCTGTCTTGTTCTGCTGTGTGCCTTCATCCAAATTTCCTTCCTGTACTTTACAAATCAGATTTGACTCTTTTCTTGCTGTGAAGGGGATTTATGTGGGTAATTCCTCTTCAGAGTTAATGGGAAATCCCCCAAACACAAGATTAGGCTACTTTATGTAGCAGGTAGTTTCAGTTGTAAAAGGAGTCTGCATGTCCCTTTTTGATTCTCGTGTATTAGCAGATTGAAACCCTAGGAAAAATTCCCTTTTGGCAGATACAGGCACTACTCTGTTTCCATGCATCACAGCAGTGCATATGCCACCCTGATTTTAGTGGCTCTGTGGCACACAGACTTATTTTCCTGGTTCCCCTGAAAGCAATTACTTCTCTTGGTTATTTCAACAAGGGCTGTATAAACCGTTATGGCTATTTCTATAAGTGAGGGACTCTCACAAAGGATGAAGTTCTGCTATTACTGATAAAATATGGGCTGGGTTGGCAAGGAGAAACTGAGCAGTGTTACCTTTGTTTGTGGCCCAAACAGCCATCCTGCATGCTTGGACAGAATGCATCACAGTAGGCATATCTTCTTATTGATGAAAAGAAAATATTGCCCCCATCCCCCCCCAGCTAGCATGCTGCAGTCAGCACACCACTAATTTAGCTAGAAGCCTGGTCATGCTTTGTTGAGATCATGTTAAACAGGTGATTTCAGCAAACTCACCCCTTTATGCTTTTTTAAGTCTTAGATAGGAGTATTGTGCTGCTACTGCACAGGAGTAGGGGGAACAAATACCCTGGTGCCTGCTTTCCCCTGCCTTCAAGTGAACCCATGCAACATAGAGCAGGAATTGGCCCTCACTATGTACTCAGCAAAATACTGTTTGGCTCGTACCTTGCTAGAGAAAATACTAGACTCATACTGATGGGTGCTGATATCTTCTGCTGTTCCCCTTCTGCTGTCTGTCCATCCACAGTCTGTATAGTGTCAAATATCCATAGTGGAAAGATTAACTAATGGTAGGGAGGACTTCTGTGCTGCTCAGAACAATCTTTGGCCTAAAACTGAAGTGCATTTTTGTAAATTAGTGTTTGTGTGATAAATGGGGGGGGGGCTCCCCTTTATGGACACCCAGCCAGCCAGTTAGCTATAAAACACCTGTTCTCTACTTGCGTTATCAGTAAAGGGTTAGAAAGTCCATAGGTAAAAGGAAGGGAGTGGGCACCTGACCAAAAGAGCCAATGGAAAGGCTAGAACTTTTTAAAATTGGGAAAAAACTTCCCCTTTGTCTGTGTTGTTCTCCCAGACAGCAGAGATAGGGCTGGAACTATGCTGTAAAAAGCATTGGGCAGGTATGAAAAATCATCAGATCATACCTAGAAACTACTCATTTGAAACCCCAGACATGTAAGTAGATCAGGAAATGTCTAGGAAGACGTGATTAGGTTTATCTCTTTTATTTCTTTATGGCTTGTGGACTCCTCTGTGCTAACCCCAAATGCTTAATTATTGTATTTGCTCTTTTTAAACTAGCAATAGCCTAAGTGTTCAGATGTATTTTTCTTTCTTTTTGTTTTTAATAAAATTTACCTTTTTTAAAAACAGGATTGGATTTTTGTATCCTAAGATGTTTGTGCACGTTGTTTAATTAGCTGGCAGCAACAGATGACTTCCTCTTTTTCCTTATCAGCTCTTCCCCAGAGGGTAGGGGTGAAAGGACTTGAGGGTACGCCACAGGAAGGAAGGAATTCCCAAGTGCATCTTCCTGGGTTCTCAAAGGGGTTTTTTGCACTCGGGTGGTGGCAGCATCCACCCATCCAAGGTCAGAAAAAAGCTGTAACCTTGGGAGTTTAATACAAGCCTGGAGTGGCTGGTATTAATTTTTAGAAACCTTGAGGCCTCCCACCTTCTGCACTCAAAGTGCCACAGTGGGGAATCACCCTTGAAGCTTGTATAAAGAAAAAGTCTTGACTACAGACCTTGTAATCTTTAAAGGAACTGGCCTACCTCTTTTCTTTTTCATTGTCATAAAAGGTATTTTGACTTTTGTTACTTTCTTCAACATCTTAGGCCTTGTCTAGACTAGAACTGCTTTATAGCTATACTGGCAGAGCCCCCAAGTGTAGATACAGTATATACCAACAGGAGGAGTATTTCTGTCAGCATAATAACACCATTTCTATCTCCTCAAATGATGCTGCCAGAAGGATTCTTCTCTGAGTATAGCTGTCACTACACTGAGGCTTTTATAGGCATAGCTCTGTCAGCTCCGAGGCAGGGGTGGGAGGGAAAAGGGGTTCACATCCCTGACTGACATAACTATACTGACAAAACTTTATAATAGATCTGACCCATATCTTTCTACAGTTGGAATTCTGGGGGATCCAGAAACGTAGTTCCTATGCAAGGTATCTAGAGGCTAGGGTCCTGTACAGAGATGTGCTGAGTGCCCTCAATTATTCTGTGTGTGTTTTAAGAAATATGTGACTAATATATTTCTCCTTTTGAAACACGTGGAAAAGAAAGGACCACAATGTGAGGATTCTGCTGTTTGTGAGCAGTATATACTTTATCTTGCTTTTGATAGCCGGGTAATGTTTCCTGGAGTCAGTCTTCAGCAATTAACTTTAGCCTATGTTTAATCAAATTCCAAACAAGGTGGATAGGTTTGTCTCTAAGCACTTTCAGCTCAACATGCCTAAAAGCTCAGACAGCAAAAGCAAGCATGACTGAGTTATTTGGCAATTCACTATTACTATTTAAGTCTATTTGATTTTATGGTTGGATTAACTTGTATCTCCCAGGACTCTGTTCCACGGCTATGATTCTTTTATTAGTGCAGTTATATAGGGCAGCAGTGTCTTATTATTCAGTAATTCTATCAGGATAACAAGTGAGATGGTGGATTTTTATTTTGAAAATGTCATATTGGAGCTTTTTATTTTTAAAAAAATGTTTGCTTCATTGGTACATAGCAGGGAAAACATGATGCAGCAGCAGTTGGATGGATACTACTTACACTTGTGTGTCCTTTTCAAAACAAAACCAATTCAGTGTAGGTGTAACAAAAGGCTGCAGCTTCAGGTTAAATTATGTAAGTGAACCCAGGTAGAAACCCTTGAATACATGCACTCCAGGCCGGACCATAGAAAATCAGAATTCCACCAAAGATGGAATGAGGATAAGAAGAATGAATTCCTTCTTGAAAACCTAACTTAGATAGGGAGAAGCTTCTAATGTTATGATGATGAGCCCAATCCTGCAAGCCTTACTCACGTGAGCAGTCCCACTGAAGGATTACTCAGATGGGTCTAACAAATAATATACTAAAACAGCAAATGTAGTTTGCAATGCATGTCCTATTAAATTAAACTGGGACATTGCTGACTGAAAGAATATGCTGCAAAAATCTACGAGTAATACATACTTAAGGCCAAAAATATTCTAAATTAAATGAAGTAAGTCAATATGAAGTATATTGGCTACATCTTAAAAAGAAAGCAGTTTTTTATTTATATAGCTAGGCTGTACAAGCATCAGAATGAACAGAAGATAGAACACCGTCAGAACAGAAATCAAATACCAATATAGCTGTGTGAAATTTGGATCTGTATTTTTAGGTACACACACCCACACACATATGCAGTCTCACTGGCTTATTCCTCTCCTTTAATACAATCAGGAATGCCTCCAGCAGGAACATGAGACCAGGCACATTTCTAACCCAATTTATCTACACCACCCCCACTTAACTAAATACTGTATCATGCAACAGTTTGATTTCCCCCCTCCCCCAGTGACTCTAGCCTTCTTCTGTAGTCTCATCATAATTTTTCCTTAGGAACATAGAAATTGCTCTACTGGATTAAACCTGAGGTCTGACCAGTTACCATCTTGTCTTTGAGAGTGGCCAGCGACAGCTGACTTAGAGGAAGGGGTAAGAACCCAGCAGTAGGCAGATGTGGAATAATCTCTCTGCTAGTTAAGAGATTGGTTTAAGCCCTGAGCATGAGGTTTAATATCCTCTCTAAAATTTTAATTATAATTCCAGATTCATTATTGTTGTATGCCTTTAAAAAAAATATTCCATACATCAGTCCACTGTACAGGTACATCTTTCCTTTCTCAAGAGATAGATGATGTACAGGGTTCTTATCATTGTACCACCTCAGCATCCATCGCCTCAGTAATCTGGCTACCAAACCCATGTGCAGCATCTGCCTCCAAATTTAAGACTGGACAATTTTACTGCTGGCTCACTACACAATCTCTCGTTTCAGATTCTCACCACATCCATCTGAGCCAATAGGTCATGTGCCTATCTTCCCTTCTGACCATCCTTGTTCTATCTTCTGTAAGCCCCCCAGGGCCTTGTTCTCTTCTGTAGCAACCTGACTCATTTCAGATACACCACTCAGGTCTTGGAGTGTTTTAGGCCTCTCTCCATTCTGAAATTCCTATTTGTTGCATACAATGGTGGAAAATTCTCATTACAGAAACCTCTGCTAAAATGGTTATGTATAACTTGCCTGCATCTTGGGCCAGGAGGCAACCAACCTGATGTGGGAACCAAGAAGATACCTGGGCTTCCTCCCAACATGATTTCAGAGATAAAGTGCTCAGTCCCAGTGTGGAGAACTGACAGACACCAGAGAGGCAGTTCCATCAATATATGGAGGAACAAATAAGGCTTTGGTAGGCTGCATGCTATTCATTCTCACTTGTAAATGGAATAGTATATACAGCACATAGGGCTTTGCTATGCTGTAGTATTAGGTTCCAGAGAGCTGACCTAGGAATAGCACCTCCCACTTTTCCAATGAGATGTATCCCCTTTTCTCCATGCTCTCCTGTCCCACTTAATAGACCTACCTTTCTAGTCACTATGAAGTGATATATTGTCACAAAAAATTAATGTCACCATGTCCTTGAATACCCCAGAGCTTCCCCACCACTACTCATTCCTGAAAAGTGACTGTCCAGTGATAACAGATTTTAAGAAAGCTAGTTTAAATTATTCCCTGAACAGACCACAATGAACTTTAATTTAAACCATTAAAAACACATCAACCCACACAGTTAGCTTTCTGGAATTTATTTCTTTTTTTAATACAGAGAAAATGCAACAAAAAAATCCTGTAACACCACACAAACAATATCATAACCAATTATTTTAATGTCATCAACATTCATTTGCTATGTACATACTTTTCCCTCTGCAAAAGTGCATTCTTCTACAAGAAACCTTTACTGACAAGTTGTTTTTTGTAAAAGGTTTTATTGGTGACATCACAATGTATTTGTCCATGGTTACCTGATACAGTAAAGTGAGCAGTATAAAACTAAAGAAACTGGGTTAAATGTCTCCCTCTCGTCAGAATACATTTACTGAAATTTACTTACTCCTTCAACTAAAGCACCTTAGAAATTCATTTTTATAGACTAATTACTACTAGACAAATAAATGCAAATTCTGTATTTTTAGCTCAATACGGTCAAAGTACTTGATTTTTTTAAAATGACTTTGTAGCAACAGACAGAACAAGAATTTCACCCAGTTCATGTTGGAAGATATCATACATTTTAGTATGTAAAATTATCTGTTTTGTTAATTACATGTACCAAAATCTGGTTTTAGAAGTCCTATTGATGGAAAAAATAATCTGCATATATGCAATGTAAAATCTCTCTCAATGCAAGCATCTCCTTTGGAAAGTTCATTCGGAGATTGTAGATATAAAGAGTACATGTCCTCACTACGCACAGGAGTAACATGCATATAGAGTGAGCAGAATGAACGCCCACAATTCAATGGACTGTATTATGGCTTATGAATGCATGTTTCACATGCATCACTTTAAGCAGACCACAGTGGAGGGAAAGGGGGACAGGGAGGAGGACTTGAGCCAGACACTCCAAGCAACCAGTTTTTTAAACTAGACAAGTGGTTTCCTAGTTGAAACATTTAAAAGCTCAAGACATTTTCCGCCCCTCACCAAGATGCAAAGCAAATCAATTTAAGTTTCCAGTTTAATTCTTAATGTGTATTTTAAAAGCCACCACTGGGTCCCAACCCTGTAATTGGATCCTTGCACATGTGCAGAGCCCAGTTGAAGTCTGCATGGGGAAAAAAGGGTCTGCCTGTACAGATTAGATTGCAAGACTGAGGTCTTAGTTGGTATATTAAGCAAATATAACTTTAGGTAATGTAACTTGAGATCCAGTTCTCACTATCATCAAGAAGCACAAAAAGCATTTTCTACAAATTAGGGACAATTTACTTTGCAAGGGAGGGTAAGAGGAATATTTTTATAGTTCAGTTGGCTTTCAATAAGGATACTTTTTACCCATGTGATGCTAACTCCTACCTGAAAGTTGTATTTTTATAAGAAAATAGGCATTGTTTCAAGCAGTAGCATCGATGCATTCAATAGCAAAATAAAAAGTTTCTCAAGACTTACATTGTTTTATTTTCTTGGACAGTGTTGCACCTACAGTCCTCTAAACACTTTCTTTCAAGACAACCTTAAACATGCTTTATCCCATCACATTGTTTGTTGAGTTCTTGGCACTGCTTTGCAGATACTGTAGTCTTTGTCATACCTTTATCTTTTTTAAAAAATGGCCAAAGTCCTATTTTGCCTGTATTCATACTACAGATTGTCATATATAAAGTAAGTCATTGAATGAAAGATATATTAAGTGGGATATTTAGGAGAGTCCCAAAGAAATCAAGATTCTGATTCTCCACTCCCTTGCATAGTCATTTACACCTTGACAAAATGAGTGAAAAGCAGGTATAGCATGCTACCATTCTCATTTTCTTTGATACCCACTTTGCACTGGTATAAATGACCACCTGAGACTCAAGGCAGAGAAGAATCAGGCCCAAATATTGAATGATACAGCAATCCAGGTGCCCTTTGTTCCTCTCCTTATGTTTAAAGCAGTTTAATCATTGCAACATGATTTAGATCACTAAGATGGGAGCAGTAGACTATATTTACAAACCAATCAGTTAAAAGAGATTTTGATAATGGCTTTTAGGCACACATGCTAGATCATTTGAAAAATAACTAAATACTTAGCCATTGAGTGCACAGGTGACTCCTGTGAATCAAAATACAGTCTACATGTCTTGAGGGCTTGTCTTCACTGCAAAGTTAACTTGAATTATAACTCTAGACCAGTGGTCCCCAACCTTTTTGGCTGGCGGAAGCCAGCCGATGGACCACTGCGGCAGTGGAGCACCCACCGAAATGCTGCGAAATTTCATCAGCATTCGTCAGCGATGCCTCTCGATGATGTCGCTTGCCGGCGACAAGCAACGTCATTCAGAGGTGTCCCCGCCGAAATTCAGGAGCAACACTTCTCAATGACGTCACTTGTCGACAGCAAGCAGCGTCATCGAGAGGCGTCGGCCCTGAAATGCTGCTGAAATTGGTGGGTGCTCTCCCAGGGGCCAGGATGCGGGCGCATTAAGATGCCCCTGCGGGTGCCAGGGCACTCACGGGCACCATGTTGGGGACCACTGCTCTAGACCCACCCACCCACAAACCTTTAACTCAAATGCTTTTAACTCAAGTTGGCTGGCCTGTCAGAGGATTCAGGCTGCAGCTCAAGTTAGCACAACACCTCAGCTGCTAACACAACCTTTCTGCAGCTCAAGTTATATTTTGCAGAGTGGCCACTCTCACTCGAGTGAGGCTAACCTGAAAGGAGAAAACTCTGCCGTGAAGATAGTGGTCTTGTCTACACTACAGAGCCTTTATCAGTCATAGCCTTGCTAGCAAAGAACCCTACTGGAGATGGATCACATGAGGACAAAAGAAGACATACTGCCGGCGTAGCTACACTACCTTCCTGAACTCCCTGAAGGCCACTTCTGTTGGTATAGCATCTACACTGGTTGTTTTGCCAGCATAACTATGTCAGCTAGGGGTGTGTGTGTGTGATTCCTCCCTCCCCCATATTCCTAGCCAACATAGCTATGCCAACAAAACATTATAGTGTTGTTGTCCAAGCCACAGCCTCATGACAGGAAAACATTTCTTTGTGAATACAAAATCAGTCACTAAATAACCTGGGCACAGAGTTCAAGTACCAGGTATATGGTATTTAAAAAAACCAAAAAAACAAAAAAAACACAACAGGTAGAAAACAGTCAATACAGTAGGTCACCAATTTTCTTTTGTTTCTCACCCACCTTGGTTGCATGTCTTTTGCATTCTTTTATAGGACATGCAGAATATCAAAGCCATTTTAAATTCATACTTGCAATAAAAATTAACAATTATAATCTGGGGAACCCATATTTTGTTGTCTAAACAGTGTCTTACCACTTAAATACTATTAGTTTTTTTAATGTGATAACGGATACTATAGTGATGAATGTGGTACGAAGAAAACTTAGACTGATCTTGAAGAGTCAAGTAATAGACTTTTTATTTTTAAATTCTTGCACAGAAGAAAAATAGGGAAAACAAAGAAAGAGAACATTGGCAAACTCTATGGAGAAAACCCTTCTGATACCAATTCATTATCTGGTATAGATTATTACATGTGGGAATGTAAAGAAGAATTACACTCAACGTTTTTAAAATAAATATCATTTCCAAGTCCTCAGAATCAATTGGACAATACCTGGATTTACATACTTTTGAAAGACTAAGGTGCAGTGGCTATTTCAGCAAATGTACTAAACTTTGTTTGAAATAAAGTCATGACGCATTCTCATACTAATATGGCACAAAGACCTCACAGTGCTCACAGATCTGACTCAGCCCAGATCCTATTTTTCAAGATCCTCTTTACAAGTCAGTCATACCAGCCTCAGGCATGCTGTCTAAAGTTCCAACCCCACTACACATGTGCATACACACACCCCTTCATAACTGGTTTGCAATGGACCATGTCTTCCTTTATGTTCCTTCTGAGCATCACAACAAAGTTCTAAAAATATTTGCAAAGCAAATAACTTTATTTAAAGTGTATTAAAATCAAGCTTGTTTTTGTATAAACAATTGACCTGACTGCTAAAATTACAACACTGGTGGAAACAGTACTATCTCCATACAATCTGTCAGTGAGGGTAACATATCAAATATATACTGCAGGAAGACACCATGCCAAAAAAGATTTTTAAGGTAACATTTTCTGGCACAGATTTACATTCACTCGTCACAATATTTTCGTTTACCCAATTCTGGGAATCTGAAAGCAGACCAGCTAATATAATTTAAGATTTTTTTAGGTCTAATCCTGCTCCCATTGAAGTCAATGATAAAGATCCTAAAGCATTCAGTGGTAACAAGATTGGGTCCTTCATGAAGATTTCCCCTCTCACCAAACCCTAAGGGTGGTGGGCCCACAAAATCTTCCATTTCCAAATGGGGCTCATCCTGTTCTCTAAAAACCTTTCCACCCCTTTAAGCTCTTCTGTGATGATATAAAATTAAAATCAAAACATTTAAGCTGGCATTAACACTCTTGGCATTAGTTGGCTTGCCTCCACCTTTTGCTGAAATCTTGTCAGGAGGACCAGGTCTTAGTAACACATATATACATATTAATATTATATGTACATAGACACACAAAGAAGCTGCTCTTTCAGTTAGAAAAGAAATTAATTTTGTCACAGAATGGATCCTATAAAAAGGTGTCTAATAAAGTAGTAATACCCATAAAATAGCTATTACTAAAGCAAAGCTTTCGTCAATAAGCCTCCAGAACTTTAAATGAAGAGAATGGCTTCACAAAGTGGTAGTCTAGATTTCCACAGTGCGGGCACTGCTGGACGTTGCTGTATTCAGAGAAATACTGCATCCCAATCCGTACATCTATTACTGGCTTTCCACAGTGCTTACAGTTCAGTCGCGCCTGTCAAAAAGTAGACAGAAACACCTTGAAACATTACAATTTGCTTCCACCCTTGCCACAGAAAAAGAGAATGTCTCTCTCACAGTCCATTCCTCTTTCCTAAGGACAGGCTTTATTAAGAAAGTATAGCTTATGAGATTTGATGGCAAGGGCCACTACTTAACTGGAATGGCAACTTCCTTAACTGGAATGCCTTCAGATGATTTGGCAAAAGTACTGAACAGCCTCAACTCTCACTGAAACCCCTTGCAATATTGAGCTCTAAGTGATAATCAAATAGGTAACTCATCTGTAATGCTGATGGTAACCTGTCTCCTTAGATAAGGCTTCAAATGTTGCTTCAACTAATCCTTCCAAGCAAGTTTTTTCATCAGGCTGGCATTATCATATGACTTTCCAGATTTTTGGTGGACTAATTTAAGGTAAAATTAACAAGAGTGCCTACGTTCCATTTTCAAAAGTGACTGAGGTGCCCGAATTATTTAGGCACTTTTGAAAATTTTACCCTGTGTGCATTTCAGTTGGGAGTAGAGATGCTGGGGAGAACTGTTGAGGCATGATGTATTTACTTTAACTCTTTAGTGAGCCAGCATGTTTAGACTAAGTACAGCACAGCAATGACAGAAGCAAGAAAAATTTCAGATAATATAGCATTATGACTCATTTGGTCAGAGACCATCTAGCAGGGCATTCCACCTAAGCAGTCTGTGCTAATAAGTTCTATAGATGGTGGTGGATTTCCCACTTCATACATGTGGCTGACAAAGTGGGTATTCACCCACGAAAACTTATGCTCCAATACATCTGTTACTCTATAAAGTGCCACAGGACTCTTTGCCACTTCATATAGCAGCTACAGTTAGGATATATAAGCTAAAGTATAGGAATAAGCAAGTTCTGCTAACTGAGTTTCTGTAAATTAACATTCTAGAAAATCTACAAAAAGAACATTATAAGTTTGCACATATTTACCTGTATGGATGTTATTAATGAACTTCTGAATTCACCCTTAAAACATTAGGACAAATCGTGAGGTTTTTTTCCCACATGAAAATGAAATATAGTGCTACCTTTGACTCCTAATACTGAGAGGAATTCAGTTCTGACTGGTCATCCATGCAGAATCCAAATGTATAAGTACATATGTTGGTTTTGTGTTTATTAATCTCTAAAATAAAACTCTAATCCTTCACACCATTATCGCTGTTATGTGCCATAATTTGTTAATTTAAAAGCTGAAGTAGAAAACAAAAGGAATTTTTAAGTCTGTGCCATACAATTCTTAATCTACATGGTTAAAATCTATTATTGCGATGCTGTTTAGAGACTCCTTATATTCAAGCATAATCTGACTATGCTGCGTATCAGGATTTTAATCTTTATGGATTAACAGATTTACAGGTTATGGTATTTCAGCATCATGACATGTTATTACATCATGCACAATATTTTAAAAATATATTTAAACATTGACAACCTATGTAAGAGCTACATATTACTATAGTACAGCAATATAGTACACAAAGTATTTTACAAATTCCAATTAGACAGAACCTTGCCTTGAGGAATCAACAAAAATGCAGGCCACTTGACAAAAATAAAACAGCAGGCTGTTGCAAGCACAGCAGGCAATGTGCAAAAGACAGACTCAAGAGTGGGAGGAAAGAGGATAAGCAGAGAATTGAGTCCATGATGGAGGGTAGGAGGAAAAAAGGGCTAATAAGTATAGAGGCAGGGTCTGAGTTGCAAAAGCCTTAGCATGACAGCCTAATGGGAGCTTCTGAACATAAACCACATCTCAAAAGAACAGTAATGATCTTCAATAAAAGATCGTCAATGATTTTTTGCTTGCAAAAAACAATTCACTTATGTACAACTGAGGTTGAGAGGGCATTAAAAGTCAGTGTCTGATCTGCTTGGAAGCTAAAGATTCCAAAGCGTTCTTTGATGGAACATGCATTTGCAATAATCTCCTTGGGCCCAAATCTCACTTTTTTCATCACTGTTGTGCTCTGAGATTTTTTGGAATAAGGTACCAAATACTACTTTTCAGTTAAAATAATTTAAGGCAATTCAGATTTAGTTTACATAATATATCTTAACTCTGCCCCTTTGCACACATGCTTTACAATATGGCCTTCTGTTACATGGTCATGCAACACACCTGTAGGTGCAGTAGCAAAAATGAACATATCTAATAATTTAGGTGACTGAAAACTAATAATTTCATAATCTATTATATTGAATTGCTTACCAAATACGTTCACACTGCCCACTGATCATATAACTAAGACTCTTGTAATATACACACATAAGGAACAAGAATTAAGATGAAAGTGCGAAACAATCTAAATTGCCTGATTTTTGCAAGATCAAAATGTCAACCTTAATACTGCATTTAAAAAAAAACCTTCCTATTTAAAGAGAAGCTCACAATTTAAGAAGTGCACAAAACTGAGGTAACACTCTTCATTGTAGATACTACTGTGGAAGCCAATTAACTACATCTGAGGAAGTGGGTATTCACCCACGAAAGCTCATGCTCCAAAACGTCTGTTAGTCTATAAGGTGCCACAGGATTCTTTGCTGCAATTAACTACAGAGTTTGATGTTTACTCATCTACAGCAGCAGCTCCCTTCTTATCACCTACCATTGTTTATTTTTAATTTTAAACTATACACATTAGTAATGAGAGCTCGTGAACATTTGCATTCTGACGAAGTTTCTTTGATTGCAAGGTCTCTAGGGCAAGGACAGTCCCCACCCCCCTACAGAGATAAGCACCTTGTTGGTACTTAGCAAAACTTGATAAAGACATTGCCCAGGAAAGAAAGGTAACTGAGTAAACAACAAATGAAGGTGTATCCCCACTTGTGAGGAATGTATCTAAATACAATACAGCTACTTATTGAACTGACTCAACCTGTTCTTTTTTTTTTCCTGTTTGCAACAGACTAATCCAATCATTCCCCTAGCACTTGCTTAGGGTATGGCTACATTTGGAATTTCAAAGCGCTGCCGCGGCAGCGCTTTGAAGTGTGAGTGTAGTCAGAGCGGCAGCGCTGGGAGAGAGCTCTCCCAGCGCTGCATGTAAACCACATCCCTTATGGGTGTAGCGTGCAGCGCTGGGAGCCGTGCTCCCAGCGCTGCTCCCCTGATTACACTAACGCTTTACAGCGCTGTATCTTGCAGCGCTCAGGGGGGTGTTTTTTCACACCCCAGTTGCAGCGCTGTAAAGTGTGAGTGTAGCCAAGGCCTTAGTGTGACTCCTATAATTAATCAATGGAGTATCACTTATACCTCTGGCGGATCATCATTTGAGTGTTAGACCAGAAATTAACATTTTATGAACTACTGCCCACTGCTGCAAGGTGCTGAGCATCTCCAATCCATCTAATCACTTAACCAGCCGTTCATCTGCAGCAACTGCACCTTCACACAGCAAGATTCTGAGCATCCTGTCCCCTACATGAGATTCTCCATCTAAGGTACAAACTGTACTACAGTCAAGTCAAAACCAAGTTTCTTTAAAATTTGAAGATTTGCAGGATAACATCACTACGCTCATACTGAAGATTAAAGAGAAAGGGGAATTCTTTGAGCACAGAAAACCTCTAAGCATTTCCATTACTTTTCCCAGGACTACCCCTTGATAAAACAGCCATAGTTCAAACAACTGACCAGGCCTTGACTAAAAGTGCTATTTTAACAGTAACTGCAGTTTTGCTACTACATTACTATAATCCCAAAATGAATTGTGATGCAAAAGCTTGATGTGCATGAGATACTTTGTTGTGATTATCCAATCTAAGCATCAAGGTTTAATGCATTTTAAATTAATTTAAAATGCATCTTAGTTCTATCCCCTGCACCAATGGTTTACATTAGTTTGTGTCTAATTTTTTTTAAACTTCCTGTTTCTGCAGACCCCCGCACATTATAATTTCATAGATTTTAAGACAAGAAGGGGACCATTAGATCATCTAGTCTGGCCTTCACTATGTGATGCTGGTTTATGGTTTTAAACTAGGGGATTTCAGGAAGGCTGGAGCAAGGAGGGAAAATAGACAAAGACTTCTGCTTTGTTGGAGCCTCACCTTATTATGCATAATACTAACCTGACAACAGGGAGAGGCTGCCAGAATATCATAGGTATACATGGTTCCCAGTTGATGCCAGCTTCCATCCCATCGGGACTTGCACTTAATGCAGATAATTTTGTGAACTCCTTCTAAGCAGTCGACACAAACAGCATAGAGGTGCATAAGTCTTCCTGTGGACAGGAAACACATTTCTTAAGGAAAGGAGGCATTATACAAAAGGTTTAAGCAGACATTTCCTGTAATGTGCCATTTTGTCATTATACAAATAATAATTTTTAAGAAGGAGAATGACAAAGTACATAATGCTACTTTATAGACTGGCACAAAATGTTTTCTAAAGGGGCAAAAAGGTCCAACTTTAAAAAAAAAAAAAGGGATGTCATATCCTCAATATTCTCTTTGCTGGAGGACTTTGGCAAAATATTATGAGGACCTGGAAAGTGGTGTCACACCAACCTGACTCTCCAACTCCAATAATTCATCCACTCTCAATTCCCACCACAAGGAGGAAGAGTTGCAGCTCACTTGCCAGTCTGGTCTGACAATTATATTCAAGTCTGCCAAATATCTTGCCAAGATCTTCCAGCAAAGAGAAGGAAATAAGGATGTGTCATTCCTAATGTGAGAAACCATAAAAAAGCAGAAAAGAGCAAAACTGCAACTCTGAGTTTGCTTGGCAGTACACTTTAAGGCATGAGCAAGTGATGCTTTAATGCAAATTACTTTTTCAGATCTCAATACAAACGTTAAAATACCACGTAGTATATTAGACACTTTCAATTCCAGTGTGAAGTGTTAAAATAACTCCCTCTCCCTCTCATATTTAATCACGGACTCCCTATGCAGGGGTGAATTGTCAAGAGTTGGATAAATTACACTGACTTCCATAGCTGTCAGACAGTTCAGACTTCAAGACTGACTATTTACTTTATAAAAACATAAACAGACTTATCAGTAGAGACTTACCCCAAGATACAAAATTCAGATGAGAGTATAAAAAGCTTCACACAAGTTTTGGGGATCCAGTATTTTGATCTGGGCTCATCCCATGTTATTGAACTGAGGACTGGCTATTTAACTATGTACATATATACTATAATAAAAAAACCATCATCCTATATTTTACATTACTGGTATGCAAGAAAGTTATGATCTAATATTCAACTACAAATACCATCTACAAACGAGTTGTGTGTTGTGATTTTGTGCTTTTCAGGAAACAGACTGTGCTCTTATGAATCAACGTCTTGAATGTACAATTTCTTAATCAAAAGTAATGAATTCATGAATCTAGCAGCTGCTTTGGAAAAAAATCTCAAAATATACAAAGTGTCTGGAAGCCAACAAGTACAATTAGTCTATACCAGATTTTAAACTTTTTTTTTTAAGCAAACCTTTTAGAGAAATGGAGTGGAAAGTAAAGCCATTTAACAAAACAGATAAAGCTTCCAATTATTTTTGCACTCCTGTAACTATAAACTGGTAAAAAAAAGTGTTCCCAGTCTGTGAAAAATGTATGAGTTTTAAAGCTAAATTCTACTATCTTCAAAAAATAGTTTATTATCTGAGTTTTATTACTCAGACCCTGCCTTACAATGCTCCTAGAGTACAAATACATCAAGATCTGTTGTTAAAGTGACTATCTGGAAATGTAATCTTTGACATAATTCCATGCATTAGAAATCTTTCACTGTGTACCAAGATTAATAACTTTTTTATAGAAGACAGCTTTAAATGTACTTTACAGTATTCATAGCTTCTGCACACACAGAAATATTTCATCTTCTTCACCATTAATTTTGAGATTCCTAGTTAAATGGCTTGATGGCTAAATCACTCACTGAAATAAAGAAATGATTTAACTCAGGAGGGAAACAGTGCCCTGGAACAGACTCACATTTTAACTTTATGTGTTAAAATGTGCACTAAGATTACATTTAATCTTCTTGTAACAAATCACTCTATTTAAGACAAAGGAAAGTAAACTTCAACAATTTAGGCAATCTCCTTGGATCTAGTATTTCCACAGGTGTACATAAATCTACTGAAAGTTAGAAAGCAATTAATGAAATACACATAAGTAATAGTCATGTTAAAAAGAGTTTCAGATTATTTTTGGCAAGTGTTAAATTGACACGTGACATTTTAATTGTTGCAAAAGTATTGATTAAATTTGGCAAAACCATGAACATATTATGCACGTCTCCTCCAAAAAAGGAACAAACACTCTTGCCCCATATCACTACATTTTGTTTATGCTACATATTTATCTTAGATCATTTTCTCTTGTTTGTCACTTTTTTCCCTTTGAAGTACGTTAGGTATTATGGAAACAATACTGTTAGCATGGACAGAGCTTAGTGACTTAGTGCAATGTTATATTTATACCATTTTTTGTTAAATCAAGTAAGCTTATATAGTGTGTACTTTGACCATGCATGGAATATAACAAATTTAATGAACAGGAAAAAATGCTTAAAAATACTTGCTTTACAAGGTTGTCTTACTTCCACTTTCTTGCTTTTTCCATTAAACTCTCAAAGTAATCTCTGCTGCGTCAAGTTGTAATAATTCTAGAGACACTTGTCTTGCACAGATTGTTGCTCCCCTTCTTTGGTCAATCTCATTGTGTGTGTGTGTGTGTGTGTGTGTGTGTGTGTGTGTGTGTGTGTGTGTGTGTGTGTGTGTGTGTGTGTGTGTGTGTGTGTGTGTGTGTGTGTGTGTGTGTGTGTGTCCAGTTACAAGTAGCAACTCATAGCCTTCATAGTCCTGTATATTATGTTAGCCCATCACCCTCTTTCTCACCACAAAATAACTTGCTGATTGTTGGGCTTTTACTTAAATCAAACTGGCCCCCAGCAAGCTATCCAGCCACAAAGTGGCATGACAGGCTCCTCTGGTAGATGTCTAATTTTAGCCCCTAATTTAGGCTGCAACAGGAAATTTAATTTTGAGATAATGCATGACTTACTATAAGACTCTCAGCAAATAAGGCAGTGCATGTACAGTGCAACACAGACTGGCTGGAAAACCATTACATGCTGTACCCGGAACCTTGAAGGAAAGTCCCTTAGTTGTAGAATTAATAGCAAGGTATATCAATGTTTACACTTCCCAACCTATACAACACATCCCTTTTTAATGAGCATACTTATACCAAGCTTGATTACTTCAGATTTGACCCAATGATAAGCTAGAAATGAATTTAGGTTTCACAAAAGCACTTGCTGCATGGGGATGCAAATCTAAAATGAAATGCACAAAAAGCAGTTCAATCATTTTAAAGAGACTCAGCACGACTGACAAGACAACCTGTACCTTGAAGGTGACAGGGAACATCATATTCAATTTCATCATGTCTCGATGGACTAAGAAACAGGGTTCCATCCACTAGCGGAAACTGTTCAAATACGGGCAGTGCCCTGTGGCACAGCGCACAGTTTACAACATTCCTGTGGCTGGCACTAAGTGCTGCAAGAATAAATTTCCGTAGGTCCTCCCCTTGACCCACTTGGGCATCATCTTCCATCCGCACATGGAAAGTATTCAGTTTATGCCTGGGTATATGAGTAAGTAGCTCAGATAGGTCAAGCCTCCTTAAAAATTGCACAGGCGCATCAAAATGTCCTGATCTATGCATTTGCAATCCAGACGCCCCATAATCAAAATGGGCATTCCTGAACATGCCACCACCAGTCATGTTCTTTTTATGAGGTTCTAAGTGAATGGCATTCTTTAAAAATTCTCCTAAATATCGTGACGAACGAGGGCCACTAAAATGTGCAGGGGCAAGAATAGAGTAGCCTGTAGGAGGGGACTGGCCAGGAGAGCCACAGGGAGAACGAACTGCATAGCTCCCACTAACTATGCCTTTCTCTTGAGAGTTCTGCCTGTCCATTGAATGCCTTCGCTGGATATCATGATTTAAACCTTTTTGTGGCTTGTTGACAGGTCTGCACTTTTTAGCATCTTCTACAGATTCTGCCATGGACCTGCCTGTGCTCTTCTCTGACACAGACTTTTTCTTCTTCTCATCCTGCATTCGCTTCACTTGGTACCAGTCTGTGTCTTTCTTTAAGTGACCCTGCCCACATCGGCAGGAGCAAAAGCGAAAAGCAAGATCATATCCCTTTTTTGTCCACATGTTTTGACGACACTGCTTTTCATTCCAACTCCTTGCTCTGCCAATGCAGTTAAACTGAACAAGAATGCTGCTTTCCCACTCATAAAAACATTGAAGGTGCATCCAGGTGCTGTAAGGACAATGTTCATTGTTGCATACAACCTTCTGGTAGTCATCTTTTTCTAGATCAACAGGCCTTCCAAAGCTACAGATCAGTGGAGTGGCACAAGGTGCTTCTGTGGGACATAAAACAGAGACATTAGTACCTTACGCTGAATGCAATTTATTTGCAATACTTACTTTAGGTTTGCCTGATCAGGTGTATAAAGGAATCCACCACAATTACTGATTTACTGTCATGGTTTTACAAACTGAAAGACTTTTGCAACATAACCAAGATTAGAAAAAACTGCTACATTAGGCTCTCATCTTACAGAGACTTAAACACTTTTGTCACTTTACGTTCATGAATGGTCCCACTAAGTGGCACTATTCAGGCATGTAAAGTGACACACATTAAGCCTTTGCAAGACTGGGGCCTTAGTGTGCCTTTGGGTATTAATAGTTTTTCTTTTTTCTAGTGTTGCATGTGGGTCAAGTCCTAAAGCCTATACAGAGCAAGTATATCACAGGTCTATGCAGGGTGCTCACTAAGAGCCAAAAGGCAAAAGTCTTCTCTCCGAGTCTGTCCATGGCCATGACTACACCCTCAAGCCTAGAGTAGTCTCTGTGGTCGATGCAGCTACCTCTTTGACTGGGTTTGTCTGCCAGAGCTGCATATTCACCTTACCCCTCTTCGGCCATGCTAGGACGCAGGGACCTCTGGCAGAGCCACCACTCCTGCATGAGTTTCCTGCGGGCAGCCTGCTTCCTTCCCCTTCCCTACCATTGCCCTCCACCCCACTAAATAAGTTCAGCCACACTGAAGGCTTTTGGAAACCACTGAGTCAAGGTATGATTTACCCTTACGTGAATCTCAAACCAGTTCACCTAGCAGCCTTTGCTATATTCTGGAGCAAGATCAGTCCATTTCAATTTCCCTGTCATATGAAAGTATCTGCTTCTGTACATGTGTTTTCTTTTTTATGGTTTATGTATTTTTTCGCTAATCTAAATGTCTATTGTAACATATGGAGAAATCGTTTGGCTGGCTTTTGAACTTGTAACTGAAGATGAGAAGGGCTAGAAGTGGTACTGCTGCTGCTTTCTGGGTTGCTGAATATGAAAACTTCCCTCCCCTCCTCCAAATTTCTAATACACAAAGGATTTTTGCAGTATAGTTCACCTTGGTCAAATCTTAGGAGATTTGACTCCGATAAGCATCAAAATTTTCAGGTAATGAACCCAATATTGAAGATATTTTTTCACCTCCCACAACTTTTCGTACCCTGCACTTCCTCCCTTCACCTCACTTCCCAGAAGTCATTCAGAATTTTAGCAGATCAGGCAGGTACTACTGTGTTCAAATAATACCACCCTTCGTCAGGGTTTCTATGGTCAAAGGTGGCCCAGAGCGCAATGTGCAAAAGAGTGCACAAGTCAGGAGCAGAAGGTGCAGCAGGAGAGCTCCTAGAACTCCTGGACTCTTTAGCAGAATTATATCAGAAGTAGGCAGGCCTAGTGGGGAGGGAATTTCATCCCAAACTGGGGGAAAGCCAACAGCTGCGGAGGAGCCCACAGTTCAGGCGGAGACATCCCTCAGGGTTCATAGAATCACAGAAGATTAGGGTTGGAAGAGACCTCAGAAGGTCATCTAGTCCAACTCCCTGCTCAAAGCAGGACCAACCCCAACTGATGAATATATTAAAGGGAGACTCAATATCCTAGTAAAGAGGGTAGGAAAGAACTTGGTAAAGTACAGGTAGGAGCTAGTGAGGAACACTCAAATGTAAAAGAGTTTCATTTAAGTATAACACATTAAAGCAAGCCACTGAATATTGACCAAATGTACAAATGCTTACATATAAATACTAGGAGTCTAAATACTAAGATGGGTGAACTAGAGTACCTGGCATTAAATGAGGATATTGATATAACAGGCCTTGCAGAAACTTAATGGAATAAGGAACATCAAGGAGACATCATAATACCAGGGAACCAAATACATAGAAATACACAGTAAGGTCACACTGGTGGAGGAATGGCACTATATGTGAAAGAAAGCACAGAGTCAAATAAAACAAAAATCTTAAACGAATCAAATTAGCACAGACTCTCTGTGGATAGAAATTCCATGCTTGAATAATAAAAATATAGCACTAGGAATATTCTACCGATCACCTGGCCAAGATGGTGACTGACTATGAAATGCTTAGGGAAATTAGAGAGGTTACAAAGACAGAAAACACAATAATAATGGGGGATTTCAACTATCCTTACATTGATTGGGTAATGTGTCACCTCAGGAAGGGATGCAGAGACAAAATTTCTAGACACCTTAAATGACTGCTTTATCCACAAGGGGAGAGGTAAGTCTTGATTTAGTCCTAAGTGGAGCACAGGATCTGATCCAAGAAGAGAACAAAGCTGAATCACTTGGTAAAAGTGACGGTAACATAATTAAATTTAACATCCTCGTAGAAGAAGAAATGCCAAAGAAACCCACCACAGCAGCATTTACCTTCAAAAATGAGAACAATACAAAAATGAGGAAGCTAGTGAAATGAAAATTAAAACAGTTAGCCATAAAAGAGTGAAATATCTGCAGGATGCAAGGAAACTATTTATAACACCATAATGGAGGTTCAAACAAAATGTGTATCCCAAATTTAAAAAAACAGCAAGAGGACCAAAAAAAACAAGACACTATGACTGAACAGCAGAGTAAAAGAGGTGACTAGCGGGAACATGGAATCCTTTAAAAACTGGAAGTGAAATCTTAGTGTGGGGTGTATAGAAAGAAGCATAAACTCTAGCAAATCAAAAGTATAAGAAGGCAGGCCAAGAAAGAATTTCAAAAGCAACTAGGTAAAGACACAAAAACTAATAGCAAAAGCCTTTTAAAGTCTATCAGAAACAGGGATGCTGCCAAACAGCTAGTTGGGTCACTGGATGATCACGGTGCTAAAGGAGCAATCTGGGAACACAAGGCCATAACAGAGATGTTAAATAAATTATTTGCACCAGTCTCCATGGCAGAGGCTGTGGTGGAGAGCCATTCTTTTTAGGTGACAAATCTGAGTAACCATTCCAGACTGAGGTGTCAATAGAGGACGTATTGGAACAAATAGATACACTGAGCAGTAATAAGTCAACAGGACCAGATGTATTCACCCAAGAGTTCTGAAGGAATTCTAATATGAAATTGCAGAACTACTAACTGTGGTATCTAACCATTCACTTAAATCAGATGTACCAGATGATTGGAGGGCAGCGAATGCAACACTGATTTTTTTTTTCTCCTTTAAAAGGCTCCAGAGGCAAATCCTGGCAATTACAGCCTGGTGAGCCTAACTTCATTACCAAGCAAACTGGTTGAAATCAGAGTAAAGAACAGAATTATCAGAAACACAGATGAACACAATATGTCAGGGAGAGCCAACATGGCTTTTGTAAAGGAAAATCATGCCTCCCCAATTTATAAGAATTCTCTGAGGGGATCAACAAGCATGTGGACATGTATGATCCAGTTGATATAGTCTACCGAGACTTTCAGAAAGCCTTTGACAAGGTCCCTCACCAAAGGCTCTTTAGCAAAGTAAGCAGGGACAACAGGGAAGGTCCTCTCATGGATCAGTAACTGGTTAAAAGATAGGAAACAAGGGTAGGAATAAATGGACAGTTTTCACAATGGACAGCAGTAAATAGCAGGGTTCCTTAAGGATCTCTACTGGGACCTGTGCTGTTCAGCATGTTCAGAAACGATTTGGAAAAAGCTCGGCTTCAGCTGCTTAGAGACATCACTAAAAACACTACGCTAATACTATTTAAAATGTTACTTTAACAGCCATCTCCACTTTAAGAAACTTTCCATAATTTTATACAGTGGCCATGCATAGACATATGCAGTTCATTTTAAGACAATCAAATCTTCAACATTCTAGTAGTATTGTTGCCCTTTCCCATTATGTTCTGTTAAAAGGATAATAAAAGCCATAGAACCTTTAGCAAATTCATGAAAGGTAAAGAACTGAAAGCTCTAGAGGCCTTTTTATCCAAAGCACACATACAGACAGCATGGAAAAAGTCTACCTATGCTGCTCCACCAATGTGCCTCAACTCTCCTCTGAAGAGACCTACACCTCTTAGTGTAAGAGGTCAATCGAGTCTCCATAATCATTTATTCGGTCATTTTTCTCTCTGTTCCTAATGCCAACAATGGTGTCCATGATAGTGGCGGTTTCCGAGATGTAGATACCTTTTCTCTCAAAAGAGTGAAGAGCATGCATTCCATTTAAGAATACACACTATGTAAACAAATCAGAGGCAGAGAGGAAAAGAACACAAGTAAACAAGCTGGAGGAAGAGTGTCAGGAGACAGCTATGGTATCCCTCTGGCACCATTTAGGAAGTTCATCTAACTAATACCAGGTCTGTTTTCCTACTAGTTATCTAAGCTCACAAATTATGGTGGGGTTTTGTTAGGTTTCATATTTCTAGTCCTCAATGATGAATTATTTGTTGGTTACCATGGCTATTAAAGCTTCTCTTCAAGCTGCTGACGTGTATTACTGAGTATACTAACTTTGCCCAAGATAACAAAAAACAGAGTTTCCCAACCCAGCTACTCATTTGATACTGCCCCCTTCAATTCAACAGACATCATGCCACATTAAGTAATGTTTGTGCAGGCTTTTTTCTTTGGCTCTAGCAAGTAGCAATAATTTTATGATATTTAAGATGTGAAAACGTGTATCTTTGGATTACAGAATATTAGGCAATAATGTACAATTTATCTCAAAGGAGCTAATTAAACTTAAACCATCAAAGGCACATCAGAATAAACCCAATGCTGAAAAAGATTTTTTTTAAAAGTACTACTGTGAAAATCTCTCATTTACACATCCTCCAGCATTCATCTACTTTGTAGTCACTCTTTTATACCATTTCTGATGGAAAGAAACCAAAAGTCCTTTTACCCCCCTAAAAAGTTTAAATATTCTCTAATATTTGTGTACTCAAATACAACTGAGATGGCCTATGATTTAATGATTGTTTTAATTTTATGTTCAGAGTTCTCCAATGTTATTTTTTATTAGAACACTCTTTGGAACAGAGCACAAGCATTAAACCTGTTCCTTGTTATTAACTTTTTTAACTGTCCTTATCATAAGTAAAGCTGAAAAAACACTTCTTTTGCCCCACCCTCATAACACATACTACAGTTCAGTTTGCTGAATGCCAAACAAACACAAAAATAAACTATCCATAACCATTTGGACAAGACTCGTGACTCAGCAGCATGCAAACAAAAATGGGATTAATAAAATAAATGCTAGAAAAAAAAATAGCCCATGCTTTGCACAAAGGGCACTGATAGTCATTCTTTGTTGTTTGTAATCTTGGTTGTTACATCTAGTGAATATTCTAAAGACAATTGCAAAGGAGTGGGAGGAATTTTTTTTTTCTTAAATTGAGCTTCTCCCCCCCCCTTTTTTTTTTTTTTTTCCTTTTGCGCTGTTTCATGATGGATAAAGTGCTTTGAAAGGGGTTTGGTTTCTAAGGTGGGGGGGAGGTCCTTCCCCCCACCTTAGAAATATCAGAACTGCGAAATGTGGTCTTCCTTTGTTCTTCTGTAGAACTTACTGGATGTCTTAGCATTGTACAGTGGACATGGCAAGGCTCCTCTCTCTCCTACTCAGCCAAGACGAGTGTTTGGGGGTAATTAATCCATCTGAGAAGGGTCAAGGGTGATCGGATGACTGCAAAGGGTTGCTCTCAAAGGAGGCTCCAAGCAAACTACAGTCAGGCAGAGCCCTGAGGAGGAGGATTCTACCAAGACTCAGGGCTTGGCTACACTGGAGAGTTGCAGCGCTGGTGGTGGGTTTACAGAGCTGCAACTTACTCACCGTCCACACTTGCAAGGCACATACAGTGCTGCATCTCCCTAGCTGCAGCGCTGGTTGTACTCCTGCTCTGCCTCGGGTATATGGATTGCAGCACTGGTGATGCAGCGTTGCGCCACAAGTGTGGCCACCAAAAGGGCTGTAATTGGCCTCTGAGGTATCCCAGAATGCCTGTTCAGCCACTCTGCTCATCAGTTCGCACTCTACTGCCCTGGCCTCAGGTGACCCACCCTTTAAATGCCCCGAGAATTTTAAAAATCCCCTTCCTGTTTGCTCAGCCAGGTGTGGAGTGCGATCAACCAGTGAATCTTTCCAGGTGACCATGCCTCCATGCGCCAAACGAGCCCCAGCATGGAGCAATGGCGAGTTGATGGACCTCATCAGTGTTTGGGGGGAGGAAGCTGTGCAGTCACAGCTGCGCTCCAGCCATAGGAATTACGATACTTATGGACAGATCTCAAGGTCCATGCTGGAAAGGGGCCATGACCGGGACGCGGTGCAGTGCAGGGTTAAAGTAAAGGAGCTGCGGAGTGCATATTAAAAAGGCCACGAGGGAAACTGCCACTCCAGTGCTGCCTCATGACCTGCCATTTTTACAAGGAGCTGGACGCGATACTTGGGGGTGACCCCACTGCTAATCCGACGTCCACGATGAACACTTCAGAGCGGGGGGGGGGACCGGAAACTGAAAGTGAGGGTACTGGGGTGGGGGGAGACACCCCGGAGTCCCAGAACGCATGCAGCCAGGAGCTCTTCTCAAGCCAGGAGGAAGGTAGCCAGTCGCAGCAGCTGGAACTTGTTGGTGAAGGAGAAGCAGAGGAGCAGGTTCCCGGTAAGCAGCTTTTATTTTCAGGATGGAAATGTTTCGGGAGGGAGGGGTGGTTATGGCTGCATGCATGCATGCCTAGATGTGGAATAGCCCATTGATGTGGTCTATCACGTCGCGGTAATCGGCCTCAGTAATCTCTTCAAAAGTGTCTGCCAGAGCGTGGGCAATGCGCTTGCGCAAGTTTATAGGGAGAGCCACTGTGGTCCTTGTCGCAGTCAGGCTAACGCATCCGCGCCACTGTGCCGCGAGGGGTGGGGGGACCATTGCTGCACACAGGCAAGCAGCATAGCGGCCAGGGCGGAATCCGTATTGCTGTAGAAGACCCTCCCACTCTTCCCAGGTGACCCGCAGCAGCGAGATATCTTCCAGGATTAAGGCCTGTGGAAAATGTTGGGAGACTGTGCACTGTTGGTGCCCTCTGCAGCATTTTGCTTTCCCCAATGCACAGAACCCCCTGCAGTGCCATGAATAAATCATTCCCCCTTCCCAGGTGACCCGCAGCAGCGAGATATGTTCCAGGATTAATTAACTCCTGCAAGCATTCCCCCTCACTCACCATTTCTTTGCTGCTGTGGGTTCTGTGTGCTCTGTTTGGTATGTGGAAAGTATGCTAAAGTGAGACTGTAAACTCCTTCACTGTGATTATACACAATGCTGCCTCTGTTAAATGTTTCAATTTTTGTCTAATAACAGTGTCCTTGAATACTTGACTGGCCGTATCAACGACTGCTCAGAGACTACAAAACCTGAGGAAGAAGCCGCGAAAAAGCAAAGAAGAAATGGTGAAAGCAGTTATGAATCAGTCTGCCAGAGAGAGTAAAAAACTGCAGGACTGGAGGGAAAGAGAAAGCAGGAGAAAGGCAGTGGCTAAGAAGAAAAGCACGAAGCAGCTGATAAGCATCCTGGCGCGCCAAACGGACTGTCACTCGTCCAGTCACTTGTAGCCATGCAGGCAGAGCACTACCGTGCCGCCCCCCCCCCATCCCAAAGCTCTTTCCCTTGTGCCCCAATGTCAGCTCAAAACTCCCTTCCCCAGAATCCAGGTTCTTACCACCACCAGCTGCCCCCAACACCTGTACGTTCACCTACCAGCCCTGAGAACTACGACCCTTACCCTCTGCACTCAACCCCCATCACCATGCAGCATTTTCATCCTGAAGTGCAGCAGTCATTGCACAGCACTCCAGACAGGACATATTCAAACCTCTGACTGTACAGTTCACCACCCTACCCCCCTGCCCTTTTAGGTTCCCAAAATAATGTGTGTCTGTCAATAAAGTTATTTTCTTTCCAATAAATGAATTCTTGGCTTTTAAAAGTTTTTATTATTGCAGAAAGTGAAAGATACCGTAGCCCAGGAAAAAAACAGGCACAGCAAATCATTGTAACCACTGCACTTCACTCCCGTGCAAGGCACCAAACATTACTGTTGGCTTTCAGCATCAAATTCCTCCCTCAAGGCATCCCTAATCCTTGCAGCCCTGTGCTGGGCCTCTCTAGTAGCCCTACTCTCTGGCTGTGCAAATTCAGCCTCCAGGCGTTGAAACTCAGAGGTCCATGCCTGACTGAATCTTTCACCCTTCCCTTCACAAATATTATGGAGGATACAGCACGCGGATATAACCACAGGGATGCTGCTTTCCCCCCCAAGTCTAGCTTCCCATACAGAGGTCTCCAGCGCCCTTTCAAACGGCCAAAAGCACACTCCACAGGCATTCGGCACCGGCTCAGCCTGTAGTTGAACCGGTCCTTGCTCCTGTCAAACTTCCCTGTATACGGTTTCATGAGCCAAAGGCATTAACGGGTAAGCAGGGTCTCTAAGGATCACAATGGCCATTTCAATGTCCCCTACTGTGATCTTCCAGTCTGGGAAAAAAGTCCTGGCCTGCAGCTTCCTGAACAGGCCACTGTTCCGAAAGATGCGTGCATCATGCACCTTTCCAGGCCAGACTGTATAAATGTCAATGAAACGCCCACGGTGATCCACAAGCGCCTGGAGAACCATAGAGAAATACCCCTTCCGATTAATGTACTCAGATGGCTAGGTGGGGTGGTGCCAGAATAGGAATATGCGACCCATCTATCGCCCCTCCACAGTTAGGGAAACCCATTGTGCAAAGCCATCCACAATGTCCTGCACGTTCCCCAGAGTCATGGTTCTTCTTAGCAGGATGCGACTAATGGCCCTGCAAACTTGCATCAACACGATTCCAACAGTCGACTTTCCCACTCCAAACTGGTTCCCGACCGATCGGTAGCTGTCTGGAGTTGCCAGCTTCCAGATTGCAATAGCCACTCGCTTTTCCACTGGCAAGGTAGCTCTCAATCTTGTGTCCTTGTGCCGCAGGGTGGGGGTGAGCTCCTCACACAGTCCCATGAAAGTGGCTTTTCTCATCCAAAAGTTCTGCAGCCACTGCTCGTCATCCCAGACTTCCATGACGATGTGATCCCACCACTCAGTGCTTGTTCGCCGACCCCAAAAGCGGCATTCCACGGTGCTGAGCATTTCCATGAATGCCACAAGCAATTTAGTGTCATACGTGTCAGGCAACTCAATATCATCGTCGGACTCCTCACTGTCACTTTGGAGCTGAAGGAATAGCTCCACTGCCAAACATGATGTGCTGGCGACACTCATCAGCAAAGTTCTCAGCAGCTCGGGCTCCATTTCCCACAGAAATCGTGCTGCACAGAAACCGTTGGGAGACTCACAATGGCACCAAACGTGGACGGAAAAAACAGTGACTGCTGGGATCTGAAGCGATGCACCACGGGGCGTTGTGACGGGAAGTGGAATGACCTGCACCCTTCCGTCCCCCTCCCACAACCCCTGGTGCCAAAATGGGACGAGGTGCTCTGTGGGATAGCTGCCCACAATGCACCACTCCCAACAGGGCTGCATATGTGGCCACACTGCAGCGCTGGTAGCTGTCAGTGTGGCCACACTGCAGCGCTGTCCCTACACAGCTGTACGAAGACAGCTGTAACTCCCAGCGCTGCACAGCTGTAAGTGTAGCCATACCCCCAGTTTTAGGAGGGCTATGGAGAGATCCTGAACTAAATGGGTGAGTCTTTCAGTATGGGAAGCCAGAACTTGAGCTGCACAGTTCCAAAAAGAGGTTAGAGAGCCCCCAACCTAACAGTGGGTGAAAAGGCATCTCTTTTGGGAGTTGGATTATGACAAATGAGGCCCCAGAATGGGGCAATATTATTCTCAAGAATGTCAGGATAAGAGTGAATCCATAAATTTCAAGGTCAGAAGGGATCATTGTGATTATCAAGTCTGACCTCCTGTATAGCATAGGCCATATAACTTCCCCAATATAATTCCTAGAGCAGATCTTTCAGAAAAACATCCAATCCTGATTTAGAAATTGATAGTGATGGAGAATACACTATGACACTTGGTAAATTGCTCCAATGGTTAATTACTCTCACTTTTAAAAACTACACTTTATTTCCAGTCTGAATTTGTTTAGCTTCAGTTTCCAGGCACTGGATCATGTTATGCCTTCTTCTGCCTATTATCAAATATTTGTTCCCCAAGTAGGTACTTACACACTGTAATCAAGTCACCTTTTAACCTTCTCTTTGTGAAGCTAAACAGACTGAGCTCCTTGAGTCTATCACCACAAGCCATGTTTTATAATCCTTTAATCATTCTCACAGCTCATCTCTGAACCCTCTCCAATTTATTAACATACTTCTCCAACTGTGTACACTAGAACTGGACAAAGTATTCCAGCAGTGGTCACACCAATGTCAAATACTAAAAGCAAAAAAACCTCTCTACTGCTACTTGAGATACCAATAGGGTTGAGTGTCTTTACTTGCCTAAGCAGTGCCTCACCGTCTACACTGCTATTTATGCCCATGCTGAGAGGGTGTGTACCCTAAACACCACCAAAAGGAGTGTGCAGTGTAGACATATCTTTACCAAGACCTACTACCAAGTTAAAAAGTATGAAGAGCCACTGCCCCTCCTATAAATGCTATACACAGAAGCAAAGTACCACAATGCATCTAGCAAAGTGCTTATTAAAGAACTGTAAAACAAGTGACAATCTGAAAACTAAGATATTTTAAAGATCCTTAAATTGTCAATCCCTTTTGCTTCCCGTTAATAAAAAAATAACTTTTGTGAATATTTCTCAGAAGGCTAAAGCCTCACTGATAAAAAATATTTATAAATGCACTATGCTAGCAATTCTACAGTTTATAGCCAAAGACTAACTTTCATTTTAAACCTGCATTTTTTTTTTCCAATGGCTTATAGATGGCCAAAATAGCTTAAGAAGGGAAGAGAATGGGTTCTTAAATTTCTCAGGTTTTTCCTCAGAGCAGCCTTTCTGGAAAGAGGAAGAAAAATCTTTTCACTTGTAGGAATATGAAAGTAACTGTGTTTTCCAAGAGATAATTAAAAGAAACAAAAAAACAGTTTAGATACTTTTTCTGCACGTCTCAAATGGTACTGTTTCTAGAATTCAAGAGTGGCATACACATGGTCCTTAATCTGAATCGCCCTTTGCAAAATTTAAATGTAAAGATACAAAGTTATGGATGAAAATGGTATATTATTCTAAGGCACAATAAATTATTTGCCTTGAAGATGCCAATGCTGCCTGTTTAGAGCTCCATTGACTTCAAATCCACATGGGTACAAAGGTACAACTGCAGAAAGGGTGGCTCCAGAAACTGATCATGTAGTAATGAGACACATCAGTGGGGTTCCATATGGATCAAAGGCCCTGTCTACACTCAGCTAATTACAAAAAGAGGCCTAAGAATCCAACAAGTGCATTATCCAGATGAACATACATGTGGGTATGTATCTGAATAGCAACATACTGAAATAACTGATCTGCATTGTAAGACAAAACAATACTACACCTCTCATCCCTTTATCCCTCCAATTGCTGTCCCTCTCTTATAATGGATTGGCTGAGACTTTCCTTTTTAAAAATGTCTTCACTGTGTTCTGTGCAGATACTGGATCTGGTCCTCTTCTACGCTGATAGCGTAAAATTGAAGTACTGTGTTGACTCAGGCCCACAGCAGCTGAATGTATGTAAGTAGAAAAACACATAATTGGATGCATTATAGAAATCTAAAAAAATACAGACTGAGTCCACCTTCTTCTGCTCCCAACTCCCTCACATCACTCAAAATATTTAATGACATATTTGAAATGAACCCCTTGGTCTAGATGCCTAATGGGTACAGGCCACCATAAATTTTGACATTTGGACGCCGTATGTGCTCCCATGTACTCACACCACCATAGAGTACAGTGGCTTGGGAGAATGGTCACCAAACCAGCTAGGTCCAGAAAGATTTAGACAGAAGGGATGTCTTGCCAGGAAGTGCAATACCACCACACACTCAAATCATCATCTCATTCACCTCATTACTGAGTTATCTGGGACAGTCTTCAATCTGAGTGAAGATCTTCTATCACAAAAATCAAAATTATATTATATTACAATTTCAACTAAATATGAGACAGGATCAAATAAAACTTGATCATGATATAACTAGGGCCTTACCATCCTAAATCATGGTCATCTTGTAACTTAACGATTAAGCTTAGAATTTTAATACCAGAAGAAGTAACCTAAACTTGGTCCCAAACAATGATGACATGCACGAGATGGATACATACAGATATTTATAAACTAAAATGCATAAATATTCCTATTCTCTTGGTTTGCTTACTGATGGGATTTATCTTTCATTTCCTGCTTTAAGAAATGTTACACATTATGTTCTTGGTGTGGGTTTTTGTACTGTCTTGTTACTCTTACATATACATGGTTTGTAAGGAGTAAAACAATGTTTAAGCCAGTGGTTCTCAACCAGGGGTACGTATACCCTTGGGGGTAAGCAGAGGTCTTCCAGGGGGTACATCAACTCATCTAGATATTTGCCTAGTTTTACAATAGGCTACATAAAAAGCGCTAGTGAAGTCAATATAAACTAAAATTTCATACCGACAATGACTTGTTTATACTGCTCTATATACTATGCACCAATACAATATTTATAATTCCAAATTGTTTTATTTTATAATTATAAGGTAAAAATGAAAAAGCATTTTTTCAAGTAATAGTGTGCTATGACACTTGTATTTTTATATGTGATTTTGCAAGCAAGTCATTTTTAAGTGAGGTGAAATTTAGGGTTACGCAAGACAAATCAGACTCCTGAAGGGGGTTCATTAATCTGAAAAGGTTGAGAGCCACTGGTTTAAGATATAAAAGGCAAAAAGTAATTGGCTGTAAGAAAAGATATATCTGAAGTGACATTTTCAGTGATAGTCCAGTTGAGTTTTCCTCTTGAATCAACAGTAAAATGGTTATAGACGATCCTATGGATCTGTATGCAACCAATGTATGCCAGAAGGATTGTGACTAGACTGTTTTCCTTCATACTGTGCCTTCTCAGCCAACAATCTAGGATAAACCAGGAACAGACTAAACTTTTCCATAACTTCTTCCTTGTCACTTATGTGCTTATTTTATTTTTGTCTTATGAAGCTGTAGTCTTACTTTACTATGTATATTATTGTCTATTCACTATAATACTGTCTCTTTGCACGTAGAGTAGTTGGTTTAAAAAAAAATTAAATACAAGACTACATGAGTGAAATTCTAAGGTTTCAGATTGCAACTGCACAGAAATAAGGAAAATCAAACACAGTTCCGATAGCATCAGCGATTCCTCCTACATTATTTATATTTTCTATGTAAAGTCAACATTACTATGTATAGTACAACAAAATATGTGCACGTGTACTAATGTTTAAGTACATGTAATGATTATTTCATATATACACATCCGATGCTCATCAATTATTGATACAGGAACCACATATTTGCATTTCTTGACTTAAACAATTCAAGTTTTGATTTTAGTGCTCCAAGCTATTTTTAAAATAGACAGTTTGCTCAAGCAGAAAAGCTGGAGTCAGAAGAGCTGTACTACTATAAACATTAGCAGTCTCTTCAAAACTTTGATTGTTTGTTTTTGTGTTCCCTTTCCACCACTGAGTCTACATAAATCAGAACAATTTAAATGAAATTAAACCATACACTTAAAAAAAATGGGTTTTTTTAAGTGTATGGTTTAATTTCATTTAAACAAGTTTTGAATTTACCTTTCAATTACAATCCTCCTTCTCAAGGACTGACATCATTAAAAATCTATTGAAATTAAACCAACTGTAAAACCTAGTTAGTTTAGCATGTTGAATCAATATTAAAGGCATTACATGTCTATGCTATTACCCCAACAGAATACACCATACGTGGTAATATGGCTTGTTTTCTTAAACACCAAGCAATTGTTTTAAGGAATATTATAGCCAGTGCTACAAAACAGTGACTGAGCTTTTTTCAAAATCTCAATATTTTAAGTTTAATGAATGGGAGAACAGAGCAGAACTTTAATTTGCTGACATTCCGTTGGAGGAACCCTTTCTGAATGGCAGACCCCCAAGGGGTTCCACCCTACCTTAAGACCAGGTCATGTGGCCTCAATGCCTCTGAGACTGAACCTCTGGGCTGCAGCATTCCTGCTTCACACCATGAGACCTGCTCACCAAGTTCAACTGACATAAACTCTTGATCAGAGACTGGTACGCTGTACAGGAACCCATGCACTGCAGCAAGTATTTGCAGTGACACCAGGCAGCCCTTAAGCCAGCCACCTGACACCTTCCTCCTTTGTTCTCAGGCTGGGGGCTGTGCTCTGCTTCCCTGATGGAGGTGGGAAGGGGGGCAAATCTCCTTTCCCTGGGTTGTTGGTTGCTGTGAATATCCTGGCCATTGGGGTTCCTCTTGTCTTTTCAGATGCTCTATTGGTACGAGTCAGTTTCAGACCACCCTTTCATTCCACCCCAGATCGCTATGTGCATGTCTCTTACTCTGCTCCAAGAGTAACTTTAACCCTTTTGCACCTACTGGGTAGCAATGCAAAGTACTGAGGGGAAACTGAGGCATGCACAGGATTCATAAAATTATTACAGACAAATCCTACTTCATCACACAAGCATCTTCATTTTTTCCCATTAAACATGATCATAATTAATTTTCTACCAATCTGTTCAGCAAATATGAAACCAGTCATCAAAAAGAAAATATTGTCCCTATTGCCAGAAGCTGGTTTACCATTTAAACGCAATCTGCTTCCAGGTAGCTGTCTAACCACTTGCATACATTTAATGGGTCAACTTTCCAATTTTGGAAGCCAATATGCACTTCAGAACAGTTCTGATATTGAGTGGTTGGCAAGACTAAGGAATGATTAGCAGATGCCTATGTCATAAAAGCATCCCTTTAGTAGAACTTTTTGCAACATTTAGGAATCTTGGCCAAATGCCAACTTGAGTAGTTCCGCTCTGCCTATCTATAATTCCTCCTATAGTTTTCCCCAGAAATTGCTATTCTCTCCTTCTGTAATTCATACAGGAGGGGAAATGAACATGTAGTATTGCTGTAATAGAATGGCTTCTAGGTTTATGCCAAGACATGGCTGCATTTCAGAGATATGAATATCAAGTTCTGATTCACCAAATATATGATTGTTTAAACAAGCCTTGTTTCCAAGAGTTTTCATGTATTGGTGCAGTTGAACAAATACTTTCATATAGCTTAGCACCTAATAAATAGAAATAATATTCACAAACATTAATATTCTGAATAAAAGTGCACAGATACATCATTGCTTAAATAAGGTATGTTTTGACTTTCATACCAATCAGTAAGAATGAACTTTAAGAAACAAAAACATGACTGAAGACTGCTTCATACTAAGTTCTAGTCTACAGATTTTTGCCGCTATAAAAATTGGCGATTAAAACAGGCAACTTAGATTAGTCCTCCCAGATGTAAGACACATTTACCTGTTTCAATGGACTGAGAAAAACAGAATGACAAATGCATAAGAAACTCCCTCACTTCATGATGCAAAGATTATTTAAATACCCTCTTTGTAGCCTTCCCCATGGCCTTTAATTCTTTGAAGGTCTTCAGAAAACTAATCCCTATGTCTCAAGAAGCAGAGCGTAATAATTAATGCAAATTTCCAGTGCTTCAGTGCTAGTAGGCTAGCAGTGTGAAATTCCAACTTGTGATATGAATAAAGGGGTCACTACAGTGAGATTACTGAATCTCCCTCTTAAGTACAGTATCCATTCCTACAGAAAGAAATTGAGGCCTGGTCTATACTACAAAGTTAGGTTGATGTAAACTGTCTTACAGTAACCTAACTGTAAGTGTCTTCACTAAAATGTGGCTCCCACCGACGTTGCTTGCCCACTACACTTAACTCCACCTCCGCGAAAGGCATAGTGCTTAAGTCTATGCAGTTAGGTGGACACAATGTCAGTGTAGACACTGTGTTGCTTACATTGACTGTTGCTGCCATTCAGAAACCATCCCACAATGCCCCACACTGGCAGTTAAATTGGTACAAGCGCTCCTGGTAAGGATGTGCACTGCCGACCCAAGGAGCGTAGTGTGGAAATATAAATCAATTCAATTACTGCGGTGGCTGTATGTCAATATAACTTAGGTCGACTTAATTTTGTAGCATAGACTTGCCCTGAATCTTAGGCTATGGCTACACTAGAGAGCTTACAGTGGTGCAGCTGTGCTGCGGTAAGCTCTCTAGTGTAGTCGCTCTAAGTGGATGGGAGAGAGCTCTCTTGTTGGCTTAATTATTCCAGTCCCCGTGAACCGTAGTAGGTATGTTGGCTTGAGAAGCTCTCTTGCTAACATAGCACTGTTCACACTGGCACTTAAGTCAGCATAAGTTATGTCGTTCGAGGTGGGTAACTAATTTACACCCCGAGTGACATAGCCTAAGTCAACATAAGTTATGGCTACGCTACACTTTACTTATAGTAGAAATACACCCTTTTTCTCTCTCTCCCTCCCTCCCTTCCTAATGGAAGAAACACTCCTCGACATGTTACAACTCCAGTTTAGCTGTATTCCATCTTCACAGCCTTGCACTCTATCATGACACTCCAGTGCTGCAGTCACTCGTTTCTTACTCAAAGATGAGCTAGCCTTCCGCATCTGAACTGTCACTTCTTTGAGCTAAGCTGTTTCCTCAAAACTTCTGCATTTCTGTAATCCTGAATTGCTCTGAAAAGGACTCTAATTAGAAGAAGGTGTGACTTTTTTTAATCATTATTTTGTGTGTTATTGTAATTCAGGTGCCTTTTAAGGTTGCAAACCATATGGATTTATTTCCTATAATTCAGGCCCAATCCTGCAAAACGCTGAGCACCCACAATTCCCAATGTCTGTACCCCTGAAGAGCAATGGGAGCTAAAACACCTCGCATCTCAGTTGATCTAATCTTTAGGCTGAACCTATTTAACTGTGGACAACCAACAACTTTTGTCTAATATTTTATAGGCAGAAAAGTAGAGAAGCAAGGATGGGTTCAGGACCACAACTATCAAGCAGACAAAAGTGTGTGTCTGTATGATGATATAAGGGAGGGTAGAGAAAGAGCTTACAGACCTCACCCGTGCCCAGAAATTGTCTTGTCACTGCTGTTTACAAACAAATGGGGGGGGGGTGTCTGGAATGAGTGGATGAAAAGAAAACTCTCCTCTTAATTCTTTCAACAGTCTCTCACCAGTTTCAAATAAGTCTGTTTTTAAAATATCTCCTAAAGCAATGCCTAGTAATCAATATAGGGCCGTGAGCATGGAATCCAGCCCATGGTTAACCATTCTGAGAGCATATAATTTTTTTAATTTCCTGACCTCTGCATGTGTATTTGCTTATCTCACATGTATACAGGAATAGTCTTTATTGTATTCATCAATACTACACAACTGCCCGTCTACACAGATTTGTAATTTTATTAACTGTTTTGTCCACAAAAGCAAGTATTTGCAGTTTCTAGATTCCTACAAATAGGTACTTCAAATACAGCATAAAGGCTCTTTTCAAATATAAAGTGCACTGGTGTAGGCAATAAAACAATTATGTTCAACTGAGTTTGAGATAAATAGAATTATGAAGCACAAGTTATGCTTTAGTATCCTATTATAGGTCATATTTTTATGTCCTTACTCACACTTAGCAGTACTTTAAAACTCCACAAGTGGTCCTATTTAAAATCACTCAATGAGTAGAGAATATTTGATAGAGAATATTTATCAGTGCTTAACCATAGTGATTTGCACTCCATTAATATATACTTTGGAATATTTCATTTTGAAAACTGAACCACTGATATATTCTTACACAAATTCTCTGGTCCTCTTTAAATACTCCAGCCCCACAATGTAATCGGTTTTTAAATTGTAATGGTTGGCTAGTCACAGTTTCAGTATATCTTTGTTACTGCTGTGCCTACGTTTTCCATTTTCTATTTTAAAATATTAAAACCAGGATACTTTATATATATTTCTTCCAGTCTGGCATTTCAAACTGAAAGTAAATAAAGTAGTTCTTAAGAACTTGTATAGTCACAGTTAAACACAGCAAAGATACAGCTGGACATTTTAAGTTTTGGGGGGAAGGGAGTTGTGGGGGGGGCGAGTTATTTTTTTAAAAAAACCCCAAAAACAAGTCAGCTTTCAATCTGCTTGGACATATTTCACATGTGAAAATTAAGCATTTTTCCTTGACATTCTTTTTCCCCAAAAATTTACAATATTGACATTAGTATTCAGCTCATAATGATACCCTTCAGAATATTTCAAATTACTGTTTCCTCTATGAAAAGAATGTTACCTGCATTTATTTATTTTAAAATTAGCCATATAGTAATCATGAAAAACTTGGAGCGGACATATTTTAGGACACCAATAAAAAAAAAGTACAGTGGTTGAAAATATGTCACTCACCTTGTGCATTACAATACACCACAGCTTTAATTATCAGTTTAACTACATTTGAGTCAGACCTGAAAGATGCGCAGTCACTTCATATAATGTGGCATTATATTTCTAGCCATACCACCCTGAGCTATGACCCAACTCAGGTCTCTCAAATTAAGCAGGGTCAAAGTAGGTCACTACTCATATAGAAGACCTAACGAATACATAGGTGCTGCAGGAAGTGGTTGTAGTGATTCAGAGAAAATAGTTCCAGCTACAAAGACAGCACTGAAACAATGCCTTAGCAGGTGATGAGGTAACTGCACTGTTAGAAAATCCATCTGAAAATGAGATTGTATGAAAAAATAGTCTTGATCATGGAATCAATAGATGGTAGATTAATGTATATGCACAAGGGGGACAAATTAAGTTTGGACAAGGAACCTTAATTCTGGCTTTTCCTAACTTTTGAATGCTTGACTCCACAACCCAAATATACTTTTAATATAACTTGTGTGTAATAATAGCTGTGTTATAATATAACCCAAAATTGAGAGGGAGGGAGAAAAATCAGGTTATGGTACTCTATAGTAGAACTATACTAACTTAGGGCACCCAAAAACATTCCCAAAACTCACTGCAGTACCACATCTCAGGGTCTGAAAAAATCCTTTTGTAATCACCTAAGAATAAGTGAAATATCTCAGATTTATGAAGCCTGTTGTCTCAAAGGCCCTATCTACATTACACTTCAGGGGAGATTCACAGACTTTAAAAACAGCAGGGACTTTATTATGATCCCCCAGATCGGGGACCCACTCACACAACTGCTATATTTTGTAGTGTAGGCTCCATAGCATGCATTGGGTTTTTCTAAAACCATGTCTTGAACTAATCTAAAGCTTTGGATGTACAACCTAAGATAATTGTGAGCATGAGTTACAATCTGATGGTGGTTTGGTGACCAATGTAAAATAAGGTTAGTGTCCACATAATAAACACCTTCATAATTGGCACCTTTGTTAGTAGTCTCAGTGGGGAAGAAAAAAGCCTGAAAGGAGACTGAATTAACTTTTCACTGCTACCAGCATTCCCGTCAGGTTAGGGATGAGGCACATTGACTGGCAGGGCAGTCTGAATGTACTTGCACTGCACAGTGGCTTTACCTACGGACAATGAATTCTAAGGGAAACAAAACTGAGTTCAAAGGAACTTCTCCGTATGATTTTCCAAAAGGTAGCCTGGACTTCTCGAGAACCTGATCAAAATAGAGCTAAGGTATGCAAACTACTTGGTACAGTCAAAATTCTTCTTTAAAAAGAGGAAACTGTCCAACTGGAGAGGAACTGACAGCGCTTATCTGAGTACCACACTGAACTCCCGTTGTCTTCAAAAGGCATCTGTATAAAAAAATGAGGTTGGGTTATCCCACAAACACAACACACCTACCTACCCACAATGCTTCTTGTATCTCACTGGTTTCATTTGGGTTAGGGAGAAAAAAATCAGAGGTCCTTTTCCCTCCCTTTGTCACTTTGAAGTGGGCAGTTCTTACAGAAAATATCTCAATGAAAATCGCCTTAGCAGGCCCAATACTTATTCTCCGATTAAATAAAAATGTAAAAGACTCTCTTGTCACATAACATGGCAAACAAGGTTAAAAGGTTCCAAATATTCTCTAACTTCAATTTTTCCTATTCATGCATCTAAACCAAAAATAGGACCTGATCACTTACTCTACAGAACTATACAGAGTATCATAATATTCTTATAAAAAACAGTCTGACAGAGGCCTAGTGAGATAAAAAGGTTTGTAATTAACTATATTAATTCTATTAAAAATATGCAACAGGAGCTCTCCTCCCCCAAAAAATGAAGTGATAATCAGCAATGATAATTTTTCAAGAGTAACAGCAATGTGCAAAATTGTCATACCGAAGTATAAATCCAGTTGCATCTACTCTCCTTGCCTTGCCAACTTACTCATAATGGAAAAAGTTAAAGCATTGGTCCTGAATCCTGATTTGAATGGGGCTCTTCACAGGGTCCTCACAGACTTGACTGCAGGACCTGGGCCTATTGTTTTATTTCCCAGTTAAAAAAACCCAGAACCCTCTAACTTGCCTTGGGTTTGTACAATTCTGAATGCTCCTTTAAAGTAACTAAAGCCTGGCAGTCTACAAAAAAAACTGCAAATGGTAAAACAAGTTTCCACAAGAAAACATCCTAGCAAAATACTCTAAGTCAAAACTATAGAGCTCAAAAATGGCTTGTGAGGGAAATCAATTTCAAAAGGATGACACAGTCTGCAAATATGATTAGATTACACCCCTTTATGTTAACTTAAATTTATTTTTATTTAACATTCTAAAGTACACCAGGACTTGTTTTATTTTTTCTAATTGTGATTAAATAAATGGTCACTTCTAAATGAAGGAACAATTTCCACGGGAGCATTGCATTATGCCAACCGTTTTAAAGCAACAACCCTCATTCATGTTAAACAGGATTTTTGCTTAAACAGGGGCGGTAGGTACAAGCCCTGGAAGTCCTATACCAGTGCAATCCAATAATCCTATCATATAATACCTCTACTATTCACTTAGAAGGATAGCAAAACTGCCACAAATCTGAACTTCCTGAAAATCTTTGCCAAAGTAAGGGTTTGGACTGGTGGCAGTGGCAGGGGATGATGTTTGACTTCCTTTTAATCATGGCCACTGATGGCAAATAACCTAGGGGTTGCTGACTGACAGTTTGTTACAGTACTGGATGGATGTCTACAGTTCTATTTTAGAAATCTGAAGAATTAAAACTAAATATCCTATGGGTTTAAGTTGTAAGTGCACACAAGGGCTGCGATGGAAATGCATTTCTATAAATGCAGTAGGAAGAACAGCCATCTTCGTTAGAATGTGCTGAGCACATACATCTATGCCCTAGTATTAGTACCAGCCAACTCTTAGATTGCCATGTCCCCCCCAGTAATATGGTGCCTTTACCGGGTTTGCTTTCAGCCTATGTAAGCTGTCAGGCCCCAATGCCTAGGCAGTAGGCAAAGTGCTGCTCTCCAGCTGTTTGACACTACTGTACATACCCTTGCAAGCAAGGCGGGGGGGGGGTCACTTGCAGGTTAACCTCGGGCTCCATCGCCGTGCTCAGCACGGAGCTCAGCCTGCGCGGATGACCGCCTCGCCCTTCAATGCCAGCCGACACAAAGAGGAGAATGTTTTCGGAGGTAACTTTTTCTCTTGGCCCTTTTCTCTTCCTCCTTCCCTCCCCACAGCCTGGTGTGGCGCATCACACGCGCTGGGCGCACACACAGCCCCCAGCAGCACCAGGAAGGAAAATAAAATGGGGGGGGGGGGCAGAGAGAAGAGACAGGAAAAGACAAGGAGTCTGGGCAAGTAAAAGCCTCCTGTGGCCCTTGCCAGCCCCCACCTCCCAGTCCCAGCGGCGGCACGGCGGGGAGCACATGGAGCAACCCAGATGACATTTTGTTTCCTGTCGGGCAGCGTGGCCCGAAGGGCTGCACCGGGCGTTTGCTTTTTGCTTCGCTTTCTCGCGGCGCAGGGCGGCGGCCGGCCAGAGCCCGGGGATGGGGCGAGTCCTAACTCTGGTTCGCCCTCTGGCAATGCGCCGCCGAGGGCCCAGCTCGCAGCTCGGGCCCGGGCAGGGGAAGGCACAAGTTGCCCATCACGCTGCTGATGCTGCAGAAACCAGGGCAAACCCCCGCCTCACAGCACCGCCCGCCGCCCCCCTCTCACCGCTCTTGCTGTCGCTGGGAGCCGCGCCGACTGCAGTCACAGCTCCGCCGCCTCCGGCCGTGGCCGCCGCGGCCGCTGCTCCTCCCGATCCTCCAGCCGCCCCGGCCGCCGCTCCCATCGCTGCGCCCGCGGCCGCCGCCAGGGCCAGGGCTCCATTTTCCTGCTCGTCCCCGCTGCTGTTAGCGCGCTTGTTCTTCCTGCCCTTGCTGCTTTTCTGGTTCGGCATCGCGGAGCTGGAGCAGGAGGCTGCGGCGGCGGCTGGTGAGGAGGCGGCTGCTACCCCCGACTCATTGCGGCTCCATTGCAAACAGGGCGCCCAGGAAGGAGAGAGGAGCTGGCTGCGGCTTTCCCAGGCTGAGTGCTCCCGGCCGTCCCGGGCGGGCACCCGCGGCCAGCCCAGCCCCGCTGCGCACACACTTACACACCCAGCCGCCCGGCCCGGCCCCGGGGGGAAGCAGCGCCAGGGGAAAAGGCGTGTCCCGCTTGTTTTGATTCTGCTTCCCCTACTATCGCTCTCCTCCCACCCCTCTCGGCTTCCTCCTTTCACACGCACTAGCGCTGGCTGCTGACAGAGGGAAGCCGCGCAACTTAAAAGGGCGGGGGGAGCTACGGGGCTGAGCTCCACCAGGGCACCAAAGAAAGCACGAGGAGCTCAACTGGGGCCTGACCCCCCTCACGGCCTGGGGGCTGCCAATGCTGTGGAAGGGGGTTGCCATACAAGGCTCCTCCCTTTGGCCTAGCAGAGGCCTCACGTGCTCACAGCAGAAGGGAGCAGTTCCCTGGAAGATCTGCCTCATTTCCTGAAGGAACAACCTCCACAAACGCAAGGAGGGAGGCAGCGCAAGCTTGTGTTAAGCGTACTTGGCTGGAAATGCGTCTGGTCTTCTCCCTGGAAAATAGCTGGAGCTTTGTTGGCAGGGTTGTTAACATTGTATTTCAAAAATAAGGCACTGTTTCTTAGCACTTCTGCCTCACCCCTCCCCTTGATATTATCATTGTAATTCTTATTAATAATAATAATAATAATAAGTACTCACCTATAGTCACATCTAGTATTTCTTACTGCTTTTTACAGCACTCAGCAACTCCCAATTTTGTTATACAGAGATGAAAAAATAAGGGATGTCCCTTGTAATAAAGTACAGTTGGCAACCCTAATTATGGACATCAGCCATGGCCCTTGCGTACTCCGTAGCCAGGTATTGTGCAGTGATATGGACCAGAAGTAGCTACACTCGACTTGTTGAAGTCCAGCTGAATACTGCAATGCGGTGCATCACTGGAACGTTCAAGTCGACCACAACGCCTTGGCTACCGGTGCTGTTGTGCATTGAATCTCCATCCATTTGGGGTGATGCTGCAACCTTCAGGAATTTCAGCAAATTGTGGAAAACAAATATCTTCCCATCTTAACAACATCCCTCACCACTGCTTGAAGTCACGTAAGCCCTTTTGGACCCAGGAATTTAACCTTCAACAATTCAACTTCAACCTGATGAAGCTTGGAAAGCTGAGTGGAATTCACAAGAAGTCAGAAATAAACACCTCGTGAAAGACCCAACACAAAAGATCCCTGGCTTCAAACTCCCATGAAGCTCATGGGGAACCCTAAACCACATCCGCATAAACTATGGCAGATGCGGATAGTTGCTGCACAAATGGAAAATTGAAGACTCTTCAGTGTGCAACTGTGGTCACTCAGAACATACCATGGAACATATAACAACTCAATGCCCAATTCAGAAATACAGAGAAGACATCACAGCAATACACTCTGCTACTCCAGACGCAATTATCTGCCTTAACCATCTGAATATAAAATTAAAGTTGTTGCTCTACATTTACATCAGTCATGTGAAGAAGAAGACTGTGAGTCCCACAATAATTGGCAACATTGTTTAACACTGATGCTAATGTCCCCCAGCTTGTGCTTGCCAGTTTTTGGACCAGGTTAACCCTTGTCTTCTTCTTGGCTGCTACTTTCTTCAGATCATGGAGGGTTAGCATGCAATCCAGCTTCAGTCTGAGATAGGTCGGAGTGGGCTCATGTCTCACAGTATTGCCGCAGAAGGTCACTTTCAGGGTGCACTTAGCACTCCTGTTATCAAGATGGAATGCAGTGACTGGTTTTTTTTGTTTTTGTTTTGTTTTTTTGTGAGGATTTGGCTTGAGCCACCATTTTGGGAAATATTCCTCCATGGTGTTTAGGTCCCCATTCAAGCTGGACGCTGGAGGATGATACATTCCAGAAGTTAGTAGATAGTGTACAGAAATGATATTGCCCTATAGCTTCCTGGGTCATGTTTCAGCTTGCCTGATTTGAGTATGGCAATAACTATCACCTCCCATCAGACTTTTGGGGTGCATCCAGATTCCGTAGTTTTGGTGTACAGTTTCACCAGCCATTGGAGTTCCATGGGGGATATGATTTCCACTGGCTGCCTTCCCTTTCTTTGTTGTAGCTAAACCTTTTTTCACCTCATCTATACTGATGGCAATGAGGTCTTGTGGAGGGATTGAGATCATGGTCCTATGTAGCTGATGATGGATCTCTCACTTGCTATTTTTGTTGAGCGGTCCTTTTGTGCTCTCCACCAGTTTGGAGACTATGAAGTTGGACCAGACTTTTGAGGTCCAATATTCCATCTAATTAACAGCTCTGAGACATCGAAGTAAGGCCCAGGCATGGCAACTAGAGTGTGTGAAGTTCAAATCTTCAACACACTCAATCCACCACCAAGGTCTGGCTGAGTCTAGATACTCTAGCAGAGCCTTCACTACATGTGGGCTGCTGACTGGTTGTATTGCTGGTGCAGATCCTGGGTCTCTTTTGTCCAGCAGGGAGTGTATTCTTTCGATACCCTTCTTGCTGGCAACGATAAGGAGGCCAACAGATTGGTGATAACATTCTGGTGTCGCAGGGGTATGGATTACCACTTTTTCAACAGCTTCCCCTATAGCAGTCTGTTAGCTTTGGCCAGATTCCACTGTGGGATTTGTTTTGACAGAATCACAGGGATTTCAATGCCGACATGGGTAATGATGGACCTATGTTGGGACTTCCTGTGGGGAAGTCAGGAAATATTTTGCGGGATGCATGGAGCATACTCCCACTTTGATCTTTGGAAACAATGATGAGGGCTGGGTTGTAATTGCATTGCCAGAGAGCAGAGTGGAAAGTTACTCGCTGTTTGGGATTGAAGACCAGTTGCAGATTTTCCACAGTCCTCCAATCCATGAGGTCTTCACCATTGGCTTCATTTACTTCATAGCCTCAAATAGTGTGGTGGCTGTTAAAGTCACCAATGTATCGGTCTGGGATTGGTGCACTTGGGAGCGCTGGGTTTGGCCATTTTGAATTAGGGGTTTTATACACATTAGTAATGTGCAGCTCTCCTATCCTGATGGCAGTGGTGTAGATGACTTCTTCTTCAGTTGGGGGGAAGATGTCAAAATCCATTATAGTGTTCTTTGCATATATGGCCAGGCCGTATTTTGGATGGTAGTGGCTATCATTAGGTTGTAGCTATGGATATGGTAGCAGCTACCCTGTTGGTCATTGGAGATGTGGGTTTCTTGGAGCGTAAAGACATCGATGTCATGTCTTCAGCATATTTGCAAGATACTTGCACTTTTCCCAGGAAAACCCATCAATGTTAGGTTCAGGAACAACGATCCTCCTACTTATCTGGCATTTTATTTGACCCTGAAGAGGGCTGTTATGGTGGCTTGAGTTGTTGCTCTGAAGAGGCAGACATTGTTGATGGATGACATTAGTCGTGATTTTTCACTTAACAGAGTGGGCCACATGAAGGCTGCCATCTTCCACTCTGGGACTTACCATAAAAACCACATGATTTTTTCCCCTTAAAGGTGAGACTCTCAGCTTTCATTTAAAATAAGGAGTAAGTTTCTAGTCCTCATGGGTGCAGGGAAAAGCTTAAAAATGTGAACCAAGTGCACCCTAAAGACTCAGAAACTAAGCAAGCTTAATTGAGCACAAATTTGGTTTAAAAAAATCTCAATCTCATGATTTTTTGAGGCCTGGCTTATGATTTTTGAACATTTGGTGTTGCCAATACTGGATAGGAATGGTAGGATGCTGAGCAGCGTACGAATGGAGGGGAGTACTTTTAAAACTTGGTAGGGGGTCACCATCAGGCGACCTGCAAACCGCCTTTGGCACATAACTGCCTACCTTATTTCATTAAGGCCCAGATCCTGCATCCTGCCCATAATAAATAATAATAACTAATGTACTGCCTGTCTGAGCTACTCTAGAGTGATTTGAAATTACCATTTAAAAATATTAGGTATGCCTCTTCTATACTCCCTGGCTAAACTGAAACAGTTTCCCAGATAAGATCTTGTGTACAGTTCCTTAACATATTCCCAATCATCCTGTACATTTTTCCTGTACTTAATGTTCCAATTAATTGGTTGCCATCTTTAGTATATTACACTCATTACAAAAAGTTAAACTGACCTAGCTCTTTTAAATTGCCCATACACATCCACATTTTAGATGTTTTGGCTGCTTTGCAGTTTTCAGGGCAGATGGACCCTTCTCCCAGTATCTACTTTTCAATAACTCATGCTATTATTTGCTAACTGGCACTATCTACCTTAGTTCACAGCTTTGAAACGTCTGAATTACACTCCTTCCTGCCTCTTAAGAATTTCACAAAGAAATCACTAGCAGAGTAGAGAAAGTGTGGCCAACTTGAGGGAATAAGCGGAATACCAGCACAGCCAAATCATGATCCAACTGATATCAAGAGCAAAACTTCCATTTACTTTAATGAGACCAGAATTTGGCTCCTATGTCTTTGAGTGATTTCTCAGGGCAGTGAAATGAATCTAGTCTAGGGTGACCAGATGGCAAGGGTGAAAAATCAGGACAGGGAATTGGAGGTAATAGGTGTCTATATAAGAAAAAGCCCCAAATATCGGGACTATCCCTATAAAATCAGGACATCTGGTCACCTAATCTAGTCTGAAAGAAGAGCAAGGGCTGGGAAAAAGTCACTGGTACAGACTACAATACATCAGCAAGCCAATACTACCTGATAAGGGGTTAAGGGACTGATTTGTTTTAACCCACAGAAATTATGACATTTCAAGTTAAAGATGCCATTTCTGACCTCAGAAATCTGTTCCCAGAAGCATGCTACCCATCTTGCTTTAATGGTGAACTAAGGAAAGAGTGACATGGTAAAGGGCCACTCAGGACGCAATAATATAATGGTTTAAATATCAGTTTTGTGAACACCCTGCTTTGCAGACTCAAATCCTGGCAAAGTCTATTCAGCCTTTCATCCTTCTGAGGTAGAAAATGGAGTTCTATTCAGTTCATAGAGTTAGGCTTTCTTGTATCAGATCATAGAAAATGTGTTCCTCACTCCCCTGTATGGACACGAAGAAATTCATGGCACTTTTTGTAACCTTAGAGATTTGCCCTGTTATATTGGACAACATTTTTTCTCCCTCTCTCCCACCACTAGTATGCTATGTGCCAATTGGCTACCACTCCAGAAGTGTCTGCATTTTGATGGTGTTTGCTAGGATGTAATTTGTGAAGAACGTCACAAAGGCAGGTACTAAATATATGTAAAGCACTGTTATTAAGAGTAGATACCCAAGGGATAGGATTAGTTGTTATTTAATGACCTAAGAAAGGATAAATAGTTAAGTAGAAAAATTTGCTGAACACAAAAATGATGTAGGTTAATGAAGAGCCGGGAGGTTGTGAAAACCTCCAGAAGGACTCAACAGAGCTATGTAACTGGCGTGATAAAATTTGACATAGATGAATGCACTGGCAGGAACACCTGAAAATAACTCCCTAAACTGATGTATTTTTGAATTAGTGGTAGCATCACCAGAAAAAGATCCAAGCATTGTGGTGGACAACCCAGTGAAGAGATCTCAATATTCAGAGATAAAAAAGAAAAAAAAATGTCATAGGTAAATGAACAGCACAGATAATGGCCTCACATTGTGCTAATATGTAAAGATGGAAAACAAGATGACTTGGTAATTATAGGCCTATCAATGGCTGACATGGGACTTGATTAATAAAAAATTAAAGGAGGGTAATATAATTCATGCCAGTCAATATAGGTTTATGGGAATAGATCTTGTCAAACTAACTTAATTTTTTTATGAGATTCAAAGTTTGGTTGATAAAGATAGTTGTTTTGATGTAATATGGTTAGATGCCTGTACAGCATTTGACTTGGTACCACACAAAATTTTGATTATAAATTAGGAATGATATGAAATGAACATGGCACACATTAAATAGATTAAAAGCTGGCTAACTGAGGAGTCTCAAAATATAATTGTAAATGGGGAATCATCATCGAGGGGACGTGTCTAGTGAGGTCCTGCCAAGATTGGTTCTTGGCCCTATGCTATTTAACATTTTTTTAATTACTGATCTGGAAGAAAACATAAAATTATCACTGATAAAGTTGCAGATGACGCAGAGATTGGGGGAATGGTAAATGACAACGAGAACAGGACGCTGATACAGAGCATTCTGGATTGCTTGGTAAGCTGGGCACAAGCAAACAATATGCATTTGACCATAGCTAAATATAAATGTATATATCTAGGAACAAACATTGTAGGCTATACATAGGTTGGAGGACTCTATCCTTGGAAAGAGTGACTGAAAAAGATTTGTAGGGAGTGTGGATAATCGGCTGAATGTAGGGTTCAGAGAAGAGCCATGAGAATGATTAAAGGATTAGAAAACGTGCCTTTTAGAGATAGATTGAGCTCATTGAGTCTATTTAGCTTAACAAAGAGAAAGTTAAGGGGTGACTTGATTACAATCTGTAAGTACATACAGGGGGTATAATAAGATCCAATGGCTAGAAGTTGAAGCTAGACAAATTCAGACTGGAAATAAGGCCTACATTTTTAACACTGAGAGTAATTAACCATTGGAACAATTTACCAAAGGTTTTGGTGGATTCTCCGTCACTGGCAATTTTAAAATCAAGATAGGATGTTTTCTAAAAGATCTCTGCTAGGAATTATTTTGGAGAAGTTCCATGGCCTGTGTTACGCAGGAGGTCAGACTCACTAGGTGATCACAATGGTTCCTTCTGGCCTTGGAATCTATGAATGTATGTATGGAACCCTTGCATAGAAGTCTCAGGAAATTTCCTGGTGGCAGGTCACAGCCTTCTATGAAAAGTCAAATTGCTAATGACAAGCTGTCTGTTGATGGGGGAGTAGCAAGCAGGGATTGCACCCTGTGTTGGGCAGGGAGAAAGTTAATTTGCAGACAAGCCTTAAGCAGGAAAAACAGCTAATATCTCAGCTCTCTCTGTGTCTTTGAAACTGTCAATTTATTTTGCCTAGTTGTCTTTGCCTACTGTCAGCCTTTAGAGACACAAACACTACACTGCACTGCTACAAACTAGGGACCAAATGGCTAGGCAAACAAATGGCTAGGCAACAGTTCTGCAGAAAAAGACCTAGAGGTTACAGTGGACGAAAAGCTGGATATGAGTCAACAGTATGTCCTTGTTGCCAAGAAAACTAACAGCATTTTGGGCTGTATAAATAGGAGCATTGCCAGCAGATCGAGGAACGTGATAATTCCCCTCTATTTGACATTGGTGAGGCCTCATCTGGAGTAGTGTGTCCAGTTTTGGACCCTACACTACAAGATGGATGTGGAAAAATTGGAAAGAGTCCAGCAGAGGACAACAAAAACGATTAGGGGGCTGGAGCACATGACTTATGAGGAGAGGCTGAGGGAACTGGGATTGTTAAATCTGCAGAAGAGAAGAATTAGGAGGGATTTGATAGCTGCTTTCAACAACCTGAAAGGGAGTTCCAAAGAGGATGGCTCTAGACTGTTCTCAGTGGTACCTGATGACAGAACAAGGAGTAATGGTCTCAAGTTGCAGTGTGGGAGGTTTAGGTTGGATATTAGGAAAAACTTTTTCACTAGGAGGGTGGTAAAGCACTGGAATGGGTTAGCTAGGGAGGTGGTGGAATCTTCTTCCTTAGAGGTTTTTTAAGGTCAGGCTTGACAAAGCCCTGGCTGGGTTGATTTAGTTGGAGACTGGTCCTGCTTTGAGCAGGGGGTTGGACTAGATGACCTTCTGAGGTCCCTTCCAAATCTGATATTCTATGATTCTATGACTAACTTCATAATGCTTTTGTCTTGGTATTGGACACGAAGGCTAACACAGAGACACAACCAGTAGGTTCAAACAAACTTTTACTGTAAGCCACTCGAGGACTACACCTGCCTATGCGCTACAACTGAATCCAGCCAGTTTACTTTCTTGCATGTGCCACTACCAAGTCTCTTAAAGACACAGTCACTATATCCATCCTTTTAAATCAATGAATTATACAATAATGAATCAATTACATATTCCCTTATAAATTAACTAATAATGCAGGCTGGAGTCAGAGGTGACCAGTGCATGACTCACTGTGGAAAGTAGTCTAGGTCCACAACCCTCTTAAAGCACATATTCCCACTGTCATGCTAGCAAAGAACAATAGTATAATGGGATGTTGATTGGGTGATCACAGTTTCTGCCTTGAACAGCTCAGTATCTCCAGTGATCCCTTCTACAGAGTTCTTCCTGATTCCTAGATTCTTGGTCCGATGTGACACTAGATTGGTCCTGCTCAGGGTCTGCTGGTGTCATACTGCAATCTAAGTGGAGCCTGTTCTGGTGGTGGTGATTTCCTGCATGAGCTGGCCTGTTCACAGATTCTCTCCACAATAGCAAACAACTATCCAGGACTTGTCTTTATCTCGACTGGGTCTCCCTGCCTGAACTCTTTAAGCAGTCTTGCTGTACAATCATAGAACCACTTGTTTGTCCTTATCCTCTGCAGACTTCTTTTCACTTTGCTTGGGATACTGGGTCTCAAAAACCACTGGGAATTGCCCTTTGAGCATTCTTCCCATTAGCATTTGTGTCATGAAGTATGGCATGCCCAGTCAGTTCACCTTCCAGTGTTTCACCAAGACCAAATGTGGATCTGTCCCTAATTTTCTCTGTCTTCTTAAGCAAGACTTCGCAATCCATGTTGCTCATTTGGCCATTTCACTGAACTGGAGATATCACATGAGCAGTTTTAAAGCATTCCTGCTTTTACCTAGCTGCTTTTTGTAACTGTATTTCTCCTTCCACTTTTCTTCTGGGCCATTTGGGTGTCCTCACCTCCTCTTCCCACTTAGAGTCCAATTTATTTTTATTGCATTTCTTTGACACCTTTTGGTATGTTAAGTTTCCCTATTTGTCTTAAAATGTTTACTTCTAACATTTATTTATTTAGTCTACATAGGGCTCAATCCATCTCCCAGAGCATTCAGAGTTTTCCTGTTGATTTATTTAATGGATACAGGATTTTGGCCTTTTGTCTTCAAAATAAAAATTCAAGGGGAAACTTTCCATTTTTCCTTACCTCTAACACATGGATACCTTTCAGCTGATGCTGGTACATTTGTCATTAAATATTCAGTAAAAGAGGACATGACTCACAAGGCATTAGTAGGAACTTGCAAGTTTCCATTTTAAAAGGAATGCATACTTGCGCAATCCCACAAATGTCTGCAAAACTCTTGGCAGTTTTCTTTACATGCAAATCTCAATCATGGGCATGACACCTCCTTTTAAAATAACATTTTCTTAATTCTAAACAATGACTAGTTCATATTAAATCACTTCTAAAGTTGATTTTAAGAAGCCAAAGATTCTAGTGTACTTTTTTTTGCCTGTACATAACTTAAACCCCCCACAGCAAACTCATTCTTAAAGATTACAGCTATCATACATCCGTATGCAGGGGAGGTAGGAGCATTCTATTCTCAAATGAGCTATTTAAAAGCTGCATAAGTAGTTAAATTATCTGCAAGAATTTTGAGGAAGTCAGTTGAAAGCGCATCTGCCCCGAGATTCTTTCCATTTCTTTATACTTTTTTTGATGAGACAGAATGTTTTTTTAATCACAACTAGACATGTTTACATTATTGATTTCCTGCTTTGATAATTCAAAGAGGAAGAGGTTAGCAAAGCAGTTTATCATATGTAGGTTAGTTTGCCTATTTCTCTGCTGCAAATGCTGGTAAATCCTAGAAATATTGTCTAAAAAATTGGATTTGACTATAGCTGATATAGAATTTCATTTGTTTGCACTTATTTTTTGTTTGTTTGATTAAATAAGTGTTCCCAAACAATTCATTCCTACTCTGAATCTTTGAAACAGCAAGTTTTAGCCTGAAACTTCATGTGGGTGGTTTAGAAAATAGCTAGCTATACTGACCAAAAATATTGGTACATGAACATACTTGAAAGAGAGTCAGTAGTCTTTCTCTAGGTCTACTAATATGGTTTTCTAAGGAGAAGATAGATTCACATAAGAAATGTAATTTGTATATAAAGATATTGACTCAAATTAGTCCCTCATGGTTAATTATGTAGTTTGTTTAAATAAACATAAAAACAAAACCTCAGCGTAGTGCCTCACTACAAGATACATCCAGCCAGTCAGATGATACAGTAATTCGGGGCACACAATGCTGCCCCAGTGCACAGAGAGTAGAAAACCAATGCAGGGCGATGTTCTGAAAACATTCTCTGTTTTCAATAAATTAATTAGAACAATGTTATTTTATTTAGAATCTGCTCTCACAGAAAGAAAGGTACGTCCCACACTAAAAGCAGTACTGGCTGCTACAGAGCATATGTAAGGGAATGCCAAGGGGAGAGCTTGTGAAGTATTTTAGGATCTTCCTGACTGAAAAACTTTACAAGAATTTAAGATAGTATAATTAGTCAATCTAGGTACTTTTATGGCCTTCTTTATCATAGTATCTGAGCACCATGCTGGCTGAAGGTAGGTTTTTGTTGTATCGTTTCTTTGATGAGGTGATTGTGGAAGAAAGAGAGAATTCAGGATTATAATAATGTGTAAAGTACAACCCAAAATGATGTTGTAGGAGAAATCCCCCAAACCCTACAGTTTTACTGGACCACTTGAAAGGCATGATCAAAGGCCAAGTTCAAGCTGATAAGATAAAATGTATATATACATAACAAGTAAAATAAAATATTCGTCATTAGGAGCAAAGAAGATTTAACTTGAAAAGTCTATTTTCTTTAATTCTATTTGCTTCCAGAGCAGCACAGTTACACACAGAGTAGAGTGTAAAATGACAGTCTTGTTCTATAAATGTAAAATATATGCATCTAAGGAATTAGACTAACAAAATTAGCACTAAGCCATAGTTACTACTTCTCTATCTGTTTTTTATATACTCCCCTCCAGTGTTTCCTCTAATTTTTTACATCCCTGTGCGAAATGAAATTTGTTATGTGCACCAATATGGAGGTGATGTGTGACACATCATGGAGATGATATTTGACACAGCACCTTCATATTGATGCACATAACAAAATTCATGTGGTGGGGGTGGGGCCAAGGGGTTTGGCGTGTTGGAGGGGGCTCAGGGCTGGGGATTGGGGTGCGGGGGGGATGCGGGCTCTGGGGTGGGGCTGGGGATGAGGGGTGCTGGAGGGGGCTCAGGGCTGGGGCAGAGGGTTGGGGTGGGGGAGGATGAGGGCTCTGGCTAGGGGTGAAAGCTCTCGGGTGGGGCCAGGGATGAGGGATTTGGGGTGCAGAGTCTGGGGTGGGGCCAGGGATGAGAGGTGAGGGAGAGGGCTCAGGACTGGGGCAGAGGGTTGGGGTGGGGGAGGATGAGGGCTCTGGCTAGGAGTGAAAGCTCTGGGGTGGAGCCAGGGGTGTGGGGGTGCAGGCTTCCCCAGGGCTTTGGTGAGGAAAGAGGACTCCCAGCAGCCCTCTCTCACCACAGCATCTCGGGGCAGCAGGAGAGGCGCTTCTCCCTGGCTGCAGCAGCTCTGATGGGCCTGGGCCAGGCCGAGGGAGGGGCTCCTCTCCCCAAGCTGCGGCAAGTCCAGGACAGGTCCGTGGTGGGGCCAAGGGAGGAGTGCCTCCCCCCTAGTTGTGGCAGGTCCATGTTGGAGCCAGGAGAGGAGCACCTCTGCCCAGGCCATGGCAGGTCCGCACTGGAGCCAGCGGGGATAAGTTCCTCTCCCCACCGTGGCAGTTCCATGGGTAAAGGAGTTTGAGGTACAAGTGGTGTTCTTGTTCATCCTCCCTGTGGAAGGAAAAGGCCCGGGTAGAGATCGTTGAATCGTGGAAGTCAGTGAATGGCTACACAGGTAGTGTCGGAGAGAAGGCTTTGACTATGGGAAGAAGGATTGCTAGGCAAAGATGGGCTCCACCTAACAAAGAGAGGGAAGAGCTTCTTCGCAAGGAGGCTGGCTAACCTAGTGAGGAGGGCTTTAAACTAGGTTCACCGGGAGAAGGAGACCAAAGCCCTGAGGTAAGTGGGGAAGTGGGATACCAGGAGGAAGCATGAGCAGGAGAGCGCAAGAGGGGAGGACTCCTGCCTCATACTGAGAAAGCAGGACGATCAGCAAGTTATCTTAAGTGCCTGTACACAAGCGCAAGAAGCCTGGGAAACAAGCAGGGAGAACTGGAAGTCCTGGCACAGTCAAGGAATTATGATATGATTGGAATAACAGAGACTTGGTAGCATAACTCACATGACTGGAGGACTATCATGGACAAATATAAACTGTTCAGGAAGGACAGGCAGAGCAGAAAAGGTGGGGGAGTTGCATTGTATGTAAGAGAGCAGTATGACTGCTCAGAGCTCCAGTATGAAACTGCAGAAAACCTGAGTGTCTCTGGATTAAGTTTAGAAGTATGAGCAAGAAGGGTGACATCATGGTGGGAATCTGCTGTAGACCAACAGACCAGGGGGGATGAGGCTTTCTTCCAGCAACTAACGGAAGTTACTAGATCACAGGCCCTGGTTCTCATGGGGGACTTAAATCACCCCAATATCTGCTGGGAGAGCAATACAGCAGTGCACAGACAATCCAGGAAGTTTTTGGAAAGTATAGGGGACAATTTCCTAGAGCAAATGCTGGAGGAACCAACTAGGGGCAGAGCTCTTCTTGACCTACTGCTCACAAACAGGGAAGAATTAGTTGGGGAAGCAAAAGTGGATGGGAACCTGGGAGGCAGTGACCATGAGATGGTCGAGTTCAGGATCCTGACACAAGGAAGAAAGGAGAGCAGCAGAATACAGACCCTAGACTTCAGAAAAGCAAATTTTGACTCCTTCAAGGAACTGATGTGCAGGATCCCCTGGGAGAATAACATGAGCAGGAAAGGAGTCCAGGAGAGCTGGCTGTATTTAAAGAATCCTTGTTGAGGTTGCAGGAATAAACCATCCCAATGGGTAGAAAGAATAGTAAATATGGCAGGCAACTACTTTGGCTTAACAGTGAAATCCTTGCTGATCTTAAACACAAAAAAGAAGCAGCAAAGAATCCTGTGGCACCTTATAGACTAACAGACGTTTTGGAGCATGAGCTTTCGTGGGTAAATACCCACTTCCTCAGATGCATGTAGTGGAAATTTCCAGGGGCAGGTATATATATACTAGCAAGCAAGCTAGAGATAACCAGGTCAGTTCAATCAGAGAGGATGAGGCCCTGTTCTAGCAGTTGAGGTGTGAAAACCAAGAGAGGAGAAACTGGTTCTGTAGTTGGCAAGCCATTCACAGTCTTTGTTCAATCCTGAGCTGATGGCGTCAAATTTGCAGATGAACTGAAGCTCAGCAGTTTCTCTTTGAAGTCTGGTCCTGAAGTTTTTTTGCTGCAGGATGGCCACCTTAAGGTCTGCTATAGTGTGGCCAGGGAGGTTGAAGTGCTCTCCTACAGGTTTTTGTATATTGCCATTCCTAATGTCTGATTTGTGTCCATTTATCCTTTTCCGTAGAGACTGTCCAGTTTGGCCGATGTACATAGCAGAGGGGCACTGCTGGCATATGATGACGTATATTACATTGGTGGATGTGCAGGTGAATGAACCAGTGATGATGTGGCTGATCTGGTTAGGTCCTGTGATGGTGTCGCTGGTGTAGATATGTGGGCAGAGTTGGCATCGAGGTTTGTTGCATGGATTGGTTCCTGAGCTAGAGTTATTATGGTGCGGTGTGCAGTTACTGGGGAGAATATGTTTCAGGTTGGCAGGTTGTCTGTGGGCAAGGACTGGCCTGCCACCCAAGGCCTGTGAAAGTGTGGGATCATTGTCCAGGATGGGTTGTAGATCCTTGATGATGCGTTGGAGGGGTTTTAGCTGGGGGCTGTATGTGATGGCCAGTGGAGTCCTGTTGATTTCTTTCTTGGGTTTGTCTTGCAGTAGGAGGCTTCTGGGTACACGTCTGGCTCTGTTGATCTGTTTCCTTATTTCCTTGTGCGGGTATTGTAGTTTTGAGAATGCTTGGTGGAGATTTTGTAGGTGTTGGTCGTGTGATGTGCCCGGGATGGAAGCTGGAGGCATGAAGATAGGCATAGCGGTCCGTAGGTTTTCGATATAGGGTGGTGTTAATGTGACCATCACTTATTTGCACCGTGGTGTCAAGAAAGTGGACCTCCCGTGTAGATTGGTCCAGGCTGAGGTTGATGGTGGGGTGGAAGCTGTTGAAATCGTGGTGGAATTTTTCCAGGGTCTCCTTCCCATGGGTCCAGATGATGAAGATGTCATCAATGTAGCGTAGGTAGAGAAGGGGCGTGAGTGGACGAGAGCTGAGGAAGCGTTGTTCCAGGTCGGCCATAAAGATATTGGCATATTGTGGGGCCATGTGGGTGCCCATAGCAGTGCCACTGATCTGGAGATATATATTGTCATCAAATTTGAAATAGTTGTGTGTAAGTATAAAGGCACAGAGCTCAGCAGCCAGTTGTGCTGTGGCATCATCAGGGATAGTGTTCCTGACAGCTTGTATTCCATCTGTGCGTGGGATGTTTGTGTAGAGAGCCTCTACATCCATGGTGGCTAGGATGGTGTTTTCTGGGAGGTGACCAATGCATTGTAGTTTCCTCAGGAAATCAGTGGTGTCACGGAGATAGCTGGGAGTGCTGGTGGCATAGGGTCTGAGTAGAGAGTCCATATATCCAGACAGTCCTTCAGTGAGAGTGCCAATGCCCGAGATGATGGGGCGTCCAGGATTTCCGGGTTTGTGGATCTTGGGTAGTAGATAGAATAACCCTGGTCGGGGCTCTAGGGGTATGTTGATTTCTTCTGGTGTTAGTGTAGGGAGTGTCCTGAGTAGATGCTGTAGTTTCTTAGTGTATTCCTCAGTGGGATCTGAGGGAAGTGGCCTGTAGAATTTGGTATTAGTATTCTTGTGCTGTTGGTGGGAGGGCACCTGTGTATCAGTGCACTGTTCGGTGTTGTCCTGGAAGTATTCTTGGAAGTATTCCTGGAAGTATTCCTGGAAGGCATATATATACCTGCCCCTGGAAATTTCCACTACATGCATCTGAGGAAGTGGCCCCACAATATGCCAATATCTTTATGGCCGACCTGGAACAACGCTTCCTCAGCTCTCGTCCACTCACGCCCCTTCTCTGCCTACGCTACATTGATGACATCTTCATCATCTGGACCCATGGGAAGGAGACCCTGGAAAAATTCCACCACGATTTCAACAGCTTCCACCCCACCATCAACCTCAGCCTGGACCAATCTACACGGGAGGTCCACTTTCTTGACACCACGGTGCAAATAAGTGATGGTCACATTAACACCACCCTATATCGAAAACCTACGGACCGCTATGCCTATCTTCATGCCTCCAGCTTCCATCCCGGGCACATCACACGATCCATTGTCTACAGCCAAGCACTGAGGTACAACCGCATCTGCTCTAACCCCTCAGACAGAGTCCAACACCTACAAAATCTCCACCAAGCATTCTAAAAACTACAATACCCACACAAGGAAATAAGGAAACAGATCAACAGAGCCAGACGTGTACCCAGAAGCCTCCTACTGCAAGACAAACCCAAGAAAGAAACCAACAGGACTCCACTGGCCATCACATACAGCCCCCAGCTAACACCCCTCCAACGCATCATCAAGGATCTACAACCCATCCTGGACAATGATCCCACACTTTCACAGGCCTTGGGTGGCAGGCCAGTCCTTGCCCACAGACAACCTGCCAACCTGAAACATATTCTCACCAGTAACTGCACACCGCACATAATAACTCTAGCTCAGGAACCAATCCATGCAACAAACCTCGATGCCAACTCTGCCCACATATCTACACCAGCGACACCATCACAGGACCTAACCAGATCAGCCACACCATCACTGGTTCATTCACTTGCACATCCACCAATGTAATATACGCCATCATATGCCAGCAATGCCCCTTTGCTATGTACATCGGCCAAACTGGACAGTCTCTACGGAAAAGGATAAATGGACACAAATCAGACATTAGGAATGGCAATATACAAAAACCTGTAGGAGAGCACTTCAACCTCCCTGGCCACACTATAGCAGACCTTAAGGTGGCCATCCTGCAGCAAAAAAAACTTCAGGACCAGACTTCAAAGAGAAACTGCTGAGCTTCAGTTCATCTGCAAATTTGACACCATCAGCTCAGGTTTGAACAAAGACTGTGAATGGCTTGCCAACTGCAGAACCAGTTTTTCCTCTCTTGGTTTTCACACCTCAACTGCTAGAACAGGGCCTCATCCTCCCTGATTGAACTGACCTCGTTATCTCTAGCTTGCTTGCTAGCATATATATACCTGCCCCTGGAAATTTCCACTACATGCTGAGGAAGTGGGTATTTACCCACGAAAGCTCATGCTCCAAAACGTCTGTTAGTCTATAAGGTGCCACAGGATTCTTTGCTGCTTTTACAGATCCAGACTAACACAGCTACCCCTCTGATACTTGACAAAAAAGAAGTTTACAAGAAGTGGAAGATTGGATAGATGACATGAGAGGAGTATAAAAATATTGCTCAGGCATGCAGGAGTGAAATCAGGAAGGCCAAATCACACTTGGAGTTGCAGCCAGCCAGGGATGTTAAGAGGTTAAGATGTTAAGAGTAACAAGAAGGGTTTCTACAGGTATGTTAGCAAGAAGAAAAAGGTCAAGGAAAGTGTGGGCCCCTTACTGAATGGGGGAGGCAACCTAGTGACAGAAGATGTGGAAAAAACTAATGTACTCAATGCTTCTTTTGACTCTGTTTTCACGAACAAGGTCAGCTCCCGGACTACTGCACTGGGCAGCACAGTATGGGGAGGAGGTGACCAGCCCTCTGTGGAGAAAGAAGTGGTTCAGGACTATTTAGAAAAGCTGGATGAGCTCAAGTCCATGGGGCTGGATGCGCTGCATCTAAAGGTGCTAAAGGAGTTGGCGGATGTGATTGCAGAGCCGTTGGCCATTATCTTTGAAAACTCGTGGCGATTGGGCGAGGTCCCAGATGACTGGAAAAAGGCTAATGTAGTGCCCATCTTTAAAAAAGGGAAGGAGGAGGGTCCGGGGAACTACAGGCCAGTCAGCCTCACCTCAATCCCTGAAAAAAATCATGGAGCAGATCCTCAAGGAATCAATTTTGAAGCACTTTGAGGAGAGGAAAGTGATCAGGAACAGTCAGCATGGATTCACCAAGGACAAGTCATGCCTGACTAATCTAATTGCCTTCTATGATGAGATAACTGATTCTGTGGATGAGGGGAAAGCACTGGATGTGTTATTCCTTGACTTTAGCAAAGCGTTTGATATGATCTCCCACAGTATTCTTGCCAGCAAGTTAGAGGTATGGGCTGGATGAATGGACCATAAGGTGGATAGAAAGCTGGCTAGATCATTGGGGTCAGGCTTGACAAAGCCCTGGCTGGGATGATTTAGTTGGGGATTACGTCCTGCTTTGAGCAGGGGGTTGGACTGGATGATCTCCTGAGGGCCCTTCCAACCCTATGATTCTATGATCACGTCCCTTGATCTGCTGGCAGTGCTCCTACTTATATAGCCCAAAATGCTGTTAGCCTTCTTGGCCACAAGGACACACTCTTGACTCATATCCAGCTTCTCGTCCACTGTAACCCTTAGATCCTTTTCTGCAGAACTGCTGCCTTGCCACTTGGTCCCTAGTCTGTAGCAGTGCATGGGATTCTTCCTTCCTATGTGCAGGATTCTGCACTTGTCCTTTTTGAACCTTATCAGATTTCTTTTGGCCCAATCCTCTCATTTGTCTAGGTCCCTCTGTATCCTATCCCTACCCTCCAGTGTATCTACCACTCCTCCCAGGTTAGTGTCATCTGCAAACTTGCTGAGGGTGCAGTCCCCACCATCCTACAGATCATTAATAAAGATATTGAACAAAACCGGCCCCAGGACCGACCCTTGGGGTGCTTCGCCTGATACCAGCTGCCAACACGACATGGAGACATTGATCACTACTCGTTGAGCTCGACAATCTAGCCAGCTTTTTTACTTAGGAATGAATTGATCTTATCAATGTCTGTGGATGTACAATAAGTGTTGCATGGAAAGCAATGAAGTGGCTTTCATATTACTTTTGTAAAAGCAGCAAAGAGTCCTATGGCACCTTATAGACTAACAGATGTTGTGGAGCATGAGCTTTCATGGGTGAATACCCACTTCGTCGGATGTATGTGATATATTACTTTTGGTGAGTTCACTTTTTAAAACTGGATTTAATTTTAAAAGTTCCATTGAAAAAGCACACTCTATCACTGAAATCCACTTCCTATTGCTAGGTGATTTGTGTGTAGGGAATTATTCTTCTCTTTTAAATAATTATATATGAAGCTCTGGTTTGGTATTTGTTTGTTCAATCTTCCATTTTTTAAATTAGTCCCCAAGAGATGCATAGGTTTTGCTATAACCAATTGCTATTTCTAATTTGAACAGTAGCACCAGTTTACACATCTATTGTCAGAGAATTGTAAAAAGCGACTTAAAGGTTATGTTAACAAAAAAAAATAAACAGTCCAGCAAAACAATTGTTGTCTATTATTAATGGTGCCCAAATGAGCTTGAGGAGTGATAATCAGATGTATAATGACCCCAGTTCACTAAAGTATGGCTTAGATTTCAGCATGTGCTTAAGTGCTTTGCTAAATCAGGGCCTATTCCCCCCCTCTCTCTCCTCTTCCCCTCCACCCCCCGTTACTAAGATGGTAATGATTACAAATCCAGAATCTTGACAATATCTATGATAAACAAAATGTTTTTGCATAAGATATAGCTGCCACATTATGTAGTAAGGATAGCTTCACTTACCTTCGTCATTTATTACTCTTCCACCTTCCCTTCTTTTACAAACAGATGTGCCTTATTTGCAAATTAGTTTTCCGTTGCTTTTAGCTACCAAAAGCAACCATCAAAATCACTACTGCTGCAGTATCTATGTAGATTAATGAGGATTAATGTCTAGTCCCATGTGTTGGGATATTGATTTGCATTCTCTCATCTAGCTGTTCCCCACTTTCTGATTTATAAGAGCAGCTTTTTCCCTTTCTTTCCATCAGACAAGAGGACTAAAAAGCTTTTGTTAATTGGGAAAAAAAAGTTTGTCATCTCTCGTATTCTTTACTAATCTTTCAATTTATGCATTATATATTTACTGCAGTTATTGCTTAATTTATGCCTTTTCAGAAAAAATTGCCAGTCTTCTCTGTGGTTGCCCTGTTTATAGTCTCAGACTGTGAGATCGCTGGCCAGGTGCAAGGACAATGGCTGTCTATTAATTTCTCCACACCAGCTGTTACCCTCAGCATGCACAAAGTCTGAGTCCTGCTGATGAGAGCCCTGTTATGCCTGCTGCTGTGTTGTGAAATTTATTTTAAGAACTAATCCAGACTGTCATTCTGATAGTGAAGTACATCCAGGATCAGCATGTATTATAAAAAATCATAGGCCAGGTTTCAGATCCACCACAGAGTAGCTATTAAGTCTATTCCTGCAACAGAAACAGGTCCATATTAAAAAAAAAAAAAAAAGCAGTACTCAATAGGCCCCAATCCTTCCAGTTTTTCTGCATAGGGAGACCCTGTGCCTGTGAGGAGCTCCATTTTGTTGGGGCCGCACATGAGCACAGAGCTGCTTGTAGGATCAAGGCCACAACTTGTTGTGATTTGACCATCCATGCTCATTAGAGCACCCAAACTGAAGAGGGTAGGGTGCTTTAAAAGTTGCCAGCATTAGCAGAGCTGGAAAGGAGGGAGAGCATACAAGAAGCTTGCATAGTGATTGTAGCCAGAGATGTTAGTTTGTTGCTGTCATGGGCACCAAATCCACACACTTTTATTTTAAAAAACAAATAGGGATAGGAAAAATCAAGATAGGTTCCCATTCTGAGTTGAGGTTCTACTGTTCATAATTAATATTCTTTAAATAAAAATAAATACTTTTTAAAACCATCAGCACTCATTGTGAATGGGAAATTTTAGAACAAAGAAATAAGTTCTAAGATATAAAAACAAATAATGCAAAATGAGGAATTTTTTTAGGCATGCTTATACTTGTCCATGTCATACACATATCTATAATAGCTTTTCCTTATATTCTTTTACCCCGAAACATTCTGCCTTATTAGCTTTTAAATGGAAACAAGATTTCTTGTCCTAGTCTTACAATACGATACCTAATGTACATCAATTTTGATTTAACCACCCTGCTTTTTCTCTGCCCCAACTCAAGCTATTGCAGTATCAGTGACAATTCCTTGCTTAATAAATTATTTCTCCCTGAGAATTGTTTGCTTCCCTCCAGCTGAGAGAGGCAATGCCATGGAAGAGGAGAGGGGCTTATGCTCCTGAACAGTTATATAGGACTAGGGCATAGTCTTGCCCAATGGAGTTACCCTTATTGGTATCTGACCAGGATGCTGGAGCAGATGTAATTTCTTGGACAAAAATGTTCTTATATTTTTCCTTTCATGTAACATCAACATCTTATATGTTTACTTTGTGTTGCATTCTTTGAATTATTGCCATAAACTTTAAGTTCATCAAATGATTTCTTAACAGTGTTGCCAACTCATGATTTCATCATTAGTCTTGCAGTATCTGAGGAGCAGTTCTGTTTCTACTGAAGCTAGTCCCATTTAGCCTTGATGTCTTAAAGCCCCTGCACTTGCTTAACAAGTGATTAGGGGAGAATATCAGCTTCCATAACCAAAAAAAAAAGGTTCTGAAGCTCATGATTGCAGACAAAAGTTTGAAAACGTGACCGGAGTGCACGCTGAAGGCTCAAAAACAAGAAGGCAAATAAAAAGGACTCAAAACTTAGTAGTACTGTCATAGCAGTATTTTAAATCTTGTTGTTTTTAAGACAATCTCATGATATTTTGGGGCCTGATTCATGATTTTTGAACATTCAAGTTTGGCAATACTGGATTTCATAATCAATCAACATTGCCAAATAATTCAGGGTACCTCTGCCAAATAAAATGGGGTTGCGGGTGCTGAATAATTCAAGAATAATGTGTCACATAGTTTAGGCACCCTGAAGTAAGAGTAAACAATTGTCACTGAAGCCTTAATGCTGCCCATGCAGCCAATGCAACCTCCTTCCTATCCCTGTCACTAGGTGAGTATCCTCTGCCACTTTAAAGATGAAGAATCCTATTTTCCACCCTATTTTCATTGTAAAACAATAATAATGAAATTGAAACGTATAGTTTCCAGTAAGGAAAAATACTGCACTGGGTGAAAAGATGAACTAGATGATCTAATAGGTTGTTTTCTAACTCTGAGTATTCTCTGATTCTTACAAGTCAACCTGGGAACTTTAGTGTAAATAACCAAGGTTTTTACTCCCCTTTCAGTATCTTGGATCACCTCCAGAAAAGGAAAACATTATTTGGAACCTTTCAAAATTTAATGGGCTCTAGGATTCTAAGCCATATAGAATTTATGAGGTATTATTCCATGTATGTGGTTAAGATGAAAGAGAGCATATGTTCACCTTTAAAAATATGAATAGTTATTGAGGTTTCATGAAACCTTAGACCAGGGGTAGGCAACCTATAGCACGCGTGCCGAAGGCAGACCGCGAGCTGATTTTCAGTGGCACTCACACAGCCCAGATCCTGGCCACCAGTCTGGGGGGCTCTGCATTTTAATTTAATTTTCAATGAAGTTTCTTAAACATTTTAAAAACCTTATTTACTTTACATACAACAATAGTTTAGTTATATATTATAGACTTATAGAAAGAGACCTTCTAAAAACGTTAAAATGTATTACTGGCATGCGAAACCTTGAATTAGAGTGAATAAATGAAGACTCGGTACACCACTTCTGAAAGATTGCTGACCCCTGCCTTAGACTTTTCCAAGTTCCTTGATCCTCAGTAATAGTTTGCCAGCAAGACATCAGGCAAGTTTACATTCAATTACAATGTTAAATGCTATTCTGTTACAAAAAACAAACCCTCTGCACGGATGGGAACAACTGAAATTATATAATGAAGTAAAGTCAATGGGACTTTCACACATTGATTGACTTGCAGGATTCTCTCATGAAGGAAGGGAGATTAATTGTATTTTCAGGCAAATCATTAGACCCTCGATTGATTTATGCTTTTTGTAATCACAGTCTTTCTGCATTATGCTTTGTTAAGAGTTAAATAGTATGTTGCAATTTTACTGGAATTTGTCTTCCTGAGCTGGAGTGAACAGCATAATCATTACCAGATGCATACACCCCTGGCCTACACCAATCTTTGTATTTCTTAGCAGCCTGCAACATAATCTTCTGTCCCCCACTACCCAAAGCAACGTACACCCACCCTGATCACTTCACTGTGCACAGGTCCAGCTCGAGAATTCAGAGAAAGATGATTTAGGGGAGACCCATGAACAACACTAAATGTTATATTAAAAGGCAAGCAATTGCCTTTATATGCGTGGGAGAGAAATTCAGATTCCCTCTCCTCATCCTCCTGATTCAGGAGGGACTGATTCCAGCCATTTTGTTGGGGTTCATGATTAGTTGCCAACACAATAGGCCTGGGGGCCACTGGAGGGTTGTGTATGCATTCCAGTAGATGCTAGCCTTTATCCAGAGCTGTACAAACATTGATTAATTAATCATCAGGGCCTCTCTCTCAGTACTGTTGTCTCCATCTTACGTATGGGAAAAGTGAGGCAGAAAGTGATACAGAGGGCATCAGTGACAGAGCCAAGACTGGGACATAGGAATTTCTTGCACTCAATCTCATGCTATTGAGCAGTTTCTCCTTGTCGTGAGATTCACACTGGCTCCTTGGTAGTGGAAGAAGGTGGAAGGAAGCTTGGCTTAGTGCTACAGGTGACATCCTGGGCAGCAGTGTCTCCCCCATTCATAAGCTGATTTGGGCTCCTCCCAAGTTTTGAGGGGCTTGTAGCTGTTTGCACTGTTCCCAAATGCCAGGGCTGGGTGGCTGTCAGGGACTCTGAAATTTTTTTTAGAAGAACCCATTGATAATCTTTTGATACCAGCAACACTTTTGTGTCAGTTACATTCTCAGGGATATTTCTGCAAGAAAAACTACTAGAAACTTCCTTTAAAAAAAAATCCTAACTAATAAAGCTGAAATTAGCGCTTTCTAATCAGGGATGCCATGGCCACAAGTTTCATGGCCCCCAAAATATGGCTCTGCCCCAGTCAAGGGCAGACAAATATAAAAGCCTCCCCATCATTATGATAACCTATTAATCTTATACAAGTCTCTGTAGGACTCGCTGCTTGTGGGCCCACGAGACTGCAAGTCTTGAAACAAATAAGCAGGTTTTGTTGTCTTACACAGAGCTTCCCTTCCATCTTGTAACAAAACAAAGAAAGAAAATGTGAAAAATAAACATTAAACATATAAGAGAAAACAAAATGTTCAGCGCTCGGGGAGATTGCAATTGATTTGCCCTGTACTATATACACATGAGTAGTTCTCTGTGCTGACTTTCAAAAAACCTGCTAGGTTCTGCTCATTCTCTCCCAGGGGTTTTTCCTCTATGAGCGGCTAGTGCTGAAGTCTGTCTGGTTTGGGGGGTTTTGTGCAGGCATGAAGATACTTCTGTTCAGCAAGGCTAGCTCTTCAAACAGTAAAGACCATGCTATACGCATTTAGAGACAAATTTTTCCCTCTGTCACACCTGTGCAACATGATGGACTTCAATGCTGTTGCTCTGGTGTAACTGGAAGCAGAATTTAGCTCTAGCTTGTAGAGATGATGCAGAGATTCAGGTTTTTGTGAAGCCTCAGTACTTGCAGCTTGTTGGGCTGATATCAAGGCATAAGTCTCTGTGAAAATTACTAGCTCAGCAGCCATAGTGTGCTAATCTGATGTCACGAGTCAGCCCACTGTGAGATCACTAGGTCGACTGCTTTAGAGTAAGTGAATCCAAAGCAGGGTTCAGAGGCCTTTATAAAGTCACTGGCTAAGCATGAGTGGTTAAAGACCAATATAAGAAGGGGGGCTCACCAATTCTAGTGGTTGTGTGTCTCCATGGTGTCTGTAATGTGCTAAAGTGACATTGCATCGGCTTGTGTGATGGGATGGGACATACCAATGGGAAGACAAAGAGAAAGAATTGAATGCATCTGAAGAGTCCATCTCCCCAAGCAGGCCCATTGCTAGTCAAACAAAAGTGTGTGTGAGAAAGTGTTTATTCTGCACGGGGTTTGAAGCTATATGGGGTGGGGGCTTTCAGCTGCCATCAGGGGGGAAGAAAGAATTATTTCCCCTGGGTTTTGGAAAGGGGAGACAAAGACACTAACTCCTAATTCTTAGAGGAGGAGGCACCAGGTCCTATCTCTTTCCCCCGGAGGGCAAGAGGAAAGAGCTTCCTGACTAAAAAAGAATAATAAAGATGGGGATCTTCCATCTTAGACAATTCTTCTCTTCCCATCAAGTGCCAATGCATCTACACCTACTGGAGGTAAGGCTGGCAGCAACATCTGCTTCCCACAGAGGTCCTAGCTTCTCCTGCTGCTCCCACTTCAGACTCTCCTGCCTGATACAGCGCCACTGCACCAGTTAGTAAAGAGGCAGGAGGAGGGGGAGTTCTGAGGGACATACTTTAATCCTTGGATGATCATTAATTTTTAATCTACTTTGTATTGCAGCTGGATCAATTCCTACCTTTTATAAGTGATACGCTCTGCTGGTTTGGCCCTGTACATGTAAGAAGAGAGTGGAAGAGGAAAGAAAGGGTAGTGAAGAGAGGCGAGAGTGTATAGTAGGGGAGGGCATAAAGTAATGGATGTTTTGTCTGTTTTTTAGCCCCCAAAAAATGGCTAAAATTTGCTAGTGTGGAGAAGCAGAACCTCTAACACAACTGTACTCCCATTGACTCCATCACATTTTTCTTTCCATGACAGTAAAAGAAGCGAGAATACCTTTGTATCTGAATATACAAAATAATAAAGTGCCCTTTCAGTTTTCATCAAACTGGCTTTTACATCCTCTGGATCCAAATGTAAATCTCTGCCAAACAGAGGAGTTTCAGAGTGTTAATCATGTGGCTCATTTTACACAGGGTAGAATGATTTGAAGTCATTGGGGAGCAATTATATTTTCAGAGGAGAGTCCTAGGTTGAGGCTGCAGTTTGCAGCATGGCTAAAAAAATATAAACCACTTCTACTACAGCAAACGGTAGTGATTTGAAAAAATCAGATTTAGGAATGGAAAAGACACATTTTTGAAAAATCCAAACCCACTTCACTGTATTTGGCCCAATCCTGTAGTCCTCACTGAGGCAAAGCTGTTGCCTGTATTCAACATACATTGATGGCAGTATTGCCCAAGTACAGAGCCCAGGATTGAGCCATTTATATTGGAAAACTTCCAACAAAACTAATCTTTTTTGGATCTGCATATATTTGGAAACACAGCCTCATTCTCCACTGGCTTGTACCTCATGTAGTCACTTGCACATGTGCAATCAATCAATGGCACTGTCACTCTTTACAGAGCATCAGGGGCAGCTCTAGGCATTTTGCCGCCCCAGACATGGCAGGCAGGCTGCCTTCGGCGGCTTGCCTGCAGAAAGTCCGCTGGTCCCGCGGCTTCGGAGGAAGCCGCAGGAGCAGCAGACTCTCCACAGGCAAGCCGCTGAAGGCAGCCAGCCTGCCGCCCTCGCGGCACCAACAGAGCGCTCCCCGCGGCTTGCCGCCCCAAGCACGCGCTGGGCGTGCTGGGGCCTGGAGCCGCCCCTGCAGAGCATGGTGTATGCACCAATGAGTTCTTTGATAGCTGCTGAGTCCAGTGTGCAAGTGAGAGGCTCATCCACAGCAGATTCTTTCCCCCTCTGACTCCAGTCATCACAAAGCTTGACCCAGTCTGCTTCACAACGCTTCACTCCATCTACAAGCTGACTTCACCAACCACAGCAGCATTCTGCACTCCTTTCCCAATCATCCACAGAGAGTCCAAAGGATACTAAGGCATCTTTGCAAGCATCCTGAAATCTGCACAGCAATCTGACTCTCTTTCTAGACTCTCCACGAGCTTAAGAGTACAGCACACTCTTTGCTGTGCACCTGTACAAAGTGGGTGTAAAATATTCTTTTTTGATTTGGTAGCATTGTATAGCCATTTTGCATAGGTGTAAGTGACTATGTGAAGTGCAAGACAATGGAGAGTCAGGGCTATTTTCTGCAGGGGAAGAGGAGTCTGAAGATCAGTTCACTTGCCTCCTTGAGCTTGCCAGCCAACCAGGCTATAACAAGCACGCAAGGTGGCAAACTGATTGGTTCCCACACAGCACTGGAGTTGAGACAAACTGGAAGTGTGTGTGTGTGTGTGTGTGTGTGTGTGTGTGTGTGTGTGTGTGTGTGTGTGTGTGTGTGTGTGTGTGTGTGTGTGTGTGTGTGTGTGTGTGTGTGTGTGTGTGTGTGTGTATGTCCTTTTTGAAGAAAATGCCTAGAGAAGCTAGCCTGGATGGTAAAAATGGCAGTTTATCACTTAAATAAAAAACGACCAAAATGAAAAACAAAAGAACCCAGATAGACTTGAACTATCAAAAGATGAAACCTGACTCTGAGGCTGAGTCAAGGTTGAGTTTTCCTTAACATATCTCACCCCTGCACTAGCCTCATGGAGCTCCACCGATGGTAGCAACAGTGGAGCTTTAGGACAGACAAAACATTGGCATCTTTACCATCCTGACAGCTGATCCTGCTCAGAGCCTGACTAGACAAGAGGGTAGAAAAAATGCTGCATGCACATTAGCTATGCTAGAGTTACCACTGGTAGTAAGCTACTGGCAGGAACAATTAAGAAAAAGCTCTCTGTAGAGCCCAGGAATTACTTCTTAACTAGTGACAGTCAGGCTATCTCCCTTAAGTCTGGATCAGACTTCTAGCGCTTAGCTATTTCCCTTTCTACCAGTAGCCATTTGCTTCAGTCACAGAAAGAAAAATGTGCATTACCTCTACCAGATGCACCAAAGTTTGTCCATTTCTGAAGAATTTTCCCCATCCTTTCCCATGATCTGGGTAAAGACTACGGCTTAACTGAAAGAGTAAACTGGAAATAAATAATATGGGAAGCTGGTTATGACTCTTATATTTAGGTTGCCTAATACTTGCTATCATAAAAGATTCTTGCAAGATTTTCTATTTAGATTTTGCTTATTTAGTTTATAGGAATTCCAACACTTCCATTATTTGCAGCAGGTCTTTGAAATTTGGCAGGAGAAGTCCTTTCCTCCGTCCCATGAAATTCCATTCAGATTTGGATGAAATATAAACTTTTGAAAGTTGTCATTTCCCTTCTGCTATTTGCATCAGCAGCAAAATTTTGGAAGCCTGCCAAAATAAATGAATATAAACATTCTAAGGAGCTAGACCCATGTCACTGCTAAGGCAGCAGCAGCAGGCACTGTGCAGGGAATCCCAGGATCAGGCAGACTGGAAGGAAGGAAGAGAGAGCTGGCTGGACATCTTCCCACAACTCCTCATCCTGGATCAAGCAAGAAACCCTGGTGGCCCATTCCCCTCCTTCTTGGGGCACTACAGGGAAAGGAGTTCCCACCAACTCCTCGGATGGGGAACTGGGAGGACAGGGAGAACAAGAACCCATGATCCCAGCGTAAACCTCCCAGACTCTGCAGATGACCTCAGTGTCCCTTTTCTACCTTGGGATCAAAGCTCACAGCCCTCTCTTGCTGCCAGGGAATATACTTACTCCTGAAGCTCAAGTTATAGCAGTGTTGAAAGTTCAGGGATTCAAACCCTACTGATGATGTAACATGGGGGGGATTGAAGTTCCACTATAGTATGTGAAATATTTGAGTCTTCTGAAAAAGTAGTTAGCAGTACTTAAACATAAAAATGCACTTACCCAGGTTTTTCTTTTCATAGTGGAGGTAAATTATATTGCTTCAGTTTGGAGGTGAGTCAGGCAGTAATAGCTTAGCAGTTTCTTATACAAAACAACATGAATACTTGAAATCATCTCTAATACAGGATTACTATTATTATTTTTAAATGTACTTCAGTATTTGAAGGGGTAAATTTCATCAGAAAAATGTATTTGGAAAGCTGCACAATCAGGACGTCTAATTATTTCTTAATATTTGTATTACAACAGTGTTATCCAGAGGTACCAACCCTGGCTGGGGCACCATTGTGCTAGGTATGCTGTACAGGCACCATGATTGGGTCTCCAGGAGCCCAGGCTCCAGCCTGAGCCCAAACGTCTACACCGCAGTTAAACAGCCCCTTAGCTCAAGCTGAAACAGGCCCACTGCTGGTTTTTAATTTTTGTGTAGGCATATCCTCAAAGTCTAGTATAAGAGAGGGTTTTTTCAGATTATCTTGAATCCCAAGCAACATAAGGTAAGCGACTGTTATACCAGAATAAGAGCATGTATCTACACAGGGACTATACCAATATAACTATACGTTTAAATTCATACCTTACCTTATACCACTCGGGAGTTCACTATTGCTATTGATTTTATATGGACCGCTGTCAGGGTAACCCCCCCCCCACTCTGAACTTTGGGGTACAGATGTGGGGACCTGCATGAAAGACCCCTTAAGCTTATATTCTACCAGCTTAAGCTAAAACTTCTTTAAGGCACTAATTCCGTAGACTGATATTGCTGCCACCACCAAGTGATTTACACAAAATGTTCAGGGAAGGGTCACTTGAAATGCCTATATCCCCAAAATATCCCCCCAAGTCCCTTCACTCCCTTTCCTGGGGAGGCTTGAGAATAAAATACCAACCAGTTGCCTTAGCAATGTGAGCACAGACCAGACCCTTTGTCTTCAGGACACTGAAATCAATCAGGTTCTTAAAAGAAGACTGTATTTATAAAGAAAAAAGTAAAAGAATCACACCTGGAAAATCAGGATGGAAGGTAACTTTTACAGAGTAATAAAAAGATTTAAAATACAGAGGATTCCCCTCTGGGATTTAGCTTCACAATTACAAAACAGGAATGAAACTACCTCTTTAGCATAGGGAAATTCACAAGTCAAAACAAGAGATAACCTAATGCATTTCCTTGCCCTACTTACAGTTTGTGTGGTTTTAGTTGGATTATTCCAGGTATGGTTTTGGGGAGATAGTGTACCTGCTGGCTTTTCCTTCCATCCGAAGAGCGAACTACAAAACAAATCCTCCCCCAGGATTTGAAAGTATCTTCTTTCCACATTGATCCTTCTGGTCAGGTGCCAACTAGGTTATTTGAACTGCTTGACCCTTTACAGGTAAGGCAATCCAGTACAGCTGCCAAGGATTTTGTGCTACTGAATGGCTGGCATACATAAAGGTTGCTACTTTTCCCCCTATATTCATGACAAAGGTGCTCAGATACTACAGTGATAGGAAGCAATGTAAAACCCATAGATACCTAAAAAACTCTCCCATGTAGACAAGGCCTTATACACATGAATAACTTTATGCATATGAGTAAACACATGCCTAAATGGTTGCAACACAGGGCCCTACAGGTGACATATGAAGTGTTGCAGTGTTGCCAGCTTTTGCAACTTCATTGCTAGGCTTGCAAAAAAAATTGTTTTTTCTTCCAATCCCAGGTCCTGGAGTTAGGTAAATATGTAAGACTCTGGTTTCCATAAATAAATAAAAATAAAATAAAAGCCTAGTTCTCATGGTGAAGTGGGAAAAAACTTGAAAACATGGCCCATGTGCATCTTAAAGGCTCAAAAACCAGAAGGCAAAGAAAGAGAATTCTTTTTTTTTTTAATTTTTAAAATATCATTTCAGCTAATCTTGTGATATTGTTGAATCCTGATTTTTGAATACTCATGTGAGGTGGAGCTGAATAACATTTAATATACCTATATACATATGCCATTTAAAAAAATTAAATGCCAGCTGTCCCCATCTTCCCCATAACCATCATTAATTGACTGAGATTATTGACATCATCCATAACAAACAAGGCAAAGATGATTAGATTGATTTGTTAAATTTAAGTGAACGTGTCGTGAGACTTGAAAGCTACATGTATAGATTGTAGGGTAGGGTTTTGGCAGGAATTTTTCTAGGCTCAATCTAAATCCCAATTGGAATTGTGGGGGGAAACAATTTAATTAGTTTAAAAAGAGAGCTGGACAAATTTATGAGTGCAATTGTATGACGGGCTTGTTTGTGATGAAAGGGGCCAGGGCTCAACATCTCTGGGGCTCACTTCCAGTTTATCTCTTATGTTCCTAAAGCTCGTGCTACAGGGTTTCAGCCAGCCACTAGCAGGGGTCAGAAAGGGATTTTCCCTCCTCCCCCAATGTACTCTGGGAGGGTTTTATTTATCTCCTGCCTCTGAAGTATCAGGGATGGCCAGGGCTGGAGATGGGTCATTGGTGGTGGTGGACCAGGGCTCTGAGGAGGCACAGAGCATTCTGTCTCTCAAGTGCTTGGCTGCTGGTTCTTGCTCACATGCTCAGGGTCTAACTGATCACCATATGTGGGGTTGAGAAGGAATTTTCCCCACATCCGACTAGTAAGAACCTTGCTGGGGCTGGGAGGTTGCCTTCCTCTGCAACATGTGGGTGCAGGGTCACTTGCCAGGGTTATCTGCAAATATCTCACTTAATCATTTCCTTGTCATTGTGGGAGTCTTGAGCACTGGTGTATCTCGGTCCCTCCTGTTCTCTGCCTGTGGCACATAATAGTCTGGTCCTGTGAGCTGTAATACTTTGGACTCATTTTGTTTGTTGGGTTGGTATGCAGATGCTGGGTAGGGTTGATGGCCTGTGCTATACTGGAAGTCAGACCAGGTGAGCTAGTGGTCCTTCTGGCCTTAAACTCTATGATTCTAAATTACATTTATTTCTTCATTTAAAAGAGACATGGTCAGGGTAAAAAATATTTTAGCACACTAACTTCCTTACCTACGTTAGTAGTAACACCTTAGGTTAGAATAAAACAACAAGAACAAATACAGTCTAATTTACTTTGCACTATTTATACTGTTTACTTTCAGCCCTTCTTCACTCTCTTTAAAATAGATCAGTTTTACTTTCATTTATCTGAATTTCATGCACCAGCACAATTTGTCAATGTTAGATCGCAAGCACTATAAGGGAATGTTTAAATCCAAATTAAAAATCTGCTTTTACTGACTTTTTAAAAATGGAATGAAAGCATATTGGGTGAAAGCCTGGCCCCATTGAAGTCCATGCTATTATGGTATTGAAATCCTTTTTAACAATTTGTTTTCCTAACCTACATACCATTATAACATTAAAAATAAATTTAATCAATAGTCTCAACAAAATCATATACAGATGTTTACTGATTATTGTCTAAACAAAGGTAAAAGAACTTTATTAGGGAATGCGTCTGTTAATGAAGTCTCAACTGTATTAAAAACTATTTTTCATGATGATGCAGTGTATTCCCACAGTGTTTGACTAATAACCAAACACAGTTTTTCTGCAAACTGTTAAATGTGTTTTATATCTATAACAAAACATTTCTGAGACATCGTTACTGTGGTTTCTGATTATTTATCTAGTTAGTACTGTGCAGTTATAAACAAGTGCTGGTTGGGGTTGTTGAAATGGGAGATAGTCCCTATCAATAAAGAGCATGGCACTGGCTGGTGGCATTTCGGGGTTCCATTCTCAGCTTTACCATAATACAGGTTGTGCAAGCCATTTAACATCTGTGTCTCAATTTTTCCATCTCAAATAGGGGAATACTTACCTACCACACAGAGGTTTAGAGACATAATTGTTTTTATAGTGCTTTCTGTCAGTCTAATTATCTATCTTAAGAATATCAAGTACCATAGTAACTAGGCACTTTGGGTAGCAGCCAATCAGGAACTGAAGCACCTAAGCCCAACTGGCTCCAGATGGCAGGTTCCCGTTCATGGACTGCAAGCAGAGATAGGCACCTCCCTGCAGCCTGGACTTAGGTGCCTACCACCATGAAAGGGATAGTGTTTAGCATATCCCTCTCATCATCATCACCCATTGGCTAACTTAGGCAGCTTCCTTCCTAGCATGCTAGGTTTTGTGGACCACATTCTTAGGTGCCTATCTCTCCCCATTCATTGTATGGGGACCCTAGGCACCTAACAAGCTTTGGGGATTGCTGGGGTGTTCCTGTGTCTCTCTAGGTGCCTAAAAGTTAGGTGCTGTGACACACAGCATTGCAACTCCTACGTCCCTTGTGGATCCCACCCACTGGGCCTAATTCTGCAAGGTGTTAAACTCCTAAGAGGCACTGAGTGCCTTCACCTCCCATTGCCTTCAAAACATCGTCTTTTCAGGCCAAATCAACCTTCCAAGACAAAGTTATAGTGGGTCTAAAATAAAGCTTTGCAAAGAAATCTGTTTTCAACCTTAGCTATGGAGAGTGGCTGCTGCCTCTCCATAATTCAAATGAAAACACCTTTGAATATATATAGCACCTTGCAAAAGGCCCAATTGTGCAAGAAACTGACTGTGCTCCTCCACCCAACTTGCTTTCAAAAGGCCAGTAAATACTTTCTGTTATATGTGCCTGTTTACATGTTCATAACTTACTGAACCTTCTTCCTCTGGGAAGAAGATCTCAAATTAGTTTCACACTGATGGAAAAAGAAACATGCAGGGTAAAAGGATGCCATCACCTGCCAAAAAAATGGTAAATCCCATCCAGAATCTTGAAAAAATATGGTGTGTGTGTATATATAAATAAAGATACAGGGTAAGAGTCAGTACTGTGGCATAAACCAGGCATGGGAGGGCAAACATGGCTTTAAGACTCCTTTGTACCACCAGAATCTGGGCAGCTCTGGGTACCTGCACAGCCCCTTGAGTACATGAGATCAGTGCCACATGGAGCAGGATCATGAACATGAGACTCCTGTATTGTGAAAATGCTGTACTGGGAAGCATTTAGGTCTGATTTTAAGCCTTTCCCTGAAAGGAAGTTTGATATGGATTTGATCTGACAAGACTTTTAAGTGTGTGCTTGTAGATCAAGCTCTCCCCTCTCCCCAGGTATAAGCCTGATATTTAACCTCTCAGAATATCCCAGGTGTTTTGGTGAAGATAAGTATAATCTGTGGTGACATCTAGGCTACACTGTGAGAGAACACTCCCTCAGGAAATATACAGAAAGTACCTGCCAGAAGACAAGTTCAGTGGCTTAAATATGCATTTATACTGTGTTAGGTGACTAAAATGATACTCAAAGAAGTGGTGAAACTAAACAGAATGGCCACCACTGGGAATAATTCATTTGAACAATTTTCCAGTGGTAGCTTTAAATAACCAGATCTTAAAGTTCATTGGCCTTCTGAAAATGTTGTCTTTGCAATTATTCAAGGCCAAAGCATAGCCAGTTTTTAAAACTAATCTTGCAAATATTCACGCTAAAGATCCTTCAAAATCACTGTTGTAACGATACTACTAGTTTGTTTTTAAGGCCATCCTTAAATAAACACTCTCGAGACTTCTTGCCTTTGAAAAAGAAACCTTCAAAAGATCAAGCCCTGGGAGCAGAGGGGCAATTAGGCCTTGACCAGAATCAGAAATGTTTTGCTTTCAACATTATCTGTGTTAGCAGCAGGTTTGACCTCTGTAGTGGTGGCACTTCTCATCAACTGTTTTGTCTGCCTCTTTTATGCTAGATGTGATGTCTCTGAACAAATGCCCCAAGGGACAGCCTGTAATAACCTTAGTCCCAGATTTGGACCTTAGCGTCCAAAATATGGGGGTTAGCATGAAAACCTCCAAGCTTAGTTACCAGCTTGGACCTGGTACCTGCTGCCACCACCCAAAAAATTAGAGTGTTTTGGGGCACTCTGGTCCCCCTGAAAAACCTTCCCTGGGGATCCCAAGACCCAAATCCCTTGAGTCTCACAACAAAGGGAAATAATCCTTTTTCCCTTCCCCCCTCCAGGTGCTCCTGGAGAGATACACAGACACAAGCTCTGTGAATCCAAACAGAGTGAATCTCCCTCTCTGTTCCCAATCCTGGAAACAAAAAGTACTTTCCTCTTCACCCAGAGGGAATGCAAAATCAGGCTAGCCACTTCAACACACACAGATCTCCCCTGATTTCTTCCTCCCACCAATTCCCTGGTGAGTACAGACTCAATTTCCCTGCAGTAAAGAAAAACTCCAACAGGTCTTAAAAGAAAGCTTTATATAAAAAAAGAAAGAAAAAATACAAATAGTCTCTCTGTATTAAGATGACACAATACAGGGCAATTTCTTAAAAGAATATTGAATAAACAGCCTTATTCAAAAAGAATACAAATCAAAGCACTCCAGCACTTATATTCATGCAAATACCAAAGAAAAGAAAACCATAGAACTTACTATCTGATCTCTTTGTCCTTACACTTAGAAACAGAAGACTAGAAAGTAGAGCTACTTCTCCAAAGCTCAGAGAAAAGCAGGCAGCCAGAAAACAAAGACCTTAGACACTCAATTCCCTCCACCCAAAGTTGAAAAAATCCGGTTTCCTGATTGGTCTTCTGGTCAGGTGCTTCAGGTGAAAGAGACATTAACCCTTAGCTATCTGTTTATGACACGCCCCCCAAATTGCAGACAGTGGGGAAGCTCACTGGCGGCGATTTCCTTCTAGAACTTGAAAATAAACAGATTAATACAACACATACACCTTTACATATACTCCTAAGTATATAACTAACAGACTTTTACATTTTAAGAACCCTTTTTAACTACTGAATTTTGGGAAACTCTCACGGGAGAGTGCATCAGCTACTTTGTTAGAAGCTCCTGTGATGTGTTGAATTTGAAAATCAAAATATTGGAGAGCCAAACTCCAACGAAGAAGTTTATTGTTGTTCCCCTTGGCAGTATGAAGCCACTGTAGTGCAGCATGGTCAGTTTGTAGTTGGAACCGCCGTCCCCAAACATATGGGCGTAGCTTTTCCAGGGCGTACACAATGGCATAGCATTCCTTTTGACTGACTGACCAGTGACTTTCCCTTTCAGACAGTTTGTTGCTGAGAAACACGACAGGATGGAAGTTGTGATCTGTTGCTTCCTGCATGAGCACTGCTCCTATACCACGCTCAGATGCATCCGTGGTTACTAGGAATGGCTTGTGAAAGTCCGGGGCCCTGAGCACAGGGTCAGACATGAGCGTTGCCTTAAGTTGGGTAAAGGCCTTTTGACACTCATCAGTCCACTTAACTGCATTTGGCTGGGTCTTTTTGGTCAGGTCGGTCAGTGGGGCAGCGATTTGGCTGTAGTGTGGTACAAATCGCCTGTAGTATCCGGCCAAGCCTAAGAAGGATTGGACCTGTTTGTTTGACCTTGGGACAGGCCACTTTTGGATAGCATCCACCTTGGCCTATAGGGGGTTTAACCTTTCAACCAGGCCATTGGTTTGATGGTGGTACGGGGTGGCAACCAAGTGATTCACCCCATGAGTTTTCCACAGTTTTTTCATGGTCCCTGCCAGGAAATTAGACCCTGAATTTGTAAGGATGTCGCAGGGCCAACCTACTCTGGCAAAGATGTTTGTTAGGGCCAGGCACACAGTGTTAGCCCTGGTGTTGCCTAGAGCGACTGCTTCTGGCCATCGGGTAGCAAAGTTTACTAAAGTCAGTACGTACTGCTTTTCTCTGGGCGTCTTTTTTGGGAAAGGGCCCAGAATATTCACAGCTACTTGCTGAAATGGGACCTTAATTATGGGGAGTGGCTGGAGAGGGGCCTTGACCTGGTCTTGAGGCTTTCCCACTCTTTGGCATACCTCACAAGACCGGACATACTTGGCAACATTTTTGCCCATCCCCTCCCAGTGGAAGGACTTCCCCAACCGGTCCTTGGTTCTGTTCACCCCAGCATGGCCACTGGGATGATCATGGGCTAAGCTTAAGAGCTTCTCCCGGTACTTAGTTGGAACCACCAACTGTTTTTGCGGCTGCCATTCTTTCCGGTGTCCACCAGAAAGAATTTTCTTGTATAAAAGTCCTTGGTCTATAACAAACCGGGATCGATTAGAAGAGCTGAGAGGCGGTGGGGTGCTCCGTGCCGCCGCCCAAGCTTTCTGTAGGCTGTCATCTGCTTCCTGCTTAGCCTGGAACTGTTCCCTTGAGGCTGGGGTCACCAGTTTTTCCTTAGACTGTGGACTTGGGCTTGGTCCCTCTGGAAGCGATGTAGGTGATGGGGTTGTTTCCGTTGCTGGTGTACCGCTTTCCGCTGGTGCACCTTTTGGGTATGGCTGTCTTGTGCTTCTGCCAGTTTTGGCTCGCTGGCGCCCTCTGGCGTTGAGTTTGAAGATGTAGTTGCACTTGCTGGTGCTGGTTGCTGTTCCAGTTCCGGGCCTGGGACTGGAGATGCTGTGGCTGTTTTAGTGGTAGGCATGGAATCCGGGTCCACTACCTTTGTCTGGGTTTTTGGTAACACAGACGGGGCCTCTGTGGACGGTTCAGGAACAGGAATGGGTCTGGAAGCTTGCCTGGTTTGGCTACGTGTAACCATTCCCACTCTCTTGGCCCGCCTCACCTGGTTGGCCAAGTCTTCCCCCAGTAGCATGGGGATAGGATAATTGTCATAGACTGCAAAAGTCCACATTCCTGACCAGCCTTTGTACTGGACAGGCAGTTGAGCTGTAGGCAAGTCTACAGCTTGTGACATGAAGGGGTAAATTGTAACTTTGGCCTTTGGGTTGATGAAATTGGGGTCAACGAAGGATTGGTGGATAGCTGACACTTGTGCCCCCGTGTCTTTCCACGCAGTAACCTTTTTTCCGCCCACTCTCAAATTTTTCCTTCGCTTCAAGGGTATTTGAGAGGCATCCGGGCCTGGGGATCTTTGGTGTGATGGTGGTGTAATGAATTGCACTCGCATGGTGTTCTTGGGACACTTGGCCTTGATATGTCCCAGTTCACTACACTTAAAGCATTTTCCATCTGATGGGTCACTGGGCCGAGGTGAGTTACTGGAGACTGGTGAGGTTGAAGGGTAGGGTATCTGTGGCTTTACTTGGGTGGTATGTGGGGTCTTTGGCTGTCCTTGGTTGTAGGGTTTATGGTTTGTGTGCCCCCTGGGGTAATCGTTCCCCTTGACAGTAGCTTTCTTGCTTTCTGCCAGTTTCATCCATTTGGCTCCAATCTCCCCCGCCTCAGCGATATTCTTGGGGTTTCCATCTTGTATGTACCGCGTGATGTCTTCAGGAACACCATCCAAGAACTGCTTCATTTGTATGAGGAGGTTCAGTTCTTCCAAGGTTTGAATGTTGTTTCCTGTTAGCCAGGCCTCATAGTTTTTTGCAATGCAGTAGGCGTGTTTGGGAAATGACTCCTCTGGTTTTCACTTTTGGTTTCTGAAACGCCGACGGGCATGATCTGGGGTTATCCCCATCCTGTATCTGGCCTTGGTTAGGAAAAGTTTATAGTCATTCATTTGGTGCTTAGGCATTTCAGCTGCCACCTCTGCTAAAGGTCCACTGAGCTGTGACCTCAATTCTACCATGTACTGGTCTTCGGGAATGCTGTACCCAAGACAGGCTCTTTCAAAATTTTCCAAGAAGGCCTCGGTGTCATCACCTGCCTTGTAGGTGGGAAATTTTCTGTGCTGTGGAGCAATATTTGGCGCCGGGTTGTTAGGGTTGGCTGGCACAGGCAGCCCAGCTTTTGCCAACTTCAGTTCATGTTTTCTCTGTTTTTCCTTCTCTTCATTCTCTTTTTGTTGTTTTTCCATTTTTCGGTGGTGGTTTTCCATTTCTCGGCGGTGGGCCACCTCTTCTTCTTCTAGTTTTCTTTTGTGTGCTGCCTCCTTGGCTGCCTCTTAGGCTGCCTGTTCTCTTTGGTAGGCTGCCTCTTTGATCTGTTCTTCTCTTTCTTTCATCTCCATCTCTTTTTGTTTTATTTCCAGTTGCTGTTTGTGTTTTTCCATCTCTTGCCTGTGTTCAGCTTCTTTGATTTGTTCTTCGGCGTCAATTTTTGCCTTAGAAGTCATGGTTCCTGTTTTCTTGTGTTGGGGTGCCCTCCGGTGTTTATCTTCTGAACTGCAGGTTCTCTGCCTCCTGAAGTCTGCCTAGCAACAGTGCTTTTTTCCTTTTCTCTTTCTAGCTAATGTTCAATGAAGGGAAACCAGAAAAACCACTTTATTTGCATGCCTATAAGTGCTGGTACTTGACTCCTAATGGGAGGGCTATTGTGTGCCAAAAGACTGTTAATAGTCCTTAACGACTTCTGCTTAACATGCAAGCCACAAACTGCCAGAGAGAGCAGAAAAAAAAAATTTCTCTCTGGTTCCCTTTTAAAACCAAACTGTTTCTCTCTGCTAAAAAGCCCTTAGCAGAGAAACGAAAAATATAATATTTCTACTGGCTTCTGGATTCTGTCTATATCCCACCGCTGCCACCATGTAATAACCTTAGTCCCAGATTTGGACCTTAGCGTCCAAAATATGGGGGTTAGCATGAAAACCTCCAAGCTTAGTTACCAGCTTGGACCTGGTACCTGCTGCCACCACCCAAAAAATTAGAGTGTTTTGGGGCACTCTGGTCCCCCTGAAAAACCTTCCCTGGGGATCCCAAGACCCAAATCCCTTGAGTCTCACAACAAAGGGAAATAATCCTTTTTCCCTTCCCCCCTCCAGGTGCTCCTGGAGAGATACACAGACACAAGCTCTGTGAATCCAAACAGAGTGAATCTCCCTCTCTGTTCCCAATCCTGGAAACAAAAAGTACTTTCCTCTTCACCCAGAGGGAATGCAAAATCAGGCTAGCCACTTCAACACACACAGATCTCCCCTGATTTCTTCCTCCCACCAATTCCCTGGTGAGTACAGACTCAATTTCCCTGCAGTAAAGAAAAACTCCAACAGGTCTTAAAAGAAAGCTTTATATAAAAAAAGAAAGAAAAAATACAAATAGTCTCTCTGTATTAAGATGACACAATACAGGGCAATTTCTTAAAAGAATATTGAATAAACAGCCTTATTCAAAAAGAATACAAATCAAAGCACTCCAGCACTTATATTCATGCAAATACCAAAGAAAAGAAAACCATAGAACTTACTATCTGATCTCTTTGTCCTTACACTTAGAAACAGAAGACTAGAAAGTAGAGCTACTTCTCCAAAGCTCAGAGAAAAGCAGGCAGCCAAAAAACAAAGACCTTAGACACTCAATTCCCTCCACCCAAAGTTGAAAAAATCCGGTTTCCTAATTGGTCTTCTGGTCAGGTGCTTCAGGTGAAAGAGACATTAACCCTTAGCTATCTGTTTATAACACAGCCTAACAGAGATTTAATGGACAAGTTTCTGACTACAGCTGGACTGGCAATGTCAGGCAGCAGGGGAACCAGAGAATATTCTTGGCACTCAATGCCTCACCTCCGTATTTGATATTTAGCATCACAACTTTGTGGTACTTCCCTTGAACAAAAATGCTTTCTTAACTACTATATTTCAAAGGTATTCAGGCCTTAGAAGCATTTTGTTGGGAATCATCAAATTCATATTCTTTGACCCAGGCCACCCACATGCAAGTGGGTTGCAACTGGCTGTCAGAGCTCTGATGACACATTTTCCATTTCTGGATTGTTCTGTTTCAACTTACTTTGTTCATTTACTTCTTGCTGTTGCTTGACTGTGACTGAGTTCAAAGTGAATATTGTGATAAAGATCTGTTGCAGAAGCAACATGTTCCATACTTGCCTTTCCCCTCTGCCCAAGAAAGGACATGACACACTGTTCTAGACCAGGAAATGTACAGCTTATTTGTAATGTCTTGACACCATGCTTCTTATAGTGCTATTTTCAGCCATGGAGTTTTCACGTAGGGTATGCCTACACTGCAGTCTCAGGTGAGAACTGCAGCACAGGTAGACATATCCATGCTAACTTTACCCATGCTAGCCATTTCTCTGACCTGTTTTCCATCACTATGTCTGATACTGCTGTAGGTACATCCACTACCTAGGGCATTCATTCACAGATCTGATGATATTTACTTGTGGCAAGAGGAACCACAGAATCGGTCTCGTAGTTATTAAATATTCTGCCCATATTTGAACCTTCTTCCATGGATGCGGAAGAAAAATGGCTACAGCGAATTCAGCGGACTCTACACAAACATTGACTGCTGAGATCTTCAGGTACGTTCTGTGTTTTGCACTTAAAGCAATATTTTTGGTTATACAGCATTGTCATACCATATATTCAGGAACAGAGAGCTAAAATGAATCCTCACTTCCCCATCAGTAGATACAGTACATGCTCACAGTACTGTTTCAATTGATTCTTATAGACTTGCTCTTGATTTCTGGAGGAAATATCTCAGTGCCCTTGTGGTTAACTGGAAGTTTCAAGGTTATTTTCCTGCCATACCACAGCATTGTCTTCCCTACCCTGAAAATGAGGCAATTCTGGGTAATATCACTTGAACTTTCTAGAACATCCATGAGATCCACTGGAACAAGTTTTCTTTGTGTATCCACCATGCACAATGCTCCCAGAATCCCTGGATACTCTTATCAGCATTAGAAAAGGTCTAGCTCCATAATATGTGGAAGTGAAAAGAGCACATACAGTATATGCAATCTAGCATGTAGAATCGTAAAATGAAAACACTGTTTTAATTGTGAAAATCTGAGTGAACCTCATTTTGCCCTGCTTGGGAAAGCATGCTCCAAATCTACAGGACGATATGACATCTATGGAACACATCAGAAAATTTCAGCATTTTCAAACACTTTGATACTATAAATTGTATTGGTATCACGTGGAATAGAGCCACTGAAGTTTGCATATATTAAGGAGTTAGCAATGGAAATTATACTCATTTAAAGCTTTGTAAAGTTTCCCTAATGACTTGTGAATTTCCTGTGCCTAAAATAAAAGTAGCCTCCCACTCTTCAGGTACTTTGCACATGTAACCTGGATCAGTTTTCCTTGTATCTGAGTTACTTACCAATCTTTTACAATTCTCTGAAGATCTGGCTGCAAACAAGGAATAGAGTAGTAGACAGTCTTCTGGACTCCCTGTTGCCTGTCCCCCACACCACCACTCCTAAGTATATTAATCCCTTTAAAAATTATTAGTAAGATGGCTGTCTACCTAATAGAAGCTCTCCTTTTTCTCTCCTGCTTGGTCTAAAGTATACTTTCAGTTACTGACTTGGGATAGGATAAAGGAATAGGAGAAGCTAGTGACTTCTGTGAAAAAGTGTTAGTCACAGACTCAGACTTGGAGTCCTTCCTTTTCTGAATACTCTAATTTTGAACAAAAGTGTTTGCAGAACTCAAGTAGATAAGGCTTTTCATCCATTCCCTCCTAGATCTAAAAGTTAAGGTGGGGATGGATGGAGTGAACCTAATGGAACTAGAGGCTTTCTGTAAGCAGCACATTCATTGAATAACCTGTATTTCTTAACACTTTTCAGACACACTTAAGATCAGACATACAAATTTCTCTCTTCTCTTGAATTCCACCAGAGAAATCAAGACAAAAGTGCAAGTACCACTAAAGCCAAACCCCAGGAAGGGAGTTTGGAAGTAATTCTGGGCCTGTGGGCCAGATTCATTCCTTTGCCAGCACTAACTTGCACAGGGACCTAGAGGAAGCTGCTTATGATTCCCCTGTTCTGCAAAGATGCAGCCTGTGAAAGGTAGCTGGGGCTACCTTAAATTGTGCTTCCTCCGTCACAACTCTTATGGGGCTAAAAGCAATGGGGAATTGCTGGGTTGTAGATCCACTTCAGCCAGGCCTCCTCCTACTCAGAGGTAACAGAGGTGTTGCAGAAGTGGCAGAGTTGGAGCAGGGCTGGATCTGAACGGCGGGGGGAGTGGAGTTTCAGTGTAGTGGGGGAGGTGAACTAGTGTGACTGCAACGCAGGGATGAATTATTCCTATTGTGTGATTTGCCGATGATGGAGTAAGGACCCAGTCCATTCACACAGACCACTCTGAAGTCAGCCTATATACACATCTGACTCTTTAGAACACTTTTATTTCCACTAAAAAAACAACTTTCTTTGCTTTATTTTTGCCAGTTCAGGTTATTTTTACCTTTCTCACCAGCCAAATTTCCTGTTAAATTAATGGTGACCCATGCTGACAAGTTCTCTTCTTGTTTTAGTTACCAGAAGGAATCAAATAGAATGAAGATTCCATGAAATTCACAGACAAGACTGAAGATGAACAAGCTCAAATCCTCTAATGATCAATATTGTTAATCTTTATGACCAGGGAAATCAAGCCCATTTCCTGATTTAAACAAATTCTGCAGCTCACCTCTTGTGCTCTCACCTCCTCCCCATGGAATTTTGAAATAAAAGGTGGCATTATATTGCAAAACTATTCCATTTCTCTAGCATCATCATTTATCTTTTTTACTTAGAGTAATTCTATTTGCTTTCTACAAATGAAAGGAAACAACAACAATTATATACATTTAGGCATGTTTTATTTTATACTTTCACCGCAGATTTTGGTTTGTAAACACAGATAAGTTACCAGTTCTGTCTCTTCTTTCATGGTGACAATAACTGAGAAATACATTTAAAAATGCATTACCTGAGTTAAAAAGAGAGATTTTTGTGTCCTTACCTTACAATCATTTACAGTAATGTTCACAGAAGGAATACAAAAAGGAATATTTTCCAAAATAAGACAGTCTCCTTTTTACTATAAAGTTATAGAAAAATACCAAAACACGCTAGGATGATTAGCCTTGATCTGAAATGCCTGCATATCATTTACCTGAAACGAATTAATACACAGGAGAAGTGCAAACTGCATTAATCCTGCAGTAACAAAATATCAACATTGTCATGAACACCTTGTAAAAGTAACTCTCCTGGGTAAGTAACAATCTTCCTTCGTTTTGCAGCCTTAAGAGTGCCCACTAGGGCTTCAAAGAGGTTGGCACATTTTTCATCAGCAAAGAGCACACCAAACTTCACACTCAGCTTTCCATCAGCATCTAAACCAGAGATAGGAGTGTTACAACACATGCAGATTGTCCTTCAGTTGGAGGAATATTTGAAATACAGTCAAAACACAACAGGAGACTTGGTTTGTATTTCCAGCTCAGTCAATGATCTTTTGTGTGACCTTGGCCAAGCCACTTCATCACTCTGATACTTACCTTTCTTTGTAAAGTGGGGATCTATGGATGAAAAGCACTATAAGAAATTATGATTGGAGCTGTAGAAATTGATTTGTTTTAAAATAGTTTCTTGTGCTGGTTAACATTTAAAGTCCAAATTGAAAAGCTAATGTGTCCCTCCTTGTCTCACAAAAATAGCTCTCTTGAAGTGGTGCAAATTAATTTAAAAAACAATCACTCAATCTACGTTCTCTCTAACAAGCAGTATAAACAGAATTTAATTAGGAGGGTTTTTTATTAAAATAAATAGAAATAAACAGTTACACTTTCATAAAGCTGGAATAACAAATTAGCAAACCAGATCCTAGTTGCACACATTTCTTATTTTATCATTATAGACACTTTTTTTTAAAATGTAGAGTTCTAAGAACGTTAAATGCAATATATTGCAGTGAAAAGAATAGTCTTTGTTCTAAGCAAGTTCATGGAATTTGGAAATGATTTTCAAAGACATTGAGCAACCACCTACAATAGCACTCTTCCCTTGCACCATAGAATCATAGGACTGCAAGGGACCTCGAGAGGTCATCTAGTCTAGTCCCCTGCATTTGTAGCAGGACTTAAGTATTATCTAGACAAGTGGTTCTTAACCAGGAGTCCGGAGCCCCCTGGGGGCCGTGGGCAAGTTTCAGGAGGGCCGCCAAGCAGGGCCAGTGTTAGACTCGCTGGGGCCCAGGGCAGAAAGCCAAAGCCTCACCACATGGGGCTGAAGTCCAGGGCCTAAGCCCTGCCACCCAAAGCTGAAGCCAAACTTAGCTTCACGGGGGCCCTTGTGGCATGGGGCCCAAGGCAATTGCCCTGACTGATACCCCAATATCGGTGCTGGCTTTTATATGCCGAAAATCAGTTGTTGTGACACAGGTGGACCGAGGAATTTTTGTATCATGTTGGGGGGGCCTCAGGAAGAAAAAGGTTGAGAACCCCTAATCTAGACCATCCCTGACAGGTGTTTATCTAACCTGTTCTTAAAAATCTCTAATGATGGAGATTCCACAACCTCCCTAGTCAATTTATTCCAGTGCTTAAACACCCTGACAGGAACTTTTTCCTAATGTCCAACCTAAACCACCGTTGCTGCAATTTAAGCCCATTGCTTCTTGTCCTATCCTCAGAGGTTAACAAAAACAATTTTTCTCCCTTCTCCTTGTGTGCTTATGTACTTGAAAACTGTTATCATGTCCCCTCTCAGTCTTCTCTTTTCCAGACTAAACAAACCCAATTTTTTTCAATCTTCCCTCATAGGTCATGTTTTCTCAGGGGTGAAAGTAACTTACAGAACTTACTGCTACTGCCGGAGTCCTGAGGGGAGCATGGCCTCATCCAGAAGAGGCGTGGCCTCTCAAGATTTAAAGGCCCTGGGGTACCAGCTGTGGCTGGGAGACCCAGAGCCTTTAAATCAACCAGGGATCCCAGCTGCAGAGGTGGCTGGGAGCCCCGCGGGGCTCAGGGGCAAATTAAAGGGCCTGGTGCTCCAGCCGCCAGGGGGAACGCTCAGCTTTGCCGGGGGATTTAAAAGTCCCAGAGCTCCTGCCACTGAGGGAAGCCCAGAGCCCTTTAAATCCTGGCCCCAGCCCAGCCGCCAGAGCCGTGGCCGGGATTTAAAGGGCTCTGGGCTGCCCACAGCCATGGGGAGCTCTGAACCCTTTAAATCCCAGCCGCGGCCAGGATTCAAAGGGCTCTGGGCTGCCTGCAGCCGCAGGGAGCTCTGAGCCCTTTAAATACCAGCCACGGCCGGGATTCAAAGGGCTCTGGGCTGCCCGCAGCGGCGGGGAGCTCTGAGTCCTTTAAATCCCAGCCACAGCTGGGATTTAAAGGGCTCTGGGCTGCCTGCAGCCACGGGGAGCTTTGAGCCCTTTAAATCCCCAGCCCAGCCGCTGGAGCCACAGCCGGGATTCAAAGGGCTCTGGGCTGCCCGCAGCGGCGGGAAGCTCTGAGTCCTTTAAATCTCAGCCGCAGCCAGGATTTAAAGGGCTCAGGGCTGCCTGCAGCCGTGGGGAGCTCTGAGCTCTTTAAATCCCAGCCCTAGCCCGGCCGCCGGAGCCACGGCCGGGATTTAAAGGGCTCTGGGCTGCCCGCAGCTGCCCAGAGCCCTTTCAATCCCTGCCATGGAAGTCGATGCGGTCCAGCACGGCGTACTGGCTCTTGCCGGTACGCCAGACTGGACCGGCTTTCTTTCAGCTGTGTGTTTTCTAGACGTCTAATCTTTTTTGTTGCTTTTCTCTGGACTTTCTCCAATTTGTCCACATCTTTCCTGAAATGTGGTGCCCAGAACTGGACACAATACTGCAGATGAAGCCTCATCAGCACAAAAAAATTACTTCTCGTGTCTTGCTTACAACACTCCTGCTACTACATCCCAGAATGATGTTTGCTTTTTTTGCAAGTGTTTCACTGTTGACTCATATTTAGCTTGTGATCCACTATGACCCCCAGATCTCTTTCCGCAGTGCTCCTTCCTAGGCAGTCATTTCCCATTTTGTATGTGTGCAACTGATTGTTCCTTCCTAAATGGATTACTTTGCATTTGTCCTTATTGAATTTCATCCTATTTACTTCAGACCATTTCTCCAGTTTGTCCAGATCATTTGGAATGTTAATACTATCTTCCAAAGCACTTGCAACCCCTTCCATCTTGGTATTGTCTGCAAACTTTATAATAGTACTCTCTATGCCATTATCATGCTGAATCAATACTTCAGTATTCACTTCAAAGGAAAGAGTGCTATTTCCTATAGTACCTGGGCTGACACTGGAAGACTCCCATCCAGCTAATGACCAAGGGTAAAATCCTGGCCCCACTGAAGTCAATGGGAGTTTTGCCATTGATTTTAATGGAGCCAGGATTTCATTCCAAGACCCTCAACCTGGATTGATTTATGCATGTATTTAACTTCATGCATAAGAGTAGTCCCTCTTATGCAACATGGGTAGTTCCATTGAAGTCAAAGTTAAACCTATATGTAGTCTTTGAAGAACTGGGGCCCAGGCCTTCTTGGCTGATGAGTCATTTCACGTTCACAAGTTGACATGGTAAGGCTAGACCTGTGTGTTCAGTGAGATTACAGTACTTACTTTTGGTCCCCAGCCGCCGAATCTCCTCAACTAAGAGGTTAATTTCATGTTCCACATTCATTGTAGTCTACAAATAAAGTAAATGTACATTTAGAGAGATATAAAGTATTAAGACCAATCCCTGCAATTTCTTTTAACTCATCTGATCTGATCTTTGCTTATAGATCTCCAGTGTTGTCAACTCTCATACTTTTATCATGACTCTCAAAATATTGACGTTTCACTCAAAGTCCCAGATTTTGGAGATGTGATTATGTGACAAGCGGGTTTCAGTATTAAAAACAGTTGGTTTCTAGATCTCATGGTTTCAGAGGAAAGCTTGAAAATGTGACACAAATGCGCTCTGTAGGCTCAAAGCCTAGAAGCCAATAAAAAAGAACCTCAAATGTATTACTTTTTTAAAATCTCATTATCTTTAGGGAGCAAGTCCTGATTTTTGAACATCTGGGCTTGACACCATTGTATATCTTTGTATACTGGTGACTATTTCACCAGCCCAAGAAAGAGTCAGTGCCACACCTTGAGTCCATTTCAGGCCCTTGCCTCCAGGCACAATTTATTATTCATACACCAACCTTGAAACAAAGCAATTTATCTGACCAACTTCAGCCCCAGGAGCTTTTTCCTTGCCTGTCTCAGCCAGCTGCCCTTGAAAGATGACACATCCTTTCCTTAAATCCCCTGCTAGATCATGTGACAGGCAGGTAGCCCTTAAAATTTTCCTGACTGTTTTACCCTGTCAGTCTTCCCTGCCTCCTGCCAACCTCTCATCTTTCTGCCCGCAACATGGCATCAGTGCAGAGTCTCAGCACCTTACTTTGGGCCCACAGTCATGCATTTGTAGTCTGTAATATATTATCAAGGCATTCTAATGTGAAATGCAGGCAAAGACTTAATAGCTGTGCCTGCCTTAAAAAGGGTTTCCCCCCTAAAATTTCCCACAATTACTATAGCTAGTGCAGCTCCACCAGTGGGAGCAACCTTGTGAGCACTCTAGAAAAGGCTCCAGGCAGTCACTGGTGTTTTCAGTTCCACAGGCCAGATCATCAAGTGGTATAAATTATTGTTGTTCTATTGAAGTCAATGGAGCTAAGCCAATTTACTTGAGTTGAGGATCTGACCCAAACTAATCTAATCCTGCTCAGAGCAGGTTTACACAACATGGGGGGTTAAAAGGCCAGTGATCACTGGTACTTTAGCTGCACTGGTATTATCACCTTACCATTGCCAGTGAACTGAACTGGTTTTAGCAGTGCTGGGAAATGTTAGACAAATGCCCTATCTCAATGATGCCAATATTTACTTTAATTCACAGTGATCCCAAAGAAGTATTAAAAGACAAAATTTGCCTCTGGATATGTTTTGTAAGACTCTCTTGGCCCACTGAAATGCAACTTCCTTTGCCATGAAATATGGCAACAATCAATGCTATACAATAGTTTAGGGCAGGAAGTGAAGAATAACTTATTTGGTAAACAGACTGTAATTACCCAAATTGTTATTTGGCCAAAATACCAGGGTTAATAACCCTGTGCTTTTGAAAAATGGCATGGGATTTAAAATGTGCACAAATTTTCAGGGTCTCTTGCACCCCATTTAAAAGGCAGTGGCAATACAACCTTGCACCATGCTGATATATTACTTGATGCAGAGGACCACCTACTAAATCGACATCATTTCTTGGGGCACTGAGCATTTCCTAGACAGTCACCACCAACAAATTAAGTAGGTTTGACCCTGCTGAGTCGGTAATAGTTGAAAAGATCACAATGTAGTGTAGTATGATGTACATCAACAACCAAGTACGAAGAAACCTGACTGGGCAAGTGCGATAAGGGTTATTTTGAGATGAAAACTGCACATCTCACTAGAATCTGACACCTTGAATGGATCCAGTGGACATGGCCAGTTCCTGGAAGATAGATGGGGACCGTTGCCTCTCTGCCAAGAATGGCATGGAAGTACTTTATATGCTAAAACTCCAGAACTTTTATGGGAAATGCTTAACCTTTTTGACTGCGTCCTATCAAATCAGAGGACAGTGATGGTCAGAATAGGTTTTATTATTTTATTATTTAACAGATTTGTTCCATGTGTATACTAAGAGTGAGATGAACTCTCTTTTGACCTGACAACAGTAAGTTTTTACTACTTTTAAACTCCTGTTAGCCCAGCAAAGCAAATTCCACTATGGAAGCATGGATGGGGTTCTTCTCTCTCTCTGTCATGCACCGAAAGAATCTTTAGCTTAGTTCCACTTTTAGATCCTTTATTACACGTGCAAAAGCAAGGGACAAAATGTGACTTTCAAACCCCAGATTCAGTTTGAAAACTTGGTATCTAGAAAAAAATAATCTTTGTTCATATAAAGTGAACAAGTTTGGCATGGAGTCATTGAGACAATAAACATGGGAGGCACCCCGTTATGCTAGTTTTTCAGTGTTATCTAACTCCTTCCTCTTGTGTTAAAAGTTTATTAGAAAAGCCAGCTCCACCAACTTCGCGGCTTTATAGGAAGCTAGGCTCCTCACATGTGCATGGGTTAAGGGGATTTGGCACACACAACCTCTTCCAGCCTACTTTTCCTCCCTAAAACATGATAATATGACTGATCATGAATATGCAAGTGGATATTAGCAAAGGCTGAACAATATTCCAACAGCAGATGCTGCACTGCTACCACCTCTTCAAAACATGTTTAAAATAAAATGGCAACATATCAAAGTTCTAATTATATTAGCTGATGGAGCAAATGAATTCTTCAAACTTAATGTTCCATTTTTTTTTAATTTAAAGTAATGACAAAGTGCTTTGCATTGTACAAGACACAGAAGACAACATACCCCAAGTCTCAAGGAGCTTACAGCCTAAGAGCTGATCCTTCAAACATTACCAAGTGTTGTGCTTGCTACTTTAAGTAGTTTCCTTGACTGAGTTTGAACTACTTCTTTATGCAAAATTCCCATGAAAAGTCAAAGGAGATTGTATAAGGTGTGCATAACTGGAAGAATGGACACAAAGTTATTATTTTAAGCAATACTTAGATATTATTCACTTTACTTTGGAATAAATTCTCCATGCCAAATGTCAAAGCAAATGTCAGCTCTAACATTTATTACACTAGCGCTGTGTGTGGCATCCAATATGATTTTCACCTGGTATTAGGAAAACAAAATTTCACTTTGCATCCTGGAAATTTGCCTAGCAGAAGAGTGTAATATTATTTTGCCTGCACACCTGGAAATATCTTGTCAGTGCCTCTCTGTGCCTCAGTTTTCCCATCCGTAAAATAGGGATAATGATACTTACCTCCTTCGTATAGTTCTTTGAGATCGACTGATGAAAAACACTGTAGAAAAACTAGGTTTCATTATTGTAATCACTTGTACATTGTTTTTATCACCAAATATATGTCTAAAGTATCTGATGTTACAGCTACTCAGTGTAATGCTATATTAGATTAAAAGCCTAAACCTGTTCCCACTGAAGTGGGAATGTGCACTACACTTTCAGTTAACTTCAGTAGAATCAGGATTGGACCTACATGGTCAAGCTTTATGATGTTTGTATTTACTTAGATATGCTGGTGTAAGGTTTATGACTACTGCTCATCTAGTGCTAAAACTATTACAATTCAACGGCAAAAATGTATGTTAACTCAGAGTTAAGGTTGCATAGTGATAGGTCGTCCCCTGGCAGAACACTCAATTAAGCAAACTCAAACTTCTGAAAACCAAGAAATGCACAGTTAAGGTTGCCAATGCAAACTTAATCTCTTTCCGCACTGCCCCGGTGTGCCCTGTTAACACCCATACATTTACTCTGCTAATCCCACAGTTGCTGAAATATTTGCGTTTTGCTCAACTCAACTTTCTGCAAAAGGACGACAAAGCACCAACTGAAGGACAGCTATGTTACCGTGGAATAGTGTTCCTGGTCGTGTTTCAGAATAGTTGGATGGTGGAGCTTGTGGCAGGACACGTGAGAAAAATCACAGGAGTGGTTTTTGTTCCAAAATACTGACCGTTTTAGGTTTGAGAGAAAGATCCTCTGAACCTTTTTCAACAGATGTGCCCCAGAGGTGTCAGAACTTGTTTTTTTCATTGTCATACAGTACACCTTTTCTGGTCAGCCACAAACCCTCCCATTTCCTATTTAATGTTCTTCCAACGCTTCTTTCAGAGAAAATTATTACAGCTTCGGGACACAAATCTTTGATGCAGTCCCAATCTACTCACTTACATTTTATGAGGTGTATACCAGGAATAAGGCACAGATCATTTCTACCAGAGTGAATCATCATAATGTCTGGTAGATCACAACCTCTTACGTCACTGGTTAGATGCTGCAGAGTGAGCAAAAGATAATGCCAGTTCAGGACACCTCTCTCCATCTAATCTATCTGTAATCAGCAATCTTCATGTCTTAGTGTCATTCCTTGCTCTCACAGACACTTTTGCCACCTCATGATCCACCGAGAATCCACATATGGGCAAGCCTGTCAGCACACACATTTCTATAAATTCTTTTCCCTCAGCAATCAAGTTACCTGTAGTGTCAGTTCCAAACCTCCACACTATGTATCTTTGAAAACACCATATTAATTTGCCCCAAGATCAGGAAGTAGCCACTTGCCCATCCCTACACACACACTTCCCAAGAGCAAGTAAAACACAGATTTTCTCAAACAATCAACCCAAAGCTCATCTACTGCCCATCCTCATTTCCCATCCCCTCCAGAGCCACAACCACTCTTCCTGTGGCTATCCCGTCATCCCCTCATAGACCCCCAACAAAGTTCTCTGGCTTGTTCCCACCTGATATAATCAAAATTCTGGTTACTCTGGCTACTGCCTATTCTGCTGTGTTCACAGTAAACCTCCCCATAAAATAAAAACACATTATAAAAGAGACAACTTGTAGCAAGCAACATGAAGTATTACATCTGAAGGTATACATGAGGTGCATACAGGCATAAAGGATCAGATACTGCCTTGGGTAAAACTCAACAGACTGAAACCATTTTGACATGCATTACATCAATAATTTGATCTTTAGCTCTGAGCAAGAGACCCCACCTAGAAACTTTTTGAAAAATAGCAATTTTTTTCAGGGCTTATATCTTTGCAACCCATAGCTCAAATGACCCCAAACTTGGGTCACTAACTCTACCCTGCACCCTGCTGAGGCACTAAATTTCAAAGAAATACAGCTAAGCCTGTCAGTTTTTAGCGGACTTAGAAAGGTCACCTGTTAAACTGAAGTCGTGATGCAACCTCAAGTAGAGTGGCAATACTGCACCATTATAAAAACAGAGAAGTCCCTGCCCCAAAGAGCTTATAGTCAAATGGAACTGGTGGATGTGTGAGGGGTTTGCACATGGGTTGAGGTGCATGGGTCAAACTGGGGGGTATTGGCGGGGTTGGGATGCACTGGCAGAGCTGGGGGGGCAGGAAGGTTGGGGTGCACTGGCAGAGCTGTGGGGTGCAGGGGGTTGGGATGCATTAGCAGAGCTGTGGGGTGCAGGAAGGTTGGGGTGCATGGGTCAAACTGTGGGGGGATTGGGATGCACTGGCAGAGCTGCAAGTGCAGGGATGGGGTGCACAAGCAGAGCTGGGGGGGTGCAATGACTCCCTCACCTCTCTTCCCTCCTCTACCACACATTCTCCTAAGCCCACTTCTTTTGCTGCAGCCCCAAACCGCTCTCCCCTTGTTTCTCCAATCTTCCACCCTCTAATACCACTTCCCTCTCCTCTAATTTTTTCCCCAAAATACTTTGATTACATTCCCCCACCCCCAAATAAAATTGCCACCCATGACTGACAAATTGCAGCAACCTCGGGCCACTCAGTGCATAACTCCTTTTGTCTCAGGTAGGGGCTTGTCATTAATTTATGCTTAGTTATACTAATTGAAGGCTGAGTTCACCGCTATCAATCTCAATGAGGTATGTCATTCACCCAGTCTTTACTAGCTCTCAGTTTAACAGTACAAGGTGGCAGAGGGAATCTGGGGTTTAGAGGTGTGCGTGGAGAGGACTGTAACTAAGGAACCTCTCAGTCAAATGACTCAAATTTGCATCACTAATACTACCCAGTGCCCCCTGAGGCACACCAAATTTCCAAGCAAGCTGATTAACCAATCGGATTTTAGAGCACTAGTAAGCCTCGAGCTTTAAAGCATATAAAACAGCAGGAATGGAAACAGGTCTAGTCATTTTTCTTATTGGTGTAGGCCTACTTTAAAAAATGTACATGAAATAACACTCTCAATTTAGGTCCCCCAAAGATTTAGTGGGGGCCATGCACTACCTTGGGTAAAACCTGACAGACTGAGACCATCTTGACGAGGGTGACCAGATGTCCCAATTTTTATAAGGACAGTCCTGATATTTGGGGCTTTTTTTTATATGGGCTCCTATTACCCCCTCACCCCATCCCGATTTTTCACAGTTGCTATCGTCACCCACATCAGCAGTTTGATCCAAAAGACTGTGCAAAAGACCAAACAAAAACACCTCAAACACACACACCACATGGAAACTTTCTGAAACATTGCTATTTATTTCAAGACAGGTCTCTGGAACACCACGCTCAAATGACCCTAAATTTGTATCATTAACCCTACCCTGCAACTTCTCGAGGCACACCAAATTTCAAAGGAATCTGACTAAGCATGTCATTTATAGAGGACTTAGAAAGATCCATCTTTAAACAGAAATCATGATGCAACCTTAACTATAGTGGCACCACTGCAGCACCATGATAATGCCAAAGTTCCAATGCTGCTTGAAGATCTGCTAGCATGAACTGTGTTTCCTCACTGAATCCCACTGAAGTCAATAGAACTCATGAGTGCAAGGGACCTTGTTAGAAGATTCTGTTACAGGATCAGAGTGTAAGATGTCTATTTCAAGAGACCATCCCTTTGAGCAAAATTTTTAAACATAACAATTCAAAAGAAAGTATACCGAGAATGCAGTAAAATGATTTCTTTTTCTGACCAACCTGTCTGCTGACCTTTAAACTCAAGGCTGTGAGATCTGCCAACTCACATGAGGCAAAGATTTCTTTTGAGTGTGGTTGTAAATGGCTCATTGAAACACAAGCAGAAAAGCTCTTCCCCCAAAGGAGATGCTTCAAAAACGGCTAAAAACCCTCTCCAAATGAGTAAGACTTGGCAGGGAACTTTGGTGGTCTTACAAATTTGTCAATTTAGTTTTAAACACACATGCATTTGGTCCCTGTTTGTGTTTAAAGGGCCGTAAGTACATTCTTTTGCATTAGCTTAGTGCTCAGTAAATAATAGGTCTGCATGTGGAGAATGACTAACTTCCTTCCTGATATATACCACACACCCTATTTGGTCATGGTGCCTCTCTTGGAGTAGCGTAGGGCAATCGAGTATAGGCACTAGCCATACTACATCCCGTTCGCTTTGCCTTCCTGCTGCCTCCAGATTCCGCTCTCTCTTGCATAGTCCCTCCTATGCATAATTACCAACAAACCGCGTTTGTCTCCCGCCTCGCAAGGCAGCATGTATCAGCAATGCAATAAAGCAGCCGGTGGGAGGCCAGGGGGTGCGGGGCGTGGAGAGTAGGACCCGGTGGGGTTGTAACAAGCCAAGGCAACAGCAGCGCCCCAAAGCACAGACCCGGAGGGGACACAGTGACCGCACATTCCTTTGCCCTCGTCTGGAAACAGCCTCGTGGACTTTGAACCCCGACGCTGCGGACCGGCTCTGCTGCCTTACAGTGCGCTCGCGGGCAGCCCCTCTGCTCCATCCCGGCGCGGTAGGGAGGGCAGAGGAATGTGGCCTCCCCGGAGCTGGGACTGAGCGTGCGACTGGCACAGCAGGTTGATCCTGTGCAGTGCGGTGTCACATGGGTCCCGGGTGCGGAAGCGCTGCCCGCAGGGCGCTGCCAGCCCCTTTCACTGCCGCGGGCTCCCCCGGGAACAGAGACATCGGCGCGCTGTGCTCCGGCCCCCAGAGACTCCACAGCCCCTGCCCCGCCAGCGGGCTCCCTTGGCGCGGCTCTGCAGTCACTCAGCGGCCGCGGGCGGGGAAGGCTCGGTGCGCAAAGCCCAGCCCCCTGCCCCTCCTCCCCGGGCACAGTGCCCCCCGCGGCCTGGGGCGCTGGGCAGGTTCCGCTCACCTGGTTATCTGCCGGCCCGGCGGCTTTTCGTGCCGTAATCAGAAGGGAGCCCTCTTGGAGCGGCCTGAGATGCTGAGTGCAGGAGGAGGAAGTGGTGGCTGGGGGAGGGAGGCAGAGAGAGCCGCAACAAGTATATTTCAAATACAGGGAGAAAGTGCCGCCCACATGAATGGGGAAGCCTATGAGGATGGCGGGGGGGGGGGGACATGGGGAAAGAGAGGGATTCAACACAGAGTCTGCCTTTGTACAGTCCCAGCTCAAGAGGTCATGCAGGGGCTATTGCTCCCCCCAGCAGCCTCTCTCCCTGATCTTTTTGTTGTCTGCTGCAGGAGATTCCCCCCCAAGGTGACTTCCAGGACAGGAGGTTTAAGCACAGTGCTACCAGGACGCCAGGTCTGAGACTTGTAGGACAAACTAAATCATCCATCCCCATGCGCGTTTAACATCAAACTTTCAAGCAGCAGCTACAAAACCAAGTGGGGAGGGGGTCAGGATACAATGACAACAAAAGGGATAGGATGACTTAAATCACGTTTTTTTGTTCTTTCTTGACAGGCATTTATTTATTCTGTAATATATTTTCTATGTTGCCTTGGTGTAGGATTTCCTTTACTTCACCACTGCACTTGCACCATCACTGGACCCCATAACACACAGAGCTGTCAGCCAGACACTGCTAGGTGAATTAACTCAGCCGTTGAAAGGGATGTCAGAAACATCAACTCCAGGCAAGTCTCTAAGCTCTCCCATTGTGCAGGGATTTTTTTTATGTTGGTATTTTTTATTAACTTGCCATCCACTTTTCTGTGGACGGAGAGGCAATTTTTAGCTAGAGCTGGTCAGGAAAATAATGTAATATTTTCTGCACAAACTCACGGAACTTTGCATTCATAAGCTGACAGATAAGCCCTAACAAAATGAAATATTATTATTTATATAGCATCCAAAGGTGTGTTGTGCTTTACAGACATAAGAACCCAAGTCAGTGCTCCCAAAGAACTTACAGTCTGCTTAAGCAATCCGCAGGCAAAGAAGAAGGGATACAAAGCAAGATTTCCTGTCTCAGCCACGGTGTGCTATCGAAAATGTAACTTTTTCCCTTCTCTTCGTACATTTGGAGAAATAAAGATTTGTTTTGTGTGCAGTCCTCCAACATTGTGAAAAATTTATTGAGTTTGGACCAAAAGCCACAGATGGTTGCCCGGGCCTCTGCTTATCTATCAGTTTGTTCTACTAGATATGAAAATAGATATGATTCATAGATTTTAGGGCCAGCAGGGACCAATATGATCATGTAGTCTGACCCCCTGCATAATGTTGGCCATAGAACATCACCTAGCAATTTCTGCACAAAGCTAATAACTAAGGCTATGTTTTAGTCATGAGTATTTTTAGTAGAAGTCATGGACAGGTAAAAAAAATTCACCGCCCATGACCTTCCATGACTTGTACTATATACCCCTAAAACTTGCGTGATCTAAGGGGAGAGGCGGTCCCGGGGCGCCATGTGTGCCCACACCCTGCTGCTGCTGGGGCTGGGGGTGCAGTGGCCTGAGACTGCCCTAGCAGCAGCCAGTGCTGCTGGCCCAGGAACTGCCCGAGCTGCTCAGGCAGCCCCTGGCCCAGCCGCACCAACCACTGCAGAAGTCACAGAGGTCCCAGAAGGTCACGGAATCCGTGACCTTCTGGGTCCTCCGTAACAAACTCACAGCCTTACTCAATTTCTGTTTGAGCTGTAACATCTTTTAAACAGATACTCACGCTTGCTTTCAAGGCTTCAAGTAACGGAGAATCTGCCACATCCCTAAGATAGGTCGCTAACATAATGGAAAAGTAGAACATCATTTCCACAAAGAACAAAGAAAACGTACTGGCTGCAGATCTGAGAAACAGACTGACAGCAAGTCAGTGATATCTCAGAGATGTGATGGAGGCAAGCAAGAATCTAGAGATTGTTGCAGTTGGAAATAGAGGAATTATATTGTTGGTTGGGCCACATCAGTCTCTCAGGAAAATAGCATTTATAAAGTTTTTTCAGCTGAGAAATCAGAACAAGAATATTCTGAAGTTGCAGTTTCACCTTGAAATAGAAAATTTATATGAGCTTTTAAAGTGATTGCTCCACTGTCACTGCTACCTTAGCCTGGATTGCAGCCCAATAGCCTGATCATAGGTTGGGGGTTGGATTTTGTCCCTCTCTTCTACTATGCAGGAGACTCGCACAAAGCCAATTACTTTGGCTTTATGCTAGTTCCAGAAGATCATCTTTCTTTATGCTCCTGCACCCTGAGGTGCATAGGGCATCCAACAATTTCCCACAGTTATTTCAGTTTTATGATGATCTGTAAGGCTTCTGATTGTCTTATTGATGGATTTGGCTTCTTTCTCTATTGTGCTGCATAATGTTGTTCTAGGTCACCCTCTTTGTCTCTTTGCAGGTGGTGACCCTATTATCACGTGTTGTGGAAGTCGTGTTGGTGGCATCCTTAAAGTGTATCCTAAATATTTCCACTGTCTTCTTACTTACATAAGTTACATAAGAATGGCTATGCTAGGTCAGACCAAAGGTCCATCTAGTCCAGTATCCTGTCTTCTGAGAGTGGTCAATGCCAGGTGCTTCAGAGGGAATGAACAGATAAGGTAATCTAGTTATCAAGTGATCCATCCCCTGTCACCCATTCTCAGCTGCTGGCAAACAGAAGCTAGGGGCACCATCTGTGGCTATTAGCCACTGATCGACCTATCCTCCATGAATTCATCTAGTTCTTTTTTTAAGATCCCTTTTTTTTTTTGAAGATGCTTTTTGAAGATTACTGATGCTTTAAGCTGATTTCCTCTCCTTAGAATTTCTGATGTTTCAAGAAACTCTTTCCAATGAGCTCTTAAGATCTTTCACACACATTTACTGGACCTCTTCCCTATTATAGGACAAACTTTTTTTATTTCAAATGTGGCTTTTTGTTTGTTTGTTTGTTTGTTTAACTTCAAGGCCCAACATGCATGCTGAATTGTTGATATTTGTGGGGTGACTGCTGTCCTTCTGAGCACACTTTATGGGACCACTGAAGCAGATGATAAAACATATGCAGGGAAGAGGCTGACAGTAGTGGTCCCATTTCCTTCTTAAAAGTCATCATGTAAGGGAGAGTAAGCATGGCTGACCAACCTCAGGAAAACAGAGAAACCAGAAATAGAAAAGCTAATTACTGTCCACCATCTTGGACACTGATTTCTGCCAATATTTACATGAGTAATCCCATTGAGTTACATGGATCACTCACATGCACAGTTACTCACATGTATGTTTGAAGGATTAGTTTATAAAGTAGGTTTCTCTTTAGAAGTTGCCACAGTGCAACCCTGCCCTTGCCCAGATTCACATCCCATTATATGCTTCTGGGGAATTTATCCCTCCTTCTCCCTAAATTTAGCAGTATAACTCTTTTACTGTTGAACGAGAAAAAGGAGGACGTGTCTTCCTCAGGGACCCCTTAAAATCTGATGTAGATTACCAAGGCAACTTGCCTTTTGTCTAACCTAAGCATAAACTCTCTCAGGAACAAAGAAAGTATTCCACTTGAGTGCAGATTGCAAGATTGGCCCATAATTGTAGTAATACAGTAGAGAGCTAAAAGAGTTTCAGGATGACCCATAATGTATGCTTGGTGGATGTCACTTGAAATCTATAAAACTAAAGTTGAAGCCTGTCTAATTGTGCATGAAGACAGAGTTGATAGAGACTGTGTTTGTGTGGGTGGCCTTTATGTGTAGCAGGGTATGAGGTATGATGTGTTTTTCAGGAAGTGTTGATATTATGGGTGCTGATTGTAGTATAGTGTTTGGGGACAAGAATGTATGAAGGAAGGGCATTGTGAGATGTTTCAATTACTGGCTGAATCTATATAAGGTACTTATATGACTCCCTCTACTGTAATATCTCAGCATCTCACATATTTTAATGTATTCATCCTCCTATCACCTCTATGAAGTAGGGAAGTGCTATCATTCCCATTTACAGATGGGGACCTAAGGCACAGATATACCAAGTGACTTGCTCAAGGTCATATCACAAGTCTGCAGTAGAGCAAGGAAGTGAACCATACTCTTTTGAGTCACCAGCTAGCACCCTAACTGCTGACTGAGACTGTTTCTCTACCTCACACACTCAGCGCTCTTTGTTAAGCAAGTGCCTCCTCCACCCAGGTATCACTTGTACATCTTCATAAAATTGACAAGCTTGCTCTGCATACAGTTGTCCACTAATGGTAATAGTGATGGCACATTAATATTACTATTTCACCTCAAATTCTTCTATGAATTTAATATTTGTATTTATTAGCTTGACATAAATTGCCTTCTTAGTGCTCAAGCATTAATTATGACTCATGACAGAAGTGCCTCAAATCTTTGTCTGAAGGAAATCTTATTGAAATACAACCAGGGCTGGCTCTAGGCACCAGCGCTCCAAGCATGTGCTTGGGGCAGCACTTTCCAAGGGGCAGCAGTCTGGCTCCCTTTTTTGTTGTTGTTGCTTGGGGCGCAAAAGCTAGGAGCCGGCCCTGAGTGGAGGTGAGCTGTGGCGGTGGGGGATGCGAGGAGGGCCGCAGGAAGTAACCCAGGGGGGCAGAGGAACCGCTCCCCCCCAGCTCACCTCTGTTCCACTGCCACCTGCTCCCCCAAGCGTGCCGCTGCTCTGCTTCTCCCCCCTCCCTCCCAGGCTTTCCGCGCAAATCAGCTGTTTTGCAGCAAGCCTGGGAGGGAGGGGGGAGAAGCGGAGCAGCGGCGGTGCGCCCAGGGAAGCAGGCAGAACGGAGGTGAGCTGCGGTGGTAGGGGTACGAGGAGGGCCACAGGTAGTAACCCTGGGGGGACAGAGGAACCGCTCCCCCCCAGCTCACCTCCACCTCCTCACCCAAGTGTGCCACCACTCCATTTCTCCCCCTTCCATCCCAGGGAAGGAGGGGTAGGAGGGGAAATGTGGCACGCCCGGGGGAGGAGGTGGGGCCGGGGATTTAGGGAAGGGGTTGGAATGGGGCAGGGAAGGGGCGGAGTTGGGGTGGGGCTGGGGTGGGGCACGGGAAAAATTTTTTGCTTGGGGCAGCAAAAAACTTGGAGCTGGCCCTGAATACAACAGAACTCTGTCTGGGTGTTTTTCAAGACTGATTTATTTAATATATGAAACCTTGTTATGGCAAAAGTCATTACATTTCATTTTTGTCAGAAAATGTCAAGCCCAGCTACTGGCCATGGGAGCATATTTCACAGCCATCCAGAGACCTATGAGTGAAAGGAGACATGAGAAGATTTCTGTCACTGGATTTATTGGAGTTGGTTGCTGTTCAGTGCTTTGATTTTGAGAAGTGCTAAACACTCACGATTCCCACCGAAGTTGTGATGCTGAATACCTCCAAAATCGAGCCTTAATTCAACAAGTATGTTTATAATTGCCCTTTTAACATTCACGACACTGCATCATCTCAATCAAACATATCTCTGTGATCCTCTGTGTTTTAGCGTAATGTCATGAAGGAGGCATTTTAATGGATTCCATTTCTAGGGATACATTTTTTAGGGTCAAACTTTTATCTAGTGTATTAGGAACGCTCTTTTTCTGTTAAGCCAAAATGCAATATCAATTTTGAAATCTAAACTAAAAGACTAAGATCTAAAATGTATGCTGTCACAACTCTGTCAGCTTCATTGGATCACGTATCAGAAGGGTAGCCGTGTTAATCTGGATCTGTAAAAAGCAACAGAGTCCTGTGACACCTTATAGACTAACAGATGTACTGGAGCATAAGCTTTTATGGGTGAATATCCACTTCATCAGATGCATGTAATGGAAATTTCCAGAGGCAGATATAAATATACAGGCCAGAATCAGTCTGGATATAACAAAGTTAGTTCAATCAGGGAGGATGAGGCCAGTATTGGTCCCAGTTTGTATCGTTTGATATTGTTTGAAACAAAGGGATAAAGAGCACTGGTCAGAACCAGGTATAACTTCCCACAGAGCTCTCTGAGTGCACAACAAGATTGACCCAATAGTCTAGCAGATGCCTCTAATGAAGCCCACAAAAGGCCAAACTGGGGGTTGGTGGGGAAAGAGTGAATAGTAGATAAATACCTAGTAGGGGCCTAAGATGAGAACTTGTGACCAAATAAATTATTTAAACCTAAGTAAAAGGCCAATGAAATTGTCTTCTGCATCACCTTTCTCAAGTTTCATGTGTTCTTCATCTTTAAAATTAATGGTGTCTGTAGTGAGGGAGAGTAAGGGACCACAACACTCCCCCTCATGGGGAGAGAAGAATCCACCTTGCCCCTGGCACCGGAAGTCCTGGGGCAGGACAGGAAATATAGAAGGAGAGCCCTGGAGCTCAAATGGGGCTGGACCACCAGAAGGAGCAGAGATTTCTGCAGGATCCCACAATAACCCCTGAGTAGAGCCACGCTTTGCAGTCGGAGGAGATGGACGAGTATCCCGACGAGCTGCCAGGACTGCCAGCAGATGAATGCCCCAAGGAGCAGTAGGGACTTCCAGTGGCTGAGTATCCTGAGGAAACAGAGGACCTTTGGACTACAGAGCCCTATAGACGCGACAAATCGATCCCCGAGCACTCTCCCATTGACTCCTATACTCCACCAGAGCGAGAGGCGCAGGCAGAGTCGATGGGGGTGCAGCAGCAGTCAACTCACCACAGTGAAGACACCATGGTAAGTGGATCTAAGTACGTCTACTTCAGCTACGTTATACAGCAGCTAACAACTTTCAGTGAAACTAACTACAAATTGAAATAGATAACACCGGGCAGGGCTGAGCCACAAACAGTCTTTAGCCCAGAGCCTTCTGGGTTGGGACGGACCGTTAATAACAGTCTATAAGGCCTGGTCTACAGTGTGGGGGAGGGGAGGATCAATCTAAGTTATTCAGGTAGCTGAAGTTGCATAACTTAGATCGATCCTCCCTGTCATGAACAGATGGTTATGGGTTAATGTCTCTTTTACCTGTAAAGGGTTAAGAAGCTCAATAAACCTGGCTGACACCTGACCAGAGGACCAATAGGGGGACAAGATACTTTCAAATCTTGGTGGAGGGAAGTCTTTGTTTGTGCTTTTTGTTTTGTTCGTTGTTCGCTCTTGGGACTAAGAGGGACCAGAGGTACATTCAGGCTCTCCAAATCTTTCTGAATCAGTCTTTCATGTGTCAAAATTGTAAGTAATAGCCAGGCGAGGCGGATTAGTCTTATGTTTGTTTTCTCAACTTGCAAATGTTTCTTTTGCTGGAAGGATTTTTACCTCTGTTTGCTGTAACTTTGAATCTAAGGCTTGGGGGGAGGGTCCCTCTGGTCTATATGAATCTGAGTACCCTTTAAAGCATTTTCCATCCTGATTTTACAGAGATAATTTTTACTTTTTTCTTTCTTTAATTAAAAGCTTTCTTTTTAAGAATCTGATTGATTTTCCTTGTTTTAAGATCAAGGGGATTGGGTCTGAACTCACCAGGGATTGGTAGGGGGAAGGGAGGGGGGATGGTAAATTCCTCCTTGTTTTAAGATCCAAGGAGTTTGGATCTGTGTGAAGCCTCTCAAGGCAACCCAGGGAGGGGAAAGTCTGGGGGGAAAGGAGGAGGGATGGTTAATTTCTCCTTGTTTTAAGATCCAAGGGCTTTGGATCTGTGTTCCCCAGGGAAGGTTTTGGGGGAACAGGAAGTGTGCCAGACACTAAATTCTGGCTGGTGGCAGCGTTACCACATCTAAGCTAGTAATTAAGCTTAGAAATGTTCATGCAGGTCCCCACTTTTGTACTCTAAAGTTCAAAGTGGGGGAAAAACCTTGACACTCCCCTCCCCCCAGTGTAGACCAGGCTTTGTAGACTGTTATTAACTGTCCGTCCCAACCAGAAGGCTCTGGGCTAAAGACTGTTTGTGGCTCAGCCCTGCCCGGTGTTCTCTATTTTAATTTGTAGTTAGTTTCACTGAAAGTTGTTAGCTGCTGATTTAGTCAACTTTATAAGTTGTGACAGACCCAGACCAGTGGGGTACAGGAGTCTAGTAAAAGGCAAATATACTGGCCACTGGATGAACAATTTTCTGTTCCCTAAGTGACCAGAGCAGGGGCTGCCCTAGAGCAATCAAGAACCTGCTAGAACCAATTAAGACAGGCAAGCTAATCAAGACACCTGGAGCCAATTAAGAACTTTCTAGAATCAATTATGGCAGGCAGGCTAATCAGGACACCTGATTTAAAAAGGACCTCCCATCAGTTAGTAGGTGTGTGTGTGAGGAGCTGGGAGCAAGAGGCACAAGGACAGGTGTTGGCAACCTTTCAGAAGTGGTGTGCCGAGTCTTCATTTATTCACTCTAGTTTAAGGTTTTGCGTGCCAGTAATACATTTTAACATTTTTAGAAGATCTCTTTCTATAAGTCTATAATAAATAACTAAACTATTGTTGTATGTAAAGTAAATAAGGTTTTTTAAATGTTTAAGAAGTTTCATTTAAAATTGAATTAAAATGCAGAGCCCCCCTGTACCAGTGGCCAGGACCCGGGCAGTGTGAGTGCCACTGAAAATCAGCTCGCGTGCCGCCTTCGGCACCTGTGCCATACGTTGCCTACCCCTGCACTAGGAGCTGAGAGTGAGAAGACATTGCTGGAGGACTGAGGAGTACAAGTATTATCAGACACCAGGAGAAAGGTCCTGTGGTGAGGCTAAAGAAGGTGTTGGGAGGAGGCCATGAGGAAGTAGCCCAGGGAGTTATAGCTGTCGTACAGCTGTACCAGGAGGCACTCTAGACAGCTGCAGTCCACAGGGCCCTGGGCTGGAACCTGGAGTAGACTGCGGGCCCAGGTTCCCCCAAATCTCCCAACTCCTGATCAGACACAGGACGAATTGACCTAGACTGTGGTTTCTACCAGAGGGGAAGGTCTCTGGGCTGTTTCCTGACCCACATGTGAATCTCAAAGGCGAGCAAATCTGTCAATAAGTGCAGGACCCACCAAGGTAGAGGAGGAACTTTGTCACAACTCGTGTCAGGTGTGGGATCTTGGTGTGCACAGTGCGGCGGAAGAAGAAGAGTGATTTAAAAAAAAAGGACAGAGTTTAATTTTTTTTCATCACAATGGATGACATAGTGCAGGCACTGATACAAGCCACAGCAGCAGGCTCGTGTCCAGGCAGCTGCCCAACACGAGGCAGTGTGGCTGCAGCAAGAGACTAATTGCCTGCTGATGGACCAGGCTCTTCTTACCCCCTTGACTGAGGACTAACATGCTGCATGATTAGTTTTGAGTTCTTCACTATTTTTTGGGATACTTCTGCATGCTATTTATAAATACTAATTCTTTCATCACAGTTGTAAACCAACAAAGATACAACTGGTAGTATCAAGTAACTTAAAGTGCTGTAAATACTTAGGTGAACTGTCTACGCTTATCATCCATTCCACTGGTAACCAATGATTCTTTATGCAAGTAAATTCAAAAACTTTCAGTAGTAATGGATCCTTCCAGTGTATTTCCAATTGGTACATTTACAAACCTTTTGTGGGGGAAGATACGCTCTCTCTCCATACTCTGACTGCTCCTCACTTTTTCCTTCACATTTGCAAGCAGAATACCTCACCAAAACAAATACAGATTCTACTTCATTCATTCGTTACTTAAGGAACATACATGCTTCATTACTGGGAATTGAAATTCATACAAAAACTACCTGGCACTGACCGTTCTTCCAGCAGGTTAGATGTAAGGAAACAGAACAATTCCACTTTCCTCAAAACCTCTTTATAAAACAGAGAGGAAAATAGGTCGAGACCTATTGTTCTTAGGGTATCCTGGCTCCTTTTTACTATGCCTCATTTGGGCTTTTAAAAGGAAGCAGATGTTCATCCCAGTCTTTCAACAAGCTCTGCTGTATTGCCTATCCTTACAAAGTCCCTCCAAAATAACTGAAATACCCCTCCCCTTTCCCATCTCTCAGCTCTCCGTAAGACACCTTTAGCAGCAGTCAGGATTAACAGTCATTCTTTGGGGCTTGGAAAAATTATTCATAATTAGGTTTGATGAGAGTTCACCCACAGATGGGCTGAATCTTGAGTAATATTAAATTAAATAAAAACCTTTAAGAGGATTTAAAATAACATTAGTCAAGCCATCTCTGACCATTCAAAAAGTAATCTACAATTTAAAAATAGTTTGTTTTTAAAATTAAGCATAAATCTAATCCAGTGATACATAAAGAGTGTTCAGTCTTAAAAAGGGCAGAATTCCAAACAGAGTGTAAAACACTGGGATAAACACACACACAGAGAGACACCTATATATGTAAATTAATAAAAGGAAATAAAAAGACAGCTACTCCCCAATATCATTAAATCCAAATTCTTACCACTAAATTGTTTTCCCCACAACAGAGAGGTGTGAGGTGGGGGATAAGTGCTGGCTGCTGGAAACAGTCAGGGTTCTTACCTGGAGCCTGACAGAGGAGATCAGAGGGAGAAACAGACAGAGCTTGGACAACCGGGATCACTACAGCTGGGTATAACCAGAAACGAATATGCTTTAACCTCCATTTCTCCAGTCTAGATTACTTCCTAAACTGTATTCCAGTTAATGAATAAAGCCTACTGGTCTGACAAAACAAAACAATACAAAAACAATTGTGCACCTCTGGTCTTACCCCCAACCTGAGTCCAGGGCTGCCCAGAGAATTCACGGGGCTTGGGACAAAGCAATTTCGGGGGCCCCTTCCATAAAAAAAGTTCCAATACTATAGAATACTATATTCTCATGGGGGGCCCTGTGGGGCGCGGGGCCTTGGGCAAATTGCCCCACTTGCCCCCTCCCCCGGGCAGCCCTGCCTGAGCCCCTCTCAAATTGTGTACACAGCCCTACTTATATTCATACCTCTTTTATACCCTTTCCTCTGTGCAGTCTTGACACCCACGCCTAATCACTTTTGTTTAGAACTGTCGGCTCTTTCACATTGTTTAAAGCCACATATATTTTTCCCTCTGAAGGCAGAGGCTACAACTCTGGATGAAACTGAAATCTAAGACAAAAACATCTATCACTCTCTCTCTTCAAAGCATCATAATCCTCATAAACAGCTTTAACAAATTTGTCACAATCCCTGAAGAGAGGTCATATTTTACCAACAGATCAGTTCATAAGAGAACAGTGTGGTGGTGTGTGAACTTTCAATCCTTGTTTTTCATTCACAGTTCCTAAAGCACATGCTCTGGGTTTGTGAATCTTTGTGGCTGTGGTGTGATGTCCATCACTGAGTCACTGGAGCCTTTTTTTTTTTTTACTGGATTCTTTTGTTTTGTCCTTTGGCGTGATGTATCTGATAGTTGGCCTGTGATGACTTTCTGATTGAGTTTTTCTGTTGCTTTTTCATGGTGTTATTAAGGGTCTCCGAGTGGATTCCCCGTTCTTTGGATGTTCTAGTGTTAGCGGTTTCGCTGGAGTTTTGACGTCAGCATCAGGAGAAACGGCGAGAAGTCCTTGTGGCACCTTAGAGACTTCATCATCAGGAGAGTTGCTCAGGTCTGATTAGGGAAAATATGTTCCAATTTATATAGAATATCTGCTTTACACAATTCACCAAAAGCTTAACTCCATAATCTCTCTTACTCACACGCTTATTTTTTTGCTTGGAAACAAAACTGTGCAAACAACCAAACAAATAACACTGGTCTACAATTTCTGAGAAGTCGTCTGCTTCAGAGATAAAATGTGTTATTTATTATGCATTTTGATGTGCTGAATTCAAATATGACAATTAAAACAACTGATTGGCTACTGTTTCTAAGATATTTAAGTTTTTACATTTTATGTCTATGTATATTGTGTGGATAGTAGAGTTTTAATCATAAATTGTAAACATAGGTCTTTTCATGTGTTTATGGTTGCTTTACATGATAATATTTCACCTATCCTGTTTATGTAACACTTTAAAAATCAGCAAAAGGGTTATATAAATAAAATTTATTATGAAACAAAAGGCAAAAAACTATTATGTACGTAGTTTAGTCCTATTCAGTGTCTACTCGGCGCTTCTTGGCTTGCCTCTTGTATTCATTAAATGGAGCATCTCTTATCACTGTCCAGCAATAGTCTGCAAGCATTGATGGGCTCCATTTGCCCTGATAGCCTGCCAGGAGATTCCACTGCTGTAGTCTGGAGCCCAACAGCTCTGCCTTACTCTTGGGTAGTTCCAAATCCCTGACAAGGTCATTCAGTTCACCTTGTGTTATGAGGTGTGGTTCAGAGGAGGAGGATGGGAGAAAATGTGGGTCCTGTGACATTGATGGTTCAGGACCAGAAGTTTCATCCTCTTCCTCTTCCTCGTCTGACTCAAGTGAGAATGATTCTGGTGCATCAGGCACCGGCAGTCCTTTTCCGTGGGGTACTGGGCGTATAGCTGATGGAATGTTTGGATAATGCACAGTCCACTTTTTCTTCTTTGACACACCTTTCCCAACTGGAGGCACCATGCAGAAGTAACAATTGCTGGTATGATCTGTTGGCTCTCTCCAAATCATTGGCACTGCAAAAGGCATAGATTTCCTTTTCCTGTTCAACCACTGGCGAAGATTTGTTGCACAGGTGTTGCAGCATGTGTGTGGGGCCCACCTCGTCCTGATCTCCAGTTTTGCAGCCAAAATAAAGGTGATAGGCTTTCTTAACCATAGTGGTTATACTGCGCTCTTGTGATGCAAAAGTCACTTCACCACAAACATAGCAGAAGTTATCTGCACTGTTCACGCAAGTACGAGGCATCTCTGCTCCCTTTTGCTAAACAGAAATGTGTCCCTTTGCAAAATCAAACACTGACAAATAAGAGAGCACGACACTGTATGATTTCTAGAGCTGATATAGGGCAATTTGTTCAGCAGAGTTATGTAAGCTTCGTTATGATTGCATCATCCATGACTTCTAGGAATAACATGATGCAATTCATATCACGTATGATGCAATACCCGCTTCAGATTGCATCATTCATTGTTTTGCCTAAAAAGCAAGTACTGTCCAAACCCAGTCATAGATTTATTCATAAATACAGTCAAAGATGTATTTTAGTCATTTCTGGTTTAAATTGAGATCCTTTCCCTTTATAACTCACTTATCCTCCACCATTCCCAAGTCAAGGGTCATATATACTGACCCAATAGCATATATTGAAAACTAGAGCCAATCAACAATTTTAAGCATCATTTTCGTTCTCAGGGACCCAGAATTAGTAAAGTTGGACTACATTTATTTCAGAAGCATTTTGGCTGTAGAGCAGTGTAATCAAACGTCGTTACTAGCATTCAGCTGTCTGTCAGCTGATAATCTTGGACAGTTTTTCTTTTCTGATGGCTTTTTTTTTTCTTTTGAGCATATTAGCACTCTGGTCTAAGGATCCCTCTTGGTTTGACAGTCCTGTGGGTGACAACATTATTATAAAAATATGAAACAGTCTTAAATTTTAAAATAAAATATTAGGGTTTTTGCTGTTCAAAAATAATATAAAAGGCATTGCTTTACCAAATCCATTTCTCTCTCTCTCTCTCTCTCTCACACACATATACATTTTGGGTTATTTCTACAAATAGTGTTTGTCCAACAGACAGACCTTTTTTACACCAGCATGTATTTCAGCAAGCACCCACTGTGAAAAGCATGCAAACAATTCCCCCCACACAATTTTTTCCACAAAGATAGAAAAATCTCCCTTAGTTTACACGATTACCCCTAACATTAGATAAAGCCCTAGAGTTTTATACTAGAGAAAATACAGTAAAACAAAAATGTAATATCAATACATTGACCAGCCTATGCCAGACAACACATAAACATATACATCTTCTTTATGGGAAAAATGCAGACATTCTTCCACAGACTAAAGATAATACATGTAAAACTAAAATATGAATACAAAACTAGGTAATAAACAACTTATTAATCCTTAAAACAAACAAACAAAAACACACTTTCACCCTTCCCACACACACTGAGAGCAAGTCTACACTACAACCAAGGCCGTCCTTAGGATTTATGGGGCCCTACACAGAATTATTAAACTAGTGCCCCTATGCCTGACGGCAGCCCGGGCTCGTAGCCCAGCAGGGACGTGGGGGTGGCAACAAAGCAGCAAAGGATAGCAAGATGCCCAGCCTGCCTCACAGTGGCAAAGAGTCACAATTCACCACAGAGACCCCCATACCCTCTCCCTCATGCAGAATGGACATACAGAAGGTACCTAATTAAAAGCACTAAACTTGGGAATAAACAATGTCAGTCACAGGTTTCTTGATATGCCCTGAAGTTTGTCAGACATTTATTTGCAAAAACTGTTTATAAGGGCAAGTCAGCTGTCTTGCTAAATTCAACATTAAATATTATGGAATACATGATGAAGCTCTTCTCTGTTTTACATTTTCTTAATCAGTATTTCTAAGGTGACTTTCTATTTTAAATGTATTCTTAAAGTAATCATTACAGATTACTACATATTTAACTCACTGAAATAAAGACATTATTTTAAATTAATCAGTCACAGAGGTTTAGTGCGTTCATAACAATGTTCATAGCTTTTAGAAAAAGGGAACACTAATTTACTTTGTGTGATCTCCATAACAATAGACAGACATGTTTATGAAATTTCACCAACTTTAAAAAATGTTTCCAAAGATTTTAGGTATAACAAAAGATTTTATATCTTACTAAGGTATTAATCTTGCTGGAGGGTTCTCTTAAAACTAATTCATCAGATAGTCAGAAGTAAAGAAAGGGAAACTCTTTGTCCAGCTACCTGGAAGGAAAGGGGTGTTGTTCCTTTAAGGACTCTCTTCAACTCAGCATGGAGGGGTAGGGAGGAGGGAAGTGTGTGAAGGGAAAAAGGGATGGACAGGAAGACTTTGGAAGCAAGTTTTTTTTATTATAGTAATTAAAATTAAAATGTGTATTTTAGATAAGGGTGGTCTTTTGAAGGATTTATTTAAAAAACTATATGTCTGAAGATCCAAGCATTTAAGGCTAAAGATGAATGTGCATCTAAAAATCAAGGGTTTTTTAGAGATGTGATTTTATAATCTTCACCAACTCACTAATGAAATTTTTTAAAGCAAATTTTAAACTAAGGTCCCGTAGACTAACATGTTCTCAGTAAATATTACAGTAATGCACAAGTGTTTTTGTCAGCAAATTCAGAAACTGACAGTATATACCTGGGGTTGGCAAATGCCTATTAAATGGCTTCATTACCACTTGAATGGCTCTTTAACAGTTTCAGCATTGTGCTAATAGGTCTGGCAGGCTGGAGGCTTTTTCACTTTTAACTTACTAGATCCCTTCTGGAGTAAGAGTCACCAGGCTGCAGCAGCCAGCTGTGGGAGCCTGCAGGAAGGGTCAGAACAGAGATAGAAGATCTCGGAGGGCAGGCACTAAGACCCAATGGTGCCCCGAATTTTCAGGTGCCCTATGCAGCAGCTGCATATTTTGTGTATGCCTAAGGATGGCCCTGACTACAGCACAGATGGAGCTACACAGCTTTAGCACATCTGGTGAAGATGTGCTATACCAGAGGTGCTCGAACAGGCGGGCTATGGGGGCCTGGCCCGTCCACTTTTCACTGGGGTGGACCCCACCTCCTTCCCCTCCACTTCCTCCCTGAGGCCCCACCCCCTGGACAGGCGTGGGAGCCACATGGACCTTCAACCTGCCAGTGGTGCAGAGAACCCGAGAGGAGCCCCTAGCCAGTGTCCCCACTCCCCGGCTTGCCCGCCTGGCCCAGGGCAGGTGGAGGTGGAGGGTCCGCAACTCTGCTGGAAACTGGAGCTGGGACATGATAAGAGCCACCAAGGGAGCCTGGGCCACTGTAGGGAGCCCTGTATCCTCCACCTCCCTGGGCAGTGCGCCCCAGGAGGCTAAGACATGGGCTGGGGGCTGCAGAGGAAGGCAAAAAAAACCCAGGGTCTGTGCCAATCTGACCAGAGGAAAAATTCCTTCTTGACCCCAAGTATGGCGACCAGTTAGACCCTGAGCATGTAGGCAAGACCCACCAGCCAGACACTTGGGGAAGAATTTTCTGTAGTAGCTCAAAGCCCTTCCCATCTAGTGTCCCGTCTCCAGCAGTTGGGGATTTTTGCTACTGGTAGTTGCCTATGCTATCATAGGCAGTCCCATAATACCATCCCCTCCATAAACTCGTGAAGCTGTCTTGAAGCCAGTTAGCTTTCCCCCCCACACCGCTCCCCTTGGAAGGCTGTTCCAGAACTTCATTCCACTGATGGTTAGAAACCTTTGCCTAATTTCGAGCCTAAACTTGTTAATGGCCAGTTTATATCCGTTTGTTCTGGGGTCCACATTGGAGCTTAACTTAAATATCTCCTCTCCCTCCTGGGTATTTATCCCTCTGATGTATTTATAGAGAGCCATCATATCTCCCCTGAGTTTTCTTTTGGTTAGGCTAAACAAGCCAAGCTCTTTGAGTCTCCTCTTATAAAGTAGGCTTTCCATTCATTGGATCATTCTAGTAGCCTTTCTCTGCACCTGTTCCAGTTTGAATTCATCTTTCTTAAACATGGTCGACCAGAATTGCTCACTGAATTCCAAATGAGGTCTCACCAGTGCCTTGTATAATGGTACTAACACTTCCCTGTCTCTGCTGGAAATACCTCGCCTGATACACCCCAGGACTGTGTTAGCCTTTTTCATGCTGCATGACATTGATACCTCATAGTCATCTGTGATCAACCAATACACTCAGGTCTTTGTTCTCCTCTGTTGCTTCAAAATGATAAGTCCCCAGCTTATAGCAAAAATTCTTGTCGTTAGTCCCTAAATGCATCACCCTGCATTTTGCACTATTAAATTTCATCCCATTTCTATTACTCCAGTTTACAAGGTCATCCAGATCTTCTTGTATGATATTCCAGTCCTCTTCTGTATTAGCAATACCTCCCAACTTTGTGTCATCTACAGATTGTATTAGCACACTTAATATGCCCTTCCAATGAACCACTGATAACTACTGTCTTGGAATAGTTATGTTCCAGATATTCCAATCAGTTATGAACACACTGTATAGTAGCCCCATCTATGGGTTTGTCTACAGTAGAAGCGCTACAGCAGCACAGCTGCATCAGTGCAACTGCGCCACTGCAGTACATCTGGTGAAGATGCTTTATGTCATAGTTGTGTTTATTAACTAGCATTTCTAGTTCTTCCTGTTTATTCCCCACACTTCTCACATTATCATATAGACGTCTATTAATTTGATTCCCTCTCCCATGTTCTCTTGTTTCTCCTTTATTCCTGCTATAATGGCCCCATGCTCCCCCTAGATTCCCACACTTTTCTGAGATCTCCACATTTTTTACTTACCTGTGGGCTTTCGTCTCCTGCTCTCATTGAACTGAGTTTAAGCCCCCCTCACTAGGTTAGCCAGTCTGTATCCAAATATGCTCTTCCCCTTAGTTGGTAGATGCACCCCATCTCTGCTTAGCAGTCCTTCTTCCCAGAACAACATCCCATGGTCAAGGATGGCTTGCAGGTTTCTGAGGTGGTGCTATGAAACAACCAACAGCTAAGTGCTAAAGGTCAGATTTCTGACCTAGATATCCTCTCAGGTTGGCTTGGAGCTCAGGGGCTCTACTGCTTACAAGGGCCCAGCGATAAGCTCACTCTCCCACTCAGGCCTACATGGAGGCCTAGACTGAGACCACAGTCTAGGTGTTGGAGGCTGGATGGTCATGGGGATGACTCACCCCCCCCAGAAGTAAAAACAAACATATGGTGCATGGCCTGATGGGGGAAAGTCTCAGGAGATATCAAAGATAGTGATTTCTGGCTCCACCTCACTGATTAGTCAAGGGAAGAAGCAGTATAATTACTGGAAGTCCAGCCTGTGCCCCACAGCATATGCTCAAAGAGCAAGACCTATGTCACACCCCTTAGCGCTGTTTGGTCTGGGGGTAGGACCTATGTCACACCTCTTAGTGCTGATTGGTCATAAAGTGGTGTGAAGAGGAGTGTGAGCAGTGTTTTAACAGATGGGGTGAGAAAACTTGATGTGTGGGGTGTGAACAAATTGCATAAGGCTGTGAATTTTTGTATCCAGTATCTACTGACACTCTGCACCAAGTAGAGTTGCACCTCCTCATTCTTAATTTGACCCATATTGAGAAGTCATTCTCCTTATTCTGGGATCTGGAGGGAGGGTCTTTGAGAAGATTGACTGGGTCATGGGTGAACCAGTTTACTCTGCAATAAACTCACCATGGAGAGTCAGAGTAGGAATGGAAGATGTCAAGAGGAGAGCAGTTTTCTCTGGTAGTTATTTAGATCCTGTTAGTGATATACTTACATTTTTATATAAATTCCAGTTTTTATGTCTTCCTCTGTGTGTGTATACTTATCCATCTGTCTTGTGTGTGTGTATATTTCTAATATGTTCAGCTTATGAAAAATATCAACAATTTTGAGCATTATGAGCTCTGTCCCTTTTCTCAGAAGGCATACAATGTACTGAATCACCTGGCAACAATTCTACAGAAGCCTCTTTAATTCAGAGACGCTTGGTGCGATGTAGAATTAGCAGTTAAGTCTGTACCCATCATATTGAATACAATCCCTCTGAACTTCCACACAACTGGAATAGAATAGGGTGTTTTAAAAAGTGAAGAAATTGAATTTAGAACATTATATTTTATATTTCAGTTCTGATTCAACAGTAATTGCACTTTAAACAATAACCACTTTGCTTTACACTACAAAGACACAATTGTCATTAATCTCTATTATATAGCTCAGGTTTAAGAGGAAGCTCTAATAGCAGTTTTGCTTTCAAAATTATTTACACTATAACAGGAAAATAAGTCCTTTCCCCTCTTAGGTGACTTAGGGCATAGAATAGAACATTTAATTTCTGGATATACAGTGTACATCTTACTGTTGTAGTAAGAAAATGGACATGCCTTGAAGGAATAGGTCTGGCAGTGCAATGAAGACACTGCTATATCTTAGTACCAAATTCTGGTCCCAGTTACACCAATGTAGATCTAAATTTACGACTCTGATTTCAATGAAGTTACTCTAGTTTCACACTGATGTAACTGACAGCAGAATTTGGTCCTAATCTTGCATTGGTCAGATCTCTTGGCAGAATTTTCTTCAGAAGCTTTTAGATATTAGAACTAGAGTATATATTTCAGACTTAACATGTAAAACTTCAGTATAACTAAATATTATGTGTCAGACCCACAGCTGGGATAAACTGGCATACTTCTATTGAAGTCTGTGGAGTCATGCCAGTTTACTCCAGCTGACAGCCTGGCCCAGAATGCATAAGAAACTTAAACATTGTAACTTGATACACCTCTATCCCGATATAAGGTGGTCCTCGGGAGACAAAAAATCTCACCGTATTATAGGTGAGACCACGTTATAGCAAACTTGCTTTGGCCCCCCTGTTCCTTGTTCCCTGACCACCCTCTCCAGAGTTCCCCATCCCTAACCACCTCGAGGACCCCACCCCCTACCCAACCCCCTTGTCCTCTGACTGCTCCGACCCCTATCCACCCCTCACCACCCTGGCACTCACTGGCAGCACTGGGAAGCGGAGCAGCCCGGCCCCAGCCCGCTCCACTCCACCACCTCCCAGCCGCAGTGCTCCGCTTCCCGCTGCCAGTGAGTGCGGGGAGCTGGGGAAAGGATGCCCTCCCCCACACTCACCTGCAGTGGGAAGCAGGGCAAAGAGGCCCCAGACCACTCTGCTTTCTTTGCCCCAGCCCCAGGCGTGTCACTGGGGGGTGGCTGGGGAAAGGTCCTGCACTCATCTGCCTGGCGGGAAGTGGGGCGCCACGGCTGGGAGCTGGCGGAGTGGAGCGGGCTGGGGCTGTGCTGCTCCGCTTCCCACTGCCGGTGAGTGTGGGGAGGTTGGGGAAAGGACGCCCGCCGCACTCACCTGCGGTGGGAAGCGGAGCGATGTGGCTCCAGCCCGCTCCACTCCACCACCTCCCAGACGTGGTGCTCCGCTTCCCACCAGGCAGGTGAGTGCAGGACCTTTTCCCCAGCCGCCCCCCAGCGACATGGCTGGGGTCGGGGCAAGGAAAGCGGAGCGGGCTGGGGCTGTGTCGCTCTGCTTCCTACTGCGGGTGACTGCAGAGAGGTTGGGGAAAGGACGCCCCCCTATACTCACTGGCGGCGGGAAGTGGAGCGCTGCGGCTGGGAGCTGGTGGAGTGGAGTGGGCTGGGGTCGAGCTGCTCCGCTTCCGCCGCTGCTGGTGAGAGCCGGGGGGCGGGGGGAATCTCTTCCCCCAAGCCTCCTCCCCCGAGCGACGCCGCTGGGGCCGGGACAAGGGAAGCAGAGCGGGCTGCTCCCAGCCCCCTGCTAATCTCCCCGGCCCCACTCTGGGACTGCGGGACCCCCAAAAGTGCCCTCCCACAGCTCCTGCGGGGGGGAGCCTCTGACCGCCCCCAAGATCCTCTGCCCCTTATCAAATCCCTCCGCCCCACCTGGCCCGGCACCCTTAACATGCTGCTCAGAGCAGCTTGTCAGAGCTTTACCCCCTTGTATGTGAATCCGCCTAATATCGGGTAGTGTTATATCAGGGTAGAGGAGTATTTGTAATTTTTTTCTAGCTTGCTCTTCCTTTGGAGCCTCATGTGGCAATGCCTGTTCACAGATGTTTCAGTAGATGGTAAAAGTAAATCCCAGCAACTGAAATATTTACTCTCATAGGTCAAAAGAAACTTTCATACTTTAGGAGCTATATCATGAAGCCTTATTCAGCTGTCATTCAGGCAAAACTCTCATCGTAGCCAATTGCGTAAGACATTCAAGATATGAACATCAGGTTATATATAAAGATCTATTTTTTTGACAAAACAAATGCTATGCACTGTTTTCAAATCAGCTTTCAGTATGCAACATTTGTTAGGTAATACTAGCCTTAAGAGGATTCAGTTCTGAAAACTGACTACAAATAGTTCTAGGGAGTTCTAGTTGTATGTTGATGACTTCCACATCAAATTTGTGCAATTTACATGTAAAATAATATTGTTTTGCTAACTCCACTCTATAAACTCAAGCTGAGATACAAAAATCTAGCTGTTTTTTTTTCTTTTCTGGCTCATGAATTAGCACTAATAATGAAGATTTTGTATACCAAATTTTGCCCACAGTTATACATGTACAACCTCACTGTCTCCAAATGATAAATGGGTTGCACAGGTGTAACTGATGGCAGAATTTAGCCCCAGACTTGGAACTTGTATAACAATTCTGTCAATGATTTGGGAGTCAGAATAGAATCCAGTTAATTTTCCCATAACTGTTGGCTCTCCAGTACCAAGTATAAAAAGTAGTCAACATTTTTTTGTCCATTCATTTCGTTGATATAATTCTGAATGCAAATGAATTTAGGAAATATATCTGAGTAAGACAGTGCAAGTTTTACAAATTTTTTAGAGGAAAACCACATTTTGCTTTATTGTACTCAGGAACATACTAAGTACGCTGTGCTAAAGACTAAGTCCTGAAAGAAAATCAGGTGACTTACTCCTTCAGCTCTTAAATGTATTTTCTAGTCCCTCTTTTTATTTCTATTTGCCACCTTAAAGACCTTGAGATGATTCCAGTCATACTATGATTCTTTAAACTAGTCTAATTTCACAATGGTGTTTTCCTGAGAATGTAACTTTTTCTCTATCTAGGTGGAGGTGGATATATGGGAGGCTGGAGAGAGTGGGGGGTGGTTGGGACTTGATAATCACATAAATAAGGCCTTCTAAATAGTGAGCTAAGATAAAAGTAGAACCTCCTCTTTCCCTCCCACCTTGATTCAGAGACAGGCCGCCACAGCAACCAAGTGTGAAAGACATATTTGGACTTTGATAGAAAAGATCAACAAAATCACCAATTATTGTTTAGAACACCACTTACAAAATTATGTTATAACTTTTCTTACTACTTTCTCAATAAATAAACCAATTACCCTTCTTCCAAGATTACACAAGTGTTACAGAAATAACTTTAGTTTACATATTTAGATCTCGAGCTTAAAAACATGCCCAACTGTGACAGTATTCCCTTTAACTTCAATGGTTATACTGATGTGTTTAAAATTATGCATGTGCTTCAGAGTTTGTAAGATTAGGACTTTAGTTATCTAGGGTTTTGGACCTGGAATATTTTAAAATATAGTGATCATATATAAACACCCATTATGCATCCTGATTTTTTCATTACAGGAATACAAGATCTTCCTCAATAAGTCTATGCATAGAGATCTATTGATTTTTTTCTGCTTTGATTAAAACATTATATATGAGGAAAAATTAAGAGTTAAGTGGATATAATTTAGCTAAGTGCCCACAAAGACAGGGGGATTGGAAGGGTGAGTCTACAAAGATTTGAAAGATGTAAATATTAAAGATAGAAAGGAATGATGTAGAGTAATACATGAATACATACATGATATATGAAGATTTTACCGATGTAGAGACTGCAAATATCTGTAAAGTGACTGGATTTTACCCGAAGACTTTTATTTTACACAAATGCCTTTGACAGACGTCCAGGATTTTTTGAAAACTAGGAAAAGGGCTCGTTTGATTCACAAAACTTGACAGCATGATCACAATGCTTTTTCATCTGGGAATAAAATTTTCTGCTACCTACTATTCTTTCTTTTTGGAAGGATCAGTAGTAGCAAAAGTCCAGCTCTTTATTCAGAGCTACTGGAATTTTTCTAAAACTTTTCTGCACATCTCTAGTCTTAATCCACTAGTCTTTCCATGGAAGGCCAAGGACAAAAGAAGTTTCTGTAGCCCTGGTGAGTTATAGTAGAAAGGTGCACTTGGCAGAGTTTGTAAAATCTGTTCCACGGTGTTATGTGTGCAAAAGGAATTTAGAAAACTAATTATAAATAAACTTTTGGTATATAATATGTGAATTATATTTTAGGAAGCAAGCCTCAGCATGTACAACGGGCTTTTTGAAACCCACATTCATTTACCTCTTCACAGCAGTGGGAAGGTACTCAAGACTGCAAGGTTTTAATCGACAATCCCTTTAAATGAATAAAACATTACAACATACTTGTTATATTTGGTACCAGTGGACAAATGCAATTCTAGTTTTCCATTAAGTTGTCCAATACTCCTTTTCTAAGAAAATTATGTTTTATAGGTGAGTAATTTGTCTGTAGGATCCTAAGAGGTCTGGACAGCAAAAGAATGCTGCATACCTCCTTCCTTCCATCAGTGGTCCCTAGACTTGGCCCTCCCATAATGATTTTCTAACTTTGATCTTTTATTTGGTTGGGTTTCTTTAGTTTTGTGCTTAGTTTTGATTAACAGACATAGGCTCTTCAGGCTGAATTCATGCTCAGCACAAGGTTTAATCAATACCAGGAGTGCTGGAACAATTTGTATAGTGGGTGTGCTGAGAGTCATTCAACCAAACTGCTCCCCTGCTGCTGAGAGGAGCTCTGAGCCCTTTAAATCTCAGTCGTGGCCAGGATTCAAAGGGCTCTGGGCTGCCCGCAGCGGCGGGGAGCTCTGAGCCCTTTAAAGCTCAGCTGCGGCTGGGATTCAAAAGGCTCTGGGCTGCCCGCAGCTGCGGGGAGCTCTGAGGCCTTTAAATCTCAGTCGTGGCCGGGATTCAAAGAGCTCTGGGCTGCCTGCATCTGCAAGCAGCCCAGAGCCCTTTCAATCCCCGTGGAAACTGGTGCACTCCAGCATGGTGTCCTGGCTCTTGCTGGTATGCTGTAGTGGACTGGGCCTGCTTACTTTCACCTCTGCCTGTGATCAACAGTTACCTTGCTTAGTGCTGCTCTGCAAAGGTCTGATTCAGCCCCCACCCTGCTTACTTATGGGCCAAGTCACTGAAAGGAGGGATGGGTGGTCCAGAGAGAGATAATATAATATATGGAGATATACACCTATCTCATAGAACTGGAAATGACCCTGAGAGGTCATTGAGTCCAGCCCTCTGCCTTCACTGGCAGGGCCAGGTACTGATTTTCCCCCAGCTCCCTAACTGGCCCCCTCAAGGGCTGAACTCACAATCCTGGGTTTAGCAGGCCCATAGTCAAACCACTGAGCTATCCCTCCTCCTCCTCCTCCCCCCCGCCAGGCAGCCCTAATTTTGGTTCCTCAAAATCAGGGATCCTTAAAACAGGGATCATCACCGCGAGCCACACAACTCAGCCGCCGCTGAACGCGCCTGACCTGCCTCCGTCCTGCCCTAGGAGGCACCGGGGAGCAACCCAGGCACCGGGGCGGGCACCAAGCTTGAGCCCGCCACGCCGGCAGGGGACGCTGCAAGCGCCTCTGTCCTGCGGCCTCCAGCACACGAAGGGTGCCGGGCGGGGCTGGGCCTCACATCCGGGTCTGAGGCAGAGGCGTGTTTTGCTCGGCAGCCTCCTTCCCCCCAGAGTCTCCGCGGCTCAGTAAATGGCGGCGGCTCCGCTGGGGTGGAGGAGGCGGGGCCAAGGCCGAGAAACTTTATAGCCACGCCCACCCCGCGGGCCCCGCGCTTCCGGTGCGGCCCCCACAGCGCGAGCGCAGCGGCCGGGCCTCGCAGGGATAGCGGCGCGCGCGGGGCCCGAGAGGAAGCGGCTCGCGGGATTCACCTTCCCCGCTGCCCGGCGGCGCGATGGAGGGCCTGACGCTGAGCGAGGCGGAGCAGCGCTACTACTGCGACCTCTTCTCCTACTGCGACACCGAGAGCACCAAGAAGGTGGCGCCCAACGGGCGGGTGCTGGAGCTGTTCCGCGCCGCGCAGCTGCCCAGCGAGGTGGTCCTGCAGGTAACGGCCGCTACCCGCCCCCGCCAGCGGCCCCGCGGGCTGGCACCGCCTCCCCCGGACCGCCGCCCTTTTCCCCCGCTGCCGGGGGCGGGGATCCTCCCCCCCGCGCCTCTGGGCGCCAAGCAGCCCCTCAGCCGCCCCCGGGTGCAGGGAGGATTCTGCCTCTCCCCAACCGCCCCGTCACCCCTCCTGGGGCTGCTTGGCGCCGCCCTGTGGCTGTCGCCGCTGCTGCTGCCCTGAAGGCACCGGGGTGGGGGGACTGCCCGTGCCCCGCGTGCTGGCATCCCCCTGCATCGGCCCGAACCTGTTCTTCCCCTGCAGCGGGGGGCTCTGTGCAGGGGGATGCCCGAGGGCAGTCGCCGTGCTCCCGAGATACGATGTGGAATGGCAACTTCAGCGCCATCGACTCCTGCTGGGCTTGGGCTTGTGCCCGTGCAGTGCTGGGAACGGGGTAATTATGCTTATCCAACTCGGGGACGCTCTGCGCGTGTTGTCTTGGGATCGTAGTGTTAGTATTGGGTTAATGTATAGTTCAGAGGTCTGCACTTGCTGGGTTGGGGAGGCTTCGTTGCTGAGCTCCTGGGGTAACACTGGCCACTGGCAGGGAAGTATATCACTTCTAAAAGCTTTACAGTGAAGTCCATCCAAAGCATGGGAACTCCAGCAGTCCTGGAAAATACTAGGAAACAGGAAATCTGTACGTTATTCCTGATGATGCTACTGGCTCAGTGACCTTGTTCAAATAATTAAATAATGCTTGTTTCTTAATTTACAAAAAATGGAGTACCTGCATATCTTTGTAAAGCACATTGGCATCTACTGGTGAAAAAATGCAATTTTAAAACTATGTAATATTGGCTAGTTTGTGCTAACGCAGTAGATTCCTACTAGCAATGTGCGGTAGCAAAAATTCCAGAACTAATTCTGTGACCAGTGGGAACTGGGACTCATCCGAGAGCTATGTTACACAGTTACAAGTAGTGCTTCCAGTATAGCTGAAAGGATAATTTAGCATTGTTTGCCTAGTATAGTTCCTAGAAAAGTATCCACAGGGGAACTGTAGTTGCAACAACTGTGTATCATGAATTGTTGCTGTCACTGCATCCACCATAATGTGTTCATGGCCTTCACATTTGTGAAGTTTTTTGAGTTCCCTGAAAGATGCTTTAAGCAGAGTAAAGTAGTATTTCCAGAAAGCCATACCACCTCATAGGTTCACTGGTGCCTCACTGAAGAGTCAGAGTGCATTATTGTAATTTAAGACCAACAAGGACATGTATGTCAACTTTCTGCAACTCAAAAGTTGGATTAATTTCAGGAGCTTGTGTACACTTAATCAGGAGGTGTTGGTGTTACTTTTTAGACACCTAAAAGCGAGTGGTTAAATTAGTAGAAATTAGTTTAAAATGAACCGGATCATGTGCTTCAGTTCAGTAAAAGAGGGTGATAAGTTGTGGGTGGTGTAAACATTCTGGTGAGGACTAAATGCCAAAATTAATTTAAATTACTAGGAAATCTGGTTGTCTGATTTATTGATTTGATGTCCTTGTCTTTCATTCATGATCTACACTGTTTAAATCTCTAAACTAAAAGAGAACTAATTTTTAAAAATATTTTATGAATGAGACCTTGAGGGCCACCCACTATTAGTATTTGTGTTCTGAATTACAGATTTCCACATTCCTTAAACTCATCACATGAACACAATTGGATATGTTTTGTTTTTGTTTAGTGTCTCTTCCATGTTGTATATATAAAATAGTAGAGTGGTAGCACTCTATACTTGATGCAATAGCTTATTGGAGCTTAAAGTAGTCTTGTGCTTTTTATACAGAAGTGCTCACAGGTTCAAATTCTACCTAGTCTGTCTCAAAGGAAGTGAATATTCTCTTTCAGAGTGATATTCTCTTGAAGAGTAATGCATGCTGGGAGAGAGAAATGTAAGATATACAAGTAGTTTACATGGTTGTAAATAGACTGGATCATGTCAGGAAAGGGAACCTGGGTGTCATTGTAGACAGCTTAGTGAAGATGTCCTATCAATAGGCAGCTGCAGTTATGAACCAAATAATGTTAGGGTGCATAAGGAAAGAGATGAATAATACAAAAGATGTAAAATGCCCCTATAAATCAATAATGTGGCTTCATCTGGAATGCTGTATGCAGTACTGGTCACTCTATCTCAAAAATATTGAAGAACTAGGGGTAGTTCTGAAAAAAGTCATGAATGATCAAGGACATAGAAAACTCTTATATGAAGATTGAGAAGACCCAGGTTTAGTTTAGAAAAGTATATAAAATAAAGAATGGAAATGGCTGTTCTTATTTCATAATCTAAGAAGAGAACATTCAAATCCAAAGGTAAATTTGTTCACACCGCATTTAACTCAGTTGTGGAACTCAATGCCACAGCAAGTGATTGAGGCAAAGAACTTAATGAGACTGAAGAAAAAGGAATAGACATTTGTATGGATATCAAGAATAACCAGAGTTAACGTAACACAAATTTGTAGAAAGGTTATCAAACCTCATTCTTCAGGGTATAAATCAGTCTGTAGCTATTGAAGATCAGGATGAGACCTAGTGTGGGTGGCAGATTATCCCACATCTGCCTACTGTGGGGTTCTTCCACTTTCCTCTGAGACACCTGGTGCTGGACACTGAGGAAGGAGACAGTAGAATAGATTAAGTGGATCTCAGACCTGATCCAGTAGGACAATTCACATGTTCCTATAGAATGCAACATTTAGTACTAAACAACCAAAATGTGAGTACTTTTTATAGATCTTGAGTTTATTTAGCCCAGTCAGATTAGACCCAGCATTCTTAAATCTGGGGCATGTATACATGTGGATTTCCATTATAACCTTTTCTCTTCACAGGTTCTTAATCAGAGACAGTAGAAATCTTAAGGCATCTTTTGTTAAAATCAGTACAGGCTTGATTAAAAATCAGAATCTTTGACTTTGTGGGAATTTTTGTTTCGCTTCTTTCCTTCCTTGGACCTACACATTATTCATTGTGCCACAAGCTGGGTGGTTGGGAGCAAGGCTCACACATGAGTTACACATTTCTGTTGGATTTTATTCTACAACAGAGAAGGTTAATGCACGGCTGCTGGTGCACCCCCCAAAAAAATCTCAGTTCTGCTGCTAAGCCTCACCCCTCAATTATGTATTAAATAAACCAAGGAAATAATATACAAAAATCTTTGTAGTGAAGCAGTTACAGTTGCTACACACACACACGCTTGACAAACCCTTAAGAGCAAGAAAATGAAAAGATGAGCCACCTAGGGGTGTAACCCTTCACTCCTCCGCCCACAAAAACACATAGCTTACCATTACCACAACTGAGACACCATTCACCACAACCTTAACTCTGCTAATGTCAGCCTTTCATTAATCTGTTTAACTGCCATTCTGCAGGCAGTTCTTTACTAAACTAGCATTGGGGCAAAAAATAATCTGGTTAAAGGGTGTACCCAGAAGTGCAAATGGGGGAAAGGTGTGACAGACTCAGCTGTTCATAATGAAGTCTTTTGTGTATTTTTAAATTAGGATTCAGAGTCAAGCAGTTGAGATTGAGTAGATGATATCTTTCCAGGCCCATATGCATGTAAATAATGTTCAAAATGCAGCAGTTCATTGTTGAGGCACACAATGGAGAGGCCACACATGTTTTCCCTGTGCACTATCAGTGTACTGTGAAGCACTAGTTTCTGATAGCAGAGAGGATTGGTTTGTGGACAGACCAATGAAGGGCACAGGATGGATAACTTGTCCATGAACTACCAAAACCCAGTCTGCCTTTACTATTGCAGTTCTAGTGACTGTACCAGTTGGAAACCATGATACCATTCCCTTCTCTGCACAGTGTGCTTTTTGAAAGTAAATGCCTTGATTTTGCGTGGATGAGGATTTTGCCACTTCTTTAGTCAATCTGCAGTTTTAGACAGACAGTGCCATATTTGCTTTCATTTGAAAACCTAGTTTGAAACCATAAAAGAACTAGAAATAATTTTCTAAATTGACAATTTAAACTCTGAATATATTAGATGCCAAAATATGGAAACTCCCTGCATCCATTGATTGTGTAGAAATGTTATGGATATCTAATTTCCATACATAAACTTTCTCATCACAATTGTCTTTTAAAACAAATATGAATTTTTTCTTCAAATTAAAAGTTTCAATCTAACAAGGAATCTAAACATCAAAAAATCAAGTGTAAAGGAAAACCTATCCATCAGAATAAATATTTGGTATTTTCACATAGTTTGGATAAATCAGGCTATATTTTAAAACCTGTTTAAAAAAGTTATGGTAGTAAACTGGCATTGAAGTATCAAGTGAAGTCCTGTTAACCGAATCGTGACGCATGCTAATTTTCTGAATAAAAGTACACTGGTGAATTAAATTGAAAAGTACAGAAGCACGTGTAAGTTTTAACCTCTGTAATGAATTGGAACATGAAATAGAAGAATTTTCTCAAAAGTAATTTAAAATCAGTTCTTGATGAATCTCATTAGTGTAGTATTGAAATTATTCATTAAATTGGGCCTCCATGATTTTCCCTTTTCTTTTACTTTGTTAGGCTTATCAGTTACTATTATATTGGTTTAGGGGTTATATTTGACATCAAAGATATTCTTGGAACAAAATATCCCAGGGATATAGAAGTACATGATTTGAAGACTTCAGTACTGGATTTATATAATTCTTGTTAAAGTTGCATAATCACAGAACATTTTATGCATGTGTGCTGTATTTTGCTCTTATCTTGAATGAGTGTAGAACTTTCTTGAAACAATTTACACAACTGCACTGTGAGATTATTTCTGTGCTTGACATTCTTCTAAAATTACTATGTCATGAAGGCAGGACCTTATGTTGCAAAATAATATTACAAGGGGGAAAAATTAAATAAGCATTTTCCCTGCCTGCTGGCCTCTTTAGAACACCTGTCATTTAATAAAAATCAGTGCTGATGTTCCAGACTGAAGTTTAATGACTTTTACTTTGGCATTAGAGACTCTATGAAAAATGAGTGGGTTCTACAATTATGCTAGGATCTACTTTTTACAACTAACTACAGTTGCACTGGATAACCTTTAAGCAAGTGATTAAAATGCTAGCTGATATTCTTTTGTTAAGGCTGTCTGTTGGTGGGCAGAGTGAGGAACCATTTTTCATTGTCTAGTGAGTCTCATTTTGATGTTTTAATGTGATATACATGACAGTACACGCTTGTTAGTCCTTTATTCAACTAATATGGTTAAAAAATATTGTTGCCAGTCTAATAAACTAACAGTGTCTCTAATCTTTTAATTTCCAAAAGCTTTGTCTACCCCTTTTGATTTCTATCCTTATTTGCTATTGGCTATTATGGTAACAGAATAGTTTCCATAGTTAAATTACCTTGAAATTAATAGATTGGGGAATTACTGTGCTCCATAGGAGAAACCCATCAGTTCAAATACCCTAGCAATAAGTCAATTTAAAAATGCAGATCAGTTTTCAGAGTAGATTGTGTATGTGGGGAACAAGTTTAAGAAAACCAAAATGTCAATATTATAGTGGTCGTCTTAATTTCACAGTTATTAGTGTTTTCATTCTCTACTGCTTTAGATGTCAATTTAAGTTGGTAGTGAGAACTTGCTATATGTTTTAAAAATTGGCATTAACTATGAGTAAAACCTTTATTACACACTTTAAAATGTGACATACTGTCAAAGTTGAATTCCCAGATCTGTCCTTTAAAGCCTCATCTATACTATATAAAATAGTTTAAAAAAATTCGTCTAAGAGTACATTTTTCTAATGTAGATGAGGACTTACAGTGAAAATCTACTCTTAAAGGTAGATTATCAGCTCACGAAAGCAGAAGCTATAAAAGAGAAACTACAAATGAAAGCTGAGTTAAAGTGTAAATTGTCCCAAATAAACAGTGTGGTGAGCATGCACTTACTTAAAATAAGGTTGTACTTAACTTTTTTAAAGGGTAACCTGAAGATGGGAGTCAAGTGGTTTTCTCATTTTAGTGACTGATTTACAAGAAAACAGGTCTGAACATTTTTTAAAATATTGGGAATGCGCATCTAGTAGGCCCTGATCCTACCTCCATTGAAGTCTCTGGGAGCTTTGACATTCTCTTCAGTAAGAGCAGGATCAGGCTAATAGCTTCCGTCATTATAGTATCTGGGCTCTTTACCTGTTTTTTCATTGTTAGAAGTTTCCTTTCAGAGCTTTCTTTGGGGTAGGAGTGTAGAATCCTTTCTCCCTTCTCTCTGCCACCACTGTGGCCCCCTCCCCCCAAAAACCCAAGCTTTTCCAGCTGTTTTCAGGATCTTGGGTGTCTGTCTTTTTAGCGGAGTTAATTTTGTTCTAAATAGTCTGAATAAAGAGAGAGAATGTGCTTTCTGAATTAAACAGGTTTCCTTAGTATATATACTGTCACACCCCTACTATTTCTCTAAATAAGACTTGAATTTTTAATTAGAGGAATCTTAAACTTTTAGGCTTCCTTTATGCATCTCATACTTTAAAAAAAGAGAGAGCAATTATTTTTCTTTAAGCCACCGTTAGATGTAGTTTAAATTTTATTTCTTCTGAATATTCACAACAGTGTAGTACATGAGGGCATTCATTCAGTATAGAAATCTGTAGTTCAGTTTTTATTTTTGCTTTTCAGTTAACCTTTAGAAATTTAATCTGAAGTTAGGCAACCCAAACTCACAAATCTTTAACCTTGGATATCTTGTACTTGTGTCATAGGCCTACATGAGGCATGTGCTTATGTGCACTTTGTTCTTTACCACTTTCCTTAATAGGAAGTGGCAAGAGATAAATGCATCACAAGCTTGTTTTTAAGTACAAAAAATGTGTAGTCACTGGGTATACAGTTAGCAGCTCCCAATTTGCGAATGATATACGCAAAGTTGTGAATTTGTCTAAAATGCATTGTTGCAATGAAATATTTTCTTTTGTTTCCTTTAACTTATCTCCCCTGAGCTGATTGATATGCTTGTTTCTTTTCTCTGCAACAATAAGGCATTTACGCAGTCTTATTTCTTCTAGTACAAGAATTTGCTCTTACAGTTTGTAACCTGAGAGCTGAGTTCTGACTTTTATATCTTGAACTGTGGCAAACATGCTCAATTCTACTTGTGTTAGCACTGGAAAAATCCTATTGTGGACTGTTCAGTGGTGTTTGAAGCACAGTCAATTAGATTTACTCTGCACAGGGTCAGAGAACATGCCAATCTACGACAGGGGTGGGCAAACTACAGCCTGGGGGCCAGATCCGGCCCTTCAGATGTTTTAACCTAGCCCTTGAGGTCCCGCTGGGGAGCGGGGCCCGGGGCTTGCCCTGCTCCATATGTGCCGTGGCTCCGCATGGCTCCCAGAAGCAGAGGCCTGTGCCCGCTCCAGCTCTGATGTGTAGGGGCAGCCAGGGGGCTCTTCACTTTGCCCCTGCCCCAAGTGCCAACCCCACAGCTCCCACTGGCCGGGAACCATGGCCAATGGGAGCTGCAGGGGCAGCGCCTGTGCATGGGGAAGCATGCAGAGCCTCCTGGTCCATGCTTTCGTGTAGGAGCCAGAGGGGAGACATGCCACTGCTTCCGGGAGCTGCTCGAGGTAAGTGTCTCCTGGGCCCTGAACCCGAGCCCTGATCCCCCTCCCACCCTCTGAACCCCTTGGTCCCAGCCCAGAGCACCCTCCTGTGCCCCCAACCCCTCATCCACGGCCCCACCCCAGAGCCCGCACCCTCAGCTGGAGCACCCACCCTCCCCACACACTCCAGCCCAGAACCCCCTCCTTCACCCTGAACTTCTCATTTGTGGCCCCACTCCCGCACCCCAGCCCCCAATTTCGTGAGCATTCATGGCCGACTATACAATTTCCATACCCAGATGTGGCCCTCGGGCCAAAAGGTTTGTCCACCCCTGAGCTAAGATATTGGCAGTATCTGGTCTATGTAAACATTCCCACTGTTTTGAGCAATGGTAGGAAATTTTAGCTAAAACTTTCCTAGTGTGGACAAGGCTTATACTAGGCTACTAGTGTAACTTTTGCCAGTCCTTAAACCTGATCCAAAATTATCATGCTTTATAATAAGTCACATGATGAGCTTCTCCTCATAAAGACTTATGCCAGCACAAAACTGAACTAATATTCAGTATCAAGCCTCAACCCTATTTGAAAACAGTGAGCTGTAGCCCACGAAAGCTTATGCTGAAATAAATTTGTTAGTCTCTAAGGTGCCACAAGTACTCCTGTTCTTTTTGCTGATACAGACTAACATGGCTGCTACTCTGAAGCTTAAAAAAAGACCTGAAGAGAGGGACAGGGATTAATACCCACCCTAAATAGTAGCATCTGGACTAGAATTTTAGAAATGCATCAGATGTTCACATTTTGGTGTTGATCAAAGCTGTCAATGCTTGGACTAAGTGAACGAAGTATTTGATTATGTATTCGTTGTAATCTTGTGATTTCTTTCTAGTGTGTGTAATAGGGTGCATGGATGGCCAGGGAGCCTGGTGATGCACATGACTTCAAGGTCAAGGTGCCTCAGTCTTTCAGGCAGTGGTGGTTGGGGAACTCAGGACTTCTCACTCCACCAGGTCCCAGCCCAGGGCCCTATGTGAGTTGACCCCTGGACAGGGGACACTCCAAGCAGGGAGTCTAAATCCACTGCCCTGGGCTACTTCCGACTAGTGTTCCTTCAGTTTGGGACCTGTCCCCTATAGTTCACTTTGCTGGCGTGGTTTGCTGCCCAGAGCTCCCGCTTGTGGATGTTGGGCTCCTTCAGACAGGACAGCAGTAAGTTTGGTGCAGCCAGACCCCACAATGTCTCTGGACTGCAGTCACCCAGTTACCTCATTTGCTGGAGGCTCCTAGGTCTACTCTGCAGTCTCCCTTATCTGGAGCCTGAGAGATGGAATGTGTTCACTGGTGGCTGCCTTGGCTGGTAGTCATCCTTCCTGTCAAGTAAGGCATAACTTGCTCCTGCTTTTCACCAGTCAGTCCTGAACTGGACCAGGCTCTCCTTTCCTACCCCCTCCATGCCTGGCAGTAGCTGCAGGTATAATGGGGCGGGATTAGCTGTTTACTCCTTTCTGTGCTGGCGGGCAGTTTCTCTGCTTTCTCACATTGTGAAAATGCAAGTTTTTTCTCTAATCCTGAAAGGGAATTACTTTTTGTATCAGATAGTTAGAGTACCTAACAATAACCCGAACAAATAGTTATTAATTTAAAGGTATATCGTCAACTTGAAGTCATAAATAATCTTAATTTCAGATACTATAAACTCCTGAACCCTTTGTCAATGTTTTACAATCCCATTTTACTAGCTTTTGAAATCTTTTTCTGGGTAAAACCCACATGAACAAGGAAAACAATGAAACTATCTGATACCTAAAACATAGGTGTTATGGGAGGCCATAAAAGTGCTTCCCATATGAATTATGCCTGCATGTAGGGTTCCTAGTGGACCTCAAGAATTTTCTGCTCTTCTTCCTCTGCCTAAATTCATAGTTAAGCCATAACACAAAGAACACCTTCTCCTCTACACAGCCCCACATTCACAACTTTCATTGTAAACAACTTGCATGTTTCCTCTAATGGGGATCACGTCTGGACAGGTTTCCCACTCATTCTACTCACTGCCCCCGAGGGCTAGAGGGGTGTTATTACTTTTGAAATCAGCAGTGCTTGTCTGATTGTGGCTCACTAGGGATATATCTACACTGCAATTAAAAACCCTGTGCCAGATGGCTCAGGCTAAGAGGCTCTTCAGTTGTGGTGTAGGCATCTGAGCTTGGGCTGCAACCCAGGCTATCGGACTCTGCAAGGTGGGAGGGTCGCCACCGCAGCCTGAGTCTGAGCATCTGTACCTCAGTTAAACAGCCCCTTGGCCCAAGCACTGCAAGCCCGGGTCAGCTTGCACAGACCAGCCACAGTGTCTAATTGCAGTGTAAGACATGCCCTAAATCAGCATTTATGCTGGTGATCAACAGGTGTTTTGCTGGCTCTGGAAGCGACCCAAGGAGCTGGATTGGTCCCTGCAGCTATCTGTCTGTCTATACAAAATATGTAACTTTTAAATATGCCCTTTACAGGAACAGGAGAATGTCTGTGCAGCCAGGATTAGGGTTTATAGAAACTGTGATATGCTAATTAGAAGAATTTGAAAAAGATGACACCCTCACCTGACTTTCTGGAAGGGGTGAGTTTGATTATTTATAATCCAGGAGCACTTTCGTGCTGCCAGTGTCCCCAGTGTCAAATATATTTCTGTCAGAAGGGTAGCCGTGTTAGTCTGTATCCATAGAAACAACGAGGGGTCCGGTGGCACCTTAAAGGCTAACAGGTTTATTTGGGCATAGGCTATCATGGGTAAAAAAAATAAAAATAAAAAAAAAACTTCAGATGCATGGAGTGAAAATCACAGATACAGGCATAAATATAGTATTGGTGCATGAAGAGAAGGGAGTTACCTTACAAGTGGAGAACCAATATTGAAGGCCAGTTTAGTCAGGGTGGATGTTGTTCATTCCCAATAATTGATGAGGCGGTGTCAATACCAAGAGAGGGAAAATTGCTTTTGTAGTGAGCCAGCCACTCCCAGTCCCTATTCAAGCCCAGATTGATGGTGTTAAGTTTTCAAATGAATTGTAGCTCAGCAGTTTCTCTTTGGAGTCTGTTTTTGAAGGTTTTTTTTGAATGGCTACTTTAAAATCTGTTAGAGTGTCCAGGGAGATTGAAGTGTTCTCTGTATGTTACCATTCCTGATGTCTAATTTGTGTCCATTTATCCTTTTACGTAGAGACTGTCCAGTTTGGCCAATGTACATGGCAGAGGGGCATTGCTGGCACATGATGGCATATATCACATGAGTAGATATGCAGGTGAATGAGCCTCTAATGGTGTGGCTGGGTCCTATGATGGTGTCATAGAGTAGATATGGGGACAGAGAACACAACGGAGTTTGTTACAGGGATTGGTTTCTGGGTTAGTGTTTCTGTGGTTTGGTGTGTAGCTGCTAGTGAGTATTTGCTTCAGGTTGGCGAGCTATCTGTAAGCGAGGACTGGCCTGTCTCCCAAGGTCTGTGTTACTGGGGGATCATTTTCCAGGATAGGTTGTAGATCATTGCTGATGAGCTGGAGAGGTTTTAGCTGGGGGCTGTACATGATAGCCAGTGGTGTTCTATTGTTTTTCTTGTTGGGCCTCTCCTGTAGTAGGTGACTTCTGGGTGCCCATCTCGCTCTGACAATCTGTTTCCTCGCTTCCCCAGATGGGTATTGTAGTTTTAAGAATGCTTGATAGAAATCTTGTAGGTCTCAAGATTACCCACCTGGGGAAGTAACACCATCGTAGGACCCAACCACACCATCCACACCATCAGAGGCTCATTCACCTGCACATCTAATGTGATATATGGCATCATGTGCTAGTGATACCCCATCTTCTGACAAAGTTTTAGGTAGTTTTCTTCCTACCGCATACTGTCAGGAACAGTAATCTGGAAATAAGATAGGTGATTTACTTGAGAGCCTGGAGAAGGAGTGAAAGGTGAAGGAGTTAACAGGGAGAACAAGTGAGTAGATGAATAATAGATGAGTAGCATTCGAGAGAACAAGGTTTGAGTTGAACGGGCTGCTGGAAACTTGGTGAGTGGTACTTTATTTTCAGACTGCCATACTATACTGCAGAATCTAAGCCAAGCTTTCCATTAATAAAAAACAGATTAAGTGTCTGGCACAGGGGTTGGCAACCTCTGGCATGCGGCTCTCCAGTGTAAGCATCCTAGCGGGCTGGGCCAGTTTGTATACCTGCTGTGTTGGCAGGTTCAGCCGATCGCCGCTCCCACTGGCCATGGTTTGCTGTCCCAGGCCAATGGGGGCGGCAGGAAGTGGCGCGGGCGAGGGATGTGCTGGCCGCAGCTTCCTGCTGCCCCCATTGACCTGGGACGGCAAACCACAGCCGGTGGGAGCCGTGATTGGCCAAACCTGCCAATGCGGCAGGTAAACAAACTGGTCCAGCACACCAGGGTGCTTACCCTGGCGAGCCACGTGCCAGAGGTTGCCAACCCCTGTGCTAGCATTTATGGTCCCAAAGAGAACCTTCAAAATGTGACTTAATCAGTGAGGGAATAAGCTTGTCCCTCTCATCCCTAATATAGCTATTGATTTCCTGATTGCCATCGTGACACTCCAGCTCCTCCATATCCTTCACAGAATGGGGATAAGTTTGGAATTGTTCTCCCCACCCCAAAGATAAAACTACCCTCTTGTACAGGGGTCAGCAGTCTTTCAGAAGTGGTGTGCCGAGTCTTCATTTATTCACTCTAATTTAAGGTTTCGCATGCCAGTCATACATTTTAACGTTTTTAGAAGGTCTCTTTCTATAAGTCTATAATATATAACTAAACTATTGTATGTAGAGTAAATGAGTTTTTTTAAATGTTTAAGAAGCTTCTTTTAAAATTAAATGCAGAGCCTCTCTGACCAGTGGCCAGGACCTGGACAGTGTGAATGCCGCTTAAAATCAGCTCGCGTGCCGCCTTCGGCACACGTCCCATCGGTTGCCTACCCCTGCTCTTGTACTTTCCTTCTGAGAGTATCCTGCTAAACCTGCAGTGATTTGTCAGACTTGGGTTTAGTGGGTGAGGAAGCTATATAAACAGCCAGACTAGGAGCTTCGCTCTTGAGACATCTTCAGGCACAAATTTCTCTTCTCCCTACCCTCAGCCAACATAGCATGTGGCAGGTGAAGAAGAGTACTTTTCTCTGAAGCTGTCCGAGATTATATCTGCCCTGCAGTTAGATACCCATGGCTTGCCTGTGCCAACTGATTCAGGCTCTTGGTGCTTGGGCTAACTGGCTGTTTAATTGCAGTGTAGACATTTGGGTTGCAACCTGAGCTCTGGGACCCTTCCCTCAGCAGAGTCCTAGAGTCCAGGCTCCAGCCTAAGCCTGACCGTCTACACCACAATTAAACAGCTCCCTAGACCAAGCCCTGTGAGCCTGAGGCCATGTCTACATCTAAAGTTTTGCAGCGCTGGTTGTTACAGCTGTATTAGTACAGCTGTATAGGGCCAGCGCTGCAGAGTGGCCACACTTACAGCAACCAGCGCTGCAAGTGGTGTTAGATGTGGCCACACTGCAGCGCTGTTGGGCGGCTTCAAGGGGGGTTCCGGGAACGCGAGAGCAAACCGGGAAAGGAGACCCGCTTCGCCGCGGTTTGCTCTCTCGTTCCCGGAGCCACCCAGCAAACCGCAGGGAAGGAGACCTGCTTGCTCTGGGCTCTGGGAACGAGAGAGCAAACCGGGAAAGGAGACCCGCTTCGCCGCGGTTTGCTCTCTCGTTCCCGGAGCCACCCAGCAAACCGCAGGGAAGGAGACCTGCTTGCTCGGGGCTCCGGGAACGAGAGAGCAAACCGGGAAAGGAGACCCGCTTCGCCGCGGTTTGCTCTCTCGTTCCCGGAGCCACCCAGCAAACCGCAGGGAAGGAGACCTGCTTGCTCTGGGCTCTGGGAACGAGAGAGCAAACCGGGAAAGGAGACCCGCTTCGCCGCGGTTTGCTCTCTCGTTCCCGGAGCCACCCAGCAAACCGCAGGGAAGGAGACCTGCTTGCTCGGGGCTCCGGGAACGAGAGAGCAAACCGGGAAAGGAGACCCGCTTCGCCGCGGTTTGCTCTCTCGTTCCCGGAGCCACCCAGCAAACCGCAGGGAAGGAGACCTGCTTGCTCGGGGCTCCGGGAACGAGAGAGCAAACCGGGAAAGGAGACCCGCTTCGCCGCGGTTTGCTCTCTCGTTCCCGGAGCCACCCAGCAAACCGCAGGGAAGGAGACCTGCTTGCTCTGGGCTCTGGGAACGAGAGAGCAAACCGGGAAAGGAGACCCGCTTCGCCGCGGTTTGCTCTCTCGTTCCCGGAGCCACCCAGCAAACCGCAGGGAAGGAGACCTGCTTGCTCGGGGCTCCGGGAACGAGAGAGCAAACCGGGAAAGGAGACCCGCTTCGCCGCGGTTTGCTCTCTCGTTCCCGGAGCCACCCAGCAAACCGCAGGGAAGGAGACCTGCTTGCTCTGGGCTCCGGGAACGAGAGAGCAAACCGGGAAAGGAGACCAGCTTGATTACCAGAGGCTTCCTCCTTCCACGGAGGTCAAGAAAAGCGCTGGTAAGTGTCTACATTGGATTACCAGCGCTGGATCACCAGCGCTGGATCCTCTACACCCGAGACAAAACGGGAGTACGGCCAGCGCTGCAAACAGGGAGTTGCAGCGCTGGTGGTGCCCTGCAGATGTGTACACCTTCAAAGTTGCAGCGCTGTAACTCCCTCACCAGCGCTGCAACTTTCTGATGTAGACAAGCCCCAAGTCAGCTGGCACAGGCCTGCTGTGGGTTTTTAGTTGCAGTGTATAGAGACATACCCTGAGGTGCTAGATTCCCAGCCTGGCTCCTCAATAGCTTTCCCTGCCAGTGAGCCACTTGCAATTCAGTCTGGCAAGTTCCTGTCTAATGAAGTAAGGCAGTTTTCAAACCAGCAAGACTGCTTTTTCTAAAATGCCTTAACTATCTAAGAATTAATATTAATAGCCCTGTCCTATTCTCTCCTCCACCTCCCTCCCCCCCAAATTAAAATTTAAAATATCTAACTCTGAAAGTTGGTATCCAGGGAGCAGGGATAAGTAAAACTGCAGTTCATCAGCAGGTCAGTTAAGCTGTAAGTTATCAAAAATCTGTTAACAAATTTCCAATAAAGATCAGGTGTGAAAACTTTCAATCCTTCAGAATTTTAACAGAGGAAGAAAAGCAGTACACAACCAGGTCAGTGATGACATTTAATTATACGTCTTCATTTGAGTCTGAGAGGAAAATAAATTAAGGCAGGGCACCAACTCGGAGTAGCAGGCTTAGGGGCTTCAACCATACCTGTTCTCCTTTACCATCTGATTTCCTCTCTGGGGCTCAAACTGGTCACTATTCTTGGAGTAAACCCTAGCAGCGATGCTATTTATAAATGCAGCCAGGGTACTATCTCCAATTTTTTCACCTACTGTTTTTCTACCTACTTCATTACTTCCTTTTGCAATTACTGTGTGATAGTAATATTACATTACTTAGTTGCTGTCAGGACTTGTTATCCAAAATGTTATCCAAAAAGCAAGAAAAAACACCAGATTGCTTTAATTAAAAACAAAACCAAAAATTCGTGTGTCAATACTTGTAATAGTACATAAACATATCCAAATAAATATTTTAAAGTCTGAAAATAGCTAATCACTCAAACACAGGAAGTTTAAGCTTCTTTATGGATAAAGACTTCCTGGAATTTAAGCCATCAGGCTTCCATTTTCCTGCTAATATGCAGTTAGTACAAGAAGAAAAATTGGGAAGAAATTCAGTTCCTATTGCAATCAGAGAGCCCTGTATTTTGAACAGATATTTTTAAACACACTTAAACTTTTTTAGTTTTGACTTATTTCTTTAGGTTGCAAGGCCAGTACTCCAAATTTAGGGAAAGCCAAATGTGCAACCTCGTACATCCAACCTGTGCACTGAATAATATAAGGAGCTTGAGTGGGAGAGGGGTTATTAGGTGATCATAAAATTGGACTGTCATGCATATGCACTGGAGCACATGTGGATGTGAGATGGGATGATGGGACAACATGGATTGTTCAGTTGTGGTTGGGAAGCCAAACATGCCCTTGCCTACTGCCTCCCTCTCATCACAGCTGCTGCAGTAGCTCCCAGGGATTTCCAGTGCAGTATCTGTTGCTGCTGCCTTGGTAGCAATGTGAGCGTAGATCTTTAAAATGTTCATGCTCAGCTATTTTGACAGGTTGCCGACATTTTTCGGAGAGAAGCAAGTGAGAGAAAGGAAATGGTAATTTTTAACAGTTTATAACTCTGCTCAGCAAATGGAATTTCATGGGGGCAAAGCCTCCAGGCTAAAGAAGTGTCTTCTCTCTCTCTCTCAAACTCTCAAGGCCTGATGCAAATAAAGGAAGTGTTAAAGCCTCTCAGAGAATACAAAGAATTTTTTAAAATGGAAATTATTAAGCAGCCTACATGTAGGGGGTCACTGCCAGCTCCCACTATAATTATTGTGAGACAGGGCCCAATAATGTCCATTGCATATGACTTAGCCTCTCTCTTGCATCTTCAACTCCATACTCTCAGCATTGCCTTCCACCGAGCTTCTGGGGTGGCCTGGTCCTAGGGTATTGATGGCTTGTGTAGAGTGAGTTTTAATCTTTAATACTCAAAGAAGAAAAACTTGTTGGTATCTCCACTCTTGCAGTGCATGTGCTCGCAGCATGAGAGAGGGTAGGGGAACACTTTGGAAAGCAGTGGCTCTTGGGGCTGCCTGTATGCTCCTTTGAATTGAATTTTCAGTCATGAGGTTACATAAAGAGCAGTGGTTCTGATCTGGTTCCAGTTCCTTTTGACAGCTGTGTAGAGAGGACTTTGAGATCCAAGGCTCCTTCCTTTCCTTGAAGCTGCTTTCTGCCTTTCAGCTGGTTAAAGTTATGTGTACTTAGCTTTTTGTCTGTCCAGTTACTGGAACATTTCTTTGAAGAAATTCAGATGTCAGTAATCTATATGATATCACCTTTCAAACAGAGTAAGTGTTTTCCTGAAATTAGACTAATGGCCATCTGCACTTACAAAATTCATCAAACTCGGCTTTAAAAAAATCATCGGAACAACTTTCAGTCCCTACTGACCAGACCTTCAGGGATCACTCCTCTGATTTTTCATCTTCCTGGCAAGGGCAACTTGTGTGATTTACAAGTTAGATAAATGTAATTAATAAAGCTGTCATGATCACCTCATTCAGTTGCTGACATTATATCTCTGTCCTCAACCCTTGTCTGTCTTTTAGATTGTAAATCTGGGGCAGGAATTATCTCAGTGCATATGTATACAGTGGCCAGCACAGAGGCTCTCAAAATACAATTATTAACAATCACCTAATATGTTGTGTAAATATATTATGTAATACATTGCAGTATGATATAAACTTGTCATGAGCTTCTGCAATTAATCATGCAATCTATCTGTTCATCTGCTCTCTGCCCACTAAGCTATCTCCTCAATGACTACTGCTAGCGCTCAAACCTGCTTAACTTCAGATAGCGGACGGACAAACAAAAAAATAAAACAAAACTGCAGAGAAACATTCCCTTACCTCTAGTTATGGAGTTTTGCTTCCAGAATTATTGCCTCAAGGCCCAGCATGTGAGAGATTCAGTTCTGCAACAGTGATATAGAAGATACATCTCATTACCCTGTTGAAATGAGAGCTTTGTTAATGACAATGGGAGACTTGAGGTTTTCATTAAGGGCCTGGTATGTGTTTGTATCCATGGAAGACCCTGAGATACCTGATCTTTTCAGTTTGTTGTAATTTTATGTAACAAAAACATTAGGCTATTTTATGGCTCCCTCCTTGTAATCTACAGTTGGATAGAGAATAACATAAGAGTTAAAAAGATGGCTTTAGAGAAGAGAGATTTAAAACATAGTCCAGAGAAACCTGTTAATACTGAAACATTTGTAAATTAAGTTTCTGATGTGACAGTGTGGTCCAAAGTATGTTCAGCCTTTGTTCGTGATAAGGTGGATATCTGTCTTGCGGCTTTACTGCTCATTAGTCTTGCAGCCATCCCACACATGTTGATAAAACTCTTATGTGACATCACACAGATATGTATATCCTGTTCTTTGGGTTTCTCAGTGCTTTCTGTATGCTTGCTGTCTTTATCATAAGATCCTTGGGATGGGAACGTGCCTCTCAACCTGCCAGTGTCTCAACATGGGGCATAACATGTGTCAAAGACCCAAAATGAGGTCAGAAATATCATCCTTAAGGATACTTAAAATGCTGTGAAATTAATTCCCTTTAGTATAAATAACTCATCTCATAATTCTTTTTCTGATGTAAATAATTCTAAACATGTAAAGCGAGGGGATGCCACATTTCTTTAGAATGTAGGTAAATTTGAAACTGAAGTTCTTGATGCTTTCCTCATATTTTTCTTTCTTTCCCCCAGCCATTTCAGAGCTATTTTTGTTCTGGTTAAATTGTCAGTACAGATTTCTTTATTTACAAGAACAAAGAAGAAATGGTATCAGTGGGCACAGGTGTCATCTGAACACGCCTGGGGTTGGAGTTTCCTCAAGACTAGTTGGAAAAAGTGTGGCAATTGGTAAGTTCAGCTTTGGAGACCAGCTACTCTAAGTGGCTGTGTGCCTGACATAAGTAGTGTCTTGGCCCCTAGTCCTAATTAGCTGGCTGAGCCCAAGGTCATTTCAGTGCTGTGACAACCCTGCTGTTCCGAATCCCCCTCCAAGTCAACCTAATCTATTGTTGTTAGTGGGTTGTTAATGGATTGTAGATTGTTTGAATAGACACACTGGATTTATGGCCCATTACATCTGATATTTATTGTCTAGCAAAGTTATGAATTTAAGCTTCCAGACCCATCTTTTGAAAGTGTTGTGCAGGTTTCCTTTGAGGATGAGGACTGATAGATCAGATATAGAGTGATTGCTTTGTGAAATGTCCTTTATTATTTTCCTGTGAGTTCATTCGAGAACGTAGTGATTGTCTGGTTTCACCCCCATAGTTGTTGTTGGGGCATTTAGGACACTGGATGAGGTACACCACATGTTGTGATAGGCATGTGCAGGACCCATGGATCTTGAAATGTGTATTGTGAAGAGTGTTGATCATTGTAGTAGTGGAGATATGTCTGCATGTTTTTGCATCTGTTCTGGCAGTATTTGGTACCGCTTTAAGTCGATGCATCCTGCTCTGTGGGGAGCTTGCTTCTGATGATGAGGTTGGGGGATTGTTGAAAGATGAAGAGGGGGTTCAGGAAAGATTTATTTCAGGGTAGATTTCCTATCAAGTATGGGTTGTAGTTGTTTGATACCCTGTATGGGTTCCACAATGGGGCAGTAGGTGATGACTTGGGTGTGTGTGTGGTCAGAGGGGTTTTATTTCTGTATCGCAGCAGGTTCCCTCGGGATATTTGCGGGGCCTGTTCCATGATGCAATCTACTTCTTTGGAGGCAAGTCCTTGTTTTGAAGGCAATTTTGTGTATGGGCTAGTCTACACTAACACTAAAGCGCTGCCACTGCAGCGCTTTAATGTGCCTTATGTGGTTGGGGCTCAGTGCTGGGAGAGCGCTTTCCCAGTGCTCTAAAAAAACCCACCTCAGTGTGGAGTGTAGCTCAACACTGCAACGTTCTCACTCAGCGATGTGAACCCCTCGCCCCCCGAGCACAGCAAGTTGCAGCGCTGTAAAGTGTAGACAAGCCCTAAGTGATAGTGTATATCCCAGACTTTCTCTTTGGAGCCTATTCTGTGAGATCTGAGTGCCAGGCTGTAGATAACAGAAAACCCCCATTTTAGCTACCTTTCGCCGCACCCTCCGCTTCCCCTCACCCCCCAACAAGAGTAGTATTAACAGGCCACTTTGCCTTGAATAGTCGCTTGAAATATGTGCTTACTACTTATGCTGAATAATCTGTTGCTCCTTGTATTTAGCTGTGACACTGAGTACATTTCCCAGACCTGAAGAAGAGCTGTGTCTGAAGCTTGTCTATTGCACTAATGGAAGCTGGTCCAATAAAAGATATTACCTAACACAATCTGACATCAGGAATCCATTACATTCAAAAACTAGTAGAACACTTCAGTCTCCCTGGTCACTCAGTAACAGACCTGAAAGTGGCAATTCTTCAACAAAAAACTTCAAAAACAGACTCCAACCTGAAACTGCAGAACTGGAATTAATTTGCAAACTGGATGCCATCAGATTAGTCCTGAATAAAGACTGGGAGTGGTTGGGTCATTACAAAATGTAAATTTCTAATTTCCCCAATACTAATTTTCCCTACTGTTACTCACACCTTGTCAACTACCTGAAATGGGCCACTCTCGTTACCACTTCAAAAGTTATTTTTCCTCCCTTGGTATCCTACTGTCAATTGAATTATCTCATTAGACTGACCTCACACTTGGTAAGGCAGATCACATCTTTTCATGTATTTATACCTACTCCTGTATTATCCACTCCATGCATCTGATGAAGTGGGTTCTAGCTCATAAAAGCTTATGCCCAAATAAATTTGTTAGTCTCAAAGGTGCCACAAGGACTCCTCATTATTTTTATTTTTTAAAATGTAATGTATGTTCAAGGAATTCCTTTCTCACTTCTCTACAGTAATATTTCCGGATGGTGGAGTGGAAGGTTCACTTTGTTCATCCTTTTGAAGTTCTGTGGACTGTAAGAGATGAAAGCTCCCCATGAGGGTTCTGGATTCCCTCATTGTATCCAGTTCTGTTTCTTAGTCAAACAAAACTTGACACATTGACAATCCCCTTTCTTGGTCTGGAATCAGGAGTTCCTTTAAATTTTCTCTCTGGTTCTGTTGGTTCAGGAGGTCTTCTACAGGTCAGTTGGTATGGAGCCAGGTTATTACTATTAGTCCTGTTTATTGGATCTTTGTCTTCAGGTTGGGATAAATATCTACCTAGCTTGAATCGTCTTGGCTTATGCATTGCTGAGCTGTTTGAGAACATTTCTCACATAGCTAGTGGATTCTGTTGAGAAGCAGGAGCTTCATCTGGGGAAAAAAAAAAAAAGGCGATTAAAGTTGCTATCTGTTACACTTTGAACATTAACTTTGTTTGAGTTTTACCAGCTGTATGGGTTGAGATGTCAGCTTCCATACTCTGCTGCTTAGGGCAACAGCCCTTGCATTATCTAGTTTATGAATGGGCTGTTTGAGGTAACTTCTTTGTTACATTTTTGGGCCCAAATTGAAGAGTAGTACCCAAAGTGATAGGTTTTGAATTCAGAAAGATAATGTTAGAAGAAAAAGTTGGGAGGGGCAGCTTTAACCTTTATTTGAAAAATGAGCTTGCAAGAATATTTAAGTGCTTCAAGTGTAGCTTGGGTGAACTATTGTTGACAAATCAGCGCACATTTTTTGTTCTCCCAGCTCAGAGATTTCCAGACTGCAGGGTGTGTCCCCCTAAGGGGATGGGGAGGAATGTTCTAGGAGGGGAGCAGACACACTAGGTGGCTTTAGCCAGTGCCACACCTCCTTCACCCCCTCATTCACCTCAGCAGGTCACCGAGCCTCTGGATCAGTATCAACATCTCTGCGCCCAGAGAAAGTTACACATGCCTTTGCCCATCCTAAAAACCAAGGGGGAAAGGGCAAGTATTGTGGGGCACAACTAAAAAATAGTAACTCAAAGTGCGGGAGGGGGTGGCTCAGCTCAGAAAGTTTGAAAAATGCAGTTATCTTTTTTTAATCTCCCTCTGTTGGTTCTGTTCTTGTGAATCAGTAGAGCATTGAAATTACAAGATGTCTGTGTGCTGAGCACTTCAGAAACAGGAAATATAAATTTTAATTCCCTGCTCGCCCACAAGAATGGGGAGTTCACATTATGTACAAGTTTATATATGAACAGCCATATCAGGTCAGACCAAAAGTCCATCTAGCCCAGTATCCTGTCTTCTGACAGTGGCCAATGCCAGATGCTTTACAAGGAATGAACAGGTAATCAAGCGATCCATGCCCTGTCGCCCATTCCCAGCTTCTGCTAAACAGAGGATAGGGACACGATCCCTGTCCATCTTTGCTAATAGCCACTGATGGATCTATCCTCCATGAACTTATCTAGTTCTTTTTTGAACCCTGTTATAGTCTTGGGCTTCACAACATCCTCTGACAAAGAGTTCCACAGACTGACTATGCGTTGTGTGAAGAAATACTTCAGTTTGTTTGTTTTAAACCTGCTGCCTATTAATTTCATTTCACTCCTAGTTCTTGTGAAAAGGAGTAAATAACACTTCCTTATTTATTTTCTCCACACAAGTCATGATTTTATAAACTGCAGTGGTATCCCCCCTTAGTTGTCGCTTTTCCAAGCTGAACAGTCCCAGTCTTATTACTCTCCTCATATGGAAGCTGTTCCATACCCGTAATCATTGTTGTTGTCCTTTTCTGTACCTTTTTCCTGTATATCTTTTTTGAGATGGGGCAACCACATCTGCAGGCAGTATTTAAGATGTGGGCATACCATGGATTTATGTAGAGACAGTATATTTTCTGTCGTCTTATCTATCCCTTTCTTAACGATTCCCAACATTGTTAGCTTTTTTGACTGCCGCTCACACATTGAGTGGATATTTTCAGAGAACTATCCACAATGACTCCAAGATCTTTCTTGACTGGTAACAGCTAATTTAGACCCCATCATTTTATATATGTAGTTGGGATTGCGTTTTCCATGTGCATTACTTTGCATTTATCAGCCTTGAATGTCATCTGCCATTTTGTTGCCCAGTCACCCAGTTTTATGAGATCTTTGTAACTCTTAGTTAACTCCAAAGCAGACTGCTATCTTGAGTAGTTTTGTATCACCTGCAAATTTTGCCACCTCACCCCTTTTTCCAGATCATTTATAGATGTTGAATAAGGCTAGTCCCAGTGTAGACCCCTGGGGGACACCACGATTTACCTCTCTCCATTCTGAAAACTGACTATTTATTCCTACCCTTTGTTTCCAATCTTTTAACCAGTTATCAATCCATGAGGGGACCTTCCCTCTTATTCATGACAGCTTACTTCGGTTAAGAGCCTTTGGTGAGTGACCTTTTCAAAGGCTTTCAGAAAATCTGAGTACCCTATATCCACTATAAGTTTGTCCACGTATGTCAAGGATTTCTCCAAATAACTTGATTCTACAAGACAAAATAGCTACCTAGAGAAACTTGTCAATAAGGTTAAGATTCTGTCATGGGTATTTTCGTAAAAGTCAGACTGGTCACGGGCAATAAACAAAAATTCATGGAAGCCTGCAACCTGTCCAGACTTTTACTTAAAATACCCAGGAGGAGAGGGGAACAAATAACAGTTGGAGCGCTGCCAGGAGCTGACCTCAGCAGCTGCTCCTGGCAGGGGCTGACCACCCTTGCTCCAGACCAAACCCAGGCTGCTGCTTCAACCTGAGGACCAGTGCTCCTGGGGCAGCTGCTGGCTGCTCTGGAAGAAGTCACTGAGTTCCCAGAAAGTCATGGACTTGACCTCTGACTAAATTGTATCCTTACTCAACTGTCTCCGTGCAGTTGATATAAAATATTGAAAATATGCAAGTTTACAAAAGAAGCATCTGTCCTACTGTACATTTTTATATAGATGCATTGTATTGTTCATTTCCTTTACTGCATTAAGAGAATAATTCATCGACAAATGTCTTAATGCTCACTTAGCCATTACTTAGAGCACAAGTATCCAGCCTGTGCCTCTTGTGAGTGATGGTGAAGAAGAAAATGGTATTTGATTATAAATTAAAAATCTGTTCCCTGAATCATGCCTTGCAACTTTTAAGTGTTGGAATCAGGCTCTTTGCTATGTGAGGAGATATTAGGGGCATTGCCTCCCACACCTTCCACTAAAACCCTGTGAACAACTCTGATGTGAGCTAGAAGTGCAGCTGCTGTTCCTTCCTTCCTGAAGCTGCTCAGTACTTCCTCCCCTGAAATGCAGCAGTCCGGTGAGGGGAAGAGTAATTCTAACTGTGGGAGCCCCAGGAAGAGCAGGGTAGGAATTTCAGACTCTTCCCAAGCTTAGAGCATCTAGCAAAGGATGGCTCCCCTCTCTCACTCAGCCATCTGGAGAAGCAAAATAAATAAAGGGGCTGTGGGGGAGGATGAGAGAAGCTGAGACGTAACACTGAGTTACAACTTTCTAATTCTCAAACTCTGCCCTGGAGCAGGCCAAAGTAACCAAGGGGTCAAGCTGAATATAGCTTGAGCCCTGCATATTCTTCCTCCATAATAGGTTGAGCCACTCTTTTCCGATATATATTCATGGAAATTTCTTATCTGTGTTCTGACTAGACATAGAATATCAGGGTTGGAAGGGACCTCAGAAGATCATCTAGTCCAACCCTGTGCTCAAAGCGGGACAAATCCCCAGACAGTTTTTTTTTATACCGCCATTCCCTAAATGGCCCCCTCAAGGATTGAACTCACAATCCTGGGTTTAGCAGGCCAATGCTCAAACCACTGAGCTATCCCTCATGTGCATTAATAGCTAAAATGATAGATTAGAAATATGCACTTGCTATGTTTGATAACTTACAAAGGGATCTGGCAGTGAACTTATCTGTTAAGACTGTCTAACACTTTCTTTTATAAAAGACTTATGACCTTTTAGAAGCTCTAACTTCTCAACTGAAATTCAGCAAGGTTAGTGCAGCCAGAGATGTGCCTCTAGTTTGTGCCATGGAATTCCATTTAAGTTTGGCTGAGTTACAAGATTTTGAAAATCATAATTTTCCATCCTTGCCTTGCATTTAGCATAACTGGTAGAATGCTAAGATCCTTGAACCATTTTAAGGTTGGGCCCCAGCTATTACTATAGCAGCATACCTCCAGGAGTAGAGACAGCCCAGCTGCTGATGGAACAGCTGTAGCAGCTGGCTGAACTGCTCCGTGATTATTCCCCAGATCTGTACCTTTCACAACTCTTCTTATGAAATAATGCCTTATGACTAGGGCTAGTGTTTTCTGGCAATGAAAACAGAGTAATTTCAGATTTTCAAACCTGTATATTTCAGAAATTTGAGATGAGTTATATTTATACAAAAAATATATATATATATATCAACAAACATGAGATTTTTTACAACACAAAAATTCTGGGCACTGAGGGCTAGAGCCAGGCCAGCTGTGTGCTAGGGGGAGAAGGCAGGAGTCAGCTATGAGTGGGGGAGAGGCGCTATATGCACTGCTGAGAGCGGATGTGAGTGGCATCCGCTCTGCAACATGGTGAAGGAGCCAGGTGCCCTGCTGCCAGGTGCCCTGCCCTTCCAGAGGAAGGTCTGGTGGTTTTGCCAAGCCCAAGCCTGTGTGAGTAGGGGAGAAGTTGACAGCAAGTCTCAACAGCAGCCAGTCCCCAGCCTCTGCCCGGCAGCCTGTGGAGGAGTTAGGTGTCTTCTAGCAGAAATCTGGGGGGTGTGACTCTGCATTCCATACCCACATGTCACCTCTGCCCATGTGCCGCCGCCACTTCCCTCCCCCTTTCAATGGTGACTTCGGAAATGAAGAGACATTGTGGGGAAAAAACATAACAGCAATTTCCAGAAAACAGGGACCTTACTCATGAACCACTGTTGCCAAAAAATTAAGACAAGACTAGTTAATTCAAAGCATTGCCATTGACGAATTTACCACCTTAAGAGTTCTGTATTATGTCTGTACTTATCACGTATTTTAAAGATGGCTGTTGTTTCTGATAGAATATCTGGCATTTTGATTTGCCTCTCATAAATACTAATATATGTTCTCTTACAGATTATGGAACTTTGTGGTGCAACAAGACTTGGATATTTTGGAAGAAGTCAGTTCTATATTGCTTTGAAACTTGTTGCAGTGGCCCAGTCAGGTCTCCCTCTAAGAGTGGAAAGTTTAAATACAGGTAAATCTAGAAATTAATGCTTAAACACTATTGAGCAGGTTAGTGACATTTATTGCAGTTGGCTCACAGATTATAATAGATTAATCTGCTGGACTATTGTGGTATGGTCTCAGATACTCTAGTATATTGCTCACTTATACATACTGAAAAAAGCGTGAAGGAGAGTTTGAGATAAATCAAAATTTAAAGCATCTTTATATAGATACAACTGAATCTTAGCTAGCAAAGGGGATAAAGTTAATCTAGGGAAATGGAGTCCTCAAAACCGTTCTACTGTGCTAAAGTACTGAACTAACTGTTATTGCAAGGTATACAGAGTGAAAGAGAACCTTTTTGTGTATGCCAATTCCCATGGTGGTCTAGGTGGTGTAACTTGCTCTATTTGTTGGAGTTGAGTGGTGAAAGTAGCAGATAATGTAATGGGATTACAGTTAAATTTACTAGTGTTGACGCAGCCAGCTATTCAAAACTATCTGTAGGGGCACTTGCTGGGGATGACACATTCAACTTCCAACTCCAAATAGGTAGCTACAGAATTCATTTCCATCAGGTCTCCAGACTCTCCATCTGAACTTGTATATCATCCAGCAAGAATTCAGCAACTACCCCCAAAGGAATCAAACCCTTATTCATTTTATAAAGTAAAATTGCAGTCTGATACTTCAGGAGAATTCATCTCAACTTCCAGGAGACAGGAATCCTTGAAAGCAGAGAGATCTCCCTTCCTGCTGCAAAAACAATATAAAAGACCTGACAGAGCTCAAGACTCAGAATTGATAGTCACTTCAAGCTCCTGATGCTGTCTAAATAAAATTAGATATGACTGACTAGATGAGACTGCAGTTTGAATCAAGTAGGTGAGAGTGCTGATAAAATGAATCTGCAGGCCAAAATCAAGCAGTTGGGATCAGGAGCAAGATGTAATCCTAAAAATTGGTATGGAGAATCTTGAAAGAAGGAACAATGAGAATGGAGTCCATGAGAACTTGAAGAAAGGTAATCTTGCAGAATATCACTTAGATTTTTTTTCTAGTTTTCTCAGATTTAAAGTGTGGCTGATCTGCGTTCCCCAACCTCTTTCCGGGATAGAGACAATGCCATATTCCATAGCCACAGAATCATTGAATTCGTAGACTCTTGATTGAGATGAATGAGAGATCGTCTGCTCCAGAACTATTGCATACTCAGCTGGCATCTCACTTGACTCATGTGTTTGAAGGTTTCTCAACCAGAGAGGCTATAGCAAACTTTCTTATGATGTCTTAAGATAAGATTGTGGTGAAAACCCGATGGGGTAAAAGGGATGAAGTGGTGTAAAAGGGCTCTATAAGCGCTGTGTATAGCCAGGCCTGGACTCTCCATATGCAAGCATTGTAGTAGATGACTGTCAGGCTGCCTTCTGAGGATCCTCTCACAAGCCCTGGTATAGGTGGTATGCTGGGTGGGGTGGCAGTGCTGCACCCAGTGATGTGATGGTTCCAAGCAGTGCTGCCCTGTACTAACCGGGGACTGCAGAGCAGCTGAGGTTCTCGGAAGGTGCAGCAGTGGTGTAAAGACACTGTAGCTATCATCTCCTTAAGTTGAGAATTCTGTTTTGATCTTAGACTGGAACACAGTGTTACAATTGGGTGACTTCCCTGGCAAATTCCATAGCTATAGGATCCGTGTGGCCATAATATAATCCATATATGCTCCTAATTAATGGCAGGCAAAAATATTCTTTGGTAAGGATATACACAAACTTGTCAGGTGGTGAACCTGAAACCAAAATTTGTTGAGATGAAATATTTGACAAAACAATTGCTATTCTAGTTAAACTCAAATTGGTTTTAACAGTAAATATGTAAATGATAATTACTTATGTGTGCCTGCACAAAAATATATGTACACTTACTGCGCATGCTCTTGAAAGTAGTGGAAAGGAGCAGTATTGGAAGTAGCAGATGGTATTCCAGGCCACGAACCAGTTTTTCTGTGCCTAAGATGCTGGCTTAGTCATGCCACTATTTGTTAATTGTAATTAATTTTCCTCCTTTAGCTATTCCTCTGAGTGTTGCAAATAATTGGCCTTTTAAGAACATAAATCTCTTGCACTTACTAAGAGCACCGCTGATGGTATTAGCAGGGAATTGGGGAAGAACAAAACTGCTCAACTTAGTTAATACATGGTAAAATACAATACATGGTGCTAATGCTGAGATGAATGTATCTGACTGAAACCTGACACAAATGGTTAGAAACCTGGCTTCTCTTTAGTTTTCAGATAACTTGAATTGTTTTGGTCATCACCATGAAAATGCTTTTTTAGTATTAAATGAGATGTTGATTGAAAGGAGACTTCCCAATGAAAAGGACTTTACAATAGCAAGAAATAAAGAAGAAATATACCACCTCTCCTTTTCGGGAGAAAACAAACTAAAGATTGTGTGTCCAAGGGGATTATTTTCAAAACGCCCAAAAATGCTAATGTAAATTAATAAACTGCCTTTGCAGCTCTCTAATAGAATATATTCCATTGGTTCATACATGTCAGAAACACTGTAAATATTTTTAATTGTTGTTTAGGAGTTGTTTGAACCAGCTAAAGAAAATCCTGGGTTACAGGAGGTCTTGAAAAACTTATCCAACTCAATAACTCGCCAGCGTTAAAAATAGTTGTTCTGTCAGTGCCCTCCACACCACGGTTATCTGCTGACTTGCACTGAGTCTGAAGTCTGGTCTATACTAGAAAATTAAGTTTGCTTAACTATGACTCTCAGGAGGGTGAAATCCAACCTAGCCCCCAGTGTAGACAGTGCTAGGTCAATGGAAGAATTCTTCCTTTGATCTAGATACTGCTTATCATCTCAGGAAGGTAGATTTCTTATGTTGACAGGTGAGCTCCTACAGTGTTTTAGGCATAGACATACCCTAAGTGCTGGGACTGATGTTCCCTTAATTTTTTTTCTGTGCAAAACAAATAATTCTCATAGAGCTTACGTCCTCTAAAGACATTCTTCTCCACTTTTATCGCCTTATTCCCACCCACCTTCCTCATCCTCTTTTCACAAACTATCCTTCCTTATTCTCTCATTTATTCCTTTTTCATATTTTCTCTTCTTTTCCTCATTTTCCCCTTTCACTTTCTCATTCATCCATCTTTCTCTGCTCCTCCATGCAGCCTTTCTCTAGCTGAAGGGGCTATTGAGCCCACTCCTTTCCCCTCCCACCCGGCCCCCTGTACATGAACTGCTGAATGGAGGGAGACACCTCTTCCACCATCCTGCAGTCTCTTTTCCTGACTTTGCCTGCTGGTCAGCCTCACCTCCGTATGCTGCACCAGCCTCAGTCCCTGTCTGTCAACTCTCCTATTTAATACATCCATTTTGGGTTGTGAGGGGGTTTTGCAAGTCTTGATCTGCAGCTGATTTGGGTAAGTTTGGAGTGCTTAGTGTTAGTGTCTACCAAACATAACTCTTGTCTCAGCTGATTGATTTAGTTCAGAAAGAGATCAAAACAGACTTATAGTTAAACACTTGTGGACATGTAATATATGGCTCTGAAGTATTTGTATAAAATGACAATACTCATATTGCTTTAATTACTATGCTGGAAATATCCAAGTAAATTTTGGGTTGCTACTTAATTTGGAAAGACATTTTCATGGATAACTGTCTAATTGGGAATTATAAAATGAGCAGATAGTCACTGTGAATCCATGTCACTTGTTTGTTCTGTTACTGTGGTGTGGGAGACAGTATCCTGCAAAAATAAAAATTAACTAGGGAGGGATAGAGTTTAGTTATGTAGATATTATAGGGGCTTCTAAATGAGCATGCAAACCCTAAATATTGGAGCATCAAAGGACAAAGTCGTCTTACCCTGAATTTCTTTGCTCTTGTGGATGAAGGGAAGGTGCGGGGTGGGAGGAAATTTGAAGAGAAGTATTTGAAGCTTAAAAGGGTATTTTTTCAGTCTGGGTCACACCCCACCTTAACACTGAAATCAACATGCTGTTTTTAGTATGCTGAGTCCACGCATAGGTGAGAATGTGAAAGGTTTTGCTTGAACTCTGCTGTCTCTGTTAGCATATTATGCTACTTACTAAACTGTGGGGTTGTTCCTTAGTTATATTTAACAAAATTATTAAAGCATTATGTATTCAAAGGGTAATATTCAAATATAGATTGCCTGAATGCTTAATGTTCAGTCTTTAACAAAACAAAAATTTCACTTACTTTTAATGACTCAATAGTACCAGTGTATTTAATTTTTATATAATACCTATAAGAATCAGAAAAATAAATCCACATAAAATTAATTACCTCATAAATGTGTTATGATTGCAAATGTGTCTCTGTTCTTCAAAAAATTTTCACAAGTAAGCTATACAACAAATGGCACAGTTTAACTTCACTGGCAGTGGACTAGGAAGGCCATTTACAGGTCAGGATTCAGAGGGATGGCAGAGCTGTTTGAGAAAATTTCTGTTTATTCCAGGGGTAGACAGAGAAAAGCTGTGTGCCTCTTAGCTTGGTAAAGTTTCATGTGTAGACTTCAAAAATGGGTTTATAATGAAATTACTGCTAAGTCTGACTGTAACTGAACATCCTTTGGTAGTATCAGTAAAATAGCTTATTAGCTACTTATGTAGAAAAGATGAAACAAGATTAAAGTGGATGAGTAAATGTGTTTACACAATACTAAGCTAAGTCTTGAGAAATAAAGGCTGAATTATGGTTTCTACTGTGAAGATGATAAAGGCACCACTTCTTTACTCCCTGTATGCATTGTTATATCTAAATGCTTTAGTGAAGTTTTTAACTTCTAGATCTGTAGATGAAGCACCCTAAGTGCAAGGACTTGTAAGAACTTTTCAAGCATGCCTGGAACTTGTGATGGGTCAAACTTATACAGTAAGCAAAACTGTAAAAGAAAGTATAATTAACAAGCCTATATAGCTGTGCAAGAATGAGCTGTATTCTAAGTCACAGTTGCAAAACCAAACTGTCATCTTGCATATAGAAACTCTATAGAAAATTGTGTGGTTTTATAGGTGTAACAAGCTAGATTTGTGATGTAGAATTTTACAGTAGTGTAGCATAAAACCTCCCCCCCCCCCAAAAAAAAAATCTGGGGATGAATTTGCTTGTAAATTGCACCAAACTCAATATGTATGTCATGGAGAGACAACAGACTTGAAATTCTTTTAGACTAGAACTACATTTTAAACTAGTCATTTTTTTGTTATACAGAAGAAGAAGAATACTTAAAATATCCTTTACTATTAATATATATCATTGTTTTAACAGTAAAGGACCTCCCTCTACCCAGATTTGTTGGTCCAAAGAATGAACAGGAATTGAGACACACAGCCTTGTATTCTTCAGATGCTGATAACTCAACCCCATATTCAGGTGTAATTCCTCCCCCACCCGGCCGGGTTCAAGTAAAAAAAGGCTCTGTGAGCCATGATGCAGTCCAGCAACGTACATCAACAGATCAACAGGTAACTAAAACTTAAGTGACTTTTATTTGAGGTGTGGTGCTTCACAGTGATGTGGGTCCCACTAGTGTTACTACACTATTGTTTTGGACTAGCTTCTTTAAAAAAAATCATGAAGTGTTACTAAATTATATGAAAACTTAATTATTTATTATTTGTTATGCAGTGCTTGTAAGTGTGTTTGGTACCCGAGGTATGAGTCAGGTTTTCTGATCAGACCTGTTTAAAATCTAAGTCTGGAAATATTAGCAATGATAACTGACAAAGTATTGAGTGGGAAGGGAGAATGAGGGTTATGGCTTATTGTGAGAGGTCACATGATAGCTTGGTTTGGTTTATGTAGGTTTGTTCTCTTCTAAAAGAAACTGTAGTGTTTAAGTTCGTAATTGATACTACAACTCTAATTATTTCCAATCAAGCTAAGCTTTTAAACATTTGAAATCTGCTTCCTGGATCCCAAATAGTAACATTTAATTGTCCTTTCACAGGAGCTGCAGATGTACTTCCAAAATTTCTGCACTTCTAGTTAAAGTATATATTTATACACGCCCAAGCAATCAGGCTTCACACACGTCCATTTTTTGACTATGAACCATTTTGTAATGTATTAAACATAAATTATCCAGATATAAATTTATTGTCTCAAAGACAAGCCAGCAGTTCTTTTTGGGATGGGTATGGAGGGGGTTAGAAATAATTCCCCTCCTCATTCCCTTAAAAATGCAACAGTATTTAAGAAACAGGTGCTCTAACCTTTCCTTGGAACATATTTATCTATACCTTACTATTCAGTAGTTTAGCACGCTGATTTATAGATTAAATCAGCAGATGTGAACCAGAACTTTGACATCATAAATACTAATCAGATTCTACAGTGAAATGTGTTACTTAATAAATTCATCTTATTTCAGCATCTGTTTTTTGTTTTTGAGGGAATGAGTGTAACACTTTTCAGTGACCTTTATTCCACTTCAGTAAAAGCAAGCATGGGTGAATTTTTGGTGAAGATCACTCTGCAAGGCTATAACTAGAGCTGCTGATTCTTTCGCATAAGAACAAAGATGAAAAAAAGCCCACTTGAATAAACACCAATGTCATTAGTATTTTGATCATTTTTAGAACACAACCAGTAAACATGACCAACCTTTGCTCACTAGTTTCTTTAATTCTCCTACTAAGGGATAAGCTAAGTAAAGATGAAAAATGGCAAGAGGATACACCGATGACTAAATTGTGCATTCTGACAATTTCTTGTTTAGGGACATCCTCGCTTGTTGAGTTTGGGACTTTATCTCTTCTTCATGTTTAGAAGATAGAATGCACTTCCTAAATAAAAGCCAGGAAGGCTGTCATATAGAGTGCAGCTAATTAAAATTATTTTAGGCCCATACTCCTGTGCATATGTTAACTCTCCCATTTCCCCCATATTCCTCCTCACTGTATGCTTTCTCCCGAGCTCCGTCGGGAGTTGAGACATCCACAGAAAGATGAGACATGCTGCCCAGAAACTTGGGGGTATGTTGGCTATAGAGCAGCTTACAGTCTGTGTGAAGTAATGTGGCTTTCAAAGTGAGAGCAGTGTGTGGTAAAAGGAGCAAGGCAAGCAGCACTGGCATTGTAGAAGATAGTTTGGCTGTTATGATCCTAGCTTTCCTGGAGCTCTGGACAGATAGGTGTAAAGCAGTTCCCTAGAATGTGTCTCCCCATTAAGAAATGAAGAATCTCAGATCTTCTCCTGCGTGTTGCTCTGTGGATGGGTATAACCTTCTTAATGGACCTAACCTGACATTTTTCTTGGTTTGGCTGAGATAGCATTTGTGTTCACCAGCCCAATTATGGTGTCTGGTTTCTTTATTTCTTCTTTAATGGCAGCTGCAGTTTCTGATCTAAGACCTGTCAAGTTGTCAGTTACTTTAAAATCATAAACCCAAGTGTTTTGTGCCTTCAAGTCCTAGTGAAAGGAACTTAATGTCTAGTAAAATGATATTTACTGGCTTTCAAAGTATGTCTGTCTCTCTTAAAATATTCAAATTAAATATTGTATGGTCATGAAATGTACAAGTTGAGTTTCTTAATCATATGTGTACAACTCTTAACATATGTGGAAACTCTGCCACAGGTAAAGGACAATATATGGATTACTGTTGTATGCTCTATGTCCCAAATAATAAAGGATTCTCCTTTGGGAAACTGTTTCTGCAGATCCCTACAACAAATTTGCATTAGATGACATTGCAGCATTAGGATCTTGCACATCAATTGTGGTTCCAAACAGTGGTTATAAATGGGGCTATTCTTTTCCCATCACAGCTTTCGAACGTCCATTCCAAGTTTCTTCCCTCTTTCTGGTGTTCTTGATAGTTTCTAGTAACTGTGTCACTATATTACCCTACCTAAAAGTGGTTTTTCTGTCAATATAGTTGGTGGCCTGATTGGTAGATGAAGAGGTTCTTCGCCTTTAGAAGGTACACCCCCTAAGTTGTGGTAAAATACTGGCAGCCGATTAACATGTTTAGTGTCCCTGCTATTTGTAGAGGAATGTCTTTAAAGGGCATTCAGCCTTGTGCAGTATTCACTCAGCTTGAGGAGGGAATAGATCCAAATAATAAAAGGTTGTTCTTTTGGAGAAGGCCTCAAGGGCTTGTTCCTAAGAATCACAGAGGCTGATACCTATATATTTTTCTACAGATCTTATCCCTAAAGATCCCCTGTAGTGGATCAGTGTGAAGAGCTCTCATAAGAATATAAACAGTCCTCTGTTCCATTGGTGAACATCCTTATTGAACAAGGAACGAAGCAGGGAGATGATCTGAGGAAGGAGAATGTTTCTCCTTTAAGAAGCCACTATCTTAGCACTTAGAGCTGTTTTCAGTGACTTGCTGGGATTCCCTATTTGATTTGCATCTATTTTGGTGTAATCTCTCTAAGATCAGTCTAGAAAATGGCTTGGTTTTGAGGGTTCCTGGAGTTTGGTAGTGAAGTTGCTATCTGATCTGGTACACCATTGGAAGTTGTATGTGGTCTTGGGAGAGCTTTAGGTTTGTAGAGTGATATTGGACATTCTCTTGATTTAGAGAAACAGTCTGGGGTTGGGTGTCCTATTCAAAAGTACTAGTCTTATTTCTGTAAAAATCTAGTTGTCCCTTTGAACCTGTTAGTATTGGGATAAGTGAGCTGCTCTGTAAATCTGTATTCCAGATGCGGCTTTTCAAGTTTGAATATCAGGCTATGATCTGAAGGGCAGATGCATAGTTCTTTGAGACTTCTCTCCTTGGTTCTGATTTCACCCACTAAGATCTGAGTAGCCGTCTGGGCTTTGTCTGGCTGATTGGAGACTGTTTTGCCTCATGATCCTTTTTATCAATTTAATTTCTGTGGGGCAAGTGACTTATGTGGCCTCGGTATCTTCTTGCTCAGACTTCTTTTCATGTCTTGTCTAAGATGCAGGACATGTAGTTGAGTCACTTAATTTGTCTCCAAAGTCCAGAAAGACAGTACAGACTTCCAGTCTGCTGGAAGCTACCCTGCCTGAGTTGATATTTTAGAGGAGGAAGGGGAGGGATAGGTGACTGGGGAGCTTCGTGAAACTTAGGAGCATTCTGTAGATAACGCTGGTGTTTTTTCTTCATAATCAGATCATAGCAGGGTCTTTCAGGAAATGAAGGAACACCTACTTGGGTTTTGGAGACTAACAATGGCGTTGCTAATTAATGGACCTGGTCAAAACTACTTGACATTTCAATAAAAACTAATTGCAAAAAAAACACCATTTTTCTAATAGCTTTAACTAATGAAAGATTGTCAAGTCTAGTCTGAAGGTCTGGCCATAGGCACTGACTTTCTAATGTGTGGGGGTTGCTCTGCCCCAGGTCCTGCCCCCACTCTACCCCTTCCCCCAAGGCCTCGCCTTCCCCTGCCTCACCTCTTCCTGCCCCATTCAGTCACCTCCCCCAAGCGCGCCCTTCCCTCGCTCCTCCCTTCTCCTCCCCAGCACCTCCTGCATGCCCTGGAAAAGCTGATGGGTTGGTCCGTGAAAAACATGCATTTGACAAAGGGGGTATTCACCCATGAAAGCTCATGCTCCAATAAGTCTGTTAGTCTACAAGGTGCCACAGGACTCTTTGCTGCTTATGTAGCTTAGTGTACTTTTATTTAGATTTTTACTTTTTAAATTTTTTAAAATGGTGAATGCCATGTTTTATTTACTAGATGATTTTATTTGATTTGTGTCAAACTGTATGCAGATGGACATTTGGAATTTAAAGGTACGAAAGAATTTTAAAATTGTTTATTAGTAGGGCTGTCAATTGCAGTTAACTCAAGCAATTAACACACAGCAAATTAGATTAAAAAGGCACGATTAATTGCAGTTTTAATTGCACTATTAAACAATAATAGCGTACCAATTTAAATTGGTATTCTAAATATTTTTGGATGTTTTCCACATTTTCAAATATATTGATTTCAATTACAACACAATACAAAGTGTACAGGGCTCTGTTTATATTATTTGAGATTACAAATATTTGCACTGTAAAAAATAGTATTTTCCAATTCACCTCAGTACAAATACTGTAGTGCAATCTCTTAATCGTGAAAGTGCAACTTACAAATGTAGAATTTCTTTTACATAACTGCACTCAAAACCAAAACAATGTAAAATCTTAGCGCCTACAAGTCCACTCAGTTCTACTTTTTGTTCAGCTAAGACAAATAAATTGGTTTACATTTATAGGAGATAATGCTGCCCACTTATTTACAATGTCACCTGAAAGTGAGAACAGGCGTTCACATGACACTGTTGTAGTAGGCATTACAAAGTATTTTACATAGCAGATATGCTAAACATTTGTATGCCCCTTCATGCTTTGACCAGCATTCCAGAGGACATGATTCCATGCTGATGTCGCTAATTTAAAAAAAAAAGCGTTAATTAATTTTATGACTGAACTCCTTGGGGGAGAATTGTATGTTTCCTGCTCTGTGCTTTTACCCACCTTCTACCATGTATTTCGTGTTATGGCAATCTCAGATGAAGACCAAGCATATGTTGTTAGTTTTAAGAACTCTTTCACTGCAGATATGACAAAACGCAAGGGAGGTACCAATATGAGATTTCTAAAGATTGCTACAGAACTCGATCCAAGGTTTAAGAAACTGAAGTGCCATCCAAAATCTGAGAGGGACAAGGCGTGAAAAACATGCTGTCAAAGACTTGGAAGAGCAACACTCAGATGTGGAAACTACAGAATATGAACCACCAAAAAAGAAAATCTACCTTCTGTGGATGGCATCTGACTCAGATAATGCAAATGAAGGTGCACTGCTTTGGATCGTTATCAAGCAGAACCCAGCTGTTCTTTCAGGTGACATTGTAAATAAGAAGCAGGCAGCAAACATTATCACCAGTAAATGTAAACAAACTTGTTTTTCATAGCACAGTGGCTCTCAACCTTTCCAGACTTCTGTACCCCTTTCAGGAGTCTGATTTGTCTAATGTACCCCCAAGTTTCACCTCACTTAAATACTTGCTTACAAAATCAGACATAAAAATACAAAGGTGTTACAGCACACTATTACTAAAAAAATTGCTCACTTTTTCTCATTTTTACCATATAATTATAAAATAAATCAATTGGAATATAAATATTATACTTACGTTTCAGTATATAGTACATCGAGCAGTATAAACAAGTCATTGTATGAAATCTTAGTTTGTACTGTCTTTGCTAGTGCTTTTTATGTAGTCTGTTGTAAAACTAGGCAAATATCTAGATGTACCCCCTGGAAGACCTCTGCATTCCCTCAGGGATAGGCGTACCCTAGGTTGAGAACCGTTTTAGCAATTGGCTGAACAAAAAGTAGGACTGAGTAGACTTGTGGGCCCTAAAGTTTTTAGTATTTTGTTTTTTGAGTAGCTGTACATGTAGATTTTTTTTTAAAATAAGTTGCGCTTTCGGGATAGATTTCACTACAATACTTGCATGAAGTGAATTGAAAAATATATTTTTTACAGTACAAATATTTGTAATTAAAACTAATATAAAGTGAGCACTGTGCATCTTGTATGTGTGGTAATTGAAATGTAGGGGAAAAAATTGAAAAATATTTATAATTTTAAATTGGTATTCTGTTATTTTAACAGTGTGCTTAAAACTGCAATTAATCGCAATTATTTATGTAATTGCTTGAGAGCCGTATTTATTAAATAAAATTACCTTAAACATTCTGGATGCATAAGTAAAACAAGTTTTATCAAAACAAATTTGCCTTCAGAACTAATTTATTAAACAAAGAAAATCTTAGTTGGTGAATTGACTGTTTCAGGTTACCCTGGGCCAGATTTTCAAAAGCGTTTGGGTGCTTAGTAGGATTTTCAAAAGTGCCAAAGCAGGTTAGGTGCCTAACTCCAGTTGAAATCTATGGGAGTAGGAACCTAAGCAGGATAGGTGCTTTTGAAAATCGTAATTAAGCACCTATTTGCATCTTTAAGACCCTAAATACCTTTGACAATCTGGCGTCATTCCTTCAGGTTTTTAGAATTAGATCTCATCCTTTCCCAGGAAAACAAATTTTCTCGCTTTTTCAACTCCTAGTTGGCTTCTCAGCTTTGAATGAAGTAATCCACATGTAGAAAATACTCTGCACTTCCAGCTAAACCAAAACCAAAAGCTTTTTTTCTGCAGAAGAAACTAAAAGTACATACTTTTGGAAAAGTATACAGACTGAAAATAATAAGATACTGCGGTGCAGTACATGAGCTTGACATATTTATAAAGCTTGAGGAGACCTGAGAAGTTACATTTCCCCCCAACATTCTGTGTGTTTTAAAAAGGCAGCACCATTTAATTCACTGATACAGCATATTTTTATTTTATTTTAATAATTTATAAGTTTAGGTCTTAATGTAGGTTCTTGTTTGAGTAGTGTCCCTATGGATGCTCCACTTCAGGTGTGCATGTGCCCCACGCACCCCACCTTTGATTGGAGATTTTTATTATCAGTGTCTGTTTGGCCGACGCTGATAATCGTGCCCAGCAGTAAGGCTTTGTTCCTTCTCACTGCTTCCTTATTTACTTTCTCCTTCTTTTCTCTGTTCTGAACTCAATTCTGAAGCTTCCTCCTCCTTAGGGAGGTACAGCATGGGAATCACCTGAGAAGAGATTATTCACCCTGTGCAGTAACTGGTTTTTTGAGATGTTCCCCTATGGGTGCTCCACTACCTGCCCTCCTTCCTCTCTGCTTCCAGGCTTCCTTCTGAGGCTCAGCGCTGGAGAAGGAACTGAGGGCAGTTTGCCCATGTAGCGTCATATAGCCTCAGTGCGGGATACGAGGATATCAGCAGTACATGCTCAGGACAAATGGATACTACTAATGAAAATCTTCGCTCGTAGGTGCATGGGGCGCATGTGCACCTGAAGTGGAGAACCCAGATGGGGACACGACTTGAACCACAGTTGCTTCTTTTTGTCATAATTTCAAGTTTAACAGGTTTATTTTTCAAAAGAAAAATGTACTTAATATAAATTTTTAAAAAATCAAATTTAAATTGATCTGATTTTTTAAATTCATCTGTTTTTTATCCATCCTGCCTAGACCTCACTTAAATGACGAGGGAGGTTCCATAGTTTAGATATCAAGATGTCCACAAGTTATTCTCTGGGAAGGACCAAACCTTTATAAGAACTCTGTCATTTGTGGGATTTTGGAGGAGGGGAGAAGAAAGCCCAAAAGGGAGAGGTAGTCCTTGCCCCAATTATGGAACTAGGAAAAGAGCCTACTGTGCATACACATCTGTTACCCATCAGGCCAAGAAGCCCACACAAGGTGGATAAGGCCCTAGTGACTAGAGAAATTGTTCTCAACTGTTTTTCACCTGTAACTAATTCATTTTTTTGCTAAAAATTTCCATAATTTGGGGTTATGCTGAAGGTGGTCCTTCAGAGATTTACCACCACAGGCCTCCTGAACTTAACTTAAAAAAAAAAAAATACAAAAAACAAAATTTCATTGTGTAGAAGGAATCTTGCTTACCAGTATCTGAACTGGAGTTTTCTAAGTGCACAATCTCTGTAAATTCCCATTGACTATCCTTTCTTGCATGTTTTCTGGAAGGTGTTTTTTGTTTGTTTTTTTAAACTCATAGTGAAGATAAAACTGAGATGTTAAATAGCAGGCTGCTCTTGTGACCACAAACATAACTGCAGAATACACTGGGCCTATCTGTAACCCAGTGGGCGTGGAAACCAAAGGAAAAGGGAATAGAAGACCATTTGTAACAAGTAGCTTAGAAATTAATGAATCATGGCCCTAAAGGTTTTGTGTTAGAATCTGTTATGAAATTATCACATGTAGATTGAAACCTGTGTTGAGGAATGGAAAGGGTCTGGGATTCTTACACCATCAATTGTATAACTGTAAAGTATTAAACTGTCACAGCATACTGGTTTACGAATTTTTGGCAGGATGAAAAAGGTAGTGTCTGAGACTAGGATAGTCTAATAATTCACCCACGTACAATAGAGCTCAGTCTAGTCTAGACTTCATTCTTGAAACTGGGCTACCAAACGTCAGGTTAGCAGTAGTTGATAAACTATTTCTTAAATGCTTGTCCTGTTTGAATTTCTGGGTGAAATTTTCTTGGATGTTTTTCTTTCTGAAGCTGACCCCATCTGCTTTAGTATACCATTAAGTACATTCTTAGAGTTCTTGGAAAGGTAGCTTATATATCTAATCAACATTAATCTTGCTGCCTTAAGGGTGAACTGCAGAGTAAAAGAAAACTTGTGACTTTTATTGCCCATTTAATATATAAAGTGCCTCAAAGTGTGCAGATGTCTTATACTGAAATCAGGTACTGATGTTTTTGCTCTCTGGGAGACCTGCTTCACCTTTTTTGATGTCATTATAGTGTTGATTATGTTTATAGATCAAAAAGGAATAGTGAACAGCACACTTTTGTTTGCCAGCTCACCTTTAAACTGGCTACATGGGAGGTTGGACCTCGTCTGTAGCTGTATGGGCTAGTTAATTAAAAATGGTGTTTCCATATTAACAAAAATCTTCCTCATTTCTTGAAGAATGATTTAAAGGGACATTTCCAGTTTTTTCTGTGCTGTTTTTCAAGATATCAGGGAGTAAATAACTTCTGTAGCATACTGTTTCCTGCAACAGGTTATGTGCTGTTTTAAACTACTGTAGTCATAAGTACAGGTGACACGATTTGTATACAAGGCTCCTTTGGATTCATTAACAAAGGCCGCCTAGATTGGTTAGAGTCTGAGATTTGTTTAATGGAAAGACAGAGCTGTAGAGGGCATGCTTTTGAATTTCCTGCATGCTACTTTTTGGTGAAAGGGAGCAACTTGACAATATCTGTTTAGAAGACCTGACTTCACATGGGGTTACACATGTGATCCTCTATTCCTGTCCTTGTTCGGTGGGAACTGAGCTGTGAACACACTTGTGTTCTGGGCAGGATAAAACTTTTCTTCACAAACATTCTGATGCCATAGCACTATATGGGTGTGATCAATAGTGTTTGCCTCTAACTTGATTTTGAAATGGGGATAACTGTTTGAATATAACCCATTTGGTATGGGCTAGGTGGAATAGTGGGTTATGCAGTTAGTAACCTTTCATCTTTTGAGACCTGGGTTCAAATGCAGCTTCTGTCACAAGTGAAAGAGCTTTATCATCACTTAGTCTTTCATATTCATGTATTTGCAAAACCCATGTAATTTGGCCTCATTGTTGTCCCTCAAGAATGCTGTGGGTCCAGATCATGATGGATTTGCACTTCTGGGTGGCAGGAAAATATATCCGATGTCAGTTATACTGTGCCTCACTCCTGTTGTTCTGTCACTGTTATAAATATTAAGAACTTCCCTGTTCTAAAAAAGGAACATTTTAAATCTACTGAACAGTTTTTAGAAATAATCGTTTTTAGATACGTTTTTATGATTTTAGTGATATAGTACAAGAATTTTTAAAAGTTCCTTTGTTTTATTAGGAGTCCACATCTCCAGTTGTTTCACCACAGCAATCCCCACCAACCTCTCCACATACATGGAGGAAGCACAACCGCCATCCCAGCGGAGGGAATAATGACCGACCTCTTGCTGGACCTGGGCCTTTTTGGGCTCCATTTAGTGAAGCACAGCCAGGTATAAATGTCTTATGTTCTCCTTCAAGTGTTGTCTGACGTGGGATTTTTAAAAAAAGCTTAAAGTTTAGGTCAGCTTAGATTTACATTTTCAGTATGGACAGAAGAAGTAGCAGAAAAAGGACAGGAATATGAAGTATCTCTCTACACAATTAACAAGCACAGCTCAATTGCAGTTCACTCTGTTAAATTGGTGCCTGCCAAAACTGCATAATCTGCAGCACAGCTGTGGCAGGCTTATCACATAAGTCTGATGTGAAAAATGCCAAAAAATGTGGCAGGAGGGAGAGGATGGAACAGTTGCATGTATCCCTAGAGGAATTGTTTATAGCAGTTTTATACCAGTATAAAACTGACATGTTCTACTCCTGGGGGAATTCTGTACCAAAAAAATAAATTTTGCAAATATTTTAAAATTCTGCATATTTTGTCAAAATAAAACAGTATAATAATCCCAGTTTCAAATACTTTGTTAATTTATTTCAAAATACCTGTCAGCAAGTATGTCTGTAACAATACAGACCAAAAAAATAAACAGAGTCAAGATTTTTTTTTTGACAAATAGATTCCTCACTAGGTAGAACTTTGAGTAATTCATTTAAATTACAATACAGAAATTTATTTCCTGCACCCCGCAAAAGCAATGCAAAGGCTTGAGGGGAGATGGGTAACAGAGGAGATGATTGAGAAGGAAGAAGCCTGGAGGTGAAACTGTAGGGTTATTGGGTGTGGGTGGGACAAGTATGAAACAGGAATTTGGGGGAGGAGTAGTATTAGGGAGTTGGGGAACCTCCCCAGTGCAGACTGGCTGACCCCTAGCCTCTCCCATTCAGTCAGGTACATCTGCCTCCAATACTCATGTGGTCTTGCACCCCCCCAATACCCGTGTGGCCCTGCAGCTACCCTCCTATTCAGCCCCTGCCTCAATGCTGTCACTGGCTCCTGAGCCCAGGCCTCAGTCTGTCACCCCCACTGGCGCTTCTGAACCCCAGTCTGTGACACCCCCACCCAGCAATCCTGTGTGCCCTGCTCTGACTGACTGTCCCGTGCCTCCTCACCTGTCAGCATTGTGAGGAACACAGTCTCCCGTCCTTCCTCTGTCTGCTAGTTGCCCTCTTTTCTGACACCACAGCAGCCCCTGGTGGGCAAAAGGTGTAATTGCAGCACCTTTCCTGCAGAACTATATTCCGCAGAGGGAAAAAAAAAACATCTGGGGACATGAATTCTGCATGTGTCCAGTGGTGGAGAATTCCCCCTGGAGTAATGTTCCTGAAACTAGCGGTGATCGTCCCTAACACTATGTAAAAATGCAGCTTGAGGGGAAAGCAATAACACTACTATACTGTATCTTTTGAACTGTTTTTCTTTCTTAGAGTACGTTAGTGAACTTGTCATTTTTTTCCAAAACTGATACAATTCTCATACTTTGAGTTTTTACTTTCTCTAGAACTTCTGTGTATATTTAAGATCCACATTCTTAGAATCTTGTGGTTTGAGTTACGTTATGGTGGACTAATAGTTTGATACTCTGTGTGCTGGTACATCCAGTAGGCCTGTGTTAATTTTCTTTTTGAATAGTAAAGAAATATCTTGTCTGATACCAGTGTTTCTACAAGTTCCATTTTTTTCTCCTCCCCCTACTGTTCCTAGGTTTTCTACTTCTAAGTAAATCTTAATTCAGGTTACGTTTCTGCTTTTAGTATTATTTCTTGTTACAATATATTATATTTTAAATTAGCATTTGGATTTTTTTATTTAATTTAAATACTTATGATTAGTAAGCTGTATTATAATTGGCCCACTATTTTTCAGTGCATCCTTTATTGTAGTCACAACCATACTTTGAGGACTAGGGAACTTCTTATGTGAGAATTGATTGAAGGTATTTTCTGGAGCTATCAAGTCCTAAGAAAAGACTAAAATTTTGTTTTAATATTCAGAGACATATGAAAGCCTAGATCAGTGGTCCCCAACCTTTTCGTCTGGCAGGCACCAGACTAAGGACTGTGGCAGCGGTCGAGCATCCGCCTCTCGATGACGCTGCTTGCCACTGACAAGTGGCCTCATCCAGAAGCGTCGCCAGCGGCATTTCGGCGGATGCTTAACCACCGGCCAGGACACAGGTGCATTTAGATGCCCCCTAGGGCTCCAGGGCGCCCACGGGCACCACATTGGGGACCCCTGGCTTAGATCATATGCAGAGGGTTGTGCCAATGATGTTGTCCCAACAAGTATCATGCTGTAGTAATTAGGCATGCTTATACATTATCTGATATAAAGATCAGTTTCTTCAGTGTGCACATGCCATACATTTATTGAGTACCACAGAATAGGTTTAGTCAAACTGTTCTAAAAGCCCTAGTTTAATTTGCAATTTTTAATGGATAAATTGACTTCCCTTTTTACCCCAGCATATAGTAGTATACTTGAGAGCCTAGATTCTTACAGGCTCAAATGCAGATGAGCTATTTCTGGTGGTTGTCTTGCGGTATTCAAAGCCAGTGGACTCCAGGCATTTGTCAGTAACTTGCTCTTTATCCGTTTTTCATAACTACAGTAGTTTGCTGCAGAATTCCACATTATTCAGTCAGTTCTGGCAAAAATATTTGGGTGATGCCTATTCAGTTAATTAACTTACTGACTCTAAAAAGCTGTCAGAATTAGACCAAAAACTCAGTCTTCTTAAATTGTCTTTTGTCACTTCCTCCAGATATTTCCTACACTGAAACACTATTTATCATATTCAAAATTGTTCATTGCAGCGAGATTATCTGTATTGCAAATGCTATCTCCTATCTCTAGTTTCTAGCTAGAATAGGTTTTAATATTCTGTTGTAGCTCAGGGCAAACCATGTCCATCCTGATTCAGAGTGGAAAGACTTACCTTGACCCAGCTTGTGCCTTGGCATGAATCATAGCTGTGCTTTACACACACAAGGGGTGTGTGTGAGAGAGAAGTGGTGATTGTACTCTTATTTAAGTGAGGGTCTAATAGTACAGGCTAGAATGATGGTGTTGGCCAGTGCTCTGCAAAATTCGAAATCCAGCTCTGCCAGTAAACCGTAGTCCTAACCTTGGAGATTCCCTTCCTGTTCCAGTCTTGAGTCTCTCTTGAATAATCAGCTAACAATGTCAAATTGAATTAGTTTTCTGTTATGTTCCAAAACTTCTAAGAGGGTTTAAAACTGAGACCACAATATTTTCATTTGTAATCCAGACAGGTGGTCCAGGTCTCTGTAGCTATGAGTCCAGTGTGTCAAATGCTAGGATTTAAAGAGGATTATCTCGATATTTTAGGACTAATTATTAGTGTTACCTTTTTGCATGGAACAAGTCGTTGCCTGTGTCCCCGTACTACCTTCCCCTCAGGATCTACATTGAACCCCTCAATGTTTAAGAATATTGAACTTAACTCAGCCAAGAAAAAATAATGTATTTTAGTTACCCATCTGGCATGGAAAGGCTATTACCTCCGTTTTTCAGATGGGGAGCTGAGAACCAGAGACTATTTTCCCCGAGATCATTCAGGAAGTAAAGTAGGGCAGGGACTTGAACCCAGGTCTCCATATCCTAGGCCAGTGCCTTAATCCCGGAACTATCTTTTCTGCTGGCATTAATCTTCCATTTGTCTCTTCCAGTTTCTTTAGGAATACCTTAGCCAAGCTTCATGCTCCTTTGATCATTTAATTATTCTGTGTGTTGACGGCCAAGTCAAAGCGTAGACCCAACTAGCATCTGGGTGGTGATGTATGGAAATGATTCTTACCAACCCTTTTATAAAGTACAGAATATTGCTAGAGTTTGGAAAGCTGAAAGGCTTTTAGCCGAAATATGGTAGATTAACTCTTTCCTGGTGCTAGTAAGCTTGCACTAATTGGATGCCAATAACAAAAGTGTATGAATTCTTTGTTTAAATATATTGTCGCCTGCAAGTGATTGAAAAACAAACTCTTTAATTCATGGGTGTGTTGTCACCCATCAAGGAATAAAAACTATACTGTTCTCAGATTTGATATTGTCTATATGGTTTTTAGGACCAGTGGCAAAATTGGATTACTAGATCAAGGGGCCAGTGATCATTTTAAGGTCTAATATTCCTTTTACTGTCAAGGTTTGAACTGCATGCCTCATACTATTTGGAAACTGTGGTTCACACCTTTCTGAAGACAAAACTGTTACTATTGCCTAGGCAGGGTGAGAGATTGGATCTTACAATCATATTCAGATTATCATCTTGCTGTCTGGTACTTCAGTTAGGACACCATTTTAGTGTGATCTTGTAGTTTGCTAGAAGCTAAGGTTTTTGTATAGTCTTAGAGGATCTTGGATTTGTGTCCTTTTGTTTAAGATATAAAAAGATCTGAAAGGTGTGTGCAAAGTGTTTCTCTTTTTTAAACCTTAAATTCAGGAATGTAAAGTCGTGTTGTGGCTTGATTTTTGCTGGAATAGTTCTTGGAGGCCCATGTGGATTCCAACCCCAATTAAGTGGTAGAGTTTATTCTAACAAAAGTCTGTTCTCCTAAGTGTTTCTCAGGAAATTGAATTAATAGATGCTAACAAAATGGTTTTAAATAATCAGAATAAAAATTGCTTCCCCTCTCAAACTAAGCTTCAGTTATTGATCAGTCACAAACATATTACTACTCCAGTTCTCCGGAGTTTCCCAGGAAAAAAAACAAAAAGATACTTGAATTTCTTATGAAAAGGAAACAGGTTCTCTACTCCTGCCACCAAATAAATTAATTAATTAAATAAATAAATAAAAAATCATGCCTTTATACCTAATCAAGAGAGAAAACAGCACACACTTTTTTTTTCCTTTTGCATAGCAGTTTAAACTCCAGATCCAGCAGCTAGAAAGTTGGCTGCTAAAAGCTTTTCAGAAATCAAGTGATGGTTGAAGTTGCATGGCAGAATAAGATCTTAATCAAGTGACACCATTTTGAAGTCTGTACTTCTTAATATAATAGAGCTAGAAATGGAACCTTTAACAAAACAGTTTCCTTGGGAACGTCATCAATGTGGCATATGGGGTGATGGGGTGAAGCCCATTCCACAGAAACTACTGCTCGGTGGATTAGTGATTTAAATCAATGTGATTTAAATCAAGTCCAGAAGACTCTATTTAATCATGTATTTCTCCATAAAAGTGCATTCTTTCTGGTTGTTATAACCTCAGTACATATTCTTCACAACTCAGAGGTTTCATTTTTACAAGGTACACACTACACATTTTTAAAGTGATTTATTTTGGAAACTTTTCAGGTTAGTTTTACAGCTATATCAGAAAATGAATAATGGAAACTACAGAAAATGATGGTAATCTTGAGGGTGGATAGTCTTCAGAATCCTGTATGTTGAGGATGAAGTCTCCTAAACAAAATAAGTCAATGCAGTTATTTAATTATTACCATACTGCTCATTTAGTATTAGTCATTGCATTCATTGACACTCAGTACTACTATAAAGGTGACATTGTAAAAGGAAGAGCTGCCTATTTCCGCTGTTTTTATCACAACTGCATCTAAAATGATAGTACCATAGAGTAACAACTATGTATTTTGCTCAAACATGAGAATTCAAGAATCTTCCGGAACGAGGAAAGGCAGTCCTTAAGAGAGAAGTATGAAATAAAAATGTTTACCAACCTGAAGATCCTGCATGTTCAGACATGTTCCTTTCATTATCTTCAATGCAGCTTCCTCCTGAGAAGGCACACTTTTCATGATGTTGTTTCATTCATAGAATATCAGGTTTGGAAGTGACCTCAGGAGGTCATCTGGTCCAACCCCCTGCTCAAAGCAGGACCAATCCCAAACTAAACTATCCCAGCCAGGGCTTTGTCAAGCCTGACCTTAAAAACCTCTAAGGAAGGAGATTCCACCATCTCCCTAGGTAATCCATTCCAGTGCTTCACCACCCTCCTAGTGAAAAAGTTTTTCCTGATATCCAACCTAAACCTCCCCCACTGCAACTTGAGACTGTTACTCCTCGTTCTGTCATCTGCTACCACTGAGAACAGTCTAGAGCCATCCTCTCTGGAACACCCTTTCAGGTAGTTGAAAGCAGCTATCAAATTCCCCCTCATTCTTCTTTTCTGCAGACTAAACAATCCCAGTTCCCTCAGCCTCTCCTCATAAGTCATGTGCTCCAGCCCCCTAATCATTTTTGTTGCCTCGTGCTGGACTCTTTCCAATTTTTCCACATCCTCCTTGTAGTGTGGTACCCAAAACTGGACACACTACTCCAGATGAGGCCTCACCAATGTCGAATAGAGGGGAATAATCACCTCCCTCAATCTGCTGACAATGCCCCTACTTATACAGCCCAAAATGTCGTTTGCCTTCTTGGCAACAAGGGCACACTTTTGACTCTCATCCAGCTTCTTGACCACTGTAACCCCTAGATCCTTTTTCTGCAGAACTGCTGCCTAGCCATTTGGTCCCTAGTCTGTAACAATGAATGAGATTCTTCTGTCCTAAATGCAGGACTCTGCACTTGTCCTTGTTGAACCTCATCAGGTTTCTTTTGGCCCAATCCTCTAATTTGTCTGTATCCTGTCCCTCCCCTCCAGCATATCTACCACTTCTCCCAGTTGAGTGTCATCTGCAAACTTGCTGAGTGTGCAATCCACACCATCCTCCAGATCATTTATGAAAATATTGAACAAAACCAGCCCCATGACCGACCGTTGGGCCACTCCCGCTTGAAACCAGGGGCCAGCTAGACATGGAGCCATTGATCACTACCCATTGAGCCCGATGATCTAGCCAACTTTCTATCCACCTTATAGTCCATTCATCCAGCCCATACCTCTTTAACTTGCTGGCAAGAATACTGTGGGAGACTATATCCAAAGCTTTGCTAAAGTCAAGGAATAACACATCCACTGCTTTCCCCTCATCCATAGACCCAGTTATCTCCTCATAGAAGGCAGTAAGGTTAGTCAGGCATGACTTGCCCTTGGTGAATCCATGCTGGCTGTTCCTGATCACTTTCCTCTCCTCTAAGTGCTTCAGAATTGATTCCTTGAGGACCTGCTCCATAATTTTTCCAGGGACTGAGGTGAGACTTACTTACCTGTAGTTTCCCGGATCCTTCTCCTTCCCTTTTTTAAAGATGGGCACTACATTAGCCTTTTTCCAGTCATCTGGGACCTCCCCTGATCACCATGAGTTTTCAAAGATAATGGCCAATGGCTCTGCAATCACATCCGCCAACTCCTTTAGCACCCTTGGATGCAGGGCATCCGGCCCCATAGACTTGTCCAGTTTTTCTAAATAGTCCTGAACCACTTCTTTCTTCACAGAGGGCTGGTCACCTCCTCCTCATACTGTGCTGCCCAGTGCAGCAGTCTGGGAGCTGACCTTGTTTGTGAAGAGAGAGGCCAAAAAAGCATTGAGTACATTAATTTTTTCCACATCCTCTGTCACTAGGTTGCCTCCCTCATTCAGTAAGGGGCCCACACTTTCCTTGACTTTCTTCTTTGTTGCTAACATACCTGAAGAAACCCTTCTTGTTACTCTTAACATCTCTTGCTAGCTGCAACTCCAAGTGTGATTTGGCCTTCCTGATTTCATTCCTGCATGTCTGAGCAATATTTTTATACTCCTCCCTGGTCATTTGTCCATCTTCCACTTCTTGTAAGCTTCTTTTTTGTGTTTAAGATCAGCAAGGATTTCACTGTTAAGCCAAACTAGTCGCCTGCCATATTTACTGTTCCTTCCACACCTCGGGATGGTTTGTTCCTGCAACCTCAACAAGGAGTCTTTAAAATACAACCAGCTCTCCTGGACTCCTCTCCCACACAGATTGTTCTCCCAGGGGATCCTGCCCATCAGTTCCTTGAGGGCGTCAAAGTCTGCTTTCCTGAAGTCCAGGGTCTGTATTCTGCTGCTCTCCTTTCCTCCTTGTGTCAGGATCTTAAACTCGACCATCTCATGGTCACTGCCTCCCAGGTTCCCATCCACTTTTGCTTCTCCTACTAATTCTTCCCGGTTTGTGAGCAGCAGGTCAAGAAGAGCTCTGCCCCTAGTTGGTTCCTCCAGCACTTGCACTGTGAAGTTGTCCCCTATACTTTCCAAAAACTTCCTGGATTGTTTGTGCACCGCTGTATTGTTCTCCCAGCAGATATCAGAGTGATTAAAGTCTCCCATGAGAACCAGGGCCTGCGATCTAGTAACTTCTGCTAGTTGCCAGATGAAAGCCTTGTCCACCTCATCCCCCTGGTCTGATGGTCCTATAGCAGACTCCTACCAAGACATCACCCTTGTTGCTTACACTTCTAAACTTAATCCAGAGACTCTCAGGTTTTTCTGCAGTTTCATTCAGGCAACCAGACCTTGCATTTCTTTGTTGCACTGTTTACGTTTTACGTCTTACCCACAAGTAGAGGAACTTCATTAAATTATTCCCAAACTGGGTCTCTTCTACGGCCTGATGCCATTATAGGTTTTCCTTTCTAGTGAGAGAATGCTATGGTAGATCTCAAATCAGTGAAGGCTACACTCAGAAAGACCTCAAGACTTCTGGAATATGCTGCTCAAACAGTTTCACTTCTGTTTCTAGTGCCTGTCCCTCCCTTCTCACATTTATCTCCAAACTTCTCCTTGTCCATATCTATTCCACCCCCAACAATCTTCTATTCATTGAATTTTTTGAAACTTAGCACTTTTAGAGAGAGGTAGGGGACTGACTCTGTATACTCAAATTTGCTGAGGGACAATAGGGCTGAGGTCGGTTATTTCTCACCTCTGTATAATTATTTATTTAAAAACATTTTTGCTGTTAACAAGCATGTTATTTCTGGAGACACAAATCCACAGATTGAGAATTGCAAAACTAAGCATCTCTGGTGGTAACTTCTAGACTGAGCACAGAGTCCCATTGGGTAGATAGAAAGATTAACCTCTAATTTATACAGAAGCCCCTGAAACCCCTTAAGATTGGGTCCATAATCCATGAACTATTGGATCTCATTTACAAAACTTTTATTAAACATTACATGAATATATTGTCTTCTACTATGAATTAGAATTTATAATCTCTATTCCATGATGAGATATCTTTGAGATACATTATATCTTAATTAAAACTATCTTTAGATAGATTTTCCCCCTCAGAGAGCATTTAAATTAAAAAAAATCCCATTTAAATTAAAAAAAAACAAACAACCTGCTACTGCTGTTTCAGTGACCTGTTTAAAGACAATTACCATGGGAGAAATATGTAGCACAGCCACATGGAGTTCAGTTCACACTTTTACTAAGCACTGTACATTAGACTTAATCTCAAAGTTAGGTGTGAGACTTGAGACCTCGGCCTTCCATCCATTCCAAGAGGTGTTGCTCTTTACTCTCCCACAAGTGTGGATGCAGAGAAGACCTTGAAGGACCGTGGGCCAGTGAAGAGAAAGTACTTTACTGATAACTTCCTTCAAGAGTCTTCTCAGTGGTTTAGGAGAAGGAGTTGAGGTGGTTAAGAGCTGCATTCAAATGTCATATGTTGATGTCACTAGGGTCACTTGTCAAGCCCAAATGGACATAGCTTTGGTAGAATTTCTGTGAATTCAACACTGAGCACCATCTCACGTGTGCAGGCACAGAGGATTCTCAAAGTTAAAAGTAAATAACCTTTATTCACTTGTTCACAGCCAACCCCATCCATATACCAACGATAGTAAAGCATCCAGAAGAACAAAAGATTGTTGGAAAGGCTACTGTAGCTAAAAAGAAAACAATTCTGCTGATAGCTTAAGATTACTTAAAAGATATAGTAATTAATTTGGTGCTACCAGGTTTTCTGCAGGGAATTCTAGTGCCACAATTCAAATTGATTGAATATGTAACTGTTTACTGTTTCAGGTGAAACCAGAGTTTTGGAAGTATATGGCAAGTATTTACTATGACTAGGCTTGGAAGGATAGATTTCCGTTAAAATCTGATAAATGTGAGTAATTGTCCATTTTTCTCTTCACCTGAAAACCTGTGAAGAATTCAGTCTTAATTGAAATTAAGGAATAAAAGTTAAAGCAAATGGTGAAAGGTAAAACTTTCATAAGTGACTTAGGAGCCTGAGTCCCATTTCCAGAAATCACTTAGGAGCCTAGTCCACTTGAAAGTCAGTGGGACTTTGTCAGTTAGGCACTTCCACAGGTAAAATTTTCAGATCACTTGTACACTTTTTTTCTTTTTGCTGTTAACTTCATCTGGCAGTCAATAAAATGTAAGACTTAATTTCTCAATTTATCCTCTTTGGTAGTCACTAAACTTTGAATAACCAGATGTGTTTGATAGTATAAAATCATGTTTTAAATATTCTTCAGTAGTTACCAGCACAAAAAAAATCATATGCATTATGTATCATTAAGCCAGCCTCTGGCTGACTGTAATATGTATCACTTTGATCCATCTGTTCGCATAAAAAACTCATCCTTAAAGAATTGCTAAACTTACACAGAAGTAAAAGAATACAAGTCAGTATCTGTGAGGGTTTGTATTTCCTGTTTAGTGTAAAAAAATAAGGCAGGATAAAAATAGAATACTGGCACATTTGGATTAATCAACTACCTGTTCAAATTTATAAAATAAAAATAGAATCCTTCCAAGCCTACCCATGCAAAAGCAATGATTGCAGTTAGTTCTTTGATGCCATAGAAATGCTGAACCATTATTCTGAAGTGAATAGAAATGCTACAAGTGATAGTCGATAGTCACCACACAATCCAGTTTTGTTGTGTGAAATTGAAGCTTGTGAAAACTCACTTTGAAGGAAACTGTCTTCTCATTACAACTGGCTGACAATGCACAACAAAAGCAAAGCAAGCAGGCAAGAGTTAGTAAACAACACAGGAGCAGTAGAAGTAGGAAGACAATAACTTAAGATATCCAGGAACCGTAACTCATATAAGCCTTCCATTGACCTTAGCAAGTTTTTGTTTCAGGTCTGCAGGATCCAAGAGGGAAGCCAGTAGTTGAGGGGGAGGTGGCAGGTTCTCTCAGACCTCCATACCCAGTAAGACTAACTTGGAAAGTTCAACTACCCTTCATCCATCCTAGTCAAAGTAGGCATCCCTGGCAGACCAACTAAATTAAACTTTGTTTGGTAAATTTATGTAAAAACTGTCTGTACTATAGTATTTGCAATACGTGTTTTTGAATTTGTTTTGCATTTGCAGGTACTATACATCTTTAAATCCGCTCTTGTAATTCTGCTTCTGTTTAGGCAGGTTAATCCTGCCCTGTAGCTGAATTTAATGTTCAGGATAGGGACTAAGGTCTGCCTCTGTCTAGAACTTTGTCCAGCTGCAGACCTGACAAAACCTACAGGAATGGGAGCAATATCAGATCCCACCTATTCCCCCAGTCTTGCTGTAACCAGTGCTCAAAGCATCTCAGAGGTGAGATGAAGAGCTGAACGAAGATTTGGCTCACTTTCTGTGGGGCCTACCACAGGCACAGAAACATGAAGAGAAATTCTTCTGAGATGCCTTAGCTGAGCTGCTTCTACTTAATTTTTTTGGTTAAGTAGGCTAGCTGTTGGGGAAGAGTGTGGAGGCAGAGAGCAACTTGAGAGATCACCACCCCCTTTACTCTCAGCACTGTTGGATAAACGCTGCTTTACCTCACTGGCATACAAGGAATGGGTCTGATGAAGTAGTGTGTACACCGGAGGACTAAAACAATAGTTCCAGCTGGTAATCTCAAACACAGCTAAATGTTTAGGATGTGGATTATAGCACCTTTTGCCTACGAATATAGTTGAAACTATTAATTACAATGATAGCTAGAAGAAACTAAGAAATCTAGTATCTTCCCCCTATGTTAGACTTTCCCCATTTTCAAGTGGGAGAAAGCTCTCCAGAAACAAATCTAAGTAATGTCCCGTATCTTTTCTTATATAGTATGTAAATATAGTAGACCCCAACAATTTACTGTGCACACTAGCAGATAGAGTAACAGATAAAAGCTTTCTGAACAGTTTGTTTTTCTGAGCAGTTTTCTCTCTTTTTCTGAAAAAAGTGACTTAATATTCTCTAAATCCACAGCCTAAAGGATAATTTCATTACACTTAATCTTAATACGTATAAACGTAGAGTAATTCTGGATGTACGTATAAATAGTCCCAGTAATAGTTTTCTCTTAACATTTTAGTTGTCTCATTACCTTGAATTATTTTTTGAAGTTTTGCCCATTCTGTTCACTATCGATGACGTGTTCTTTATCCATAATCTACATGAACCTGGATCTGTTGATAATTCTTAACTTCCATGAAAGAACTACTTGTATATACAAAATTCTCTCATGGTAATTCATTTATGGACACCCATCCTAGGAGCAGCTTAATTGTTCTTGCAGCATAAAATTGGATCCAAGTTGAAGAGCTGACATAATATAATGTGGGGAATGTTTTCTCCTTTCTTCAGATGTGCAGTGTAGGCTTCATGATTGTATTATGAGACAGTCCAATATTAAGTTATGAACTTACTTCTTGCATCTATAATATTGGATGCATGAGGTAGAAATGTGCTTGTAAGAATTTAACATAACCTCAATATTGCATTTGATTGTACAAAAGCACTGTACAACTTTCATTCTGTTTAAAATCTTCAAGAGCCAATTTCACAACTGTTTCTTGGTCTTCCAGGGGTTTAATATTTCTGCTTGATGTAGGAAACAGACCTGTCTCTTGTGATTCTTCCAAATTTTTAAAATTTTCTTTTTTCCTGTTCCTTCCCAAGACTTCCTCAATTTTTTTTTATTGATTCACAACTTTGAAGAAGCTTGAGACTTTTATATCCCCGGCATTGGGTGCCTCAAATGCCAAAAAAAAGTTGCTATAGATATTTAAACATCAGTATAATTAAGTTATTAAAGGACTGAACATCAATGCTACATAATCAAAATAAGTTAACTGAACAGAACACATTTATGAAAAACAAGTCTGTAAGGCTTTTGGTAAGCCACTCAACCACCATGTTACATAATTTTACCGACTTGAGATTCGAGTATTGTTGAATAAGTGTCACACTGCTTTAGCAACAGAGTTAAGTTATTAAATTATAGATATCAAGAAAACTGCTGAAAAATGAGCTGTTGCTGGAATTACAAATCAAAACATTAAGAAGGAAAAAAATAGAAATAGCACAGATATCTGCAGGAATGCCATATAACTTTAAATAATTGAATTAGTTTCTTTGCCTCTCAGTACAAACGTTTGATTTCTCTTCTCAGTTCTTTTTGAAGGGAAAAATATGAAGTTTCATTTTAATTATTCTTGATATAGCACATGTTCACAACCCAGATCTTTTCTTAATATTTATAAATACTAGTGACAGTAAGCAATCCCTTCCTTTTTTCTTGGCAGTTCATATTTGAGTATTGTTCAGTATCGAATACTAATACTACAATAAGGCATTGGAGAATAGCTTTGAATTTTTTTCACATTACTACAGTCTAGTTTGTGATTATCATCACAGTTTATTTCAGTTTTCCATGGACTTTAGCTGGACAAAGTTTTTTTCTTAAATTTTTCTCAGGTTGTTATATTTTGAAAGGGAACTGTTTCTTTTGCTTTCAGGCTCATCTGCTACTGGTGATCCCATATGGTCTGGCCATTCCCCGCCACCACATCAAGAAAACTGGGTCAGTTTTGCAGATACCCCACCAACCAGTACTCTTTTAGCCATGCATCCTGCTTCTGTCCAGGTGTGACATTTTATTGGTATTCATTTGATTTGCTTCATTCAAATTAATGTTGCAATCATCTTTTTCATACTTTCACTCTAGACTCATACTGTGGACCCAAATTTACTATGTTGTGGAGATCAGAAATCTGTTCTAATCTTATTTACCCAACAGATACTTCTGTATCATTGAGTTGTTAAGTACTATACTTTTTTATCTAGAAAAGTTTTTCAAAATTAAAAATTTGCTAACATTTGAAAAGCCAAATTTAAAAGTAACTGAGAATATTTGTACTTCGTTTTCTCTGCATACACTCCATACCTTTTTGTTGCTTACATAATTGCAGTCACTTCTATACCATTTAATGTGCAGAAATATTTCCTATAGCTTGATAGTCCCAAATATGCAATCTGCTGACAGCTTCCTGCAACACTTAAACTTCTACAAGAAATAACTAAGCTTTGAAGGCAAGTAGTCTAGAGACAATGGCAGTCCATGTAATTGTTTTAGACAGATAATACTGAGGAAAAATGTTTCATTGCAGGACCAGACAACAGTACGAACTGTAGCATCAGCTACAACTGCAAATGAAATTCGTAGGCAATCGAGTAGTTATGATGATCCCTGGAAAATAACTGATGAACAAAGGCAGTATTATGTAAATCAGTTTAAAACCATTCAACCTGATCTGAACGGATTTATTCCAGGTGAGTTCTTTAAACACGGAAGTTACTATAGGTATAGCAATTTTGTATTCTCAAATACAGTGTGCTGGTGGACATGTATCTATATACCATTTTGTAAGAAGTCCTATGTTTACTAAATTATTGGTACAATACAGCTCCACTGTGATTAAAAAACTGAAGCTTTGAAACTAATTTTGCTATATAATAGGTCAGCTTTGTCAGTCTTACTCTTCTAATTAGCACTCTTTGCTAAATTGTTTTTGTTTTTAACAAACTTTAAGAGCCTTAGATTGGTAAGTTTGCAATAAATATTAAGCATTATTGTTTTAATATTTCAGGGTCTGCAGCTAAAGAATTTTTTACCAAATCAAAACTACCTATTCTTGAGCTTTCTCACATTTGGTAAGTGTGAAGTGTCAAAGTTTGGGGTAGCTATTTTTGAGAACTGCAGCTATTCATATTAGAGCTGTCGGACAATCAGTCAGCACTTTTCATCTTCCTTCCTAGAAAGTGTCACCTGCACAAAATGGCAGTGCTGTTTTAGTGTCAATCCTGCTCCCATTTAAGCCAATATTACATTTTCCACTGACTTCAGTGGGATCAGGATTGGGCCCCTACTTACCAGGGAGCTAGAGGCCACAATGTCAGGTACTTCACCCAACCAAAATGTGTTGAAATTGCATGGAAAAAGATGCATTTTTGGCATGCATATTTCATTTAGTCACACATGCTTCTGGGTAAATTTGTTAGTCCCACAATGACTTAAACACAAATCTTACTCTTCATTTCAGTGTAGAATGAGTGCTCCAATGCCTGACATGCTCATTCAATAACTTGTCCACAGCAGATTTTGTCTGCTTCATTAGCTCTTTAGATAACTTACATTTTGGATTCTAATTTAAATGAGATCGTTCCCTCATTAAATAAAAGCATGTAAAGTGTCACATTGTAATATCGACATGCTGAAATACTGCTGTATTATAATCTGCCACTAACTTACTTGGTGCAGATAGTGCTGAGCAGAACCATCAGTGCTTAAAAGTGCAGAAAATAAGGATAGTAAACTAAAGACTTAGCAATGTAATATTAAATGAGTTTAAACCCAGTCGTTAATTTTAAAACCTGTCATTAATGAGGACTTACCTCTGTTAAAGAACACTCAAAATGCATAGCACTGTAGGTCCTAAGTATTAACATGGGAAATGGAATTATATAAAATACACATCTAACAATCTTTCAGATAAGGCAACAGAAGTATATAATCTGAAAATAAAATGACTTAGAGGGGAATTTGATTTTATTTATAGTAAGTTTTCCTTTTAGGGAACTGTCTGATTTTGATAAAGATGGCGCATTGACACTGGATGAGTTCTGTGCTGCTTTTCATCTGGTAGTTGCTAGGAAGAATGGCTATGACTTACCTGAAAAACTACCTGAAAGTTTAATGCCCAAACTGATTGATTTGGAAGACACAACAGGTAAGATGTGTGTTGCTAAAGAAACTTCATTGTATGTCCAGATGACAACCCAGTTACAGTTACAATCAAATAGGTGGTATTTGCAGAATTGCAAATAAACTTAGAAGTTTAAACTTATTTTGTGATGGTACATGAAATGATTCATTCTCCTGAGTCATGTAATACATGAGGGTAAAACTTTCAAAAGTGCTTGCTTGACTTGAGTTTTAATGCTTAGTACTTAAATGCCAAAGTCACTTTTAAAAATAAAACTTAGGCTCCTAAGTCATATAAATGCTGGTGAAAATATTACCTATAGCCAATGTTACCTATAGGAGAAGGAGGGTGGCTTTGTAGTTAGAGCACAGGAGATCTGAATACTATTCCTAGCTTTGCCACAAACTTATGTGGCTTTGGATAAGCCATTTAATCTTTCTGTGCCTGTTTCCCTACCTGTAGAATGGACAACTTACTGACAAGGATGTGATGAGTCCTGTTCATTAATATTTGTAAATCACTTTGATTTTCTTGAATGGAAAATGCAAACTACCGTATCCTGTAAACGGTGTGTGTGTGTGTATATATATAGAAGTAAATTGTTTTGTACTCATCTTTTGCTTCTTCATAGCAATTTTATTTTAAAATTTTACTTCAGAAATACCAAACTTGCTTTGAATGTGAAATCTGTTTGTTTTTTGTTTTTTTTTTTTTTTGCGCTGGAGGACTTAACAGTAATTGGCATTAAAATTAAGTAATACTTAACACACTGAATACATTGTTTAATATAAAAACAAATTTCATGGATCTCAAAATGCTTTCCAAGGTGGGAAAATACTAGCCTCATTTTACAGATGAGGAAACTGAGGTGTGCACAGCCTATGGAAGGGCAGAGAATGAAAACCATTCCGTGCCCTCTCTGTTGGACCATGCTGTTTTTTACTGTAGAAGGGCCAAGGAAATTAGAATGGGAGCTTCTTTGGTCCTTTATATGAAGGTGCTGAGTAACTGAAGCTTTAACAGCTATTCGCTATGACAGTTGTAAGGTATGACCATAAAGTTAGTTAAATGTGGAGGAAGTGGTTTTCAGGTGTCACTTCCTTGTTACTGGTGACTTTTATCAGCCTATTTTACTGGTCATTGTTAGGCTTCTAGGGAAAGAAATTAGATAAGATTTAGCAATCCATGGAAACCAGTTGAGCCATGATACGCATCATAAAGGATACAAACTTGATTTGTATTTCCTGTTTCACTTTTAAGAACAGTAGCAAATTAGTACTGCTACTAAATCTTAAATCTTAGTAGTTTGGCCAAAAAAACTTCGTTTTTTAAATCAGTAGGAATACACTTTTTTTTTCCTTCTGCTATGCATGTTCATAGTACGGTGGCCGCTGTAGAGGGATATCTTGTCTATTTTTAGTAGTCACTCTTCAGTGTTTTCCTCTGAGCTGAAGTATTTGTCAAGTCTTTGTTAAAATGATTTAGATATCTGATACAAGTATCTCTAAAAGTCTGTCAGACACCCTTCTTCCCTCTGCTTCAAAAATAAGAGTTAAACTTCTGGCTTTCAGTTATGTGCCATGTTTCTACCTAAGTCCAAAAGCAGTCTTTCTTTTTTCGTTAATTTCAAAATTTTAGAGGCATTCTTCCAAGCTTTAATTTACTAATGCCTGCTTCTAAAGATAAAAGCTGTATTTGAGCCTCCAAGTTTGAATTTGAAACTTTAATTTAATCTTTTTCACACGTTGCAGTGTAAGAACACTGACCATTTATTTGGGTTGTCTGCACTAGACTGCTGTACAGCTTTAACTAAGTGGAGCAGCTCCCCACTGTGTACTCTGTTGCATCGGTGTAAGGGGCTTTTTACTGGTATAACTACTCTCATATGGGAAGAATAAGCATACCAGTGTTGGTAATCTTTATACCTGTATAACTTCATCTGCCCTAAGGCTTTTACCTGTATACCGTTTTTTAGTAGTAATAATCAACTCTAACCAAGATAGTTATACTTTGAAGTGTAGACCAGACCTTAAACCAGAAAGTTTTGCAGCTAGCTGCAGCTTCATCTAAAACGTGAAAAATTCCTAGTCAAAAATGCTGTAATGAGCTCTATATATGAGGTGTGAAGTGGCCTTCCAAACCAGGGCAAAGCTTTTCCAAAACAAAAATCAAGATGGCACTGAACTCTGTTATGAAAAGTGACAACTCCTGTGAGAGTCTAGTATAGCAGATATTATCTGACCCACTCCACCAATCGTTGCTGTGCTTGCAAAGGCTTTGTCTTGCTTCATGTAGGCAACTCTAGAATATTCTTAGAGTTCACTTGCTATTTTATTTAACCAGGATGACTCGAGTGCACTTACGGTAAAATGTTCAGTCTTTAGTGAATTAAGATCTTTTCTTTGAATAGGATTTAGGGCTCTAGCAAAAGTTACTGATGGAACTCAATTGTTGTAGCTACACCAGTGCAAGCCCCTAGTTATAGATGCATTTAAACCTGTTAGTTGTTTATATTGATTTACGCTAAGCTAATACATTTAGTTTAGTTGGCAGATCAAATTACATGGATTCAACTTTTCTACTGCAGACCAGCCTAAAGAGATTAATAAATTGAGCTTCTGTAATGCTTGTGTGAAAGCCACACTACAGTAAAACTTGCTTCCAGCAGCCTTCACAAAAATGTAAGAATTTTTTTCTTTTCAAATTAAATTTATGGTATTTGAGCATATCTTGCCATTTGTACTTTGGTCTGGGCAAAATGGGATGAAGCTTTTCTCAGATAATAAGCTTTCTGGACGAAAGAAAGAAAGGTATATCTCCAATTCTTTCTATCTCCTGGAACTGGAAGGGAGCTTGAAAGGTCATCGAGTCCAGCCCCCTGCCTTCACTAGCAGGCCCAAGTACTGATTTTTGCCCCAGATCCCTAAATGCCCCCCTCAAAGATTGAACTAACAACCCTGGGTTTAGCAGAGCAATGCTCAAACAACTAAGTCTTCTACTCTGTACAGAGCATCAACCAAAGTGGAACCCAGATTTTGATTGAAGCCTCTAGTTGCTGCCACAATTTGACGAATAATGGACTGTGAAAATTATTTTTAGAGCAGAATGATTTGAGTAACATCACTGACTTTTCCCTCTTGTATCAAATTCAAGTTTCTCATCCTCTGTTTCAAGGATCTGAAGAATAACACCCGTAGTGCTGTCTGTCCTTTCCTTGATTGATTTTTTCTTTGTCTCCCATGCTGCTGTGCTCTATGCTTGGAACTCGCCGTCTGCTCTCACATGTTGTCTTGGCCAAATTCTTCCTTTAAACATTGCATAACCACATACTTTCTGATCACAAAAAGTATATAACAAATCATAATTAAACTGCTACCTTCAATTCTTGTATTAAACCATTGCCTCATCATACAGTGTACTATTTAAACAGTGCTTCTACCTTAGACTAGATCAAGGGTTCTCAAACTAGGAGTCACGAGCTGTCAGCCTTCACCCCAAGCCCTGCTTTGCATCCAGCATTTATAATGGTGTTAAATTAAAAACACTTTTTTATATATTTATAAGGGGGGGTCCGCACTCAGAGGCTTGCTATTTGAAAGGGGTCATCAGTACAAAAGTTTGAGGATCACTGGACTAGATTGTATAGTCTCTGGGGCAGAGATGACTTTCATGTCTTACTGCATCAAGCATGATGAATTGTAAACGATAGAGGAAGAAGATAATCAAATGTCAAGTAAAAGTAAGCTTTTCATGTACTACTTACTACATTTAGAGAAGAAATACTGTCTACAACATCTTGAGTTTAAGGCCAGAAAGGACAGCCAGATCATCGAAACAGAGGCTCAGATGTATGTAACGATCCTGTAGTATCTTGTTCTACATTGCTCTCCTCTGATGTGTTGAATATTTGAATGGGGTCACATCAACAGTTTTCTCCTCATACATATCAAAAGCTGGAGGATTACGTTTTCATTATAGTAGCTCTAAGGAGCCTCAGTCAGGATCAGGACCACACTGTGCAAGGGGCTGTGCAAGTATGTAAGATTTTCCTCTAAATAATTTACAAGGTGTGTCAGAGTGAAAACAAACAGGGAAGGAAAGGAATATGTGAATTAAAAATACAGGAGCATCAGGTCAGACTAGTTGTATCTACACTTAGCATGTTTGAAGTCTCATGCTGTTTATGTTTATAAATAAATTATATCAGTATTCTTGTTGACTGCTGGCTTGGATGACATCTTATGGTCTGTTGGCACTGAAATGTGCAGTAGTTAACATTTCAATTCCTGTTATGTGAGTAACATTTTAATACCTTCCACTATCAGCTGAGTATGAGTCTTAAACCAGTCACATAATTGAGAAGCGGTTCCATTTTTTTCTTTTTGTAAATTTTCATTCAGGCCTGGTTACTGCAGTAGTGCCATTTCCTTATAAGAAAAACAAGCTATATCTGTTCCTTTCTTGGATGACTATCAAGGTATATCTGTTTGGCAGTAGCAGTTGCCTTATTTATAGGTTATGGATCTGTGGAGACCTGAGGAATTTTCCCAGAAAATATGAAATTTCTACAGGGGTTGGAGTGGGTGCTTTTCAGACTTAATTTCTCAGTATTTTACAATGTCAGAGTTAGAAAGTGGTAAACTTACAGTACTTTCCAGCTTATTAAATTAAACCTTTGCTCCTGGACCATATTTTGTAGAAAGCCTACCTAATTCTTCAATCTACCTGTAGGAATAATAATAATTATGAATAGTAATAATAATACAAGGTATCACCACAACACCAATTGAACCAAAATTCTTTTATTAAATTTGAACGCCGAATGGTCTTTATGCAGTTGCTGCAAATGTGCCTTACATGCCTAAGCAATCGGCATAGTTGGTCATTTGGACCCATTGTTTAAGATGGCTGTTGTTCCTTCAAATGGCTGTTAAGGCTTTGGGGAGGTACCTCCACTTAAATAATTTGTTTGACTACTATGAGTTCTATTCTGTGGTACTGCACAGAGCTGTACTTCCATAGCTGTTTCGTTATCAAACCAAGGATCCTCCTTTCCCTTCTCATCTAATGTTGTTTCCAATACCTCTGCTAACCCCAATTGTTCAATCCTCTTCAAACTTTGCAGTGTTCTCTTAATTTGTGCAGAAGCACCTTTTTAATTTCACATATTTCCACATCTAGCGTATTATACTTTAGCTTCAGCATGTCACTTTGTGCTGCTGTAGCCTACCAGGCTTCACTGTCAGCAAGGTTTTGGGAACCTACGTCCTTAGTCTTCTCATTCAGCTTATTAGCTGCTGCTTCTATGACTTCACTGAGCTGATTCTTATGTTTTCTACAGTCATTCCTCAAGATGGTGCACTTTGCCTGCAGAACTGTAGCCGCCAAATACGGTTCCTTAAAGACAGCTGCATTCAAACTGCATGTTTTTTGCTTTGTGATTATTTTAGAAAGCTGCAGTTAGTTTTTTCCATAACTTCCATGGGGGTCTCCTAGTCAGTATTTCCATGCAGTCAATGGACCTCTGCCATGCTTTGCCAAAAATGTATATACATAGGTACTTAATATACCCTCCATTTCCTTTCTTTTACTGAAATTCCCTGTAAAAGATCCTTATAATGGCCCTGAAGAGTTGGATGCTGTCTGTTCTGTCCAAGGGTCTAGAGCAACCAAAATTAGTGTCAATGGGATCCTGGACAAGTCCCCAAAGTGTGGTGGTGGTGTTTGGGTTTTTGTTTGTTTTATTTATTCATATATACATACATGGTATTACCATGACACCATTCAGCCATAAATTCCTTTATTAAATCTAAAGGCCTAATGGTCTTTATGCAGGTACTCAAAATATACCTTAAACATCTGTCTGATCATCACACTCATATGTTAACATGCAGTCATAAGTAAGGCTACAGCATAATCATACTTATTTTAATAAGTCAGGATCAGGTCACGGGCAAAAAAACAAAAACTCATGGCCCCATGACCACTCCATGACTTCTACTAAAAATACTTATGATTAAATCTGGGGCAGGGGGAGCACTATGTGGGGGGGGAGAGCCGGGGGCCCGCTTCAGGGGGAAAACCGCAGGGGGCCCACTACTGTTCAGGCCCCTGCTGAAGGGAGGGAGGTAGCGGGGGGGGGGGAGGGGGAAGCACACCAGAGCAGCAGACGGTGCAGCTGACTGCAAGACTGCCCAAGCAACGACTGCAGAGCTGCTCTAGCAGCGGCCAGTGTGGCCACTGCAGAAGTCACGAAGGTTGCAAGAAGTCACGGAATCCATGAATTCTGCGACCGTCGTGACAGGCACGGAGCCTTAGTCATAAGTAGTGATCCAGTATTAACAGGAGTAGGCCTGTGGCGCTCACATGCATATAGGCTGGCACTCGGTAGGCAGGAACCAGCAACAAAAAGTAAGAATTTACCCGTTTATATCCTATCTATTGCATACTGTGTGACTGAAGCCCTTCAATTAATTCTTTTCCTTGTTAAAACAGAGTAAAACCACCCTTGGTAACTGGATTCTCTTCAAGGAGTTTTCTACTATCTTATCAATTCCCTTCCAGGTCCAGTTTTTCCAATTAAGCTGTATTCTTTCAAGGCCTTCCCACACCTGCCAGTAGGTCCTGCAGTTCACACAAATTGCAAAGCATATATATTCTTTAGCCATGATAATTTAACCCTTTATATATTGGTTCAATCCCACACTATCCCGCTGTGGACATACTTTTTAACAGATTTAAGCATGATTTTAACTAAAGATAGTACCATTAATTTCAGTAACCTGAAGATGGGTTAAAATGCTGATTTAATCTTAAAAATGATTTTAAGTTAATGATTTTTTTGTAAATCACTGCATTTGTCAGTCTGAGAAATTTCTAGCTACATTAAAGATAATCATCTTTCCCTGGATGCCTCTGATCAGAGTGAAATAAAAATGTTGGCATTAGATTTCTTTAGAGTCTTTCTATTTTTAAAGATTTTTAGATATGCAAAATTTTCATACCAACCTCTTGATTTTAGGTTACTAAAAAGAAAAGGAAATAAATGTATACATACATATTCTTAATAATGTTTTTTAAAAAACAGGTGCTCTGCCTCAGCAAAAGTGGATGCTGATCTCAAAATGAACAGGAGTACTTGTGACACTTTAGAGACTAACAAATTTATTTGAGCATAAGCTTTTGTGGGCTACAGCCCACTTCATCGAATGCATAGAATGGAACGTATAAGGGGTGTGTGTGTGTGTGTGTGTGTATGTGTATATACACACACACACATACAGAGAAGATGCCATACCAGCTCTAAGAGGCTAATTAATAAGATGACCTGTTATCAGCAGGAAAAAAAACTTTTGTAGCAATAATCAAGATGGTCAATTATAGACAGTTGACAAGAGGTGTAAGGATAGTTATCATATGGAAAAAGATTCAGGTTGTAGATCTTTGGTGCACTGGAGAGGTTTTAGTTGAGGGCTGAAGGTGATGGCTAGTGGTGTCCTGTTATTTTTTTTTGTTGTTGTTGTTGGGCCTGTCCTGTAGTAGGTGACTTCTGGGTACTCTTCTGGCTCTGTCAATCTGTTTTTTCACTTCAGCAGGTGAGTACTGTAGTTTTAAGAATGCTTGATAAAGATCTTGTAGGTGGATCAATTGTGGGGGGTGCAGGGAGGCAGTGGGGACCAGGGGGAATCCGTGGGGGGAGGCAGTGGGCTGCCAGGGACGATGCGTGGGGAGCTAGGGGAGGCAGCAGCAGCCAAGGGCACCAAAATACAACTGTACATTATTTTTATTTGGAAAAAAAAAAACCAGCCTACATAAATAAAACAATGATTTGGATATGTATATGTGCATATTTTTGTTTTTCCTAATGTTAATTAAGTATTTTAGGAAAATTTGTCAGAGCAGCTACCAGCTAGAATTGGTGGCCACACTGAGGCCATCAAAAAAATTGAGAGAATCCTTGACCTAGGGTCAGAATTCTTACATCACCTTTCCAGGTATTAAAAGCCCCAACTTCTGGCCAGATCTCCTTCTGCAAGACATTATAAAGTGTTGTATCTTTCAGTGGCAATCTGTTACAATAAAATCAACTTGCAACAAATAAATCCTCTTTTAATAGTTGTAATACCTATCTTATCTGGGTTGCAAAATTACCTATATTTGATATCAAGTATTGTATTTACTTTGCACTAGTAATAACTTTTATACAAAATTTCTGAACACAAACCTTTTTAATTATCTTTTTTCCCTAAAATACTCTTAAGGTAACACTTGCATGATTCAGACTTCTGTATACAAATCTTCAAGCACGCAAAGGGAGGAGAAAATCCCAATATTGCCAATTCTTGGAAATTTATCTTATGACACATCTTGTGATATTTGGGTTTTTTAAAGCTCCAGCTCCTGAAGTTGGGTGATTGTTTTTTAAATGAAAGCAGAGATTGTGTTTTTAGCCCATGTGATTTGTATTATGTAGAAGGTGATATGATGTCTGTCAGTGGGTTGGAGAATCACTAAGAAGGGCAGTTGTGGGGTTGGGAATGGTGGGGCTCTTTGTTTCCTGACATTAAGAGGTGTATTTATTCTCAAAGCATACATGGCACTGCCAATTAACCATTTCTGTTAGTTTTGGCCAGTGAATTTCGCTTATGTTTTTGAGGAAGTGATGTTAGTGAATCGTGGGAGGGCTTTGTTGGGGTACCTGTGAGGGAGACTGGGAGACTTCCTCGGAACACTTCAGTGTTACTCCATTACCAGCTTTGCCTTCCCCCTGATCTCTCCATTCCTACGGTAGTGCTGGAGAGGCTGGGAAGAGGATGATAGGTGGTTACTGATGGGGTGTGAGGAGCTCACATGCTCACTGAAGTCAACAAGGGAAAGCAGTGGGAACCCCAGGTTCCGTACTCTACTTCAGAGGGTAATGGAGAGGGACAGGGCATTACACAACTCTGAAGCATGGGAGGATTGCAGAGAGGTGAAGTGAACTATTCATCTCAGTGGGATGTTCTGGGATGAATCTGAACACCACTCTCCCTTCTTTCCCACCTCTCCCCCCTCCCCTGATGAATCCAGTTTGACACAGTAGCTCAGAGATGTGAATTGATCCATTTATCTTGATTGGTGTTCTTCTGATGTTCCCAAAGTCTGCCCCAACCCCTGTTTTCAACACTATCAGAATATGTACATAGACTTCAGAGCAATTTGAATATTAGATCCTTATTGGGGTGCTGTAACTTTACCAGATGACCCTCAGCTTACACCAATAGCACTATTCTGGCCCAGCAGTATTATAGCGGGGCAGTAATACTACCACAGGGGAAAGCAACCTTTCAGAAGTGGTGTGCCAAGTCTTCATTTATTCATGGTAATTTAAGGTTTTGCATCCCAGTAATACATTTTACAGGGGCCCGCGGCCGGGACCCCGGGCCGGCCACGGGCTGAACCGCTCAGCCTGCGGCCAGTCTGGGATCCCGGCTGCCAGCCCCGCTAAGCCTGCTGCCGGCTCGGGGTTCCATCCATCCAGGCCAGCAGTAGCGTGCCACAGTAAATCAGCTCGCATGCCACCTTTGGCACATGTGCCATAGGTTGCTGACCCCTGTACTATCACAATTAAAGCTGCCCCAGGATCTTCATTTTAACAAGGGTGAAAAAGTTGTATGAAAATAGTCAGAGATAGAGTATCAATTTTAAATGTTTATAATAGCTTGTTCACTGCTTGCTTTTTTCCTATAGCAGTTTGTAGGGGAAACATCGACCTAACTGTGTAAGCATCTACACTACAATCTTCTTCTCACTGACTTAATTTGCCTGCTGTATCAACCTAATAAATCCACGTATGTGAGAGGCATAGCACTTAGGTTGATGTAGTTAGTCAGTGCAGTGTCCATGTAACACTGCATTGCTTACATTGCCTGTTGATGCCTTTGACAGCTGGAGTTCCACCACCCCGGGGCTGACAGCCTGAGCTGTCAGTACAAGCACTCCTGGTGAGGACGTGCACTGCCGACAGAAGGAGCATACTGTAGAAACAAAAAGACTATTTAATTACTGCAGTGGCTATTGTAGGTCAACCTCCCTTAAGTTGACTTAATTTTGCAATGGGGGCGTGCGCTAAGATTACATTACCCTGCTGCTGCCTTTTACTCAAGTCTTTTGTGTTTCCTCTTCAGTGCTAATTTCCTTGGTAGTACTGCTAAAATAAGATCTGGAAATGTGTGCAGATTTTAGAGTACTTTGGAATATTGGCTCTTAAACCGAAAGATTTGCTATCAGGACAAAATTCCGGAAGGAGCTATTGCAGAATTCAGACAGAGCAACTGAAGCACATTCTCAGAACACTTCTGAGAGCAGGACTCAAACTTTAATTGTATGTGTACTCTGCAGTTCAGTAACCATAGTATGTTACCTGGAGCACCCGCTTATTTTGACATCAAGTTGCCTGTAAATACTCTTGTCTTGTCTAAACACAGCCTTAGTCCTGCAGTATGTGTGTAAATGACTCTCATTGGCCCCATTAATGTTGCTTGAGGCACACTGTAGATCTAAATTTTTACCCTAAATAACTCTTTAAATGTTGTTTCCCCAAAGAGGGAATGGTGCCAGACAGTAGTTGAAATTCATTCCGAGCAGATTATATCAGTGTATGGAGAATCCGTGTTTTAGGATATGTCTATACAGCTGCTGGGAGCAAGTCTCTCAGCCTGGGTAACAGACTGCTAACTTCAGTTGAGCTAGCACACTAAAATACTAGTGTAGTCTTTGCAGCTTCAGCGGAGACTTGGACTAGCTGCCTGAGCTGCAACATTCACACTGCTGTTTTTGCTATGCTAACTCAAGCTAAGATAGCATGAGTGTGTCTGCTTGGTCTGGGAGGCTTATTCCCAGCTGCAACATAGATATACCCACAGTTTGAGGCCCAGGTGGGCAAAGAAGTTGGAACTTCAAAACTTAGATGTTACATGATTTTTGGGAGCTGGGCAAAGGGAGAGCGTACAGTGCTACTGCTCTGTAATATAATATGAAGAAGAATGAATAATATGAATGAAGAAAATGTGGGGGGAGGATTTACATGCTTCAAAAACTTGTTGGATACCTTAATGGAGGGGTCAGCAGCCTTTCAGAAGTGGTGTGCCAAGTCTTCATTTATTCTCTCTGATTTAAGGTTTTGTGTGCCCGTAATACGTTTTAACATTTTTAGAAGGTCTCTTTCTATTAGTCTATAATATATAACCAAACTGTTGTTGTACGTAAAGTAAATAAGGTTTTTAAATGTTTAAGAAGCTTCATTTAAAATTAATTTAAAATGAAGAGCCCCCCGGACCGGTGGCCAGGACATGGGCAGTGTGAGTGCCACTGAAAATCAGCTCGCGTGATGCCTTTGGTATGTGTGCCATAGGTTGCCTACCCCTGCCTTAATGCCATAAAGGGAGATGGATTATTCAGTAGTACTTGGTAAAGGGAGAGAAATTAAGGAAAAAACAGAATAAATAACATCATAAATGTGACAAGTGTTAAACTGTAGTAATCTCCAAAAATTAGTGAAGGGAAGCCCAACTGCTTGAGTTGTTTAAAAGAAGGCTAACCCAAACAGTGAATATATTGTAGGGAACAGTTCTTTGATATCAGGAAGCAGACTAGGTGGTTTAATAGATCTTTTATATTTTCATATGTCTTTGTATTCAGATTACAGTTTGTATTGATGTTTGTTAATCTCTCAGTATTGATGTCTGTTGCTTTGATCCTTTCAAGTAAGGAGGTTGTTTCTGTTCATACTGGAAGTTTGATATCCAATATGGTCTTGATTTTAGGTGAAATGCTGTTACTTTTTTCATTTGAAATTTGTCTCATAATGGTGTAATACACATTCTCTAAACTATCAAACAGATTGCTCATTATGTTATACCACCAGGAAACGGAAGTCCCTAGTTGAACTTTTGCCATCACTGTGTTAATACCCAGAAATCTTGACTCTTGAGATTAAATAAAGTTAAAACAACTGGTGCCTCATTAAAGATTAGAAAATTGTATAATATATTTTTAATTTACAAGAATCTGCCCTTACTGTTTGGGATATTAACCAGGGCAGTGGGTGAAGTTTCCCCTTGAGGAAGCTATCCCCCTGCCCTGCCTCTTCCAGCCAAGGCCACACCCCTCCTCACTGCTCCCAGCCCCTCTGTGGCCCCAGCCAGCGTGAGGGAGGCTGAGAGTTCGACTCCTTTTCCCCCCATGGCCTCAGCTGGGACAGAGGATCTGAGAGCTCAGTCAGTATGGAGGCTGAGAGCTAAGCCCCAGGTGGAATCAAGCTCTCATCCCTGGCCAGAACCACAGCGGAGCACTCAGTCCTGACCAGAGCACTAAGCCTGGAGCCCTTCCCCATTCCACTCCTTCCACCTGTGGCCCCATTCTGCCCCTGCCCCCATGGCTCTGCCCTTGCTCTGCTTCTTTCCCTGTGGACATATCCCCCTCTCACTCTTCTCCCTCCCACCCCTGTTGTGGCTCTGAGACCGCAATAGGGAGGGACAGCTCCTCGCGGCTGTGATGGGGAGATTTTTTTCCAACCAGTTTGGGACACCTGGGTACAGACACCATGGGGCTGTGCAGTGATCTGCCATTGTCCTTCTCCCCCTCCAAATTTTGGAATGGCATGAGGTTTGGGGAGACTTAGCCTCCCCCAGCCTCCATTGTGTGCAGCCCATGGGTATTAAGCAATAAGAGGAGTAAGATACAGACTAATACTTCAAGTTCTAGTTTTTCAAGAGGATCCTGGGAGAGGCAATACTCCTTGAAGGTTAGAACATGGGAATTAAGAGTGGAAACTCTTGAGTTGTCTGTCAGCCACTGTTTGTTTGGGCAAATCACTTATTTGTAAAATGGGAGTGATACTTTGCTTCCTCACAAGTGTTGTAAGAATTAGTACTTGTAAAGCATTTTAAGATGTAAAGCACTATTAGATGCTTGTCCTCTCAGTAACGAAACTATTTCTGTAAGAACCAATTGAAGAAGCAGATGGAGATGGTTTCATGTAGGTGTCTAAAAGGCAAATAAGGAATATTAGGGTGCAGAATAAAAGATAACTGAGGCTTTGTCTACACTGGCACTTATGTTGGCAAAACTTTTGTCAGTTGGGATGTGAGGAAGAAAACCCACCCCTGATTGACATAAGTTTCACCGTCAAAAGCATTGTTGTGAACAGTGCTATGTCGGTGGGAGATGCTCTTCTGCCACCATAGCTACTGCCGCTTGTTGAGGATGGTTTAATTATCAGCAAGACAGCTCTATCCTGCTGGCACAGAGCAGCTACACAGGAGACGTTAGTGGCACAGTTGCAGCAGTACAGCTCTGCTGCTCTGAGGTTAGTAGTGTAGACATAGCCTACGTTTTCCATGAGGTATCAGCAGCTTTTCAACAAACAGAGATTGATTAAATGTTTGTTTTGATTTATAGTGGTTCCTGTCATTTCAGAAGTTGGAGATCAGTCTGGTGAGATAGGTTACTCCAGCTCTCCAGCAGAAGCACCTCCAAGCAAGTCTCCATCAATGCCATCCCTAAACCAGACCTGGCCGGAACTGAATCAGAGCAGCGAGGTTAGTAAAAGCTTTGTTTTATTTGAGAAGTATTTAGTGGCCACTAACTAAACTGTGTATAGGTTCATGTTTCATCATATATAGAATGTTACAACATGAAACTGCAAGTTAAATGAGTTAAACTTTCTAGCATTTCTTATTAGAAATCTTGCATGATTACATAGGCATGTATGCTGGCTCTGAAGAATGTCTTCAACAGAGCAGTTAATCTTACTAAGACATAGGAAAATCGTAAGCATTTAAAATATCATATTGAAGGTAATATTTCCTTTCTCCCAAATCAGTAGGGAGCATGGTGATGTATAAAATATCATTAATTAAATTCTGCTTGACCTTAATACAGTGTTCTTGTAGTGTGCTTGCTGAATAATAAATGGTTAGTGTATAACTGACTCCTCCACATCTTGTACTTTGAAGGCTTCTGAGGCCAATGCAAAGTTACAAAATACTCCTATTGGCAGTGCAGTTATCTCCAGGGGGATTTCCAAGTCTCATTAATGATGATGTTAAGTGAAAGCTTAAACCTAAAACACTATCAGCAGAATAAAGAACCCATTTTATTTGGTGATTCAGGGTCACAAATTACTTTGAAATTAAAGCTACTGTTGCTAACATTTTAACTTTTTACTAACTGTCATTTTTATATTGTGTGTCCTTGGTACTTAACAAAGCAGTATCTAAATAACTTATGATTACACCATGTCAAATAATCTTACTTAGATTTCAGTTTTTGATACATCACCAAAGGTAGCAACTTATTCCACCACTGTGTGCTTCAGTATCCTTGTCTTCATTGTCTTTTATCAAGATTAGCTTGAAGAGTCAGCCTGCTTCTACGGATCTGACAATATGGCCTAAGACACAGGATACAAACCTGCTAATTCTTAGAGCTATTTTATTATATGGAGATATACCTAACTCAGAACTGGAAGGGACCTTGAAAGGTCATTGAGTCCAGTCCCCTGCCTTCACAGCAAGACCAAGTACAGTCCCTGACAGATTTTTGCCCCAGATCCCTAGATGGTCCCCTCAAGGATTGAACTCGGAACCCTGGGTTTAGCAAGCCAGTGCTCAAACCACTGCGTTATCCCTCCCCCTGTTGGTGTTACACTGTAAACTCTTTGGGGCAAGGAAAAACGTTCTGTTTGTACAGTGCCTAACACAATGGGGTCCATATGTTCCAAGACTGGTGTTCCTAGGTGCTACCATAATATAAATAAGATGATGTAGGGTTTAATCTATATTACTTTAGTGCAGAAAAACTAGAAGAGTATTGGAAATACTGGTTATTACAATAAGGTACAAAAATAATGGGAGCTATAGTCTAGCATGTAAAGTGATTTTGCCCTAGAAGAATATTTCATTTGCAGTAGAGCCACAAAGTACTGTATACGTTTCATTGAGTGTAGGCTGTTTGCAATGAAAGTGTCATGGAGTTCTCCAGGATTGCTTCTGCATATGTCCAAGGCTGTGGGTGTTTAGGCTCTGGGGCGCTTAACTACCTGATTCTCTCTAACTGTTTGCCCCAGATATCTCATACATTCAGTGTCAGTGAGCTGCCAAATGCAGGAAATCTTTCATTTCAGTAGGGAATAGTTTTTACAAACTGAATAGGAAGAAGAGTGGGAGAGCTCAGTTTGAGCGAGTAGTCAGTTTTCAAACCTGAATTTGTTATTCACTTATTACCTTTGCTTTCAAAATGTGAAGTGAGGGACTACAGCATCACAAAGTTTGAGACAGATTCCTTTAGTAAATTAGTTGTATAATGGACAGCAATGTACCATCTAATACAATTGTTGCATCTGACACACGAGAAATCTTAAATGGAGAGCCATTTTTAGTGCAGATGTTTTATAATCCTGAAATGAGTAACTCACCAGCAAGATAACTTTTTTGGTGGGATTGAGGCTATGATGGCACTAGTGGAAGGCATTGCCTGAAAAACTTTAGTAAGACAATTCAAAGCTGTAATAAATTAGTGAGCTGATTTCAGTCAAGTAAACTAACAATACTTTTGTGAAATATTAACATGCATCAGGCTTAACAGGACATCTGTTCTAAATTTTTGAATTCAGCAACCCAAGTTATCTTTAAAGGTTGCTTTCTGTGTGAACATTCCATGAGCTAGAAGAGTAGGAGAACTACTAATTCTTTTTCTATACTCTGGTAACACTGACTTTACATACACTTGACTAAAATGATACAAGCCAAGATTTTTTAAAAATAAGTTGCTCCTAAAGTTATTTTCCAGATTTAGGCACCTAATAAGTGACTTAAATTTGCAAATGTTCATCATCCAGCAGCTCCCATTTGTCCCTAAGTGACTTCCGTGATGTTTTCAGAAAGATCCACAATAGATGCTCAGCACTATTGAAAACTGATGTTTTAGGTGCCTAAAAATAGATTTATGAGCCTAAATTTAGGCTCTTAATTTCTTGCTCATAAGAATATTCTAGTTCCATATTGTGCCCACGATGGAAACATGCTAAAAGAAAAGCTGCAAGAACATCACTCTCTTTCTTAAACAAGAATACCTTAATTTAAATATAACACTTTCCTATTTCAGGCCAAGTAATGTCTGAACTCAGTTTTCACCATATGTGAAATTTTGGCTGAAGAAAACAAGTAAAAACGTTCGTATTCTCCTGAAATGTCACCTGCTGGGACCCAGCAAATCGTTACTTTCAGCTGAAAAAAGGAAATATTGTTCCCACTTTGTAAACATATTACCTTGAGCAATTTTCATAAATAACATTTCACTGAAAGGTGAATGTACCTGCATATACATACAGTGCATCTGGAAGAAATAATTTGTACTTTAATGATCTCTGGATTTCCTACTGTGTCCAGCCAATGCTAAATTATATCTACGTTGTGTAAGCTGGATTTTGCAGGTATAAACAGTCATATAGGTAAAGTATTTTGTCAGGAATTAGAAGGTCATATGGTCATACTATTATTTGTTGAAAAGATGTATTCCTAATATATAGTACCTATGGTTACAATAAAGATTTGATTGTAATAGATGCCACAGTAATTTGGCAATCCATAACATACCTATTTCTTGAGCTGGACACTAGTGTGGAGAACAAGAAAGAAGAAACAACCTTTAATGGTTTCTGGTAGACAGCCTCACTACTCTAGTACAGTTGCTTCACAATCTGAAATCACTTCTGTCTTAAATAATTTTGTTCACCTGAAGTGGCTTGTGGGCTCTTTTCTATTGCTGTGGGAGTCTGAGATTTTGTTGTGCCAATTTACAGCTTACATGGATTTGGGAAAATACCTAGGCTAAGGAATACTAGCAAAGACTAATTATACTAACATTGCAGTTAGTTATTTCTTAAGCTGCATAGTTAAAATAAATGATAGTGTGATTAACTTTATTTTTTAACATCAAGATTATTATACTTCTTGAAAGATGCTATCTTAACGATTTTTACTCCTTAATTTTAATTCCCTAAGAGTTTGTGCTGAACTCCAAGTTTTTTTTTAAGTGTTTAGGATTGTAAGGACTTCTCTGGTGCTCAGTCAGTAACTCTTCACTTTAACGGTTGCTTTTTTAACCTTCCTAGTCAAATCTTCTTTGACCATGCAGAGGGGGGCTCCCTGCAGGAGCTATGCCTCTTTAGCTGCTGCTCCAGGTCTTCACTGCATTCAGCTTCAACAGTATTTGGGTATCCATTATACTCTACTCCAGTGGTTCTCAAACTTTTTTTGGATTTTTGCAAACCACTTGAAAATTGCTTAAGGTCTCAGCGGAACACTTAATGATCTTTCCAAATGTTTGTATCTTTAGCAAACTATTGTAAAGCACTTTGGATAAAAGCACTATATTTAAAAAAAGTAATTAACTTTTTTGTTCTAGAAATATAAAGCACACAATTCGTATTTTAATATGAGTAGTCTAATGCGATGGATGTACCCTCTCTCATGAGCTGCGGCTGGGAAGGAGGGGAGTGTTTCCCTCGCAGCAGCCCCGAAGCTGGGGCTGGGAAGAAGAGAGGTATCTCCCCCACCACAGAGCTGAGGCTGGGAAGGAGGTCCGTCTCTCACCAGCAGCCGCAGCCCTGTAGCTGAGGAAAGTTGCCTCTTTCTCTGGCTGCTGCAGCCCTGCACATCCCAAATTCCCCCCCGCCCCCTCTTCTCACCTCACTTCCCACTCCCACATGCCTCACCATTTCACCCCAAGACCACCACCTCACCTTTCAGGTGAGTCCTTTCCAGAATCCAGGCACCTGCACAGTTCTACTAATTAGGTGGATGGCTTTTATTCTCTTGTGTGCAGCTGCCCAGGCACACACCTTAGAGAGAACTATCCGCAAACCACCTGAATGGAGCTCGCGGACCACTGGTGGTCCACAGTTTGAGAACCTCTGCTCTACTCCTTCCAGCTTTATGCTTGGGTCCTTGTTTTATACTTGTTTTGCTGCACTCACCACTGCTAGCTTGGGAATACACATCAGGTACTAGCCTCAGCACATCTCATGAATTTCAGTTCCATGGTCTGACCTTTACTTTGGATGTTAAGCACTTTGGCTTCTTCCTTCTTTAACTCAACAGATCAGTTGGTCCCCTCTCACTTGGTGCTTTAAACGGTCTTTATCCTCTAACTTGGTGCTCTGGAGAGTCCAAAACTCTTTTCTCCTAGACTAAGCACTTACTCATTCTGAAGTTTATTATTTTTTGTGACTTCCTTATCTGTCTCTTAAGATTTTGGCAGCATGCTCAATCCCTTGAGAATTCTGAGGCAATTATTTAATGGATGAGCAGGTTATTGCATCTTCTATCTGGGTGAAGGGAATGCTGTTCAGTGGTGTCCTATCTGGCTACACATATACCTTGAGTACAAAGGCATCCTGGGGAACAACTGTGGCTTTTCTAGAAATAATCCCTCAGAGTCAAACTTGATGCCAGCAGGCAATTACTTAGACCTGTTATGAATGTTGGATCTCTTGGCCATTTAAGTTTTCATAATACCCATGACACTTTTCATCTGAAGACAACTTAGTGAATTCTGAAATCCCAGCAGAAGCAGAGGTCAGAGACTTTGTCCAGATGACGTACCTTCATGTTTGTGTGTGCTTTAGTATCAGTCCAGGAACCCCCTGCAGAGTGACTCCACCCAAGTAACTTCTCTCTCCATGAACAGGAGACATTTTCTAGAGATGAGATCAAAGATGATTGGAGACCTGTTAACCAAAAGCTGGTTCTGGTTTAAACAATTGAACATGCAGCTTAAGAACGGCCATGGGTCTTCTGACAGTGACCAGTGCCAGATGTTTCAGAGGCAATGAACAAACAGGACGATTTATCAATTGTTCCATCCCCTGTCATCTAGTCCCATTTTTCCTCAAGAGTGTCAAAATGTGTCACATTTCCTGCACCACTAAGATGTGGGCATGAGCGAGTTCTGTCCCATAAGACATTCCTCATTGCCATGTATCAGGTGGCAAAGGAACACACTCTTATGGACTGATGGCAATCCTAGTAAATCCTCATTGAGTGGTTTCTAGTTCAGGAAGTGGTGCATCCGATTTTCTTTTAATGTAAAACACAGAAGGTGAAGCTTTTCCCCTCACATGAAAAGGAAGTTAATATTCTGCCTGTGGTAGGGAGAAGAGACCAGTTTGACAGGTCACATTTTTTCTTCCCGTTGGGAAAAGGAGGATCCTATATGCCCTTCAGTTAGTGCCTGTGGAAACAAGTGTCCTAGCAGAGTTCAGGAGGTACAAAAGTTTTATATGAATAACCCCAAACTGACCAGACAAGTATGATTCTTAACTCATTTGCAAGTGGCCAAAACCAGTTCTGTCAGACTGAGGTTTTGCCACCAGTTATTGCTCGAAGTCAGGACACCTCATTCTATTCCAGTGTAGAGGCTCCTGGACAGATTGGCCTTACCCAGTTTAGAGCTCCATAGGCATGGTGTCTCAAAAGTAGCATCTAAAGGCCTCGCATGGCTTCAGAACCCATCTGTAAGATGGAACTTCAGTTATAAGTGAGAAAACATTTTCAGTGGGGGGCAAATGGGCCCACGTGAACAGCTTCATTTGGCTTGTGCAAAATACTTCAGCTATCAAAATGTGATTGTCTGTACAGGGATACTCAAGAAGATCAATCCAAATTAACTAAAGGTGTGAATTTAAAGTAGATTAAAGTGCATTGAACTCATGTCAAAAATCTCATTGGAATGTAAAGTGGACTTAATTTGGTTTGTCTTGATTCAAAAATTTAACTAACCCAAACTAAGGCTACTTTAAGTCTGAATGAGAGTTTCAACAGAAATTTAATGCAGTTTAATCCACTTTAGATTCACACCTTTAGTTAATTTGGATTAATTTTCCTGAGTGTCCGATGGAGACAAGGCCTCTGCTCCAGCTGTATTCATTTGGCTGCCCTTTTAGGCTGTCGTAAACTATTCTTAAATAGATTATTTGAAAGACCCTTTTACAATACTTTATTGAGAAGCTGCTGGTGTCAGGATCTTCATGTATTCTTGACAAAGCTGATAGGTTTCTTTTTAAGCCAGTTGGTACATGTGAAATCAGGTTTCTAATTTAAAGGGTCATTTTCTCGGTGGTAATGACTTCATATTGTAGAGCGAGCTTCAGGCGCTAATGGCCTACCTTCTGCAGTGTTTCATAAGGTTGTGAACTCAGTCATGTCCAAGTTGATAATGGAATTCCACCTTACTGAGTCTGTTGTTTTGCCAACATTCTTCCCATGCCTGCTGCATTTCCATCCCTTGGAGATCTTTTTCAATACTCTTGACATAAAAAGGTTCCAGAATGAACACAATTTGGTAGGATCTAACAGCTCTTTATATAGGATCCTTTAGTGATAGGGTTGCCCATGGAATTTATGCTTTAAACAAGGTGTGTTGACTTTGAGCATTATTCCAGTGTGGAGTGGGAATGGCTGAGGCTTTGTCTACACTACAGGCAAGAGTTGATCTAAGCTACGCAGTTTGAGTTACGTGAATAGCGTAACTCAAGTCGTCATAGCTTAGATCTGCTTACCGCGGGGTCCACACTATGTGATGTTAACGGGAGACACTCTCCCGTCGATTCCCCTTACTCTTCTCAATCCAGTGGAGTACAGAAGTTGACGTTGTTACCAGGGGTTCTTTCAACCCAAAGCTCTTGGTAACTTATTCTGTGTGAGGTGGTCAGGAAATAAATCGGGAGACACGGCCGACCGACCGATAGATGGCTGGCACAACAGAACAACACTAGTGCTTTCACTTAAAGCTAAACTTAACTTAGTCTTAAGCACTTACACATGTCAGCAACAGATTAATAAAACACTCCCAATCCTCGATAATTACTGAAGCTGAGTGTGGCTCTTGAGTGGCACAGCAGTGGGGTACACAAGATGCATCCAGAGAGAGAGTCCAGTCCCACTACCTCAAACTTTTTCCCCTTATTTATACGTTAGTAATACAATGACGTCACTTAAAAGAAAACTTGTTAAGCAAGCAGTTGCAACGGTCTATCAAGAGGCTTTCTTCTCATTATTGATTAACCAGGTGTGTTTTTTTTCCCCCAGAGTTTGCAGCCTTGAAACCCTGTTAGACACATTCCTGAGGGCACATCCTGCTCTTCTAAAAAGCATGTATCAGCAACTTCAACACAACTCTTATCAGGAAGGACATGGGGTCAAGCTGCCCTTTCTATGGCACTCAAAACCCCCTCCCCTCCTGCCTTGGTCAAACTGAGGCTGCTGCATAGCCACTTTATGGCCTGCTGACTTGGCTGCTTTTAGCAATAAACCATAGTGGTTTAAGGCGCTTTACTGGTTTGCCAAAATCTCTCCGTACAGATGGGAGAGCGATCTGCATTCGATTTAGCGGGTCTTCACTAGACCCACTAAATCGACTGCCAGTGCCTCAGTCATCACTTGTCGATCTCCCGATAAGTGTAGACAAGGCCCCATTCTTCTGTGCTTACATATAAAAACAAAACATTAATACCCTAAGGAGTTCTGCCTGTCTGGCACTTGTGATCTGAGATCCAAGAATGAGTGTCATGCACTGTCTTTCAAGAAGTATAATTATAAGGTAAGCAATCTAACATAGGATCTTATGGTTCAGCATACAGGTATATCCGTGCTAATACCAGTATTTGATATGTACCTTATAAGAGATGGAAGAACTAGCATTGCTTTTAGTTGTAACACAGATACTTTGAGTCTTACTTGCTCATAAAATACTGGCTTAATGTGGATTTGAAGATTATGCCTATTAATTGAAAGTTTGAAGTTTGGCATATAAGGGCTTGTCTATTCATGGAGTTATTCAGGAATAGCTGTTCAAAAACAAGTATTCCTGAATATCTCCATGTTTGGACAGTTATTTCAGAATAAGTGTGCCTTGCTCCTGTTTTGCTTGATGTACTTTTAAAGTGGGTTAAGCTACACAGGAACCTGGCATTCTTATTCCGCAATAAATGTGTCCACACTTGGAGTAGCTCCATTTGCAGACAAATCCCTAGAAAATGGCTTGGTAGTAGGCAATGCATGAGTATGGTTTGCCTTTAAATACTGTTTTCTGTTCTGTATATTCTGGAAATGTTCCATTTTATAGGAATTGGACAATGGAATATATGATTTCAATGCGGATACTAACACCTTATTGTAAAAAAAAACTTTACATTTCTCCCAAAGTTGCTGATCCAGTATTTTGAAATAAAGTTTGACTAATATTTACTCACCATTCTGCTAATTACAAGACATGTAACTCATTCAGCATTCTTCTTGCAAAGAGTAATTTGATCTTTGATTCTCAATTGCTCCGGTTGCAGCTGCATTCTCCCCCCAGCCCCCTGAAAAAAAAAGCACGAGGATCTTGTTTGGCAATTACGTATTGTAATATAGCATGGCCCATATCTTGTAAAGCTGATCAGAGGTTGACTACTTGTTGGTTGATAAACTCAAATGTGTTTGAACTCATTAATTACTTGCATTGTTTCAGTTATAATTTAAAAACTTATGCACCTTTGTTAAAAAAATAAAAAATGTGCTCATGCAGAATAGAATAATTTCTCAGGGGGTTCACTGGCAAGTCAAATTGGGTTGTTTTAATTAAAATAGTCTATACTCAACTCAGTGTTTTATGACTTTTTTGCGAGAGTACTATAAACACTAAATGTCAAACACTTTTTTGATTTTGCCACTATATAAACATAAGAAGCCTCTGCATAGGATTTATAGTTATGAATATGTACAAGATGTAGCACCATTTCTGTTTTTACAGAATCTGAATGTTTTAACCATTTCTTTATCTTGTATGTATATCAACAGTTGGCATATTTCTTTCACATAAAAAGCTTCTAAATTGTGTGCATATATACATTTTCAGTGTGGTGCACGCAGTTCTGATCAGAACTTTAGAGAAAGGTAATACTTTTGGTTGCATATCAATGTCCTATTGAAACTGTGAAATATTCCCTTAATGTGTGTTGTTTGTTCCAAGTCAAGCCAATAGGATGCACAAACAAACTCCAGTGCAACCTCTGAACTACTATGCTAAGTTTCTTCTCCAATGATCTTTTACTCATCTTTCTCATCATGCTGACTTGTCTCTCCTCTGTCTGTTCAGCAGTGGGAGACATTTAGTGAACGCTCTTCAAGCTCACAAACTCTGACCCAATTTGATTCTAACATTGCACCAGCTGATCCTGTAAGTCAATCACTTAGCTTGCTTGTTTGAAATTAATTTTATTAACACTGAATTTTCATACATTGTGTTTTTAGCTATTGTGCATGATTCTTGCTTGATTGGGACTGGTGGCAGGCTAATTAATTTTGTCTACTTATGATGGAAAGAGGGATTTCCTTTTTTTCCATTCACTCTTAATAGCTTAGTACAGGAAATGTTTTTCTTGATTTTTGATGTGATAAAAGTGCTATCAAATCTGTGTAAGGAAATGATTTGTGACACACTTACTGATTGGTGTATACATTTTATTACACTTCATTTAAAACATTTTGAATGTAAACAAAATATAATCCATAGAACCACAGTGAACCAATAGTCTTATTAAATCCTTCAGCTATGTCACCCAAACTTGGACTTCAGAATAGCTGTCTTCTCTTTACGCCTTGTTGGTTTTGTGCACATAAAGACTCATAACGGACTTATCCAGATTATCTGAACATCCATATAAAACTTCATGTTCTTGTTATATTCCAAAATTGGTGTGGTACTTTATAGTCATTCATACATGCTGCTATCAAGTTACTCTGGCAATAGTACAACTGCACTAATTGCAGCATTAGAAACTGCAGCAGTGCTGTGAATAGTGATTAGTAGTTAACACCTTGCTTAGGTATAGGGGCCAGTACATATCTTACTGTATTAAATTTGTTTAATTTCATAAAATCTTAGATTATATAAATGATTTTTAAAAATTTAATAACTCTGCAAAGTCTGAGTTAATACCATTGTTACCAGTATATTTGTATTACAGTAGCATCTAGCAATCCCAGCCACAATCAGAGCTCCACTATGGTAGGCACTGTATAAATAGTCCCTGTCCCAAAAGCTTAGTCCAAAAGCTTCCCTCGAATGTATGTTTAAAAAAAATCAAATTAAAACATCTGCCTTACAACTTAATATAAACACTGCCTTCTTTCTGTTTGTATATTTCTTCACACAACACACAGTCAACCTGTGGAACTCTTTGCTAGAGGATGTTGAAGGCCAAGTCTGTAACAGGGTTCAAAAAAGAACTAGATAAATTCATGGAGGATAGGTCCATCAATGGTGGTTAGCTTGGCTGGGCAGGGATGCAAAACCATGCTCTGAAATGTACCTAGCCTCTGTTTTCCAGAAGGTGGGAATAGGCGACTGGGGATGGATCACTTGATTACATGTTCTGTTCATTCCCTCTGAAACATCTGGCATTGGCCACTGTCAGAAGACAGGATACTGGGCTGGATGGACCATTGGTCTAACCCCAGTATGGCTGTTCTTATGTACTTATCCCTATTCCTCAGTGTAAACGTAACTTACCTAAACCTAATTACTCCTTCATGGAAGAATGTTAAATCACTTTACAGCTATTAAATGCCTCCATTTCTTACAGCATATTTATTAGCAAATGCTTGGCTAATCAAGAACTGTAGCTATTGCATTGCTTTGTTCAGTTTGCATGGTGGTCAGTAACTTATTTTTAGCAATAATTAGCAAAAATGACAAGGAATCAACTGAGATGAAAAACATTTTTTCTGTCCTATGGATGATTTTACAGATTGATTTTTCTATATTGTGTATATTGGCTTAATCACCTTAAAGCCTTGACATATACTTGACTTTTGAAATGTAACAAGCAGTATAAAGTAGTAACACTGCTTGCAAAATTAGATTGTTATAGACTATTAGGCAGGTATGAAGCTTAGTTTTATTGCTAACATAACTACTTGAATCTTGAGGCAAGATGAAATCCATTTAATTTTGTTCATATATTCTGCTACCAGAAAACTGAATACCAGCAAATCCAAGTTAGTGTTGTTTTGCCACCTCTTCATATCAGACATCTTGGACAATGACACCACAGCACAGAGTTTAAAATACTAAAATTTGACATGGCTTGCTCCTGCCTTTCAGAACCAGGGAGTCAGTTATCTGGAACATCCCTTAGTGACTGACTAAAGGGCAGTCACAAAATTAACTTTCTTCAAAACCTTCTGTGCTGTAGGACAAAACAGCTTGCTGGGCCAAAAAAAAAAAAAACAGTGGTGGGGGGAGAGGAAGAGGGAGTTTATCTGTGAGGAATAAGGAAGAGAGGAGTAATACTGAATTTATAGTTTGAGTTTGGGAAAGCTGAAATTGCATTTTCAAATACATCAGTAAAAAATAAAACTTGCCTCTTGTCACTGACTTTCCCTTAACTAAGTTGGGCAATATTATATCAAGCTATTCTAAATTTAAATCACATAAGATTTGTAATAGCCACACTTCAGAGTACATATGGAACATTCAGAAGCAAAGGACTGTTGATAACTACAATAGAAGACTGATCTTCTTCTAAGTATATAAAAACTTACATAGAAAGCATGATATCCTCTTAAACCATGTTCATGCCTAAAGATCTTTTAATGTTCATAGTAGTGTTTGAACTGTGGTAAGGAAGTGTACTGTTTACATTTGGCAGTATACATTTCAACTTTTTATCTTCCCAGTACAGTGCAGGTTAGTTTAAACAATGTAGAAATTAATTAATTAAATTATATATATATATAATGTCTTTTTTAAATTTAAAACTATATGCTTTAAACTATGCTCAGTTAGCTCATTTTCACAAGGCCGAGTGTGTGTGTATATACACATACACACTCGGCCTTGTGAAAATGAGCTAACTGAGCACAGTTTAAAGTGTGTTGTTTTCAAGAGCCGTTTTAAATTTAAGACTGTTCTCCTCTCACATACATATGCATATTTGCTATTGCCCTCAGTGGGAGTTGAGCACTCGAGTACAGAGTTTGGCTTTGGGAATATGAGTGCAACATCTGGTAGCCCTTTATAGAGCATGACTTAGCCCATTTCATCTGACAATGGCCATAGAAGTACTTCATATAGATTGTTGCTGACATTTAGAGTCTGTTATCTCTGCCTTTAGGTGGCATGTTAGACATCTCTTGAAGGGTATCTTAAAAAAACAAACAAACACAAGCTTCCATCATGCCCTTGTAAGATATTAATGGGCTCCTTGAAATGATGTGAATTTTACTATACAGTCAAATTTTTAGACTCTCAAGCCCATAGTTTCCAGGATTTTCTAATTTTAATTTTTTGAAGCATCAGAAGTACATGGGGCACTCTGAAATGTCTACATCTAAAGATCCTGATCTTACGTTTAAAAAGAAATTGAGTATTTTATAGCATGGGCTACATCTCATATTTCATGGACGTACAACACACTTGTGGCAACCACACCATCTGGTTATAGGAAAGGGTAATAATGGAAAGTATTTAAGGTGTTTAGGTGTCTTTTGATGCAGCTTAGCAGCTACAGACACAGCTAGCACAATGTGACCAGCAGACTTCTATGAACCAGGGACCAAAGTTTGGAGACCACTGTAGGGAAGTCTAAATACCTGTACACTTGCACTGAATTTAAGGATATTTGTTATGGAAAGTCTTCTATCTCCAAAAAAAGAGAGTCCTTGTGGCACCTTAGAGACTAACTAACATATTTATTTGGGCATTAAGTTTTCATGGGCTATAACCCACTTCATCAGATGCTTATGCCCAAATAAATTAGTCTCTAAAGTGCCACAAGGACTCCTCATTGTTTTTGCTGATACAGACTAACACTGCTACCTGTCTGAAACCCACTCTATCTCAAGGTTTTATATTGCCACCGATTACCATAGTATCAGGTTCATAGGAACTCAGTAAAAATGTTTGCTTATGAATATAAGCTTGGGAACTGCCACTGAATGCAGTCAAAAACAGCTCTTAATGGAATCATTTTAAAGCTAAAATAAAAACTTTTCTTCCCTCTCTGCAGGATACTGCTATTGTTCACCCAGTGCCAATTCGAATGACTCCAAGCAAAATCCACATGCAGGAAATGGAACTTAAAAGAACTGGAAGTGGTAAGCTATATTCTTGTGCTAATTATGAAAGCAGCTGCTGCGTTCATATAACATCTTACTGAATACTTACATGGTGATGACTTTTAGAGCTTGATTTTCTTGCATAACAATTCTGCCTTGTGTCCTTGCACTTAGACAGTAGTATCAGGGGATCCAACCAGTGTAGCTATTCCAAATGGTGGAGAACCTCATGAATTAAAGGAGCATTCTGACACAATGATTTAGAGGGTTGATGGTTGCTGTGAGGATTTCTCCATCTGCTTCTAGGATAAGATTGCTTGGAATAGATTGGAAGCATCAAGATGCAGATCTGGGTCAGGAGTGGGAGAACTTTCCCAGATTTGCATGCTCAAGTTCTTGAGGTGCATGGGGAGCTCTGGACTATGACCTGTTACTTAGTGTGGTCGGTTCTATTTAGTAAAATCTAATGGGTGAGATTTGGTCTGCTACTGCTGGATGCTTTCATCTCATCCATTTGAAACCTCCTAGCCTTTCTCAAATGATTTCTGTTCCCATTCTCCAACATCTCTTGATTCTAACAATCTTGCTATACTGTTTCCCAGTCTCTAACCTTCATTTTTTTGCTGGGGGGGGGGGGGGGGAGTGGGCTTCTATAATGTGCTAACACTGTAAATTGTAGAGATTTCCAGATAGCAGCAGTAGCCAAGAGCATGTTCCTTTTGCATCTGTGAGGGAAAATAAAGCATACCTCTAGGGTGCAGGCTTTGCCATATTTACTCATACCTATTCACACTGTATTTGGGCTTCATTTGCACCCCACCTGGAAACTTAATTTAGTACAGATAGCAGTTGCCAGATTGTTTACCAGTGCTCTCTTTATAGGGTGCACTTCACCAGTGAATCATAAATTGATTGACATCCCATTTGTTTCCAAATGCAATTTAGTTTATTAAGCTTTAACTGTAAAACCCGTTGCGGTTTGCATCTTGTGTGTCTGATTTCACTGCTTTTTGCTGTACTCTGGGGTTTCTGATCATATGAGGTGCTTGAATTAATAGGCTGTAGGGGAATATCTTTTAGCCTGGAATTTGCTTCTCCTTTGGGTCCAACATATAATGAATTTATTGACCTCCAGAGCATGTTGCAAAGCCTACTGTCCTGTGATTTTCAGAAGAGTGGGGAAGTAAAGTGAGGGTTTTTTGTTGTCTTTTGATGTGCATCAGTGAATATATCGATTTAGATTTTATTTTTAAAATGTCTAATCTTCTATTATAAATTTAGAACTTTTGACAAGGGCATTATATACAATGAAAATTGTTTTTCTTTTGAAGGCATACTTGTCTGATGTCATGTCTTATACCAACGGACATTATTATGGTAGTACCTAGAGGACATGGTCCCATTTTGCTAGGCACTGCGTAGATTATATAACAAATGGCCCCTGCCTCGAAGAGTTTATAATCAAGGTAGGCGCTCTGATGCAGGGACTTGCTTATGTCATGTTTGTATAGTGCCTAGCACAATGGGACCCATATTGTTAATTTAATAAATCCTAAAACTGCAAAATTTTATAAACTTGACTATAATTTTACAATATTACATAGAAGGGCAAAACAAATGTTTAAAGCTTGCATACTCAGGCATTTCACCACTGACGCAAGAAATGAATATTTTGTAAGATTTACATTTGGAAAATTCTTAGGTATATGCATATTAACCAGTGCAATTATATACCAATATTGAAATGTAAAGTTTCAAAGTTTAATTTTTATTTATGAATTGAATAGTTTTTGTGTTTAAAATTATAATGGTGTGGATAGTATTGTAGTTTACCCAGCTAAAATTCCAATCAAGTGCAAAATTTTGGTTTAGGGTTGAACTTTTGTTAATGAAGACTTGGCCCCTGAAGAGAAGGATCGTTTCAGTGTATTTTGTATATCACTTAATCTTACTTAAAAGGAATAGCAATAATCTTTTTTCCACCTAGATCTTGCTAATCCCACTAGCCCTCTACTTGTGAAACCACCTGACCTCTCAGAAGAAAATAATGTGAGTTCATCAAAATTTGTAGCTGGAAATACAGTTGGTAAGTATCAAAGCAACTTTTAACCTAGGAGTGCCTAATCTATGGCCCACAGGCTGTACAAGGCCCACCAGAGCATTTCATAAGACTCACGACCTGCTTCAACACAGTATACTAACGGCTGATTCATTAGTGTTTTGTTTTGTCATAACAGCAAAGAATCCTGTGGCACCTTATAGACTAACAGACGTTTTGGAGCATGAGCTTTCGTGGGTGAATACCCCACTTCGTCAGATGCATGGGTATTCACCCACGAAAGCTCATGCTCCAAAACGTCTGTTAGTCTATAAGGTGCCACAGGATTCTTTGCTGCTTTTACAGATCCAGACTAACACGGCTACCCCTCTGATACTTGTTTTGTCATGTTTACATCATTTTCATCTACACAAAAGTATATAGAATCTGTTTGGCTTACACAAGGTTGTGCTTAGTTTTATGTGGCCCTCCTGTGTAATTAGGTTGGTCACCACTGTTTTAACCCATTTATCACGCTATAAAGGAATGTCAACCTGAATTGTTGTTGTTGTGCTAATAAGAGCACTAACTGTTCCTGAAAAGCAAGAAACATGTCCAACATTGTATTTTGACTTGGGAAGTAACTTCCCATCTTACAAAAAGATAAAAAGAATAGATAATAGCAGATACAAATAGGTATAGCTTCTCTGGCTTTTTCATTGGAGCTATGCCAATTTATGCCATTTGAGGATCTAATCCTAAATCTGGTAAGAAATTAACTGTTATTTTAATTGATAAGACTATTTTCCTGTTCTCAGACATAATCTCAGAAGTGTAAACTGGCTGCACTATTTATCTCAAGCAGAAATAGCTTTAAGTAGGGTTTGATCCCACTCTTGTCTCAAAACCATATAGCAACATATTTTTTGAAGATTAGAACATGGTTGTATACCAAAGGGAAGCATCTGCTGTCACTGTTTCAGTTCCGTTGAAAAATTGTGAGCCAAAATACCACAATTCCTCGTGATTGACTTTCGACATTTTTTCTAGGTACAGTTAACTTGTCAACCCTCTGTTTACCCTGGTTGCAGTAACTTGGTTTTAATATTCCCTGCACCAAATATATAGTACTATACAGATTTTATTAGCCTGTTCTATGTGTAATCACACAGACTAGTCACAAATCAGATGTCAGTCTAAGTATCTAATCTCTGTGGTTTTTATTCCTGAAACTGTTTTTCATTCACTTTGTTCATTATATTGTATAATTTCCTTCAATAAAAATCAGTACCTGACATTGTCCTCTTGGATCCTTTGTCATGAAGGAGGCAGCTAAAACTATTTCAGTGTCCCACATGGCATCAGTTGGCAGAACATTCTGCAACAGCCATATAAGGCGGTCAATAGATCCCTTTTTGGCAACAGCATTTCCCTTACTCTTCAACTCAATTTCAGTGGTATAGTTTTCTTTCAGAGTCACTTCTTTTCAGGCCCCTCCTCTTTCCTTGTCCCTTTTCCTGGTGCAGAGTGCCCAGTCCTTACTCAGAAGTCTTCCAGTATGGTGGAGAAAATGTGCAATAACATGCTGTCTTACAGTGGAAGACTGCTGCTGCATTCAGGGTCTGAATTCTGAAAGGGCCCTTTCTGGCTCTAACTCCTTGTTAGAGGAGTCTGGCCTTGCAGACAAGTGAGACAAAAGCAACAGTGTGGAAAAGAAGGCAGCAGCCTGCAGCCACTAAATAGGAGAAGGCAAATGCCATGCCTCTTCTAATTCTATAATTCCCAGCATGTTAGCCTCTATATTTTTTATTTCAGCAATGTGCCAGCAACCCATCTTATACCGCTGTGTAGTCTTCTGTCCTACTGGGTAAATATAGGTATGTCAAAGGTCATTGAGCAGAGATGTTTTTTTCTAGCCATGATATGGACAAGGTGCAGGTGGTGAGGAAATTAAGGCACCTATTGACTTCTTTCATCCAGAAGTTTTATATATATATATTACATAAAAATATATATATATATATATTACATAAAAATATATATATGGGAAGCAAATGTGTGAGAAGTGAAAGAAATTTTTTGTGCACCACGATCCCCTATGCAAGAAGGCGAATTATCCAACTCCAAAAGTCTGACCTAGCATCATAGGGTGAAATTAACCTTTCTGACCATATGGAAGGCCATTATCTAAACTGAGCCTGAAGAAAGAAACGGAGAGGATATTAATAAAGAAGTAACTTCTTACCTCTAATCAAAAAGATACTCCACTTTGCTTCTAAATCCAGTTGTGGAGGATATAATTTAATAAATATTGTATTTCCCAGCCAAAGTAGTGCAGTTACATGAGTTTCAGTAAAGTGAATTCTTAAAAATCTCTTGCAGCTACTTCTAAGTTGAGAGTAATTCCTCACCAAGGGTGAATTTCCCTCAGAAAAACAGATGTTTTGGAAGTGAAAGTAAGAGTCAAGCCTTCTTTGTCCATGTTCTTAGCTAGTCTATGCTAGCTTACTGGAAGAAACTAAACACTGATTTAATCCAAGATAAAAAAATGTCGGAAGTATTGTGAACATGATCTCAACTGTCTCTGTTTAGTGGCACGCCTGTGTGAATGCATTCAATTTTTTCCCCCGAGGGCTTAAAGGCATTGAAATCAGTTACAAGGCTGTATCTGTGGTTCTGTTTGTGGAAGGCCAAAACATAATCCAAAAGATTGGTATCCTCAGCCCAAACTGGCAGCCTACTGGACAAATTTGAAAGTGCTGGAAATTATTATGCAGGGAGAGAAATTCTACATCCTACAGGGCCTTAATAGAAGTAAAAGGTCTTGCAGCTCTGGATATACCAGGAAGAATTATTCTTGTAAAGAAGAGGGTAGTGGAATAGAAGAAAATAGAGGTCATATTCCTCTTCAGTTAGTGGCCTGATGTTCTACTGAAGTTGGCTGTCTCAAATCCAAGATCCTTCTCAAAGACTGGAAGCCTATGCCTTTCCCAGGAGAAACTGCAAAATGCCATTACAAACAAGTAAATATAGAAAATAATTTGGAAGGTTATGTTAATCTGTATACCTCAAGAAACCAGTTAATGCAGTTGGAACTGACTGTCTCTTATACTGTGACACACAAATTGTGAGACGGTCTCTTTTTAAGGATTTTTTCCTCCTCATGGACTAACAGATGAGGAGGGGGATCAGGTAGCCCAGGGGGGTTACCGTATTCCTTTCTGAGGATTTTATAGAGCTGCGCATCACCATAGTGTCTGAGCACCTTCCACATGAAATGAATAGCATGGTCCCTAGTGAACTTCTTGGAGCCTGTAGTTTGTCTCCCTTTTTCAGTGTAAAACTTCTACTTGAGGACTTCATTTAATTTCATTTTTGGTTGATTTGTGGGGTGGCTTTTTGGGCAGGGAGTGAGGAGGGAGTCATTTGGGTAGAAGGGAGTGTTGTTCTTGCTGTGGTAGATAGACTTGTTCTAAGAGGAAAATTCTGCAGTTTCCTATGGACAATCAGATAGGACTTACCTGTCTTCTGGAAACTTGTTTCATAGCCAGGTCTCCTTGACTGAGAGTGCTGTTTTCTTAGCTGTCAGGTGCTTCCTTCTGGGCTTTGTGGTCTGCATTTCCCTAGAGTGCAACTGTCTTGGTGATTCACTGATCAGATTCAGTCTTTAATGTATCTGGGGATTCAACCATAAACTTCTTTGAAGATTGGAACCAAGACCTTAAACTGGCATCTGAAAATGACTAGGAACCTGTGGAGGGACTCAGTCAAGGGTCTGATATGCTCACGGAAGCCTAGACTATGGAGGTTCTTGTGCATTTTCACATTCAGCTTCAGATACAGGGAATTTCAGTAATCCTGTCTGGAGGTAATAAGTGCATGGATAACTGTGGCCAGGACCACATTCAAGACAAAGGGCTGAAATTTGCCAACAAACAGGAAGTGAAAAGATCTTTTTAAACACTAGTATTGCCTAGTCGTGTGTCTCTGTACAGGTTACTTGATTGTACAGAGGGAGGAAGATAAACCCTTTCTTTTGAAAGGGGTACCTGAAGAAGAGGTTGGCTTGCAGTCTGCCTAGCCACTTGAACTCCTTTAGAGCTGGAATTGCAGAGTCACTACATGTGAAGAAGTGAACAAAAGTAATATTTGGAGCAAGAAGAAAATTGTCATTTTTTTTCCAGATTTTATTAAAAAAAAGAAAAAAAACCAAAGGAGCTGAGCAGTGCTGCATAAGAGAGCCTTTCAGTAAGAAATGATTTTTGAATCCATTACTTATTTAAATTAGGTTAAATTCTGCTTAAATCATGTAAGCTTTTGCTAGAACCATCAGATGTAGGGGGCGTAGAAGATTTGCAGATTAGACTGCATCCCAGGATATACTGGAATACCCTAGGGAAACGGGGTGGTTGGTTACGAAGAAGCTGGTCATCTGTATCTAGTAAACAGACCTCTAGAATGCAGCTTTTTTCCCCCCTGAACTGGCTGTTGCCTACTTGAAAATAAAGTGTTGTTCTCTCTGGTAATATACTCCTGCAGTACTTTCCTTTTTAGAAAGTTTTACTCAGACCAGTAGAAAACTAGCATTACCAACAGAATTAGGAAAATTCTAAACTGTGTGCAAGACTGGACTTTTTTGCAGAGTTATGTTTCCCCATCCTTGTAGGAGTTGCTCACGCTCCTCCAGTATCATCAAGGGAAGGGAAGTACTGTTGCAGTTAATTGTACAATGCCCAAATTGCCTTATCCAAACATATTTAGAAGTAACCATCCTATTACAAAAAAGTCCAATAACTTTCTGTTGGAGTGATAAAGCAAGTTTCTTGCCCAGAGAGGTTTACCATCCTTTACTGCTCTTCTCTAGAGATATCTGGTTGACTAAGAGTCATCTTGGACCTTGAGTGGCTCTACAAACAGTACACCAGGCTCAAGATACAGACCACTTCATCCACTATATAGCTTTCTTATATTACAACACTTTTCTCATTTCCGTAGACTTGAAGGAGGCTTCCTTACATATAGCTGCCTTAAGACCATGGTCACATCAAAATAATGTAGTTCCATTTCACTCTGTGCCATGTAGAGGATTCATGAATGTGTTCAGTACTCAGATAACCTCCTCACCAAACGGAGGTTCTATATTTTTGTCCATTATTTCTTATCTTGGTATGAGACAGAATGAAGGAAGTGGTGTTGAAAGTGGTATCAGACGTAGCAGTTCAGTGACACTGGTTCATTCTAAAGTTAGAAAGCCAATCTATACCCAACACAGAAGGTTAATACACTCTTCTGTGGATTTATGAAAACTAAGTGCTATGCCAGTTGATCATTTCAAAGATCAGAATGAAGATAATGTCCAGTTTTCCTCTGTAAGATGTATAAGAAGCTTTTATAAAGCAAGGGAACTTGGTCCGTTGAGCACGGATAGTGGTTGGCAGTCTACTTCTACCTGGTGAGCAGAGGTTTTTGCAAGAACTTCACAAGATCGCCACTTCATCTGATGTTTACACTGCCACAAAATATTAATACCGTTTTCCACGCTTGCACACACATTGTCTTTGCACACAGGGTTCTTCAAGAAATGGTTCTATACACAATGTTTTAGAGGTCTGTTACCACTCTGTTGGATGGGGAGTACTATTGAAGGATCTTACATGTCAGTATTTCTTAGTAACTTGATTGCACCTTGATTCAGGCACCCCTCGGTTTTTAAAGGATGTATATATTTGGATATCTACATTTTCATTATGTACATAGTTTCCATACTGAGCAGGTTTTCCTTTTTTACACCCATACATATCTAAATGTTAATCTGCTATGCATATAATTTTTTCTATTTTTGGAGCTGAAACTAAGTACAATGATGTCTCTGGCTGCCTCCTTACTCTATCATAAGGGACTCAGCCCAACTGCACAGCGTACGAGGACATGCAGTCTTCTTTTAAAACAAAAACTGACCGGTGAGAATTTCTTAATGTAAAGATACCATCTCTGTAGTATTCTCACCTCTGGGTTGCAGCTCACCGTGAGACAGACGGAAGTGCAAACTTCATTTTTGGGGGCATAGCTTTCAAAAGAGAAATCCTTGGATCATTAGCCTGAGTTGACTTTAACAGTTGATCACTGGGCCTCTGTGTGTACCACCGAGCTTCTCTCTAATCCCACCTAAGTAACTTCACCACTGAAGCATCCTGCAATATCTTTTCAACCATGGATTCCAGCACAGTCCCCAGTATCCTTTAGTCTCAGTGTTTTGAAGTCAACACTACAGACTTATAGCTTGTTGGAGGCTACACAACACCTCTGTGAAATGAGTGGATGTCTTCCTACAGAAGGCAATGAAGTCAAAGGCCACCCTTCATTCTTTTTAGTCTCTCTTTTCCTTCTGGCCCATCTCTGAAGGGAGGGAAGATATGCCTCACTTTAAAAGGTAGCTTTTATGTCAGCAGCTGACTTCTAGGGTGCTCAGGGCACTCTGCCTCTGTATCAGCAGCAACATAGAGGTTTTAATTTTCCTTTCAATGAGCACCGAACATTTTTAAGGGTTCTAGAATATATTGCTAGCCAGAGTTTGCCAGAAACTCCTGTTCTTTGGAGCCATATTGTAACCTTTTGTCCTGAGCTACAGAGGTCTAGGATATAATGTGGGTCCTAAACATATTCTGTAGAGCCAAAAAATTAGGTTTTCTTACAGTCCTATTGAATCCCTCCTTTTACTCAGCCAAGAATGATTTTGAACATACTCTTATTTGTGAAAGATACTATAGGAAATCCAAACCCATGCCAATGAGATAGGTGGGATTTTATTCCACATGCTTCCTGGTAATTAAAGATGAGGAAACTTCTGTCATGGATCTCAGGGACCCAAATCAGTTTTTGGCCAGAGAAATTCTAGATAGGCATGATGCATCCTGGGGGAACTCTTCTAAATTAATGCTGATGCTTAAAATGGTAGGTAGAAAAAGATTTGAGATATAAACAGGGCAATGTGGATCTCTTTACCTGTTCTTCACCAGTTTCTTGATCTCTGAGATTAATTTAGACTAACTTCATCCAACTACATTTGTCGGTTATTTTGGTATCTCATGAATCAGTTGACCAGTGTCAATGTATCACCTTGTTTTCAGGTTCTTGTGGGTATTGACTCTTTTTGGAAGTCTTTTGTATCATGAGAGATTAATATATTCTGCCATAGATACTAAGCAACTCAAAAGGAAACTTCATTATCGGAGACTCCATTTCCTTAGGTGGGCATCCACTTTTCTGACTGCAATAATCTCAGGTCATAGCAAGTCTCATGCTGTAGTGATTGACTGTAAACCATGTTTCACCAGAATGAACCCGTGCTATTGACTCATCTGAGATTCTCCTCAAGGTGGTGATGGAATACCACCTTAATGAGCCAGTTCTGCCAATTTGTTCCAATTTGTGTGCCGAGAGCCTTTTCTGTCTGCCTGAGAATAAGGGGAGAGAGAACTCAGTGGCTTGAGCATTGGCCTGCCAAACCCAGGGTTGTGAGTTCAGTCCTTAAGAGGGCCATTTAACGAACTGGGGTAAAAATCCATCTGGGGATTGGTCCTGCTTTGAGCAGGGGGTTGGACTAGATGACCTCCTGAGGTCCCTTCCAACCCTGATATTCTATGATTCTAAGTTTTTAGTGGTTCTGCTCTGAGCTACTTAGATCCTGACAGTCAACCCAACTTGACAAATTCCCAAGGCAGTGCTATCGCGTAAGAGGATTGTATCTAAATATTTCTGTGGTTGCATCTCACATTGCTGCAAATTGGCTAGCCTAAAGCTGGAAACCCACATCAGAGTTCATTCAATCCAAGACATAGCTGCTGCCCTGCTTCAGGGTTGTTTCCCTTCTCAGGTACATGTCAGGGCTGTTACATGGTCCTGATCTCTATATGTCTTACAAAGGTTTTGATTGATTTGGCCTCTAGGAAGGAATTCTGCTTCAATCCTCCATCCTGCAGAAACTGTTCACAAAATAGAGGAACCTATACTCATTACCTGCTTGTCTGTCTTCTGATGTATTTTAAAAGTTTCTGAAGTGATAAGCCTGATTCTTAGGTCTTACTCTTCATCTTTTAAAAACAAAATACACCAACTAGTTCCCATGGTGGGAATTGTCTTAGTTTGTTCTGCCAACGACTGTATTACTGTTACTTTCTTTGGGGATATTCAGTTACTTAGACTCCAGGTTTAGAATACTGCCCAGATGGTATCTTACAGGGAAGTACAACAATAAGGTACATTTCTTCTTTGGACTTGAAATCTTTTATATTGCTGCGTAGGTAATATAACCTGTTGCTGTTTTTAGCATAATTAAATTGTGATAAATTAACACTACAAAAATGAAATTTTGTACTTTCATTCTACCAGCAGATGGTTACAGCAGTTCAGACTCCTATACTTCAGATCCAGAGCAGATTGGAAGCACTGTAACTCGGCAACGGTCAGTAGAGTAGTAACAGAAGAAATATTAAAGATTATAAAGCACACTTCCTCCCTCCCAAATGATCTTTTTGGCTGTTTTTAACTAGCATTTAAAAGGCCAAATAACAATTTATGCTGGCCATTATTTTAACAATCAAAAGTGTAGACAACCTGTTCCCTAGTGATATATGGTAGAAGTGTACCAGTCTGCCCTTAATATGTATAAAGTTAAAATTTCTAGTGCAGCAGAACAGCACTGCTTGATGGAAGTGGCTAGTCAGCTATTACTCCATGTTTAGTCATGAGAACATTCTGCTTGATAAGTCCAGAGAAGAGCAACAACAATGATTCGAGGTCTAGAAAACATGACTTCTGAGAGAAGATTGAAATAATTGGGTTTGTTCAGTCTGAAGAGAAGACTGAGGAGGGACAAGTTTTCAAGTACATAAGTTTTGTTACAAGGAGGAGAGAGAAAAATTGTTCTTGTTGTCCTATCCTCAGAGGTTAAGAAGCAATGGGCTTAAATTGCAGCAAGAGTGGTTTAGGTTGGACATTAGGAAAAACTTCCTAACTATCAGGGTGGTTAAGTACTGGAATAAATTTCCTAGGGAGGTTGTAGAATCTCCATCATTGGAGATTTTTAAGAGCAGGCTGGACAAACACCTGTCAGGGATGGTCTAGATAATACTTAGTCCTGCTTTGAGTGCAGGGGACTGGACTAGATGACTTCCCAAGGCCCCTTCTGGTTCTTCTAGGCTATGATTTACTAAATAAGAACATCGTGTATAAGAGGATTTTAAAAGCACTGAAAGTCTCCAATGTGGAGGGGGGGGGGGGGCTTTGTACAGTAGGACTGGAAATCAATGTTGCTGTTAAACAGCACAGGATCAGTTTCAAAGTTAGATCTTAAAACTAAAATAATTAGGGCGACTTCATGTAGTAAACATTATGAAAACTGTTAAAATAACCAGAAAGGGTTTGTAATTAACTTGTAGTGTTTTCCAGTGTTACTTAATTGCAAAGCTGATTCTTTGTCTACTTTTTATATAAATCTTTACATTACTGAGATGGTGGTTTTTGTTGATGTAGCCATAGTCACTTGAGGAGGTGATGTTGCTACACAGACAGGAAAAACCCTTTCCATCAGTGTAGGCTGTATCTACATTGCGGGGTTATGTTGACATGGCCTCTGTAATATAGACTTACCCCCAAGTTTCTTTTTTAATTAAATGAGTGCAGCAAAAGTACTCTAGACAAAAAATCACTACAGCAACATAAGTTTCATCTCTCTTTAATCTCATTCTGAGTTTGGGTTTATTTTGATTTACATCAGATTTCCTCTAAATCAAGGGTTATCAAACGGGGGGGTTGTGACCCCTCAGGGGGTTGCTAGCTCTCAGCCTCCACCCCCAAACCTTGCTATGCCGCCAGCATTTATAAGAGGGTTAAATGTTTAAAAAGTGTGTTTAAATTATAAAAGGGGTCGCACTGAGAGGCTTGCTGTGTGAAAGTAGTCACCACTGCCTAAAAGGTGTAAATCTTGCAGGATCTGCATCTGTGTTTGGATCTTGACATTACTAATATGTCTTGCATTTGTAAGAGCTTAAAATTCATACAAAATAACAAAACACCCAAGAATAAGGGCAGTATTTCTCAAGATCCTAAACAAATGCACTGAGTAATAGAAACTTCAGATGGAAAAGCTAGCATTCACATCTGCAAACATATACTGACATTTCCTCAGCTTGATCATGCTCAAGGCTGACTTGTACTTGAGTGAGGCAGAGCCACCAGAAATTCCCATTTTCTTTAACACCATCCCACTTAACAGTAGAAAACAATTCCTATTCAGGCTACTGACAGAAACTTACATGTTTCACAAAAGTCCTGATCATAACGACTTCCAGTCTAGGTTGGATATTGCATACCTTCTCCTGAATCAACACCTGGGATGTCTACTGTCAGACACTATAGGCTTCCACAAACATTACAATAGGTAATAAGAGTGCAATAAGGAGGATTTTGAAGGGGAAATAAAGTTATAAAAACAAATTCAGTTATCAGAAGCAGGAAATGCCAGTCTCTTGATTTAAAAACTGAATTTGGCTGGGGAAAAAGGAGCTGGTAGCGGCTATTAATCTTGAAACAAGATTCCTTCATATAGATGTTTTGGGTTGCACTTTGCATTGAATTTTTACTGTTCTGGCTATCTAAGCCTCTACAGAGGTTTACTTGTTTTGCAGGTCACATTCAGGAACATCTCCAGAGAACACTGCACCACCTCCACCCCCTCCTAGACCTCACCCTTCACATTCTCGATCATCATCTTTAGATATGAACAGATCCTTTACAGTTACTCCAGGTAGGTATATTATACATCCATGTGTTTGCTACTTTGTTTAGTACATATTTATCTTAAACAAAAAAAATTCTCTGGAGAAAGTGTTAACTTTATTTTTAAATAGACAGCATTAGGTTTGAAGCAAAAGCCTTAAATCTACTAATTGCTTTTATTCAGATTTTAGACTCCCTTTTAAAGAAAAACAGTGGGTTAATCAACAACTTAATTAAAACAGTAGGTTCCTAAATAAAATGTCAGTAAATGAGAGGCAGTGTAGTCAAGTGGTTAAACATGAGAATGGGCACGGCTGCCCAGAGGATTCAGGGGGCCTGGAGCAAAGCAGGGGAGATGCGGCGGTCCGGGTCTTCGGTGGCATTTCAGCAGTGGGGGGCCCCTTCAGTCGCTCCACGTCTTTGGCAGCACTGAAGGGCCCCCGCCGCCACTGAAGGCCAGGACCGTGGGGCCTGGGGCAAACTGCCCCACTTGCCCGCCCCCACCCCCCCCCAGGGTGGCCCTGAGAATGGGAGCCACGAACCCCAGTGACCCAACTGAGGACTGCACATTCCAAACTGATTGTGCTCAAAATTGAAGCAGTAGGAGTTCTTGACAGATGCGGATTCAGGTGCAGAAGGGTGGTAATAGATTTATAGCCTCAGAGAATTCTTACAGGTAACTTACTGTTTGTTGACAGAGATGCTGTCCTTTATAATTTCAGCTCATGATCTTAAAGCATTGTAAAAAGGGTTTTTCTGCTAGGGAAAAAAAACTGAGGTGTAGAGAAGTTTACACAACAAACTAATGATGTGAGGAGTAGAACCCAGGTCTGATTGTCAGTCTCTTGCTCTGTCCTTTTGCCAATTTTGTGTTTGATCAAAGAGGCCACAGTGTTGTAGCCTGATCTGTAGTTATGGTTTGATGTAACCAATTACCTGCCCCAAGGTGAGGGCTTACACCTGCTTTAATCTGTGAGAGTTCAGCCCATAAGATTGACTGTAGCTGTTAGGTTATCAACAGAAGGGGGGCCCCAGGGTGCACAACGGAAGTTATCTAGTGCTCTTTCTGTAATTTCTCTTAATAGCCAACCATACAATACACACTGCAGTCTGGTAAAGGAGACACCAATTTAGAATGTGTAATATTTGGATTACTCACACCATGCCTTGGTGAAAACCCTCAAGTGTTAATCATCACTACACCAGGGTATAGCTTTTATGATATGTTACACTGACACCCACTGGGCTTCATACATATTTAGGAAAGTTATTACCCCCTTTTCGTTGTTTGAATTTTCACTCCCCACTGCTTGAGGTGCCTTGTTTTTCATAAGTTAATTCATTAGTTCTCATACTCATTAACATTTGTCATCTTATCACCATAGAAACAGTTACATTAAGGAAGTTTCTAACAGTTCACCCTGACTACCAACGGTTATCTTGTGGTCTCAGCTAATCTCTAGTAGACATTATTATCCAAACTCAGCAATTATTTTCAGACCATCAGGATATCTCAACCAGACACAAGTTTAGCAGACTTATCAATTTACTTACACTAATTTACCTTTGTAATATAGCTAACTCATCCTAAGGCCTAATTTGGCTATGCTTGAGACCTGTAGGCCCTGTTACAACATTAATTAATACTTATATTTTACCTCTGTATCTTAAATATAGCCGACACCTTTTATCCTTGGCTACAGAATAATTGTGGCATGTCACTCACTGAAGGACAGTCCTGGTTATGATAGCTTGTGCGCAGATAACACAGCTTATTTTCATGTTGGCAGAGTGGAAAACTAAACACATGTTCATCATATTTGCAATGAGCATGTCTTAATATATGGAAATAGCCCTGTCATTCAGAACCTATGTCTCTTCACAGGACAGCAACAAGCTGGAGTTGTTGCCTACCCCCCTGCAGTGCCTCCAAGACCACCGCCCTCACAGGTGAAGTTGACTTATTCTGTTACAATTTTTTTTTAAATTAGTATAATTCTTTGCCCCTGTGCAGTCTTTCAATCTGTTGAATTTTTAACTTTAAAATATGAGCAGCAAAGAAGCACACAAGGCCAGTCTTTTGGAAACATTGGGAGTATGAATGTGTACCAGAGCTTTTCAAGCCTAGGCTTCTGCCGCCTTGCAGGGCTTCCCCAGAAGGATGAGGACCTGCTCCTAGGGAAGCAGTGGACTAAAAGGAGACATTGAAGCCTGAAGTACTTTTCCACTGAGGTCAAGGGGAAGTGTCTCTGGTCCAGGAGCCACATGGGTTGGGGGGGAGAGGCAGAAACTTACAGAAGTTTGAACACTCTTCCCAGAATAATTCCTGGGTAGCGGTACAGAAATATGCTACACAAATACTGTGGCATGAGTTGGGAGTGGTGAGACAGACATCCCTTGGCAGAGGGTCCCCTGTTCTTTGTAAACTCTCACCTGAAACCTGACAAACTCCTCATTGCACCAAACATATGTCTGGCAGGATATTTATCCATGAAGTGTAACATGTAAGCTATCTACAGAAAGCATGTAACTTGTCAAGACTCAAAATTTATTGAGATATATGTACAGGTAATATTTGTGGAGTAATGTATTTATCTAAAGTATGCTTTATGGACTTGGAGTAGGAATTAGTCACCTGAGTGGTGTGTCTCAATGATGATCCGTCCATTCAAGCAAGAGGGAGCTGCTAATCAGTCCCTAGTCAGCTGTCTAGGCAATGCAAGGTTCTATTGTCTATCCTTGCCACATCCCAAAACAGTCAATGGAAAACCATGAGAGACCATGATAAACAATCAAAACCATTTAAAAGTAGAGAAGAAACTCTACAACAAGGCAGGAATTCACCCTGCCTGTTTTCAGTATGACACAGACCTCATCTAGTCTACAGGTTACTTGATATAATGTACGTAACTCAGAGAGCTTCTCCTGCCAGCATAGCTACTGCCTCTCACCGAGGCAGGAGTTAAGCTCTCCCATCAGCTTAGAGCATCTCCACCACAAGTGCTGCATAAGTGCAGCTGCACTGCTGTAAGTGCTGTAGTGTAGAGAAGGGCACTGTGGCTCCATCACTGAGGAAATCCCTTAAAGAGCAGAGAGCTTCCATGAAAGCTTTTATCCTGCTTCTGGTGAAACCAGCCAGCTATGCAATGGGCTCATGTTTGTGGGGGAAGCAACTTTATTATATAGGAAAGGTAACTTGATAAGTTTAAACTTGGGTTTGCATTTAATGATTCTGTTTTGTGTTGTAGGCAGTTACCACCATCACTTTCTCACTAGTTAAATCTTAATTCTTTAATAAAACAAAAGTAGGTTTATAAGTGCTCACAAGTGCTGTGTTGACAGTAATGGTGGTTTAAGGTAAAACTGGTAAATTATGGTATGCTGCACCTTTGATTGCAGAGGATCTGAAATTTCTGTGATTAGTCAACATTGGGCTGTATCACAGGGGAATGATTCAAAGGGACTCAGGGATTGCAGTGCAAGTATCGTTAACCTGCTTGGCGAAGGAAGAACTGGCAGCATCAGGGAGCTGTCACCCAGCTGCCACAAGAAGACTCCTCATTGGAGGCAAGGGTAACAAGGTGACTCATAGTTCTGGGTACCCTGAGAACCGTCACAGGTGGCATATACAGTTTTAAGTGCTATGAAATGTAGTTGTTAGTTCCAGGGGTTGCCTCATAGTTATAGCTAATGTAAGCATCAAATAGAACCTAGATATCTAAAATGGGTTCTAGGTCAAATTCATGCTAGTTCATATTGGAATTTTTAACAAAATAAAACCTGCCTTCATGCATAACCTTAGTTTTAAAAACACAATTTAAAAACTTTTTGATGTGCACTTTGTCATATTATTAATTAGCATGTCACAGTAGAACTACTTTACTGCCAGCCACCTTACTTTAAATATTAAAGTACATTAACCTTGAGACTGGGATAGAGGAAGAAAGGGACTTCCCAATTTGCCTTCCCCAAAATGACAAGCTAGTCTTCAAGAAGTAGCAGTTTCTGAGCCTCCAGCCACTTATTTAAGTAAATATAAACTGGGAATCATTCGTTATCCTTAGTTTGTATCTCTTATAGGCATTGAGTTGGAAGTGGTTGTTGCAAACTCATCCTAAAAGAATGCTTAACTTCCTAGAGACAACACAGAAAGGGGGTCAAAGTCTTATTAATACTAAGATAAGTTGTTAATAAACATGTATATTCAAAATAGGAGACAATATAAAGGTTATACTTCCCCTAATAATTATCCTTCATATTTCTACTTCTCGGGGGAGACCATTGTGTAATTCCCAAACTATTTTAAAAACAAAAGGTTAAAATTAACAAACTGTACGCTAAAAAACCCCAAGATACATCCAGGAGTGCTTTAAATGATTTGGTGTACTACTTTTGTGCTTGAAGGCACTCTTACATTGGTATCAGTCACCACAACACTCCCAAGCAATGAGCCAACATTTTGCTCCAGCACACCTTGGTATTGCTCAGGGTTTCTCCTCTCACACTGCTCAATTCTGAATTGTTGTGTAGCCTTTAGCCTCCAATATTCCATCTGCCTTTTTTTGTCTTTCACCTTCCTGCTGTTTCAGTTGAACTCCAGAAGAGCACTTTGGAGAAAGGGTAGGTTTTATCCGTTCAAAGAGATGTACACTTGGAAAAATGGACAACAAAACAGTTTAGGAGAAAGGAAAGAAGTTCAACTTTACCACTGATAATTTTTGTACCATTGATAATGGGCGACCAAAGTGTTCTGCCCCTTATTACAAATGTAGTCATTTTGTACTTGTATGATAAGAAGCATGTTTGTTCCAGTGACAGGATAGAAACTTCCAAGCGTTATTACAAGTTTAAACAAAGGCAGTAATTTCTTCCGTAATACATAATTAAATAATTGTCCTTGGTTAGCATTCTTGCATAAACTCTTGTTTGGACAAGATTTTGCTCCTGTGTTATGTCAGTTATTTCAAGAACACAGTATTAGTAATTACTGTCATCTTTGTTTTGCTATAGGGTGTAGGTCCTCATGTGCATCGCCCAGTGGATGCTGAAAGCCTAATAGCTCATACCAGCACCTCACCTCAGCAAATACCAGAACAGCCAAATTTTGCAGACTTCAGCCAGTTTGAGGCATTTGCTGCATCAAGTGTAAATGAAGAGGAAGAGAATGAAATTGAAACACATTCAGAAGTCTTGCAGGTCAGTGTAAATGGATATATTGTAGACCACTTAGTGTTATACATTGGTGTACCCTGTTAGTTATACCCAGTAGACCTTGCATAAATCACATCCTGCCTGTTTCCCTGTCCACTGTTTGTCTGTCAAATCTGTTTAGTTTGTAAACTCTTTTGGGCAGGTACAGTCTTATTGTGTTTGTGTTTGTTTTTGTATAATGCCTGGCATAATGGGGCCCTGATCTTTGTTGCCAGCCTTTGAGTTACTATAGTATAAATAATATGTAATATCTGATGTAGATCAGAAGTTTCAAATAAGTCTCTATTATTTGGTTGTCTCTTTATACTGAGGTTAGCTCCAGTAGCAAGAGTTTGTAATTTAGGGTCCAACAATCCTCTCTTGTTGCTGCCTCTCATGAAACATAACTTGCCCACATGTCTCTGGTGATCTGATCTTATTGCAGATCAGAAATAGAGTAGTGTGGCATAGAGATTTAGTAGATGGTGCTGGTAATCAGCTACAGCCCTTTCTCTCCATGCCTGAGCTTTTAAAGAGGACTTGGGCTCACATAAGAGACTTGAGATTGTAAACTGTATTCATATAACCAGAGAACATGCCAGTGTGACACACCTGGCTATCATCCTAATTGTAACAGAATTAAATATTTGCAGACCCATACAGAGTTTCTAAACTGTCTCATTCTCTGTAGGTTGAAAAACCCTCTGATTCTGCAGGCTCCCTTAGAGTTGCCAAAACAGATGGCAGAGTTGAAGACAAGGCAGCTGCTAGTGTCCCTGTTAATGCGGTATGTAAAACGAAATTTAAGAGGGAAGTGTAGGTTTTAACGCGTAGAAGAATGTGTATTAGAACGATTGCCTGTTAGTGACTGCTACATCTGAGTTTGCAGAAGCTTCCATATGAACTCAGTTTTCAAAGACTCAGAACTTCTTGAAATATTTACATTTTTGGCTAAAATATTATATACGTGCTGGGCTGCTTCCATCTAAAATCATGACAGTAGAAGCTCACTTTAATGAAGTAAGTTAATTGCTTACATGTAATCAGATTGTTACCAAAATTGATTCATACAGGGGTTATTTTTAGGATTTTAGTCCATAGGGAACAGATGGCTGGAGCAGTTATCATTTTTAATATATAATATATACACATACACATACACACACACCCCCCGCACGGTCAATTACTACTCCCTTGAGATGAGTTATTCTCACGCAATTTTTCTGATGCTACCTGAGAGAACTCAAGTAGACCTGTTATGAGTCAATGTTCTCAGAACTCATACAGTAAATAAATTAGTTTCACAAAGTTTTGCACAGCCAGTTGATTTGAGTTCAAATATAATTAATTGTGATGTTTGCTTATGGGCTGCCTTTTGCCTCCCAGGGAAAAGGCACCACACCTCTTGCTCCACCACCAAAGCCTATTCGCAGAAGGTTAAAATCAGAGGATGAGCTGAGACCTGAAGTTGAGGAGCATACACAGAAAACAGGTGTCATAGCTGCTGTTCTTGCTTCACAGCCATCTATCCCTAGGTAACCCAGGATGAGTATGAATATGTCTAATATTGGGAAGCTCACATTGAAACAGCAAATAATACTGTTAGCTTATGGAAGAGCTACAAGTGATTTTACAATGTGTTGAATAACTATTAGTGACTGTAAATCAGATATATAAAACTACTAAAGGTGTCAGCATAAATATTAAAGGTTGAGATATACCTAATAAGACACTCCAGTTGTTTGGATGAAAAACATACTCACATTTTGCAAAATACATTGATTATCAAAAGTGCTCTGTAAATGTTAGTGTTGTATTGTTAATTTTGAATAAAGTTGGTGAGTATGGATGGTCTTGAACTTAAATGTGCAGTTGCATATTCTCCTTTACCCTCAAGTCTATGCTAAACACAATCAAATTAGTCAGTCTGGTATTGTATCGGTAGTCTGGAAGGTGTACGTTCATTATTGCAATTTAAGAATGTAATTCATTGTTTGTTCTGTAGGAAACTGGTATGCAAAGCTTCTGTGCAAACGAGGCTAGTCTACGTGTTCTAGTCTATAGAAAGGAAAATAAGTGGAAAGAGTCATTAAATTATGTAAAAACGTGTCCTCTGTACAGCTCTTGCTGAACACTTTAAATAGGGACTAAGGAATTGAGTAGACTTATCAAAGTTATTTCTTGGCGTGCTTGGCAGTGAAAAGACTTATAAAAAAGCACTTAATATATCCTCAGGTCCGTGGGGAAAGACAAGAAGGCAATTCAGGCATCAATTAGACGCAATAAGGAAACGAACACTGTTTTGGCCAGATTGAATAGTGAATTACAGCAACAGTTAAAGGTAATACCATCATTCTCTTTGTATGTCAGTTTCTGAGAAGTGTGTGCACATGTGTAGTCTGAGATAGCATAGTGATGGGGCCATTTAAGTACCAAGGTAGAGATCTGTGTGTATTAACACACAAATGGTATATGAGAGAGGGCATAGGAGATAGCTATTTAAAATGTTAAGCTGTTTTTATACGTAAGTGAATAACTAGCTAGGCATTAGTACTGCTGAAAAGGATCTGTGAATAACATAGTGAATCAAAAATTAAATATGTGCCAGCAATGTGGTACAGTTGCAAAAAAAAGCTAGTATTCTGGGGTGTATTAATAGGAATGTTTTTATGCAAGACATGGGAGGTAATTGTCTCACTGTACTTGACACTGATGAGGCCTCAGCTGTGATACAGTCTCCACTTTTGGGCACCACATTTAACAAAAGATGTGGCCAAATTGGAGAAAGTCCAGAGGAGAGCAACAAAAATAAGTGTAGAAAACCTGACCTTTGAGGAAAAGTTAATAAATGTAAAAAAACACCTAAGCATGTTTAGTCTTCAAAAGAAGATTTGGTGGGGAAACCTGACAAGTCTTCAAATATGTTAAGGGCTGTTATAAAGAGGAAGGTAATTGATTGATTGTTCTCCATGTCCACTGAAGGAAGGATGAGAAGTAATCATCTTAATCTGCAGCAAGGGAGATTTGGGTTCAGTATTAGCAAAAACTTTATAAGGATAGTTAAGCACTGGAATAGGCTTCCAAGGGAGGTTATGGAATCCCTGTCATTGGATGTTTTTAAGAACAAGCTCGACAAACACCTGACAGGGATTGTCTAGGTATACTTCATCCTGCCTCAGTGCAGGAGGCTGGAGTAGATGACCTCTCAAGGTCCCTTTCAGCCTTACATCTCTGAGTCTCTGATTACAGGAGATAGGTATTTGCAATGTGCTCTTGTGGAACTCTGAAAATAGAAAGGACAAAAAAATTATTTTGTGTTGAAGTTCTACATGATGCCGTCTTGTTTCTAATTATCTTGATATTACTGATTAACGTGCTGTTAAGTATAGCAAAAATAAGACTAGAACAATTACTAACTTGTACACTTGATATCACTATTCTGAGATGATGGTATTAGGAAAACTAGCAGACACACTTAGAAGTGCATTTGTGGTTTTTTCCTTCAGGGTGGGGGAGGGGAGAATGAAATCCTGAAACATGTTAATGAAATGTAAAGCACAAAACACTGATTCATTTCATAAGCATATTATTGAAAAAAAAATAAAAAGGCACAAAATGTCTGAAATGCAAATATTGCAATTCAGTAAATAAACACAAGAAAACAGTCACCAATCTAACCTAACTAGTTACATTGCTCACTGTTGTCTTGTTTACATTTTGAATTTGTCTTTGGATGCCAATGTACTTTTCCCTAATTTATTTTTTCAGCACCTCGTCTTAATTATGAATTTTTTACTAAACCAATCCAGATGCTAAACACTTTGAATTTATGCTTTGCTGGCTAGATAGGAGTGCAGGTCATATAGAAAACTGACAAGTCTGACTTCAAATCTGTATTATAGTTCTTTAAAGACAATTGGGATGGGTGAAATTCACTGAAAACCAACTTCAAGTTCATGAAACTTTTAACAAGTGAAATTCTGCCTCACTCTCTCCTCCCAATTTTATTTGAAAATATCATATGTATAAATTCATGCCTACTTATCCTTGCCTAGTATTTGGGTGGCACAAAAAGGAATGCAGCCTGCTAAATGGCTTTATTTTTTAACAAAGGTCTCATTCATAGTATGTAGAATTCACTAGCCGAGGCTCTGATTCAGCTGAAGGGAAGGGGTTCTTATGTTCTTTAGAGAACAACTTGAAGTGAGTGCCCAAAGCTGATGCCTACATTTTACCTTATTTTGATTTACAGTAAGAATTTTTTCACAATGTTCTTTCACTTTGGACTATAAATTGAAAATCTTTCGTTTCCAGGATGTTCTTGAAGAGAGAATCTCCCTGGAAGTCCAACTGGAGCAGCTTCGACCCTTCTCTCACCTATAAGCCAATTGCCGTTAACTGTGAATTTACTAAATTTGGAAAGGGGGATTGGGTTCAAAGCCTATTGAAAGACCCATTCATTCAGCTCAATGCGCTCTAGTCAACATTAATTTTTGTGATTCTGTTCTGCCCAGTTTGTCCATCTTTGCATTTAAGTATTTTAACTTCAATCAAAAAAATCAGTATAACTTTTTTTTCCTTGAATCTTGGCACTGCCTCCCCTGCCATTTCCTTGGGAGTGCATGATCTTTCTACTGGATTTGAGTTTGCACCGTTTCAGTGGCCAAAACGTCAAACTGGAATTAATTACCTAATGGTTTCTATATTTCATGTCAAAGAAAAGGACAGCTTGTCAGTTAACTTTTAACATTAAAGCACATATATACCATAAATGCCTCTTACACTGCAGCATTTGCTTTATTGTGTAAAACAGGAAAACTAATCTGGTATGTGAACCAAAATTGATCTCCCAAACCACCTTTCACAGTTTAGCAAGTAATTCACAATTCCAGAAAGCCTGCCTTTTTTGCAATAAAGTAGCTCCCTCAGGCTGCCACAGAGTTTCTTGCAGGCTGCCTTGCCATATCATCTAAAATTGGTTATTTCATCTTTGTTTCATACTTTGTGCATTATGTGACCAGATTGCCAGGTGTTCACATTTTTCCACTCATGATCTTGATTCAGCCGCATGCATATAAATGACCTATGGTACAACTGATACTATACGTAACAGACCTTCCTTGGTCATCTGTTCTGTGAAAAGAATTGGGTGTTAATTCCCAATGTATTGATTGCACATTTCCTGAGCACTACCTGTAAATGCATGCTTCACACATTACCTTTTATTAACAGATCATATCCACCAGTCTTTACTGTAACAGATTGTACTGTCAAGTAATGTGTCAATACCTCTCTGACCTTCTAATTCCCAGCCAAAAAATAAAGTTTGTTTCTTAGGACTTCTGGGTTACCTTCTGTTACCTTGTCTCCAGGCCTTATTCTTCTGGCATATAGACAGGTTTCACTATTAACAAAAAGTTCCCTGAGTGTATCCTGTTGTTGGGGTTGATGTACTGTATTAGGTTTTGTTGTATATTGTATGATACACACCTTTTGATCTCATATGTAAATTTGCATTGATTGCTGACTAACAGGAGATATTCTATTTAATGGCTTCTTCTGGCTGTGGGATCATAGATGTTAAATCGCATGGATGTATCTCAGCAGAATCAGAACTAGCAATTGTGTGATTTTTACACCAATAAAACAGCACAATATTTTAATTTTGTTGATTCATCTTTAACTGGAACTTGTAACTCTCACATCTGCAGGAATATATTTTTAAACCTTTTTGATGGCAGTCACAAGGAGCAGCAGAATCCTTTGTTCTTCTAGTTTTCAGCTATTGGCCATCTTGGATTTTCTTGGTAAAGTGAAGCTAGCCTTCATTTATGTTAATATAGTCGCACAAACTGTGTCTCGTATCAGAGGGTAGCCGTGTTAGTCTGGATCTGTAAAAGCAGCAAAGAATCCTGTGGCACCTTATAGACTAACAGACGTTTTGGAGCATGAGCTTTCGTGGGTGAATACCCACTTCCTCAGATGTGTCTCGTTTCTAGAGTACAAGCATAAGGGATGCAGTGTGGTGCAATAGCTAAAGCACTGGACTGCGACTCAGATTGGGTTTCAATCTGCCACTTACTTACTGGAAGACCTTTAGTAAGTCGTGTTACCTCTTTGTGCCTTAGCTTCCCCATGTGTAAAATAGGAATAATGATACTGACCTCCTTTGCAAAGTTCTCTGAGATCTATTAATGAAAAGCGCTAAGGTAGAATGGATATTATCTTAAATTTAGAAATAAACCTAGGCATCCTGTATAAAGGCAGAATGCTGCTACAGTGTAACTCTTGGGTGAAAAGTCACTAATAAATTACATTGACTAGATTTCTGTGACAGTGCCTTCTGAATGTAATCAAACTAAATGGATCACAGTTTAGAAGCCCTTGACCTTCCCTGCTTCACTGTTGGTTTTAAATTAGTTTCTTAACCACATTACCAATTGATTACTGAAGAGACCATTTTAAATCAAATTTTCTACTGTTTATGCTATTTACTACTTCTGTTTGGACAGTGAAAATAAATTAGTATGTTTCCCTTTCTGATAACTATACGTTGACAGGATACTTGCAGTTGTTAAAAATACTGTGGGGGAATTTTACTACTTTTAACATCTGTTCCAGTTATATTTTTTTTGAAAATGTCATGGAAACATTACTGTTTTCTTTTGTACATATGCAAACTAGCATTCCTTAACATAGAAGTAATGAATTTCACACTGTGAAATGAAAAAAGTGGATCTTTTTATTTGCATGTAGGTGGATTGAGATTTCTATAATGAATAACTTGTTTAAAAAATAAACTGCCTATGTAGAAATCACACTTGCACAATATGTTGTCAATTAGTAGATTAAGTGTCAGACTAAATTTAGTGAAATCAGGTATAAGCGAAAAGGAGAAATGCAAGGCAACCTAGAAAATTTAATAGTCTGACTGGGGTCGGCAATCTTTCAGAAGTGGTGTGCTGCGTCTTCATTTATTCACCCTGATTTAAGGTTTTGTGTGCCAGTAATACATTTTAACGTTTTTAGAAGATCTTTCTATAAGTCTATACTATATAACTAAACTATTGTTGTATGTAAAATAAATACAGTTTAACTGTTTAAGAAGCTTCATTTAAAATTAAATTAAAATGCAGAGCCCCCCGGACCGGTGGCCAGGACCCGGGCAGTGTGAGTGCCACTGAAAATCAGCTCGCGTGCCGCTTTTGGCACCCATGCCATAGATTGCCTACCCCTGGTCTAAGATCACATCATCATTGTAACTAATTATCAAATAGCAGGGTAACACTGAAAGACCATATGTTGCACTTTCCAACTGGGTTCTCTGGTACAGTCAAGGAACATGATTTTTTTTTAAATTGTATGCATGTAATTGTCCATGCAGTTTTGTTTATAAAAATAGATTGCTTTTAAAAAAACAAATCATAAATCAGACATTCAGACCTTTGAATTAAATGTAAAAAAAATTTTTACTCTGAAATCCTAAATGCATGTATGGATCTCACTGTCGCAAATCTTTGCAATGGAATCAACAGAATTGTACATCAAATACATCAGATTAAGAGCTTAATTGCAGTAATACCAGTTTTATATCTAGGCAGGAGAAATAGGATTAATGTTTTTTTAAAGATTTCTTGTGATTTATTTTGAATACTCATTATGTGAACTTTAAACCAAATTTTTTATTAAAAAAAAAAATCTAATATCTAAAGGGCTAGTTTAATTTCTCATCTTCACTACAATTTTGTTTTAAGAACATCAGATTCTGTGGTGGTCATCAACATTTAACTCCGGTAATGTGAGCAGGATTTATATTCCATTAGGAATTAGACATAATTCCCTTTTATTGAAGTTGGTGGGATGCAAAACATACCGGTAATTGTTTTAACGTTGCCTCATCAATCCCTTCTATCTCCCATTTGTTTGTTCTAGCTACCTGTTGCATCTTCTTATATTTAGGGTGACCAGATATCCTGTTTTTATAGGGACAGTCCTGTTTTTTTGGGACTTTTTCTTACATAGACGTCTATTATCCCCCCACCCCAGTCCCATTTTTTCACAGTTGTTGCTATCTGATCATCCTAGTTATAATCCTAGATTGATTGTGAGCTCTTTGGGCCAGAGATTCTGTATTTGTACAGTGCTTGGGACAGTGTGGTTGCAATTTATGATGCTGCTGCATGCTACTGCAGAGTGAGTAGTTTGGGGAATAAACAGGGAAGGAAGGATAAATGCAAATATAGTTTGTAGATGTTTGTTTGCACACAGTATTTTTCTTCAAACTGTTTGGAAAAACTAAACTTATTGCAGGCTGCTGTAACAAGCAGCATCAATTTCTTGATCCGATTTTTCTCTTCCTTCTAGCACTCCCCCCCTCCACCATCTTTTTCCCTCTACTAATTTGCCTCTTTTCTTCCACCATTCCTGGTGCTTAAACTGTTGCTTATTTTCCCTCAATACCTATTCATTGTCCTCTCCCATGTCTATCTACAAAATAAAACTGAATATGTGAAAAGGCTTTTCTTTTTTTAAAGGCAATACTTCTTTTAAAAGACTGTCAGTGTAATAAATTATTCTTCATGTTTTTTCTTGTCCATCTTAAGGGTCCCTCATTTTCATCCCAAAGGCACCGATTCCATCTTACATGGACTGGATTTTTCTCACTTATTACTGAAAAATACATCTGACATCCAGAATAGAGAATTACAAAATTAAGGTTACAAAACATTATTTACACTAAAGGAGTGGATCCATGGCATTTTTACATTTCCTACATGAATAATTTTTGTCCTTCATTGAGTCTGCCAAACATTCTGTTCTTCATTTGGGCCTTGGTAGGTTGAGGTACACTTCTCCTCCCACCTCTAATGTATGCACATAAGCCTTATTCACTAAAGGCTTTTATACCTAGCAAGTTCCTGTGTTGCACGCCAGGGTATGATCTATAGGGCATCAGCTTACCTCTCAGTAATGTCCTGTGTGGTCACTGCTTCTAGAGTGGGGCCTAACGTACTACTCTTTGTAAGCTAAGCGGCACTCTGGAGCTTTCACAGCACTGTAGTAGTGTCCATATTGGACATTACTGAGTGGCAAACTGGAACACTGTAGATTCACACCTTGGCTTGCTGTGCAGTAACTTGCTGTGTAGACATGCCTAAAAATACTTCACCAAAATACACTTGCAGAAGAATTTGTCTTAATCTGCTTGTTAATAGTAAGCACAAAATCTTACCATTTTACTGAGAAGGAAGTTCTTGAAGTAGTGTTTGAAGCATTGTCTGTCTTAACCTTTAGTGAACACAATTCTATTCCATGAAACCAAAACAAATTGCAAGAATTCTTTGACATTAGATTCCTAAAAATGTCTATTCTGAGGAAATAGTAATTCTAGGAGAAAAATAAGGAGCCGTTTGTTCAAGTAAATTCTAAACATAACTTATCTATTTTTGCTACTATGCTGCTTAAATACCTTCTACAGCAGTCCTTGTTGGGTGATTTCAGTTTCAGCTACAGGTTGACGAGTGATTCTACCATAAATTCCTGCAGTCTGAGGCGCACACATGATAGTATTTTAGCAAAAGGACTGCTAACTTCTTGGTAATGATGCAGAATTTGAACAAAAGTTTCTCGGAGTAGGAAACTGTACAAAATATCTGTTCACAAATAATTAGCACATACTACAGAAGTTGGGCATCCTAAACACTAAGGTGAATCTCATTTCTTCTCAATGCTACAGTTGATTGCACTTTGCAGTGCAGACAACCATGTAAATTTATCATCTTCATCCTCTATAGAACAAATCCATTGGCGTTTTGGGCCTTGTAGAATAAATGCATTCTTGATATCTGTTAGTGTGTAAAAAAGAAAAAGGCTTTAGTTTATTAACTGCTCTTGACCAATAAGTTATCTAAGGGATAGGTGGTAGAGTTTCATAGAATCTTGCAAATAGCTTTACTCTTAAATTCTGACTGCCAGTGGTTTAAGGACATAATCAATAGCAAAAAATACGTCTGTCTGATTTAAGAATGTGAGGCTGATCATTTGGGAAGCCCATAGAATACAGCCCACAAAGTGAGGTAGATATCACAGGGGAGACACTGGACAGTGTTAAGTCATGTTTTTAGGAATCATGTTTGCTAAAAGTTTGAAATCTAAGTATATGCTGACTTTCAACCCTACATTCTCCTAAACTGGTGTATAGGCATAGCTCCAGTGACCTGCACTGGGCCATCTGAGGAAGCTATGCTAACATAATATAACTATGGATTCTGGCCTTCTCGGTTTAAGGTTTTTTTATTTTATTTTTTTTAATCTGCTGGTTGCTTAGGCTCTTGGGGATGGTGAAACGCAGACAGAAGCTACTAAGCATGTTACTGTGGGTGGGTATTGGGAGGGGTATGAAGGGCATTGCCTCCCCAAACTGGATACATCACAGAAGTGATGCATGGTGTGGGGGGTCAGATTTTTTCTCCCTTCTATTTGGCCCTGCTTCCTCCCTGTGCAACAATGTTCAGGGGCAGGGGGGCAAGCAGTGACACTAGGCACTGTGTCCAGGTCAGTTTCCTCACATGGGCTGCATAAGGGGAGTCCAGCAGAGCTTCAGCTTGGGGCCATTTCAGTTTTACTAGCCCGTAAAATAAGAGATTTGCCCCAGAAACACAGGTACTTAGACATTCTTATCAGCACCGGTAACATTGTAGCAAGTGAACATAAGATCAGAGCTGCTTCCCAAGGGTCTGTGCAGTGTACAGCACTGACTGTGTCAAGCCCAGGTGCGTGACAGAGTGAACAAGGAAAGTTGAATGTGAGTGGAATGTGCTCAAGCAGCTGGGCAAAGGGGACAGGCTTTAGCCATGGATTTGTCTGATGTGTGCATTGCATGTTTAGGTATCTAAAACCAAGGAGACCTGATTCATAGTTACATGAAAGTGCTTGGTTCTGTTCATTCAATAATTTGTATGCTAATACTGATTTTTAAGTGGTAAACATACTGCAAATTGAAACAAAAAATTAAGGGTGATTAAATAACATAAACCGAGTGTGTGGTCCCCACCCCTAAATATAGAAGTCAACTATGTCTATGCATTTCACTAACATAATCCAGATTGTTTGAAGTATGCACTACTGGTGTTAAATTGCTTTCTATGCTATTAGATTTATAATGATTTTGGCAGATGTAATAGTGCGCACCTGGCACTGACATTTATCTGTGGGCACTCTAGGTATTTGCTTTATTGGACTTGAGAAATCCCCTCTCATTTAAAAATGGACACAGGAAGCAGGGGGAGAGGTTTTCCTCATCCATACAACTCCTTACAACATTCATTAATGTTAATGAAAGTTAAGCATGCGTCAAGGGGATTCCCTGTATAGGGACTGATTAGCCCAGTTGCTTGTTTATGTGGAGTTCAAAATATTATTCCTCCCACTTATCTGGTAAAAAAACCCTTTTCTTCAGTGTTTCAAGTACAGCTGTAATTAATATAGGTGTTAAGTAAAAGCCACTTTTGCTTAACAAAAGGTGGGAGGAATTGATTTGATTAAGAGCTAATTCAGATATTTCATTATGGTTGAATGGGGAAAGGATCAAACTTGAATTATTTTTTCAGGTATTGGGGTAAAATTCAGCCAAAATGTCCAGATATCAGAAATAGTTATTGAATAGTGAAAGCTTTTAATGTGTAGTGAGAGCAATCCACCTGCTGAGAGGAGACCTTAAGGAGGAGCAATGGAAGGGTTAGCTCTGAAGGGTGCCCTAATTAGTGCTAGGTGAATAACAGATGTTTTCATTTGCTGACAATTCTGAAAAATGGGGCAGAGGAATAGTTTGGGGTCAAACTAAAATCAATGCTTTTTAAAAAGGTTCAGTGAATCGAAACCTAAAAAAGATTGTTTTGGACCGAATGAAGTGTTCTGCTTAAGCTGAAACAAAAAACATTAAAATTCTTCAATCTTTTTAATTTTTAAATAAAATGAAGTACATTTTGAATAAAAAAAATAAAACATTTCTTTGTGAAAATGTCAACAGAACACTTCAATTTTTTCAGATTTTTTTTAGGCTTTGTCATCCAAAACAGTGTGGTAAAATTGACACAAATTCACAAAATGTTTTGGTGTCAATGAGTCTGTATTTTTTGCTGAAAAAGTTAGCATCGAAAAAACTTCCAGCTATAGCCCTAATGGTGGGACTATCTGTGAAGTCTAAAGCCTCTGGAGCCTCAAGGAGGGAGGGAGAGAGAGAGAACAACACAGCTGCAAGGTGCATTCTGCAAACCCTGTTACTCTATATTCTTCTGCCTGCTGCTAAATTACAGAAAGACTTTAGGCAAGCTTGTGTTCTGTTCTCTGTTCTGTATCTCCTTTGCTTTCAGGGTCCCATGAAAAATCACAGTCCCTACTGACTGCTGGAAAATACTGGTAATAGTAATTTGGAAGTTAAAGTAAACAGGCCTGGGAGTTAAGCTGATTTACTGCCTTGCACTATGGCAGTGGGAGAATGCAATACTGCTGTCTTCCATTGACATCTGCTGGCTTTTGCTTCAGCTCTTGCATTTCTGTGGGTGGATGATGATAGCCTCTGGCATAAGTGAGGCCAGGGGTTTTAATAGCTTAAAACACATGTTCACACAATGTTATCTATATGGGATGTAGGGGGGGAAGAAACCATGCAAGGATAGGCCTGCACTAGAGTTTTTAACTTAATTGCCAATTAACTGAAATTAGTCTGTATGTGGCAGTCGGGACACTTCACACATGCTTGTTCCAGGATACACACACTTTTGGTTTACCCTGCACTCCATGCTTGTGGCTCTTCCACACTAACGTACAAACATTAGTTAACTCAAGTCATTTAGCAATCAAATAGAATTTGAAAGAATAAATAAAACTTCATTGTGGACAGACCCTAAGCCAGAACTCTGTAATGATCAGAACTACTCAACATGGGTCTGGATAAGGGGTGACAATTACCTGAAGCGTAGTGTTAGCTGAACTTGTGTATGGGGATTTAGTCCATCTATTTTTGGAAAACACTAAAGAACTATAGCTTGGTACCTTACACCTCACCACATAAATACAAATGGCCTATCCTCATGCTTACATTACTTCTTATGTAGGTCAAATTCAATGACAATAAAACAAACTAACAGCAGATTATAGCTCACAGAAGGAACATTCTAAACCAACATTATTGATCACTGGAGGAATGTTATAAAACATACATTTTGAACGTGGAATGTCTTCTACAACAAGCCTGTGAAGAGCTGCTGCTGCCAAGAACTGGTAAGTTGTTTTTGGGGTCCGTTCAAATGGCATATAAGAGATGCTACGGTTTGAAATAACAAGTGCATCGTTGAAAAGAAAAAGGCTAAGATTGCTGATGTGTTCATAGACCCTGCCAAAAGGGAAAAAAAAAATTACTTGTATGCTTTAAACCTTGAAATATATGGAAATCTATAAGAGACTTTTGAAAACTAGTGTAGCTACATCGGTGTTATCCAGTACTGCTACAATATATTATCAGTATGTTTTTCCTGTCTTTTAAGTGAAAATTGGGAAGGGGCCAGTAACATAGGGAAGATTGACCTGACCTTGGAAATGAAAGTGGTGATGATGGAATCTTTAAATTCTGTAGTATATTAATTTACACTGCAAGTAAAATACATGTAGGGCTACAATTACAACTTCGGGTTCTGGTGATACCGAACACTTGCGCTTCATTCTCATAGTTGGTTATAAGAATCCCTTAAGCTGTAGCTAATAGAGTTGAGGGATACATAACTTTTTTGACAGGAAGTTGATGGAAGTGAGATATAACCACTTAATGCTAATAACCTCTCCTCAGTGCTCCATAGGAATATGTAACTCCACTTGATTCTTTCCATTCCAAAATTTCCTCAGGGCACAGTGGCAAGGACCCTGGGACAACTTCTTTCCAACTCTAAATTAGCAACCAGTCACCTGTGAGGTCTGGTTTTTTGTTTATCACTCCCCCCTTTGGTAATTTTTAATATATTTGTTTACCTGAATGAAACACAGATTTCCTCAGAACAGCAGCTAAACTGGGTTACATCTTGTATTCTAATCAGGTACCTGTTGGCTTCTAATAAATTCTGTGAATTAAACATTATAGGATTAAAAGACATGGAAACCAAACTTTGGTTTTAGAGTTTATCCTGATATGTTAATTACAAGATTGTCACAACAGACTGACAATAAGAATATGGGGTTATTTATTTTTGTTGTTTTTTTATTAATTAGGCCTCCTTTGTGGCCAGTATTTTGATTTGGGTAGTGCCTCTAAAATGGATTAATACTGTCAGATATCTTTTGGTTATTTACCAGATGCAGAAAAAAAAAATCCTGCAAATTGTGGCTTCTCCTGAAATACATTTCAACTGAAGTAGACATTGACATGGCTAAGTGAGTCACCCTTGGCTTCCACTTTTAGCACGTTTAATTAAGCAAATGTTGCAGGTAGGGCTGGCTGAAAATTTTCTGTCCACTAATTTTCAACAAATGCGGGAGGGGGGGAGCTGGGTTTTTTCAGATTTTTTTCATGTCTGCTTTCCACAGAAAATCTCAATTTTTCATTAAACACCCAAAAACTGAAATATTCAGAGTCCAAAACCAAAATAATTTGGACATCCTGCTGTGGTGCCTCATGAGACTTGTACCCCTATTGTACTCTGATTTACTCATATCCCCATTCTCTTTTGTATGAGCTGTCCCCCACTGCAGCCTACATGCACAGGGGACTCCCATGATGTTACCCTCTCCTTACGCCCTGAGGGGAGACTGTGGTGTATCATGAGAGATATAGTCTGGCCAAGGAGCTTGGCCCATAAAAGAAATACTTACTTGTAAATTTTCATTCTAGGATTCTCCATGTCAGTCACTTTACAGTAGGACATTCCCCATCTCCACACCAACTAGGGGCTAAGCACATCTTTGCTCTGAGCCTGGGCTACACCTTAGGAAGAACTCCCCAGGATGATAACTTCCAATGCTGAAAAATGCTACGTATACCAAAGTGTGAAAGTGCTGTTCAATTCAAACCACGTGCAGCAGAGATTTTACATGAAATTTAGGGATATCCTGGAGGAAACATCTTTTCCCTTTCAAAGCACTTAACAAGTGAGCAATAGGAAGAAAAAAAAATGGGCATAATGCTGTTCTTCAAAAGGGGCGTCTGGCGTGAAAGGTCCTAGAATGAAAATGCACAGGTAAGACAGAATTGTTCCTGTCTGTCCCCTCCATGTCAGACAGCCTTCACAGTGGTGTGCAGAAAGCAGCAAGTTATCCCTCGGGAGGAGGAAGGATTCAATTTACCTATATAGAATTGAAAAGGAGCCTAAGGGTTATTAGTGCACCCCATTCAATAACACCAGATGCTGACAGCCGAGGTGAGGGGGTTGACTCTGCAGTGCTTGACAAAGCTGGAAGATCTTGTAGGAGCTTAACAGACCTCCCGGTTTGATGTATGACCTCACTGCCCACAAAATTACAGCTCTTTTCAGAAAATGCATAGTAACAAGAGGAATTGTAGCTGAGGCTTGTATTCCTCTGCCATATACATCTTTGTTGCTCTGTAAGTTCTGTTCACAACTAATTTAGGCACTTCCACTTCCTTAGGATGCTTGGATTCAACCGGGAGGGCAACAATATCACTCCCTATTATCTGAGGAAGACTGTGGTGACATTGGGGATGGAGGCCTGCTTAGTTCACACAACTACCGGGTTTGATAGAACATGGAACTGAAGTTTCATTAAGAATATGCCAGTCTCTGAAACCCTTTTGGAGAAGGAGGTGGTGAGTAGGCAAGAGCCTTTCACTGAAAAGAGAGAGGGGCCTGGCAGCTGTAAACTGAACAGTAGTTTTATTCAAACTTGTAGCACACAGATCAAGATCACTACAGGAATCTGCATGTTGCCAGAGGACTGATAAGAACTGCAGTACTCCTGAATCTTATGTAACGATGAGGCAACGTTCTCCTAAGTTTCTTAGTGCAATATGCTTCTAGTCTCTGACCTATGTTTCCAAAAAATGTTGGCCTAGCGCCCTGTGTGTGAGCCTTCTTGTAAAAACATTAGACTGTGCTATGCTTCAGCTAACTTTGCCCTGATTTGTCTTTTCTAACACCAACATCTAATCCTCATAACACAAACATTTTATGATTTTTTTTCTTCAGTAGTCTAGGAGGGTGATTATCACCTTAATGAGTGACACTAGTTGCAGCCTCTCAGGTTCGCAGCTGATGGGTTAGGCAGCACTGGATATTGGGTCAGGATAGGTTCTCATTACACTACGTTTTGTGTTTTTTGAAGTTTGAGGAGGTTCCAGTTACATCTAAATCAGGTCTGAGAGCCAAGACCTGAGTTTAATTAGGTGATTACAATCACTGTGGTCTGTTCCTTTTACAATTTTCTTTACTCAGTGGTTGAGGGCAGGGGAGGTATACAGGCCTTTTAGCCCTCTTGGTGACCACAGACCCCCATTCCTCATGTACCACATCTTTTGTTTCTTCCACTGGACTTGAGGAACCTGTTTTCTTTCAAGAGGCTTTCAACCTGGTGTGTAATGCACATAATGTGCATTCCCTTGATTTTTAAGTGTTTTGATGAGCTGGTCAGCCATGACTTTCCTTTTTTCGTACAGAATCCTAAGGAATAGAGTGAGAGCTTCTGCCCAGGGCATGAACAAGGCTGCTTCTCAAAGCAGTGCTGAAGGTTTTCTGCCGCCTTATCTGTTTTATATATACACCATGTTTCTGAAGAATCATCTGCTGGAAGTGGACCATCAAGCTCACTCTTCCATAGCATGAGACAAGTTTTATATTACTTCATGTCTCCTCTTTTGGCCACACCTCCCCAACTCATATAGAAGTCCAGATATGTTTCCCCTTATATGGAGTCTGGTATCTGTATCTGGACCTGACATCAAGTAACTGTTAAATAATATTGAGAATGAGTTCACCAAGAGATCTAGTACTGGATCTGGATCAAGATCTTTATATACTAATTTGCTTCCAGCCAACAATTGCAACAAAGAAAGAATTGTGCTGGGTATTCATGAGACCAATTAGCCAGTAGTTGAGTCAGAAACTTTGTTAGCTCTGATTTGCCAAGCACCACTCCTATTTTCTCCCGTCTCTCTTCTGAAATAAAGATGGTCTTGGATGACAGATAAGATATAGGAGTTTTGCAATGGAAAGATAGCAATGGTCTAATCTGTAATCTCTACACTGGAACCTGGAGAAGCAGCGGTTTCAAAGGGAACACCTGCTGGGATAAGGTGCTATCTTGGTTAGAGGCAGTTACTCCCCTGTTCCTTTCCGGGTGTCTGAGTCCATCCCCTCAGGTGTCAGGCCTGGTGCCTTTACCTACCCAGGAGTGGAATTCCACACTTCTCCTGTTCTTAGGCCAGCCCCAGGGCTACTATAGTCTGTGTATCCACCCTGACAGTTAGGAACTTTTTCCTAATGTCCAGCCTAAATCTCCCTTGCTGCAGTTTAAGCCCATTGCTTCTTGTTCTATCATTATAGGCTAAGGTGAACAAGTTTTCTCCCTCCTCCTGATGACACCCTTTTAGATACCTGAAAACTGCTATCATGTCCCCTCTAAGTCTTCTCTTTTCCAAACTAAGCAAACCCAATTCTTTCAGCCTTCCTTCTTAGGTCATGTTCTCAAGACCTTTAATCATTCTTGTTGCTCTTCTCTGGACCCTCTCCAATTTCTCCACATCCTTCTTGAAATGCAGTGCCCAGAACTGGACACAATACTCCAGTTGAGGCCTAACCAGCACAGAGTAGAGCGGAAGAATGACTTCTCGTGTCTTGCTCACAACACACCTGTTAATGCATCCCAGAATCACGTTTGCTTTTTTTGCAATAGCATCACACTGTTGACTCATATTTAGCTTGTGGTCCACTATAACCCCTAGATCCCTTTCTGCCATACTCCTTCCTAGACAGTCTCTTCCCATTCTGTATGTGGAAACTGATTTATTCCTTCCTAAGTGGAGCACTTTGCATTTGTCTTTATTAAACTTCATCTGGTTTACCTCAGACCATTTCTCCAATTTGTCCAGATCATTTTGAATTATGACCCTGTCCTCCAAAGCAGTTGCAATCCCTCCCAGTTTGGTGGTATCTGCAAACTTAATAAGTGTACTTTCTATGCCAACATCTAAGTCGTTGATGAAGATATTGAACAGAGCCAGTCCCAAAACAGACCCCTGCGAAACCCCACTTGTCATACCTTTCCAGCAGGATTGGGAACCATTAATAACTACTCTCTGAGTACGGTTATCCAGCCAGTTATGCACCCACCTTATAGTAGCCCCATCTAAATTGTATTTGCCTAGTTTATCGATAAGAATATCATGCGAGACCATATCAAATGCCTTACTAACATCTAGGTATACCACATCCACCACTTCTCTCTTATCCACAAGTCTCGTTATCCTATCAAATAAAGCTATCAGATTGGTTTGACACAATTTGTTCTTTACAAATCCATGCTGGCTATTCCCTATCGCCTTACCACCTTCCAAGTGTTTGCAGATGATTTCCTTAATTACTTGCTTCATTATCTTCCCTGTCACAGAAGTTAAACTAACTGGTCTGTAGTTTCCTGGGTTGTTTTTATTTCCCTTTTTATAGATGGGCACTATATTTGCCCTTTTCCAGTCTTCTGGAATCTCTCCCGTCTCCCATGATTTTCCAAAGATAATAGCTAGAGGCTCAGATACCTCCTCTATTAGCTGCTTGAGTATTCTAGGATGCATTTCATCAGGCCCTGGTGACTCGCAGGCATCTAACTTTTCTAAGTGATTTTTAACTTGTTCTTCTTTTATTTTATCTTCTAAACCTATCCCCTTCCCATAAGCATTCACTATGTTAGGCATTCCTTCAGATTTCTCAGTGAAGACCAAAACAAGGAAGTCATTAAGCATCTCTGCCATTTCCAAGTTTCCTGTTACTGTTTCTCCCTCCTCACTGAGCAGTGGGCCTATCCTGTCCTTGGTCTTCCTCTTGCTTCTAATGTATTGATAAAAAGTCTTCTTGTTTCCCTTTATTCCCATAGCTAGTTAGAGATTTCTTCTCCTCTTTAGAGGATCTAGAGGGGAGACTTTCATGAGAGGTTTTAAAAGTTTGTGCTGTCCCTTTTAAAAGCTGATTGCGAGCACTGTCCTTCACCACTCCCTAGCCCAAACCCCTCATAAAAGTGGGGAGGGGTCTTACCCTCTGTATCCTTATAAGATCCCTTCCCAGTTTTCTTCCTGAGGAAGGGCCCAGCCTCAGAGCAAAAGTCTGCCTTAGTCTCCAACCAGAGAGGGCCATGAAAAGCCTCTTAAAATGTCATATTTGTAAAACTCATTTGCAAGTAGATTATGCATGTGGAATTATATATACACACCTCAGATAAAATCAGAGCCCCACTGAAGTAAATAGAATTTTGCCATTGACTTCAATGGGGCCAGAATTCGAGTGCTCATACAAGACTAATAACGGAAGGACGACCGAAATCTGAACTCACAGCGGGGTAGGTGCTGTTATAAATCAGAGCTGAAATTAAATGCTTTAAAGTGTTCGAAAGGAAAATGAAGTACTTACAGGACATCCCTGGATGATTCTTTGTGCATTTAGCATTTGCTCATCTTTGCTCCTGTTCAGTTTTAGCTAGAAAATAAACTAAGATTAGACCAAAAATAACTTCACAAAGGTTGGAAAAAGAGGAGCTTGTGTTCTGTGTAAGGGTCTTATCTAAATTTCACAGAAATCAATGGAAAAACTCCAACTGACTTCAATGGGCTTTATAACAGACCCTAATTTATTCAGGGGGAATTCTAGATGGTACAGTGATCTTTGAGTTAGACAGCAATTTGATTAAACTAAATTTACCACAGTGACTTTTGATCAAGAAAATAACTTGTGTAAAATGTCCCAGGAAACATAAAGAGTTTGACAAAATCCTCATGCTTGAACTTGTGTTGTGTGTGTAGAGAGGTGTTGGGGTTTTTTGGCACTTTGTTACAGAATAAATCTACCAGCTGGTGAATGTTTTCTCATGCCTGATGAACCAGCTTAACTTCTATTTCCATAGAAAATAGAGGATGAGGAGGAGTAAGGCTGTTGGTGTAGTTGTTAGTATGGGCCATCCACCAAGAAAGAACAGCTGCAGTGCGCAGCGCCCTCATCCCTATCATGTTCCAGCAGCACCTAGCCATCTGAGAAAATCCCTCTTGTGTGTGGTATTCATCTGGGGACTATGCCCATTTTATACTCTCTTTACACTGCTGTGCGAACCTAGAACCACCACTGGATATAATTGGGACTTTGAAAATGTCTTGGCTTCTACAAAGTCCCTCAGAAAGCACTGTAAAGAAACTTGGGTCATGAGGAGAGAATAGAGTTCACAGGACTGCTCTGTCTCCTCCTGGCTTTGGGACTGGAGTTTGGAAGCAGCTCTTCCCAGCAAAGGTACCTGAGATGGAAAGCAACTCATGGCCTTATTCTCTCCTAAATCTCCTGGCTCCATATGGATGCCTCCTAAGACAAGGCAAGAATACCACACTGAAAGGAGAGAACATAGACAACTGTGGTGACAAACCTGATCTATGTATTCCTTGTATTGTTTCATCATCTTGATTGCGGCAGTCAAATCTTCACGGTCAGTGTGTTCTGAAGGAGTGTGCAGTCTCAGAGCATAAAGAAGATTAAGATACTCTTCAAACCTTTTAGAAGGGCATAGCAGCAGCTCCTGCAGGCTACATTTCACATAGATATAATCCATTTGTTAGCTAGGAACCTGGGTAATTCAGTGATACATGTATTGTAAATTATACAGCGTGACTTCTGATGCTTATGTACTGAGAGAGTCTTGGATTAAGTATCAGCATGAAGCAATGTGCCAAGCACACACACGATGAGTTTGTCTACTAGTTTGAGAAGTCTGCTAATCAGTTAAGTTTTTTCAAGTGTCTGGCTCTCAACTGCAAGAAATAACACAGCAATTGCTAACGTTCCACTATGACACTGATTCAAAGCCAGAGTCTTTTTAATTAAAAATCTGACCAATCTGGTCTGACAAACTTCTTCATAGTTTATGATCATGTCCTTATGCTTTGGTAGAGAACCCATGTGGAAGGTAAGAGGAAAGTATAGAAATGTCATGAATACTGGATCCATTTAGTGCAAGAAGAATTACAACTGTACAAATGTTCTGTGGGCCAACTCATAATCTCCTATGACTTGTGTATGTATTTGCACTAAGACTTCATTTAAATATTATTTTGTTTATACTGCTTTTAAAATTGAGTTGGGGGGGAAGTGGGTTGAGATACTCACAGTGGACCTGATGCAAAGCCCAGAATTCTGATTTTGTTATGTCACAGTGAGAAAACCACAGACCTTACCTCATCATGTTAGTAACAACAGTCTTATCATGTCTTTTCAGGAAGGCACAGAATAAAGGAATGGTCTCTCTGCACTGTGAAAGGTAGAAGTTTGTTCATCAATATAACTTGATTATCAGAGACCAGCCTACTGGAGATTTTTTCTTCATACTGTCATTAAAATTATTTTTATAAAGATTTTTACATTCCCAACTGTAACAGAATTTAGTACAAATGTATCCTTTAAAGGGATATGTGATCCATCAAGAAGAGTAAATCAAAACTTTTAACATCTCTCCCCCAAAAAGTATCTTTTGTCTTTTGGTAGTCTGCAATCAATCCTCCAGAACAGTAACTGCAACGGTACTGAAATTCCTGTTCTCAGGCTGGGTGACCTTCTAAACCTTAGAGAGAAAGCGAGTACAAATCTGCCTCGCTTGGCAGGAAGAAATGAGGATCAGGAACTTGATGAGCATGTCTCTCCAAGCCTAAGTTCTCCAACTTGCAAGAATGGATTAAGCAAGGGAACAGTGAGACACATATTCTGGCATCTGTGCTCAAGCAAACCTTGTTCCCTGGGTTTTATCACAAAGGGCTAGAGTTGGGGGTTCAAATGGTGTAGTAGTAATAATTCTGAATGATGATCTTTTTTACATTTAATGGCACATATTAAAATGAAAAGGGGGCATAAATGGATGGTTATATGTTAGTTCTGCCAACATTAAGTGTCTCTGTAAACTCTAGCACTCACTCTTGCTGGAATTATGTAACATCTCTAAATGCATCCATTGCAGATTTACAGCAGGGCTAAACAAGAAAACTTGTGGCTACCAAGGTTCTATCTCTGTACATGTGCCATGTGCTTTGAAGGCATGCTGATTTTTTTTAATTGGGAGACACAAATACTCCAATGCACGTGCACAACAAGGTTTGCACACAGATACAGCTATGTTTGCAAGCAAACCTTACCTTGTACATACATTACAGTATATGTTCATGCAAGTTGACTGCATGGGCATTTCTAAAATCTTGATCAGTAATGTTCATCCACTACAGGTGTTAAATGGCAGATTTAATCAGGCAAATTTAACCCTATAAAGACCTCAAAGAAGCAGAGGCTAATTGTCTTAATTAGACTATCATCCCTTTGATTTTCATGCAACTTCTGTAGTGTGACTGGTATTTTCCTGGGTTTTAGAATTTTCTTTGTTTTGGTATGCCAAGAATATCAATATTGGAATGGATTCCATAAAAAGAAACATAATTCATTAAACCGAATTCTTATTCTACCAAATTAAGTGGGAATATTAGCTTGCATTTCCAACAAAATAAATGTGAGCATTAGACTGGTATATGTTGTATTTTCACAGTCCTATAGTACTTACCATATCAATGGTTTTCAAAATGACAGTGTAGTTGTTGAAGAAGTTTGTATATGTTTGAAGCTGCCAGCCAAATTGAGTGAATATTTCACCCAAGCACTGGGATGGACTCCATTCCCGAAGTCTTTCTGTCAGCTCATTTAAAAACTGCCTGCATTTGAAATAAATAGAGAGAGATGTCTGACTTTCAACAGTTTCCTGGCCAAATTACTGTTTGGATAACTACATTCTTTCTGGTGTTAAAAAAATAAATAAATCCCGCTCTAGTTTTAATTGGATACAGTTTTCTCATTCTTGTCCTAGAGTGCAGTTTAGAGTTAATGTAAGTGGTTAAACAATTGCCATGTTTTTGTCCCAGAGCTGGCAGTTGAGTGATGTGAAGTGATTTCTGTATACCTTTGGGATCTGTCTGGATGATAGTCCGATATAAATATAAGTTCTTTATCATTTAAACCTTAATGTGGGTGACTTATAAAATCAGCCCTTTGTTAACTGCCTTGAAAGATTGACAATGCTCACCTTTTTTAAGCAATCCAAAGTTTTGCATAAGGAAATACATATATTTTTTCACAGACAGTACATCTCTTTTCTCAGGTACTGATGCCCCAGTTCCAAGTAGCTACCATAGCACCGATGAATGTGAGACTGTTGTGTAATGTTGGCCTGGGGTCTGTTTCTAACAGTCTGAATTGCAACTAATTTTTTTTAAACTACAGGAATGGGAAATGTACACAGAACTTGCAAGGAAAATAAAAACATGATTATGTTGATTTTTCTTTGTAAGATTAATCGTGTCTAAATTCCTGGCATACATTATAAAATCATTATTAAAATCTGTACCTCTTGCATCAGTCTGAAAACTTTTAATCTAGGTTAAAGGAACTTTCTTTGGTACTTTTCCTTTGTTTACTTAATACCTACATCTTCTCAGATGTTTGACAGATGTTTTTCAATGGGAGAGTGGGGTATTTTAGTTTGTTTTTTTACATTACCTCAGCTTTGAGCTCTTACAGATTTTATTTATCCAAAGTTTAAAATAACTTTTCATCTTTTAACTATTTTTCAGTAACCAGATCTCCAGCTTACGTTCTTGTGATGTCTTCCTTTTATTATGTAACCATGTTTTACTAAGGTCAGTTTTCCTTGCAGTCTCTTCCAAATCATGTTGCTTGTTTTAATTAACTATTTATCCTAGCCTCTTCCTTTCTGTTTGTAGACTTGCAATAGTTGCCACTGAAACTGATTTTTTTAAATGTTGCTAGAGTTGGGCATGAAGCAAAAACATGGAACTGATTCTGATCTGACCTTCATATTTCTATTGTGGGCAGAACCAAAAGTACAGTAAAGAAAATTATTGAACTTCAGGATTCAGACTCCAGATCCAAAGTTTGGGGTGTCCAACTCTGACCCACTAGAGTGGGGTTTGAGCTATAAACTTTGATTAGAACTACAGTTCTGGAGTTTAGTTTGAGCCCCTCTCTAGACCATGATTCTGCAATCAGATTTATGCAGTGAACTCCTGTACCAGTGCAGAGCATCATTGATCTCATTGGGGCTCTGTGCAGATGCAGAATCTGCCCATTGACATATGATTGCAGGATCAGAACCATCATTATTACTGACATTTCAAGCATCTTAAAACTTCAAAGGGATATTTGTAGAACAAGATTCCAGTTTGTCATCTTGTATATTACCATCACTCTGACAAATAATACCTAGCATTTACAAAGCATGATTTATTTGTAGCTCTCAAAAGCCCTTTCAAATCTGAGAAGTATAACTTCCAATTTAAGAAATATGGGGAAACTGAGGCAGAGATTAGGAAAGTAGCTCAAGGTCACACCATAAATCAGTGACAGAGCTTGGAATGCTCCCTAGACTCCTGACTCTTAATCAAGTATCCTGTTCTCTGGACTATGCTGCCTCCAAAATCTATAACCGTTTTTTATCTTAGTACTGTGCTTTCTCAGGATTGAGTATTTTCTCAACTAGCTCTAGTCAGGCAGGATTTTATACTTTTGTATCATTCAGGGTGTTAAAATCTACAGTAATTTCACCAGAACTGAAACACAATTTTAATTTTTCATGTTGACAGCCTGGTCATATTCTGCAAAGCCCCATATTATGTGCCACCATTCACAGGTAAGGTCAGTAAGGGGATGGCAGCTAATTAAGTCCTATGCCTCAGTCAGGAGTGTAGTGTCCTATCCTAGACAGTCTTTCTCTTCATCACGGAAAATTCACAGATGCAACAGATGGCGCTAACCTATCAGCAACTGCATTGATTTGGTTTTTGTCTAACCTAAAATATTTAAAACTCTTAGTAATTTAAAATTCAGCATATAGAATATACCTATTGAGTTGTAAGACAGCCAAGATATCAGAGAAGATGATTTGAACATTAGCATGACTTAGGATGGCTCGATTTGATGCTAATGCTGCTTTCAGTGGTGCAACATAAACATCCCTCACAGTTTGCAGCATGTGTACATAGTTCTTCTCACTTGTCAGGAGCTCCCTGGCAATTCTAGTTCGTCTGTCTGCTGTGTCCTCCTGAAGTTTTTTATCCTACAGTCAGAACATGGAGAGTAAGTTAGCAGTGGTTATCTTTACAATAAAAAGCATGGGGCTGGAGGAGGACCAGAAAACAATGAGAAAGGAACAAAACAGAATATCTGCTTGCACCATTGCAATACAACCTACTGGTTTTAATACACCCAAGAAGAAAAACTATTGATGTTTATCAGTAATTTTTCCTTTGTACCTCTTCCTTGCCCAAATGCACACATGTGCAAGTCCAACACACACAACAGCATGCCCCAAACAGTTAGTGTCTCTCCCTCCCCCACCCCAGGAGAGAGGGAGGGAGGGAAATACCCTTGTCAACACATTATATCTTAAACTGCAAGAACTCAGGTTTCATACATTTAATATTTTAACGTCAGCAGGGATCACTGTGATCATCTATAGAGCCCTGTGTGGATAAAAATTTGTATCTGCTGATATAAATTGGTATCCATGGAATTGCGGGGCTCTCCTGGAAACTGATGGGTGAAAGGAGCAGAACGTGGGGCTGCTGCTCCCAGGAGCCAGTGCCCCATTCCTCCAGTGCATCTGTACTGCCCCCCATTCAGCAGTTGTCCCTGGTTGCCCTCTTTTTTTCAAGCGGTGTGCATGCTCCCAGACAGAAGACGCAGGAAGCTGTGTGGAAGGGATGGGGCTGCAGGTGGTACAGCGATGGAGGAGCTACCAGTGTGGGGCACTGGCTCCTGGAATGGCAGCCCCATGTTCTGCTCCTTTCACCGCTGCAGTTCCCAGGAGAACCCTGTGGGATTGTAGATACTGATTTCTATCCCTGGATCTCCACATCTAGTCTCATCTTCTGTGTAACACAGGCCAGAATAATTCCTAGAGCAGATCTTTAGAAAAACATCCCATCTAAGTTTGAAACCCTACCGACAATCCTGTCCACACTGCGGAATGAACATGTTTGTTTAAAAAAAAAAGGTTCAAAATTGGTTCGAGAGAGCGCCTATGATTGAACACAGAGGCTAGGCAGCGCTGCTTGAGCAAAAGCTATTTTTCCCCTTCCCCATTTTCCTGGTAGCTGAGATTAAGGGTGAAATCCTGGTCCCATGACATCAACAAGAGTTTTGCAATTGACTTCAGTGGAGCTAGGATTTCACCCAAAGTGTCTGATTTGGCGATTCAAACCCAGATCTCACCCTTGGTAGAGCGTAATACCACCTTAAAGTTCTCAAAGAGAACAAAGATTCTTGTTTATCCAGAAGCATGATAATTCTCTTGATTGCAGAACATAAACAAGACTAAGCTTTAACTCCAATGAGGCAAAGGGTGAACTATGTGTAGGGTAAATGTATAGTCACAACAAGAAGTGCTGCATCCCATTCTAAGGTCTGCTTGCAAACTATATTCCAACAGAATTACGGTTTTTGGACATCCGCATAAGGGGTAATAATTTTTTTAAAATACCAGATACAGACAATGTATCTTCTTTGCTGGAGTTTTTTCACTTTTCTCAATATTTTCCTGTAGGAAAGAAATTACAGGTCCAATGTGTACATTACAGAAGACAATAAGGTATTTAGGAATCATTGATTTCCTTACCAACTGAGCCACTGCCTCAAATGTTGGCTCATTTGCTCTGATGTTGCAGTTGGGCTTTTGGCTCTGGGTGGCAGCCTCTTTTGCATCCTCCTCCTCCTGAGGATTACACAGAAGCTTTTTTCATACCCGTCATTTGAAGGAACCAGACTTAGCTTCTTCAGTTCTTCGCTATTTTGTTCTCTTCTGCTCAGGTTTCCATAAAAAGATCATATTGTAGCTGACTAAGATTAGTATTCCATAGGTAATTGGCACGATACCATCTCTATAAGAAACATTAACTAGTGACACTATTTACTGTGTTTATTGTTGACTGTTTATGCTATAACTCAGTCGTCATAATTTACATGAGCTTGACTTGACTGTGGGATCTCAGCTTAGGATGGGGATATATTTTCGATTTCCCAAACAAAAAGCAGCTCCATTCTTGCAGACTTACATGTGTGTAACTTTCAGCACATGAGTATGCATGCTGACTTCCACAGGATTCCTCACATGCTTTAAATTAAGCATGTGTGTAAGTCTTTATAGGGTCAGTGCCACGGTGGGACTATTATCACAAGAGTGCCCACAAAGCCTTTTTATAAATCCAGCCTGTAATTGGTGTGTGGTCAGAAACCCTGTGCCCAGGTGGACCCCACTGGTGTGGCTCCATAGGGCCCAGAGGTCTGTTCATGTGCAATGAATTGCAGGACTGAGGCCTTAGCTTGCTGTTTGCTGTTCTATGAAAGTTGTGTCCTTTGCTGTTTCCTGAGAGCAAAACAACAGAGTCCTGTAACTTTTTGAAAAAATCACATAAGGGTTTTTGTGTATTTATTCTTGTGTTGCTCAGATACTTTCAGGTACCTGCATCCATGCATTAAATGTTGGTGTTAGAAGTAATTTTTTAAAAATAGGAAATGCAGTGGTATTTATTCTCATGACAGGTTTTAAAATATATATATGACTGCTGTTTAGTATTTGAAAAATCTGCTGTTGAACTTGATCAGTATAGTTTATGCACAAATGAAAAATCTAACTTCATAATGGCCAACTTCATGGGCTAACAGAAAGCTAAATATGTATTTGTGATTGGTCATAACAGCTGATGGCTCATTGGAAAATGTTATTAACTTTGGAAATCTTACTGCACTAAGAGTATTCCTATGGGGAACAATCCCTTGACATAACATATTTAAAGTTCTGCATCTCTATCATTGTCATTAGATGTTTTTGTTAATCATAACTTTGACAGGTAGTGTTGATTCTAGCTATTAAAATCAAATTTAGCTTCCAGTGCTCATGCCCCCTTTTCTCCAAGCAGTTTCTTGAGGATTTACATTTCTCTTGCTTGGCTTATAAACAGATTAAGCACTAGTTCAACCAGAGCAGTGGATTTATGATGCAGACTGGTGTCTCATAGGGACAAAGATGAGGTCACCAAATGTATATTATTTTGTGACCTAAAACAGGAACTGACACTAGACCTCAAGAATGGAAAGGTAAGTGCATTAACCCACTGCTGTTGCAAACCCCTGGCTAGTGAGCTGCATTGAATGAGGTCACTGTTCCTTAATGAATGCACAAAGACTTGTCTTCTAGTCACCATCTGTCTGCTAAGCTCTCTGTATTATACTTCCTCAGCAGGAAAAAAATGTTGGAAATTCCAAAGGATTGTCCTAAGTAACCAAAAATAAAATTAAGATAAACGTTATTTAAGGTCAAAATGGGTAAATTTCACACTAAAATGGGTTATCATGAGGTGCTTGTTGGATAGTGTGTTAATGGCTGTATCTTTATAAAGCAACAGTGTGTGTTTATATGGGGATGAAGAGCCCCAAAGACAAGACAGGTTGAAATTTGGGGAGGAGATTTAGAGTTCCAATCCCTGTGCCGATAGAGGCTGAAGATCTTGTAAATGCAAGTCTGGGTGGGCTGAAGGAGAGAGAGGAGGAGACGGGGGTTCATGCTGACTGATCCAGTGGATTTGACTTTTTAACACTTACTGCATCCATAGAAGATGAAGATAACTGGGCATACAAATTTACCTTAATTGTGAGCTCAACTGTAAAAAGTGAGTGAAGGTTCATAAAGTGTCGCAATAACCTACAACCAAAAATGTTGAAAGAAAAGGAGGAAAATTGAGACAGACTAAATTAGTCCAAACAAAAAGGCCTACTGATAGAACTTAGACTGTGTTAAGATCATGCCTGGTAAACAAGAAGTAGAGGACTAGAAATCAATGGACCAAATCTGATGCTTTGAAAAATAGGCCTAATTGCTGGACAAAATAATGAAGGGATGAGCTGTTCCACATATCACTCCCCTTTGGGGTTCTTAAAGAGATTGTAGAGAGAAAAAATTACTACTGAAGTGAGCTTCACCATCATGGCTGCCACCCTCACCATCTCCTGGGCCTCTGACATCCTGATCTTGAGAGGCCTGGTCTGGTCAGGACATCTAAGAGAGGGACCCAAGTGACACTGCTACCTTCCACTGGCTTTATCTCAACCCCACTGGAGATGTATCCCACTTGGGATGTAAGACTTCATCCCCCCAGCTCCTCATGTCTTTTTCCTTCCCTACCTTATTTCTTCTCTTTCCTATCTCTCTCCTTTTTCCTTCTAATTAGTCTGTCTTAGCTGACCAAGACTGTATATTTTGCAACACGGCTGTAAACCTGTGACCAGAAAGAGGCAGATAAAAGCAATCCCCTAAACAGCCCAATCTGGTATAAGTTTGATAGTTTTCAAAGTGGCTGATTAGACCATGGGCTAAGCCTGGTTTTTTTTCCAGCAATGAGGTTGCGAATGAAAATCAACAGCAGAGCAAGAAGCTGCAGTTTCTATTTTTTGCTATTCTATTCTTTTCTCTCCCCTTAAATGTTCTTAAACCTGAAGAAATTTTATACAGACAGATCATGTGTTGGAGACCCTCAAAAGCCAGCTGAAAAGGATCACTAAGAGCATTTAGTTTAAATCTTATTTCCTTTATGTCCTGCAATACTGCCAATATACACTCTAACATGACAACCAACTCCCTCCTGGAATATGCTGCTGGTGGGAGGGATAATCAGATGCATTTATGACTGTTGGGCAAAGGTTTTAATATTACCCTATTCAATTTGGAATGAAAAATAGTATTTAAACCCAACAGAACTTTTCAACACCCTGTACCTCTGCTCCTGTTTACAGGAGTGCAGGAAAAATTATTTAATAAATTCCAACATTTTTTCTGTCCATGACATGCTGTGCTGCAAAGCAGTACTCTGGCACACCCAGATTTACCATGGTGATATGATTGATAGGTTTTGTACAAAGTGTGCCTTGTGAGGTATCCCTTTAAAAATCTTGATCTGTTGAACATCAATATCCTGTTGGATTGTATGTGCTGTCATTGTATGTGAAGTTATGAAGTTTTGCTATGTGTGTTACTGAAATATGTTGTGCGGTTGGGAACACCCAGAACCTGAAAACTTTCAGGTGCAACAGTGGAGCAGCCAGATGCTGCTGATGGCCCACTAAAGGAATCCACACTCACAACAACTGTCCTAGGGACTGTATACAATGGAGACTGCTTGACTCATAGCAAACTATAAAAGAGAGTAAGTGACATCACTTTGTCTCTCTCCCCCCACAACTTGACACCTGGAAACACATCTGGAGAACAAAGATTGAACTGGAGAGATGGTCCCAGACTGGAAAGGAGAATCCCAGCTTGTGTTTGAAGGAACTATACTATCAGGGTGAGACACTGCTTGATTCAAATCCTGCCCTAGTTTATAAAACACAGATTGCAGTTTTACTTTTATTTTGTAGGTAACCAACTTTGAGCTGACGAAATGGATATTCATGCACGAAAGCTCATGCTCCAATACACTTACTACTTATAATCACTTAAAATCTTTCTATAGTTAATAAATCTGTTTTATATTGTACCTTAAACAGTGTGTTGACGTGTCTGGGAAATCTGTTCAGTGTACAAAAGCTGGTGCATGCCCTCTCCACATTGAAGGAAAGGTAGGCTGGGTAATAAACTTACACTGGTCAGGCTTCTGACCAGGACAGGATGGTACATCCCGGGGTCCTTGGCTAGGGAGCTGGGGGAATTAGCTGTAACTCAGCTGGGTGCATCCCTGCCTGTGGATGACTGTGTAAGTGCAGGACCTGGAGAGGTTTGCAGTTTGTGCAAGGGATCCCGAGTTGGTAAGCCAAAGAGCTAATTTGTACCCCAGTTCCAGGTTGCACTCCGGGGAATCCATCACACCATCATGATCTCTATTAACCCAGAACAATGCTCAGAATTGTCCTCAATAGGAATCCCTCTCCTCTTGTTCATGCTGTGTTCTCTCTCCAGTGCAGGATGGCTTCTTTTAGTATTGGAAGGTATGGGCTCCAGTGTCACTCTCCTTCCAGTATTTTGATCCTCATACTTAATTGGAGTGGCTGATTGACCAGGAAAGTCTGAAGCACTGTGCAATCTGTGCCAGTAGTTTTCCCATTCAGCATCCACTCTTAAAGGACCCGTTGCTAATTTGGACCCCAAACCAGGAAAAAGCATGCAGTGTCCATGCAACTACCCTGTTCAGAGCTATGGATTGTCACCTACCTATGTATTTGTGGGCTGATCCAGCATGTCAACAGGTATCTGAACTAAAAAAAGCCTCAAATATTCATCAAGCCTAGTATAACAGTCATTGAAATGGGAAGAGATCGACAAATAACCTTAAATACCACTTCATTTGACTATTAAAACTTATTAATTTTACTTACATAGCTTCTTTTTGACAGTTCAGCTAATCCGTCAGTGAAAGTCTGGGCTGTTTCCTGATTAGTATGTACTTTAGCTCTGCTCGTAGCATCAAACATAAACTGACCTGAAAATACAAGATTATTAATTGTAAGTTAGTCCTTCAAACAGATGCTGTAAGCTTGCCTGATAACCGTTACAATAGTCACTATATTCTAGTCAGGGAAATAGGCAAACGCACATGCAGGCTGACATTTTATTGGGCATTCAAACAAAAGGGAACTTGTCTACGCTGGGGTTTTTAGCCACCAGTCTACCTACAATGATGTAGTTGCACCAATGCCTTAAACACTGCAAAGACAAATCCGGTGTAGGCAAGGTCAAAGTGTGTGTCTGCTCTGAAAAAGCACTCTAGACATGGCATTGCCAGGTCCCACAATTTTGTCTGTCGCATGATAGCAAATGTGCTCACTTTCTGGATTTAAAAATATATTTTTTACTGCTAGCCCTGCAAACTCAGCCTGAGATCAGTCATTTCCTTGGCATTATGCCAGTATAGGGAAATTTCAGACTTATGGCAGCAGGCCTGCTGACAGCAATTAGGGGCCCCAGGGCAGAACAGTCAGTGGGTGCTGCGGCATGTCGTGCAGGGCAGGCTGGAGCTGAGCCCTACGCTGGACTGTGTGCAGTGGCAGGTGCATACATGCACAAGCTGGGCCCACGGTCCGCCTGACATTTAGGCAGCGCTTCACCTGCGCTGCTGGTGCCCAACAAGCTGCTGGGCACATTCTTCCGGCACAGCCAGGGCTTCCACATGCCCGCCCAGCTGCCTTTGCCACCTGGCCAATTTAAAAGGGCCTGGGGCTCCTGGCCGCCACTGCTACTGAGAGCAGCAATTGCCCCTTTTTCCCCTTCCCACCCTCCCCCCACTGCGAGCCTGTATGAAAGCTTTAAAGGATATTGTCTAAACACAGAGTGGGGTCAGAAAACAACGTTGAGAGAGGTTTTCTAGACCCATTTAACGTAACCTTACCCTCTTCATGGAGACAGTTTACTGCTTGATAGTTTCTGAAAGTACTGTGTGCTGAAAGATGTATCTTTAGGAAAAAACTAGGTTGCCCTATCAGTAACTGGAGTTCTTCCAATATAACATCTACAGATCCCCACAATGCTCTCGTTTTTGAGCATTCATTCTGACAAGACTTTTCTTGGGCATAGTCTTGGTTCATAGTACACATGCATTGATACAGAAGGGGCCTAAGCTAAGCAAACTGCATGCAATGGTTCCTGGTCTGAGTATCTTAATGCAAGTGCAGAAGCCAGGGTTGCAAGTTGAGGAGGCCATTTAGGGATCTGGGGCAAAAATCTGTCTGGGGATTGGTCTTGTTTTGAGCAGGGGGTTAGACTAGATGACCACCTGAGGTCCCTTCCAATCTTGATATTCTATGACCTAGTTTGCTGAGGGATATAATACTTTATTAAAGAACAACTGAATAACTTTTTAGCATTCTTTGTTTTGATCATGCGGATTACTCTCCCATTTATTTTCACTTTTGTGTTAGCTGACACATGCATTGGAAGTATTCATTCTGCAGTAAGTTATTTTTAATACTTGTCATGTACAATGTTCATACAGACACAAAACAATGTTTGCCCTTCAAAATAGATACAGGAGAAATGGGGAAAGGAAGAGACAAGTTCTAAAGTTGTGATGTTTCCATGAAAGTTGCAGGGGGGGGGCAGATTTCAAGTCTTTCTTGCCCTTTTATAAGTGTTTAGAAAAGGAAAAATGACAAATCTTACCAATAATCCTGTCACTAATTTTCTTCTGCAGTTCACTTAAATATGGTCGCAAATGCTTCCGGACAGATTTCAGTGCGTCCTCCAGGAGCTCTGTCGTTCTGAGCCAGGTCTGTAGTTTTACTTCAGTGAAGTAGGTGGAGATGGGAGGTCCATCCTTCTGTTTTCCCAGCCATTCACTAAGGACTGATATTTTTATGCTAGGTGTTAGGCAAAACCTCACTGAAACTGGTAGATGTAACCATTGCCCTTCATTCAGTATAAGTGTAAGAATAATCAAGCTCCTTTACGGCAATTTAGCTGAAACAATAGAACCCACAACCCAAAATGCGGGTACCCAGCAAGGTTTGAGTAGAAGTTGAACCATCTAGCCTCAGGTGTTTCCCTGAAGACTGATATAGCAATGCAGGAGCTGGAGTATTGATTTGGCAGAGCTGTGTGTCTGCAGCAGAAACACACAGAGGGAGTTAAGAAGACTGGATAGCAATAGACTGAGAAAAAAGTCTGGAAGTGTGAGCTTTTGAGCAGAGAACTACCTGAAAGAGAGTTGGAACCGTGACCAAAGAAACTATCTCCTGTTTGATTCCTACTATGTTCAGGGAAACAGGACTTCGTGCATTCTTAGTAAACAAACAGGACTGGATCAAAGAAATACCTGACTCCATCAACAATTTCTCCTTCTAGCAGAAACAATATGCAAGTTCCCAAATGTTGGCTAACCACTCTGGTCAAAAGTGGTCACAGTATCATGACAAATTAATTTTGTTTCCTGGTTTACTCTGCTGTACATTTCAGATAGTTCTGGAGAATTCTGATTTTTATTAGTATGGCAATAAAATGTAATTGACACTAAAGTAGAGTTGGATGCCCTTTCAACAGGAGACTGAACAAGTTTCTGGTGGTATGATTTCCGCAACTACCCGATGTTGGTGGTGGAGTTTCTGATGCTGAATCAGAAGATCACACCAAGCATAGATTTTTATTGATCTGTGACAGAATGTCAAACACCCCCCTTTAAAAGCATAATGGATTTAGCAAATTCAGGTTTATTCAGGACCTGAAACCTCTGCTAATTACACTTTTACATGCATTACATGGTCCACACAAAACAGGGACCTTGAAGCATCTGAATATAGATGTGGCTGCACCAGACTATCCTCTCTCTCCATCCATTCTCTCTGCACAATGTATACTTTGAGACACCTACCCTTTGACATAGTGCTTTCATTGTGGCCTTCATTGTTCTAACCTGACCAGCAAATAGTATTACATCAAACAATAGTTAGCTGTTCCTGAAATGGAATTTTTAAAATATGGCAGAATAATGTAGCCAAAGTTATAAACCTATAGAATTATAGGGTTAGAAGGGACCAAAAAGGTCATCTAACCCCCTGCCAAGATCCAGGATTTGTTGCGTCTAAACCATCCAATACAGATGGCTGTCCACTGGAGGTTTTCAAAGGGAGGCTGAAGGAGGTTCCACAACTTTTCTAGGCAGTCTGTTCCATTATCCTATTGGTCTTACAGTTAGGAAGTTTTTCCTGAGATTTTAATTTAAATCCTCTATTCTGTAGTTTGAACCCATTGCATCTTGAACCTCAGTGGCATGAGAACACCTTTTCTCCATCTTTTTTATGGCAGCCTTTCAAGTATTTGAAGACCACTATAATGTATATCTGTGATTTGATTTTAGAGTATCACACTGGGTCTTTAGTAAACCATGCTAGCCTTCTAAAACTGGTCAAATACCAACATTCTTCCTTTATACACCTACTTCTACCCATCATTTTCCAAAAGCAGGTTTGCTTTTATCAAATAATTCTTACATTGCTTATGGGCAAAATAAGTCTCTATATTTTTAAGTTGTAAATAAGTTGTAAATAAACCATTTTTCTCTTACTTGGGAAATGCTGACTCAGTTTATCCAAGCCACGTAAAATGTGGCCAAACGTGCCGCATAGCTCCCTTTATAAATGTGTGTAATAACTTTTTGTACTTACTGTGCTGATAAGATCCAGTTGCAATTCCTGTGGGGGTTCTGAAGAGCATACCAGTTAGCTGAGTCAGCTGGGAAAGGACTTCCATCCCTGCCTCTGAAAAGATGCATTCTTTTTTCTAGTTCAGAACATTCTGTATTATTTACATCACTAAAATATCACAGCCACTACAGTCCACTAACCAATTCTTTTTCTCCATACTACTATCATTCATTGGAAACCAAAAGGAATCTAAACTTTTTTTCAAGGCTAGATGAAAATGTCATGTCTTTGTGACTCAACAGTATTTTTATGGTTTTTATCATATTCTGAAAACTCTGCTATATTTACCAACAGCATGAAAGATGTCCTGTGTATCTTAACAAAATGACCCTGTGAAGGAACAATCACATCCACTGACATGGACAAAAAACTAAAGTTGTTGGTTTTGACGTGAGATCCCTATTGAAGAAAATAACTCAAGTTTCATTCTAATGTCAATGAAGAGACGCATATTGTGAGTTTGTGGGGTCCCTAAGAAGAATAGAATGAATTAAAGATGCCAGTTTTGAAGTGCATCTTATTCCTTCCAAGACAAGAAAAATAGCAAAATAGGAGTGGATACTATTCTTTAGTTCTTGTAATGACCTACTCGATGCCAGCTAAGGAGGTGACCCTGCAAAGCTGAGCAAATGGCAGATGTGGGTGCTCAGAAGTCTTTGGACTTGCTCAGCACTTTGCAAGATCAACCTTTAATATCTCCCAAACAGACTGAGGTAACTGAAGAGAATGATATAAATAGAATATATCTGCCTCTTTGATATAAATAGAATATATCAGCGCAGCAGCTGTGTGAAACTATTCTGCTTTCTAATGGACTCTGTATACTCATCATTTGTATTATCATTGCACCTATGAGTTCTAGTCATGGAGCAGGACCTCATTGTGCTAGGTACTGTACAAACACAGAACAAAAAGACTCTTCCTGTCCCTGCTCCAAATAGAGCTGGTTGAAAGTGTTTCTTCTCTGCCCACTCCCCATGGAAAATTTTGACTTTTCTGCAAAGAGCAAAAACTTTCAAAGTCAAAAATTTCTATTCTGAACAATGTGATTTGTGGAACCACATTGAAAAGTAATGTTTTAGCTTGGTTTGATGTTAAACTGTGTCTCCTCAGCCACCACTATGTCTAATGCAAGCTTTGGATGCCCTATATCCCCCCTTCTCCTCTGTAAGCCAGGCTTCTTGGTTGGACTATATGTCTCGTGATGCATCACAGACTTCCCTCTGTGCATAATAGAAGCCCCATACCTGTGGTGGCTCATGAGAGGTGTTGTCTAGCTGGGGCTTGGCCCACAGAGGAGAATGGGGACAAGAGGCACCCAAACTACAACTCCCACAAAACTATTCCCACATTCAGATTTTTTCAACAAAAAGTCAAAATTCTCCACAGAAAGAATCCACTTTTCTGCCAACCTCAATTTCAACAAGCCCTACTCAGTAGTGAACAGGGACGCAATGGACTGGGAGATTCTCCATCATGACAGAAGTTCAAACAAAACTGACCTGATGCTGCCAGAGGAACAAAGATGTCCACATAACCACCTTCCTCTGGAGACATTACACAACCTAGCTTCTCCCAAAATTCTCTCACTTCAGGACTTAGAATGTTCTCAATACTGATTGTGCAGCCTGAAAAACATTTAAATAAAAGTCAATGGAAGAAATAAAATTTCCATGAGGGTTTTCATTCTGCTCAAAATTCTTCCCTCCTGTACTGATACCATTACTTCCCTTCTCAGGACTTAACACAGTCTTTCCTCAAATCTCTTTTTTAAGGGCAATGTGCTAACTTTCAAGCCTGAGTGATTTCTTGTCCTCCATTTCTTTAGTAACTTCTCTCTCTCTCTCTGTTCCCCCTTCTCTACATTTATTTTCTCTGTACCATGTATTCTCCCTCTTCTGGCTATTACTTTTTTCTTTGCACCTTTGTTGACTTGTTTCTCTCTCTCATCTTCCTTTTATCCCTTATTTAATCTCATAGTCAGACCTTTTGTCATAAACAGATAGCTAACTGTTAATGTCTCTTTCACCTATAAAGGGTTAACAAACGGTGACCTGCAAACACCTGACCAGAGGACCAATCAGGAGACAAGATACTTTCAAATCTCGTGGAGGGAAGCCTTTGTGGGTTTTGGGTTTGGCTTTGTTCTCTCTGGGTCCTGGACGGGACTAGAGGTGCAACCAGGTTTCTGCCAATCTCCCTGCTACAGTCTCATCTATTCAGAATTGTGAGTAAGAAAAAAGGCAGTTATAGTCTTTTAATTTTTCTTATTTGCATATGTGTACTTGCTGGAAATAGCTTAAATTGTGTTTCTGCTGGAGAAAGTTTCTTTCTATTGTTTATAAGCTGAAAGACCCTGTAACTTTTACCATCTAAACTGCAGAGATAAACCTTTTACTTTTTTTCTTTCTTTTTTATTAAAAGTTTTGTTTTTAAGACCTGTTGATTTTTCTCCCCTAATTAAGGCTCAGAGAAATTGAGTCTGTATATACCAGGGAATTGGTGGGAAGCAAGGAGGGAAAGGTAAATTTGTATTGCCTCTAGATCGGGGGGAGAGAGAAACTTGATCTCTCTTTGTTGTGTTTCAAGGAATTGAATCATGGTATCTCCTAGTGTACTCAGGCAGGAAAAATCTGGGAGGAGGTAAAGAGGTGGGAGGGAATGGTTTATTTCCCTTTGTTGTGAGACTCAAGGAATCTGGGTCTTGGGGTCCCCTGGGAAGGTTTTGGGGGGACCAGAGGGTATCAGGCCCTAAAAATTCCTGATTGGTGGCAGCGCTACAGAATCTAAGCTGGTAATTAAGCTTAGAGGACTTTATGCTAGTACCCATATCCTGGACGCTAAGGTCCAGATTTGGGAATTATACTTGACACCTTTAGCTACTTTGGATTAGCATCACGTGTCCAATCTCCTTTTTTATGACATCAGAGATGGTTGTATCATCTCTTTTTGTCATATTTTCTCTGGCTTTTAACTAATTATCAAGCCCTTGATCCTACAAGCTTTTACACCCAGGCAGCCCCTACTCCTGTGGTGAGTCCTAGTGATTACAATGGAAGGTACAGAGGTCTACTTGTCAGAAACAAATTACAGTTACATCAGTGACCAATTTGCTAGCTTGATTAACTTTGTATTTTCATGCTGTTTCCCCTTTTGGAATATCTAAACATGATATGGCATTGACATGTTCCCCAGTTAGTTTCTCTGCTTTTCTCTGCCCCTACCTTGAAGTAAATTGATCTCTCTGGAGTTTCCATCGCTAAAAATCCCTATACTCTTTGCTTTTCGGCCATCCAGAGCCTTTTCTATGTAAAAAAGGAGGCTTTCCAATGTCATTCCGCAATGTTCATACAACACAGAAATCACCCCAGGTTTGATGCTGTCCAGCACCATCTACAGAAATAAATCAGTTAATATCTTCAATAAATAAATCCTGCTTTTCTCAAAATATAATTCCATTAAAAATATATAATTCTTAATTCAATATTCATTTGTAGAATGCATCACATATTATTATTTTACACATTAGTAATTAATTACACATAGAAATTCTTTATTCAGTTTTGTCCTATGGCCCCACAATGCCACTGGATATGAGATGATCTCTCCAACAACCTTTATAAAAGGAAAATATCAGCTAGGCCACTCCTGTATTCGTTGTGCGTGAGCAGCCTGGCACTCCTCGTGAACCCCAGTGAAGTTAATTGTGTTCTGTACAGATGCAGCTGTGCATCCACAACAGATTTTTAGGATCAGGGCCATAACCTTTATCATGAAACAAAAAAACGCTGCTTGGGTGGTCCGCTTAGCTTCCTACTTATTATTTCCCACTGATGCTTTGCTGAAACTCAGATTGTATTCAACTTTTTAAATAAATATACAGGATGGGCTGTTTTTGAAGTGAACATCCTGGACTTTTCTTTGATTAGCTATAACACTGAATGTCTTACACAAACTAGCACTTCAACCATATGATTTGAGATTTTTTACTTCAAATCACATAGTGTCAGCGTATTAGAAAATGTGCAGTTCCCCCCACACGCGCAGAGACAGCATTTTTTTTTACAGTTTCATATTAAACTCCAAATTTCTGCATTAGAGATTCATCTAGGTCCATGATGCTCAAAATTTTCCAGTGACCCCGCCCCTGTCCCGCCCCTTACTAGTAATGGAATCTGTCCATGCCCCTCCCCCCATTACTGGACAGTCAAGGCTTCTTCTGCACAGAGCTTGGGCTGAAGGCAGAACTAGCGGCAGAATGGGGATGGATGAGGCGCTGAAGCTAGAGGGAGAGCTGGGCAGCAGAGCAGGACTGGGGGCTGAATGGGTCTGGGGGTGGAGTGGGGCTGGAAGTGTGGTGCTTTCTCCCCACCCCCTGTGGGGGTTAGATCCAGCCTCAGCTCTGCACACACCCTGAACATTCCTCCATGTCCCCCCTATTGAGAACCACTGAGTTAGGCCCATAATATTACTTTACCGACATTTTAATCTTATGCTTTCCTTTGTTTTTCTTCACTTTACAGTGCGCTTTTGCTGAGACCCTTATCCTGTAAACACTTAATGGGATGACTTGTGAGCAAAATTAAGCACATGTGTACGTATTTGCAGGACTGAGGCTATAGTAGACTCCAGGAAGGATGCTTTATTTGCAGGGGAAAGATGAACAGATTGCCGTCTCAGGTACATCCCAGGATGTAGTTTGGGTACACAGAACCCAAACTATTCAAAAAAGAGAGAACTTAGAAGACATTCCTACCTCATATGCAGGAATCCTGGATGATATCAAAACCAGGTATGGCTCAAGTGGATATGCAAAACTGCTGTGTTTTTGGTAGACACGCTGACAGTGTTTGTAAGGTAACACAGGGTCAGATCTGCTTCCAGTCACATTCTTTCTACAGAAGGAAAAGCAAAAACTCAAGCAGTATATCCTTTAACGATTATCTCTTTTTTACTTTAATGCAGAAATAAGACATTAGAGTATGAAAATACCTGTCTAAACCTCAGTTACACTGAATAGACATGCAGTATTGTGTTTTGTAAATACATTTACAGCATCTTGTATTATTCTATTCTGTGCCTCCTGAAGGCCACCACTTCTGTGAGAAAATGAACCTTAATCACCTACTGCCTACTGAGATCATGGAGTTCCAAATACTTACAAGTCAGCCATTTGCACTCTTTTTTTTGTGTTTATTTTTACGCTATGTCTTAGCAGTGCTGGTGATAGGAAAAATATTCCTCACTGCCCTTGTTTGCTCTGGAGTGAAAAGATTTTAAATTTACAATCTCAATACATGTAAAGAACAAATCAATTTGTTCTCTGTAAGCCCACAAAAAAAAACAACAAATTTTCAGGATCTTCTCCCTAAGTAGGTTTAGCCAATGAAAAGTACAACTCTAGACTTAGTTTTGTCATTAGCCCCCTATCCAGGCTTAGCATGAAATGGCTGTACAAGGTTACCATTTTATGGCTGGACCAGCAACAAGTTGAGGGTGGTATGCTGCATTATGGGAGAGCCTCTCCAGTTTCTAGTTCTCCATATCTTTGAACTTCAGGGTGATGGTTTAAGACCAGATCAGCTGATCTGGGCCCCCAAATCTCCAAGAATGGTTGCTTCAGGCCAATGTGGGCCCAAGAATTTCGAATGGGAAACTAGTATTTCTGGCCACACCCTCATGCAGAACCCCAAGTTTCTACCCAATCTCAAGTTTCAGTTCCCTCCCCAGGATTACACCCAAGTGGTGTCAGTTAAATGGAGGACTTTGCATGGGCCAGACATATCATCTGCATGCCAGTTTGTGGACTTGCTCCTTCCAACACTGAGGAAGAGCAGCACAGCTTTAAGAGAGGGAACCTATGTGGTAATTATTTAGAACTAATTGACAAAGTTGAGCTCTATCAAGGTGTTAGCATGCTAAAAGCCACCTGACATGACTACAAAGATCTGCATTGTTTCCTACAATGTATTCTGTTACCTTTATTGATCACTATGTTTTGGGTACCATTTTCTGTGTAGTTTTGGAATTATCACCAGCATTCTGAAAATCTTGAGTCCTGCTTACCTTTTGGGCAAAGTTTTTAAGGAGGCCAAAACAAGCTGTTTTTCTGCTGCTAGATTAAAGTTTGATACAGGTTTCATTTCTTCAGAAAGCAGCACTGAAAGAGTATGATTCGAAAGAGCACTTTTTTCCTGAAAGCATTTAAACAAAAATGCTGAGAGAAATATGTATGATGCAGTGTAATAACATGGTTCAGTAATTACATAATGCAGCAGTTAAGAAATGCTGTCTTGCGTCTACCTGTAAAAAAAAACTTAAACTTACTTAAACTTAAACTTTATGTCTGTAATTGGTAAAATAAGATGTATTTAACTGAGTTTCTCAGAACAATACGTGAGAATACAACTCTAATAGTGGCTCAGACACAATCTTGTAAATTGTGTAATATGGATGCAAACTAAGGCATTGATCCTATACAGAGCTTCACAAGGATGCGGGGGTTCATCAGTATTTATAGTGGAGGGTGAAAGAAGATTGTCCAGTAGCTTGGGCTCCCATACCAGCTTCATCTAAACACTTTTACTTTCTGTGCTGCCAGTGCCTTGCTTTGAACCTCAGCATGTATATTTCAAGTCACAAAGCAATGTTAATTGTACTCAACTGCTTTACAAGTTAGGTTACAGAGTGAATCTAGCTGTAATCACAGAGTATAGTTTAGTCAAGTATGAAATTAACTGTATTAAGAATAAGTCTGTATGTTTGTCACTTCTGCTTTCCATGGCAAAGATCATGACTTTTAGGGGATTCTAATTTTTTTTAAATAGTTGTTTTACAAGTCTCTTCTTTCAATTTTAATAGCTCTTTTTTATGTTTTTTTGTGTGTTTTGAAATCTTAATGTATTTTAAAATGATAAGTGATGGCTATAAAAGCTTTTTCCAGTAGAAAATAAGCTAACGAGGAAGCAAAATATTCTGTGCCAGACTTTTCAGACTTTTTATTGATACCCAGTCAGTCTTATTTATGAGATAAAAGACACAAAGTAGACACAAAGACCAATCCTCCAAAGACATAAAGATATGAGTAACTTTACCTACCAGAGTAGTCAAACCTCTACATTGCCAAAAAAAAAAAAAAAAAACCCACAGTAGCTAGTCTTGGAGCCTGGGTCAACTGACTTGGGCTCACAGGGCTTACACTACAGGGCTTAAAATAACAGTGTAGAAGTTCCTGCTAAGGCTGGAGCCTAGGCTTTGAGTCCCAGGGAGGAGGAGGGTCTCACAGGCTGGGATCCAGCCTTAGAAAGAACTTCTACACTGCTATTTTTAGCCTCGCAGCATGAGTCCTGTGAGCCCAAGTCAGGTGACTCATGCGCTAAGACTTGTACCATGGGTTTGGGGGGTTAGTTTTTTTTTCTAGTGTAGTCATACCCTCAGTTGCTCATGAGCCTAAGTCTTTGCAGGAGTGGCTCCCTCACATCAGCCTACTAGCTGATCAGCCACTTACACTTGCCAGTATTTACTATAACAAAGCCTGCCATGTAGTGGCACTGTGCACCATTCTGAACTAACAATTACACAAGTAGAACAGGATCTCTATGCTTTATCATATATATATTTCTGACAACATTGTCCACATATTACTTAGGATCTTGGTGTCCCAGTCTTACTCATGGTACATAGTATCTTACGCCACAAAGTTCTCGTTGGAGGTCAAAAGGGAGTACGCAGTGAGTAGGGCACTTCTCAGCATGACTAAGGGTGGCAGAATCAGTTCCACAATAAATCATGAACCATACTCTGTGCTGACTTCAGTGGGATTACATGAAGCACAAATCAATTAAGAGTTTTAATTGCTTTTAATTAAGTGGAATGTATTTCAAGTAGTTCTGATTTAAACAGGATCTGTTAGCACTGCCAACCAATCTCAGGATTCAGCACTTAATGCTTGCACAAAAAAAGAGCAATTTTCAAAGGACAAAAAGCAAGTACATTTGGGGGGAAATTACCTTAATTAGTTGCAAAATTGCCTGTAGTCTAGCCCTATCCTGGATTGCCTGCGCCTGACTTGGCTGTAATCGTGATTTTAAGAATCTCAAGCTCCAAGTCCCACTCATCCAAGGCAGTCGAGCTTTGAATAACTCCTCTGAAAAACAAGCAACACCAGACCCTGCTGTTTAACCCCATGTGTTTCCACTGATGGGGAAGTACATACTAACAGGAGTAACAATGCCGTGACTAGGGAAATAATCCATATGAAAATTAGCACGTTAGTTTTACATGATGGTCTTTAGATTTTATCTAAACTGAGGACCCTGCCTGAAAAGTCCTCCTCATTGTTGGCTAGGAATTGGTCATTCTACTAAAATGAAGTTGTCTTGTAGTAATACCTGAAATGAAAGTAGTGTTGACAACCTGACTAGTTCAAAAAATAATTAGTTCAGTTTAAAAAAATCAGATGAATGTCTTAACAGTCATGAGATTAAAAAAAATGGGGACTATTTTCATTTGTCTTCTGATTTCGGAGGACTTGGGATTCATATTTTCAAGTTTTTTCTCTCATCAGAAAGAGTAGAAGCCTACTGTTTTAAAAAAGGAAAACTGAGATTCTCACTTAATCACATGACTCTGGGTGCTGCTGTTTAGAAAAAATGTCAAATATGAAACTTGAAAGAAAACTTGGGGACTTGGCAGCACTGAAGGTGTGGTCTCCATGAAAACTATATGAGTAGTGACAGCCTTTCAAACAAATATTAATGAAGAGGGGAGAACCATATTGGCTGAATGAAAATTCACAATCTATATCTAATATCCATTTTGAAGCACTTGAAGGAGAAGGTGGTGATCCCAAACAGTCAACATGGATTCACCAAGGACAAGTCATGCCTGACCAACCTGATTGCCTTCTATGATGAGCTAACTGGCTCTGCAGATATGGGAAAAGCGGCAGATATGATATATCTTGACTTTAGCAAAGTTTTTGATACGGTCTCCCACAGTATTCTTGCCAGCAAGTTAAAGAAGTGTGGTTTGGATGAATGGATTATTAGGTAGATAGAAAGCTGGCTAGATTGTCAGGCTCAGTGGGTAGTGAGACTAGACTAGACTGCTTGATGTCTAGTTGGCAAGCAGTATCAAGTGGAGTGCCCCAGGGGTCAGTCCTGCGGCCAGTTTTGTTCAACATCTTTATTAATGATCTGGATGATCGGATGAATTGCACCCTCAGCAAGTTTGCAGATGACGCTAAGCTGGGGGGAGAGGTAGATACACTGGAGGGGAGGAATAGGTTCTAAAGTGATCTAGAAAAACTGGAGGATTGGGCCAAAAGAAATCTGGTGAAGTTCAACAAGGACAAGTGCAGCATCCTGCACTTAGGAAGGAAGAATCCCATGCACCGCTACAGGCTCTGGACCAACTGGCTAAGAAGCACTACTGCAGAAAAGGACCTGGGGATTACAGTGGATGAGAAGTTGGATATGAGTCAACAGTCTGCCCTTGTTAGCCCAGAAGGCCAACGGCATACTGGGCTGTATTAGTAGGAGCATTGCCAGCAGATCAAGGGAAGTGATTATTCCCCTCTATTAGGCACTGGTGAGGCCACAACTGGAGTATTGAGTACAGTTTTGGTCCCCCCACTACAGAAGGGATGTGGACAAATTGGAGAAAGTCCAGCGGAGGGCAATGAAAATGATTAGGGGGCTGGGGCTCATGACTTATGAGGAGAGGCTGAGGGAACTGGGATTATTTAGTCTGCAGAAGAGCAGAGAGAGGGGAGATTTGATAGCAGCCTTCAACTACCTGAAGGGGGGTTCCAAAGAGGATGGAGCTAGGCTGGTCTCAGTGGTGGCAGATGAGAGAACAAGGAGTAATGGTCTCAAGTTGCAGTGGGGGAGATTTAGGTTGGATATTAAGAAAAACTTTTTCACTAGGAGCGTGGTGAAGCACTGGAATGGGTTACCTAGGGAGATGATGGAATCTCCATCCTTAGAGCTTTTTTAAGGCTTGGCTTGACAAAGCCCTGGCTGGGATGATTTAGTTGGTGTTGATCCTGCTTTGAGCAGGGGATTGGACTAGATGATCTCCTGAGGTCTCTTCCAACCCAAATATTCTATGATTACTATAAAATACACTGATTATTATACTTGTAGACAAAAATCTCAATATGCTGAGCACTGCTTAATAAAAGTCTTTATATCATAGAATTCCATGGAAATATTTCTGTTAGTCTTAAGTTTTGTTTAAATAATTTTATACAAAACCTACATTTTGACCTAAACTTGACTAAGGATTCCTTTAATGCATTGACTATATTTGTTGCTATACATAAAATTTCTACAGGACACCTTGGTGCTGGGTCTTTTCCTTTCAAACCTTCATTTTCCTAAATTGGAAAGCAATATGTGCCAGATTGGAAAGAAATTAAGTCCTCAACCACACACTGACAGTTTGAGGTTTCTATTATTTCCACAGCTGAGATGTACTGGAAACCCCACTGGACACTATTAAGCCTGAACATTTTTATCCCTTTCCTACCGGCATATCAAATATGACTAAACAACCATTTAGAAGAAACAAAATCTATTGCTATATTTACCATTTTCAGCCCTTACCCTTTTGATATTAAAAATTAATTTAAAAAATATCTGCAAAGATGTTTTCCTAAAGAAAAGGTCTTTGACTACTTGAATACTTTAGGTGCTTTATCACTTTCAGAAGACAGTGTTTGTTATTTTAACATTAATCTCAGAAGAAAGAGGTCTTTATTTTAATACCACTGACTCTTGCGTAATGCTAATCTCTCCCGAATAATTTTTCGTAGCCATTTTTCTCTTAGCCTCTCTTCCTGCTCCTCATTTTCAGGTTTTGGTTCATTGAGGGTCCCATAGATTTCAGTGGCTTCTCTTGGGGTGAAGTAATCTAAGCTGGATGCACAAGCAATATAATGTCGCTTCCAAGCACTGTATTCATTGTCTGCTGGAGTGTAGGGCAGGAACCATCCAAACTTAACACATTTTGGCACCCACAAACAGTCCTTAAAACAAGAAAGAGGTAAAAGAGAGACAAAGTGAGAACAAAAAGCTTTCTATTTTAATCTTAGGGCTTCATACTGCCATTGCTCACAGTAGTATATGAGTATAAATCAAACATAGGACCTCCATAAATACGTTACAGTGAGATTTCTTTTTTTATGAAGTGCCTAGTACTTTTACAGAACAAATAAAAATACATGATGCCTCTGTCTCAAAGAGCTTGCTGCAACATTTTCTTATATGCAGAGGCTGGCACTGTTCCTGAGGATGAATAATCAGATAATGTCAATGAATTCAAGTGAAAAAGGTGCATTAGTTTGTGTTCTATTTTAAAATTCTTCATTATCTGGAAATCTGCAAATAAAGGCATTATCTTGTCCCCTTGATTGTCATATTTGGCACAGAGGAACAGAAAGAGTAGGCTAATTGTTGTACCACTTTGAGCAGCTTCTGAAGATGAATATTTATTTTATTTTAATTTCAATAAATAGTATTGCACCTATGCTATACACTATCTATTTAGATAGATCATAACAAAGAGTAGTATTGTGAATATTCCAAAATGCTAAGCCCTGGCATTATCAGTATCCATATGGCCACAGCAATCTCTATAAATTACGGAGTTTAAGACATCCAGCTAACTACATAGCTCTAAATTACATATTGTGTTCTGCTGCTTGATGGGTGCATTTAAAGATCAAAGCCAAAACAGGGTTAAGTATAGAAGCAAAGCAGCAGAATGAAATGTAGAATGAGAATTAGTTTCTGACAAGAGAAAATATAAATGCCTTTATGTGTAATATGCTCTTAGTGATTGAGATGTTCTTGCTAGGGTTGGATGAAGCTGGTTCCAACAATTTATCTATTATAGTGAATTAAATAGAGCAAAGTTTTTAAAAGGTTATTTTGTCAAGTGTGTGGAAGTTGAAAATTCTGGTACAGAAGATCTTTCTAATTATTATTAGGTATGCTAGACAGATAAACGCTCAATCTTCTGAAGCATTTCATGTATCTGAGTGCTGTACAAGATACAAAATTGCTTTGGCAAATTATGCTATTTACAATATACTGTTGCAGATTTCCCATTTCATGTATGTGGTGCCCCTTAAAAGTGCTGCAAATGTCCAGTTACAGGTCCTATTCCTATCATTTCAATAAGAAAATTCTTTTTGATTGCCATGGGAGTGGGACCAGGCCTACAATGAACAAACCTGTTCGGTTATAAACTTCCAGTGCCAGCTGACTTGAGCAGCTGCACACAGCTCCCTGGGACTGAGAAAGGAGAAGATGTGCAGAGATATGAAATGTGGCAGCACTCTGGTGAAATCCACTTTGGACACTGGAATCCTCTCTGCAAACCAGTTTTGGGTAAATCTGTAAAGAGACAGATATTCACAGTAGTTTAAATCCTGTTGAGATTCTATTCTGTCACTCTATTGGTCTTCCCTTTCAGAAAACCTGAGATCTATTTGAAGAATATTATCAGGAGTGAAGTGATTCCTATGAGGGCATCATTTGCAAAGTGCTTTGGGACCCATTGGGAAGAGATTCAAGATGTGTTTAAGTCTAATTAGTTGGCCATTTCTCTATTGATAGCGTTGCATCTCAGTGACATAATACAACATTTTGAGAGCAAATCTAGACTTTTATGTAAATAGGAGCATTGCATTATTGCAACTAGTGAACTGTATGTCTTTCAAAACAAAACTATGCCAAGAGTGTGATCATTTCAACAGAACCAATTATGTTTATTCCAGGCCCTTATATCACTGAGGTTGGTTTTATTGCTTTGCAGAACACTGGAAGGGGTAGAACCTTTGTATTTTTAGTAGCCATTTTCTATTATTAGTAATCCAGTAGGCCAGGAGTTTGAGATGACTCTTGCCAGTAAAGAAACTATTAGATAATATGCCTGTTATCCTGGGCCTGTGTGAAGAACATATAAATCAATCCAGATATTTGGATGGGAAAGGATCAGGACATCCAGGGAAAGAGTTAAAGATCTCTCTCATTTTTAATAATCACAAGTGGCCAGGAAACAACTCAGCAAACCCTTACTCACACACAGCCCAATAGAAGTCAGTGTATATAAGGGATGTCATGATTAGGCCCTTATTTTATAAGAGCTGACTAAAACCTTGTCTTGTCCTGTGAGATACAGAGCTCCCTCTGCTCCCATTAGGAGCTAGTGGGAACTTTGTGTTCAGTACCTTGCAAAGATGACTCTTTGGGACCTGATTCTGCAATATATAACATGGAGCAGGTTGTTGTGCCTACATGGAACCACACTGATTCCAGTGAGTCTCTGCACAGGCAAAGCAGTCTGCCCACCCACATTATAAACTGCAACATCCAGGTCCTAGATTGTGAGATCTTTGGGCAAGGAACCTTGTTTGCTCCATGTTCTGCAGAGCACTGACCACGTGGACAGTGCTCAGCCAACAATATATAATACTAAATGGAAAAGCTATAGAGGTTGCTTTTTTTTCTTATTTCCCTACTGATGCAATGAAAAGAGGAAAAGATGGAGAATCTGGAGCCTCAAGCCTGCACTAGACACACATCTATACACTCTGTCACGTGATTTTGCTACAATCTTAATTTTTAGGTCTTATGAATCTGACAGTGTCCTTATTAAACCAAACTGACAGGACCCTCTTACAAAAGAAAGTTTACCATTTCAGGTCCCAGTTAGATCCGTCTAGGCAGACACTGGCACTAGTGTTAAATCCTCAAGGCCTTCACTGGGATTCCACAAGGGTACAGGGATCCCCTGGGCAAATCTCATTACAGAATTGGCTTGCTGTGTGTCTTATGTGACATCCATATTCATACATACCTGCTTGTTTGGAAAGACAACACTAAGCTAGTCCTTGTAACAAACTTACTTTAGTTGTGATTTACTGCATCTCACCAACATTGTGTGGAGGAATTGTTTGCGCTGCTTGTCTGTCCACAGATCAAACCAATGGCTTATGAGACTAACTCTTTCCTCAAAGAGCTGAAAGGAAACAGAGTATTTTCATATCTAGTTCAGTATGCTGTGCAGACCTCTACAAGTCTGATGCACATATAATGATGCTTAGGGAGGCAGTGTGACCCTAGTAGATAGAAATTAAACTGGGCAGAGGTGCTGGAACAATTTTTATAGTAAGGGTGCTGACAGCCATTGAACCAAACTGTAAACTCTGTATATGATGGAAAACCCTTAAAGCCGGGAGTGCTGCAGCACCCCTTCGAACCTGTAGTTCAATCACCTATGAATTGGAGGCTTTTCTATATGACAAGTCACTGCAAGGCATGCCACAGTGTGAATCTACAGCAGATGTCGGCAACCTTTCAGAAGCGGTGTGCAGAGTCTTCATTTATTCACTCTAATTCAAGGTTTCGCATGCCAGTAATACATTTTAACGTTTTTAGAAGGTCTCTTTCTATAAGTCTATACTATATAACTGAATTATTGTTTTATGTAAAGTAAATAAGGTTTTTAAAATGTTTAAGCTTAATTTAAAATTTAATTAAAATGCAGAGCCCCTCAGACCAGTGGCCAGGACCTGGGCAGTGTCCGTGCCACTGAAAATCAGCTCGTGTGCCACAAGTTGCCTACCCCTGATCAACAACATACCAGCTTGCACCACAGTCATATCCTGCACAGACACTGTAACAAGAGATTTTGCTTTTAGCTGTTTTGAAAAATTTTGCAGCACTTTCGTAGAGACTAGCAAAGAAAAAATGGAAAAAGGGGTTTAAAAATTGTAAAATTTCAACTCTTCCCTATTGATTTAATTAAGATGGTGATAGTATCAGGACATTTTGACTGGCATAAAACACCAGTTAGCTTTAAGATTAAGGCTTTAAATAAATAGATTACTATTACTACTGTAAATAGTGATAGTTTAAAGTTAGAAATCCAAAATAGCAGATGCAATAATCCTCTATGAAAGGCATAGAAGAAAGTTCCAGCAACTCATAGGGAATGACTCAGCATTTCTCCCAAGACCTCAGGGGGAGGAGCTCTACTGAAGATGCTGTCAGAGAGAGGAGCTTAGCTAGCTTTAAATAAGTATGACATAATGGGAGGAGCTAGACAAAAATAGCAATTATGCTAATATTTAGAAGCTGATTGGTTGAGCTGGGCTAATTATGCTAATAAGCAGACCTTGAGAGAGCAACCATCTTATAAAGCCCAGGGCTAGCAGGCCGAGTGTCGTGGGTTTGAGGCTTTGTGGAAGAATAGAAGCTACCTGAGAAGGACAACAGAAAATTCCATACAGTAGCCACCTGGGAAAGCAGTAGCAGCAGCAGCAACTCTAAAGGTCACCACAGCAACACCTTTCATAGCAGCACAATCAGCAGTCCCTGCCAGCAGCACTGCCGCTACGCCCGCAGCCTGAAGCAGCAGCAGCAGTTAGGAAAATTGTGGCCTTGACAATCCTTAACATCATTACAGACCGATCAGAAGGACTATTAAGATGAAACAAAGGGAATTTGGGTATGAGTGTAAGTCTGTTTTTTCCATGTATTGTTAAGGAGTGTGTGGGTCTGTCTGTAAATAAAGCTGGATGCCTGTGTTCTGAGTGAAATCTCCCCTACCCATCCGGTGACCGCTTGTCCGGAGCTCACAGGAAGTTAAAAGCTTAAATGTTAGATATTAAATATTAAGGTATTAAATGTTAACTATTAATATTAAGTAATTAATTCTCTCTAAAACTAGAATTTGCAATGATTTATAGAGGTAATATATATTATGTTGTATTAAGTACACCTCTACCCCGATATAACGCGACCTGATATAACACGAATTCAAATATAACGCGGTAAAACAGCGCTCCAGGGGGGTGGGGCTGTGCGCTCCAGCGGATCAAAGCAAGTTCAGTATAACGTGGTTTCACCTATAACATGGTAAGATTTTTTTGGCTCCCGAGGACAGCGTTATATCGAGGTAGAGGTATATGTTGTTGAATTGCAGTATTTAGGCTAGAGCCTTGATATATACAGGGCCTCATACACGTGTGTGTACAGTATAGATAGATAATCTATTACATTTTAACTGTTATATGATCTACATATCCTGTGTAGTCCGTGTCTTTTATTTTGTTGTGCTGCTTCATTCCTAGATATAATTCTACTGTGTTTTATTATGTTTTATATATTTTTTCTTGAGTCTATTAAAAATACCATAATTACTTATTTTTGAAAACATAAGAATTATTTATTTTTAAAAGCATTTCTGCTTGTGCGTGTCAGTCCTTCAGCAGAAGGCTGTACCTGTGTTCTTTCAGTGGTTAGTAAGATTAGCTTGCTCTGGGCAGCCCTCTGCGGGTCGGAGACAAGCCCCCTGGTAACACACTGGCAATTCCTTTCAGGCCGGCCACAACCTTTTTACCCTTTTATTAAATTAGAAGTGCTATTGTAGGCTAATTTAACTGGCATCTAAAATTTAGGGTAACAACACAGCTACAGTGCAATGGAAGTCCTGGAGTGCAGCTTAGCATGCTACGTTTTCAAGTAATAGTACACCTAGCCACAATCTAGGACTTGAATTGTGCTGCAGCAGTGACCACATGGGCCATTACTGCATGGTAAACTGTAGATTCACACCCTGGCTTTTCATGCAGTAACTTGCCATGTAGACAAGCCTTGGGACTCAGGAGATCGATATTCTTGTATTCCTACCATGTCTCCTGCCACTGATCAGCTGTGTGACCCTGGGCAAGTCACTTCATCTCTTTGTGCCTGTTTCACTTCCTATCCTTTGTTTAAGGTCTTCAAGGAAGGAACTGTCTCTTACTTAGGACTGTGCCTAACCCAATGGAGACCAGATTTCAGTTGGAGCCTCTGGGAACTAGTGACTGTAATACAAAAATGAGCAGTCCAAAGGGACAGATCATTATGGAGAAGCTTACTCGCTGTTCTTATCCCTGTGGTGTATGATTAAACCGTCTACCTATTTTAGGTACAGTAACTCCTCACTTAAAGTCATCCCAGTTAACATTGTTTTGTTATTTGGTTCCTGATCTATTAGAGAACATGCTCATTTAAAGTTGCGCAATGTTCCTTTTTAAAGTTGTTTGGCCTGCTCTGCTCCGACCTGACCCCTCTCCCCAGCAGGAGCACCAGGTGGGTGGAACGGGGCAAGCCCCCGTGCCCCAACCCTGCTCTCTGACAGGAGTGCCAGGTGGGCAGCACAAGGCAAGCCCCTGTGCCCCGACCCTGCTACGCCCCTGCCTCAACCAAGCTTCACAATCATCATTGGTAAGTATAGTATTACATTGTTTAAAAATATTTAAAACTTATACTGTATATGTATATAACGTCTTTTTGTCTGGCAAAAAAAAATTCCCTGGAACCTAACCCCCTCCATTTATATTACTTCTTATAAGGAAATAGAATTCACTTAACATCATTTTGCTTAAAGTAGCATTTTAAGGAACATAACTACAATGTTAAGCGAGGAGTTACTGCATTTTTAGAGCAACAATCACTGCAATGCCAAGGACTGGTGTATTTCTCTAACAGTCCTTGAAACTAACATTTTTGACAGAGGGCAGACATCCATTTTTGTTCTCCATGGCCCTGGGTTCTGTGGGAATGACACTCTCCATTAGTTCAAAACCCCTGTACAAGAGGGACATCAAACTTAGTTGTTCTCTGAGGATAGAGTCCACTTCCTCTCACTCTACTTCAATTGCTGCTCAGCAAAGGTCTTTTATACTTTTCCTCTGTAGGTAAAATGAGCAATTTCTGAGTATATAAGCCTAGTGCAATTCTTGTGGGATGAGGCTTTTGGGGAATGTAGTCCCATTTAGTTAAGAGCAGTACCTGATTTGATTAAAGGAAAATTTGTTTATAAAACATTGAACCAATACATAAATCTGTAATTTAAAAAAAATTAAAGACGTGTAATGCCATTGTACTTGACTACTGTTATAGAGCCAATCGTGCTTGCTAATGGCCATAGTGCTTATTACTATGAATAGTCCTTGGTCCTCACAGGCGTAATTGCTGTCAGACATCATGGCAGTAAATACATTGCCTTGAGGAAGCAGTTCATTATTTTTAGTATTTATTTGTATTGTAGTAGCTCCTAGAAGCCACAGCCCCACTGTGCCAGTAACAGTACAGAGATATAACAGACTGTCCCTGTCCCATTTCTGTTAAATGACCAAAGAAAATAAAGGTGCAATAGTTAAAAGATGAGATGTTGATGTAATGTTTTTAAAATGTGAGGTTGGTTTCTGATCTAATTTACATGAACATGCATCAGTGCGTATATTGTAAGATGTTTCCTGCCATTGCATGTGCAACTGGGGGTTGGGAGGTGTTTCAAGATATGTGGCAATGTGTACCAATGCATTTCATGATAGTTGAGCCTATAAAAATGACTTCAACCAGACTGTAACTTACCTGCTTGTTGAACGATTTATTTGCGATAGGTGTCCAAGTGCTGAACCTTGTGTTCAAGCTCCCTGTGGTCTGGATTTTACTGGAAGACATTCTGATGGACTTCACTGTGTTTTCTGCAAGGAGTCCTAAACTCTCTAGTTGCCATTGTTTAACAGTGTGGGGACTTGGTGTTACATAAGCTGTGGTCATCATCGCATTAGTGATACTTGGTTACACCAGCTTTGTTAGAGCCCCCTAGAAATTCAGTGAATTAAAGAGATATGTGATCTAATTAATTCTTAGTAGAGATTGGTGCAAACTGTAGAATTCAAACTTGGATTCAGATCTGAAGCCCACTCCCACTATGCTCAGTGGGGTATTTAGATCCAGAAGCCTGGATCCAGGCCCATTTTATATATTGTGTCTTAAAAATACTTTGCTGTCAATCTTATATCTTGCAATCTTACCTGTTTAGATGAGGCAGCTGGGTAAAGGGCATCAGTGTGTACATAAGTAGGCCAATGCTTGAGCTGTGATTTCATCAGATCACATAACTGAGATTGGGACTGGTCAGTAAGAACCTAGATGGGAGATTTCCCAAGAAACCCAAGCTACCAAAGAAAGTTCGGTTGCCTCTACAGGTGGGAATCTGCCCTCTGTCATATGAACCAATGATCTGGTGTGACACTTATGGCTCCTATTCTTGTGTGGGTGCCTTCTTCTAGTCATTACAAATTCCTGGGGGAGGGGGTTGTGTAGAGAGGGGTAGCTGCCCTATTGTTCTTGCCAAATTATAAATTAAGTAATTAGTCTACTTATGTATTATTTTCTTGTCACCATTCCCTTTTAATACCTTTAAAATTAATGTTGGACTCATGAAAACTGCAAGAACTCTAATCCTGGAGACCAATGAATTTTATTTTCAAAATAAATATTTACCTAGTATTTACTAGGTACATGTTGGGTTAGGGTAGTGCATACTTCCCCCACATCTGCCCACCACTGTATCTCAACTATAAGCTAGAAAGCTGCCATTTCTGTGTGTGAGTAGTTTATTCTCCATACCCATTCAGTGCTTGGTTCCTCTCTGATAACAGGGGGACATTTTATGGTGAGGATACCAGATTTCCTCTGGTTTATTGACTTAGTACAGCTGTATCCAATGCTAGGTCTAAGTTCCCCTTCCCCTCTCCCTTTATGGAATCCATGTCTGGTCTTTACTGAATAGCCACTGATGAGATGGCACTTTGTCCGTATTTTAAATTGTGCTATAAAAGGTATGCTGAAATCTCTTGTCTCCCCATGCTGCTTGCCTGCACGTTATATTTGCATTTTCATCTCTGAGCCAGTTTTCATTTTAAAAAATACCTCAGAATTTCTCTGGCAGAGGTATGTAACCTTCTTGCCCTCTTACAGTTCTGATCTCTACCCTCTGCTACAAATCAGTCATGCACAAAGTACCTGGGAATTATGAAAAACCTAGAATGTTCATTTTTGGTTTAGTTTTGAAATCTTTACACCTGTTGCTCTGCAGCTTGTATGATTCAGGCCTGCAGGACATTACTCCCTACCCTTTCTATTAACATTAATACAGTAAAACTAAAATACAAAGCAACCCACTTTTCCCATAGACCAGGGAGTTCATAGTCTATTGAATGGTTTACCTCTAAAGAGGATACGTCTTGCTTTTCCTTCTGAACAAGCCGCTGGAAATCTGCAATGAAAGCTGGAATTACTGCTGCGTTGGATGAGGGTCAGTACTCCCCAATCTCCATAGGAACTGCACAACAAGCTACACCTTGGGCTCCAAGCCAGAGCCTGACTCAGGCTACTGTTGCTTGTGTGCCCCTCCCCTAAAGGGGAAGGACCTATGGCACAGCTTCAAATCTCAGTGTGCTCTCTCCCACTATACTTGCAGCTGCTCATACACCATGTAGTGATGTGAGCATGGAACCATCTCTTGCATTCCTACTGTAACAGGCCCTTGACCCAACACGTGGCAGTGACACAGCAGTATTGGGCTGCAGCAATCCTGAACAGAAGGGAATGGCACTGGTACGTCCCAGTGTAGGACGGGCCAAATGGAGATCAGCATAGTTGTACCAAATTACAGCACATCATCCATCCAAACTAGTGTACAAGAGGACAACCTACCACTATCACAAGTGAGTCAGGACTAAAGGCCAGCATCTCTCAGCTAGGGAAATCTTTCTGAGTGGGGACCGTTGGATGGTCACAGCCTTTGTAAAACTAGGTAAGAGTATCCTAACTGTAAAGGTTGAGAAACTGGAACACAAGTTAAGGAACTTCCCTGAGGTCACAAAGCCAGTCAGTGGCAGTGTAGGAAATATAAACAAGGTTTATATTACTGATTCTCAATCTCCCCTATTAACCATGCTCCTACGATGCTGAAATGCTAACTACCTTTCTCATTCAACATGTGCGTCAGAAGTGTAATGCTTTGAGGGGCACAAGTGAAGGAGCAGGATATTTTTTTAAGCTGCTTCCCAAATCACCACTGTTGATCAAAATGTTAACTTTGTTTGCAGCTATACAGTTAAACAGTAATTGGTTTGGCAAGAGTTTGTTCTAAGCTAATAACTTATTTGTGGCACTAACGCCACACCCTGGAATTTTGCCCAGGATATGGTAACTTATTCTTACATTGTAGCTTGCCCACAATAACAGTAAATGTAAGTGAAATAACGAACCCCCTAGTAGAAACAACTCCTTCAGGTGACATCAACATCTTATGAAATATTTATTTTCTTGTTACTAAATCTCTTTGCTACTTGCAGTCTGAAGAGACACTGTTAAAGTTGACAAGCTAAAAATCACAACCGTCTCCCTTTAAATGTATGTATATTCCATTTCCTCAGCTCGCCTGCATTAGTACACACTACTTGAAGACAGGTTTCTAATAACACTACACTCCTGCTTGCAAAAAGTTTGAGCTAAAAATCCTACATACAGCAACTGTCTAGTTATTGGCTGACCAAAGTCTAACAAAACCTTGGGTACACTTTCTTTTGCTAGTGTGGTCAGTGTATTGTGCTCCCAGTTCCTCTCTGCATTGTCTTGGGAGCGGAGTAGTCTGCTCACAACCTCCTCAGAAGACATCCATCAGATTAGGAGTAAGGGATCTTCTGTGGTGGCAAACTCTTTCTAAAGAAAGAGTCTCACTGACAAAGGGAACTGTGAAGTAAATCACAGTGGAACAAGGGAAGTTTGGAGAAAGGACTTTACTAGGAATCTGACGGCTTAGTGTGGGATTTGGGCTTCTAGGCAGAAGGAAGGCAATGCCAGTACTTTACTTAGAAGGTGCAAGAGTTGGGCTTGCCTTCAGTAGGGATTATGGTATCTAAAGCCTCCTCCTCAGAGTTGGAACTTCTATTTAGAACTTTAGGGATCAGACAAAGCTACAATTGATTCAGAAGGAAAGCGGTGGGAGCTCATGAGGCAAAGAACAGTGTTCTTTCAATGAAGATCTATGGAATCATCTCTGAGTAGGACTTGCACAGAATTTGAACTTTTTCTTCTCTATCCCAGACACTAGTAATATGGATAGATCAAGAGCTCAGAAGACCCAAAAGGGAAGGGAGAAAGACTTCACTCCTGCTATAGAACAAATGCACACAAAAAATGAAATCTGAATAAACAGTTTAACTACACATTAGAACAAATGCACCACTGAGTGCACATTTTCACATGCCTCTGGTAGAAGTTTTGAGCCATCACGTAATCAGTCTTTGCACAAACACAGGCTCTCTGTCCATGTTCAAGAAATGTAGCAATTTGTATGGGATTTGGGCTCATGCTGCTACAAGGCAGGAGCAATGATTCAGCTTGATTGTATGAAAGGAACTTCGTGTGGGGTAGATTTGTGCTCGCTAGCTATGGGCCTGCTTTGTCAACTGTGAATCCATCACTACAACATCTTCCGTACTGAAATATGTATAGTAACGTGTGCGCCACAAAACCTGCCAGTAGCAGCATTTTTTGGAAACAGACCTCTTGTTACTGGGCATGTGTTGAAGGTCAGTGTTTATTGTTGCTGACTCTCCGCACTCCTGAAATAACTAAAAATAGCAAACAGCCATTAACTCCTCAAAAAGGGAGACTTTACTAAACAAAAGAAGTTAAGTTAATGGAAAGCAAAGTAGTATAGTATGGATTTATTATGGAGTGACAGTGTTTAAGTATTGCTGAGAATTCAAAATTGCCAAAACCAAATGACATGGGCTGCCTGTATGTATTCTAGTTCTAACTGGGTGAAATTTTAAAGTGGTTGACACAGCAAGGGAAAAAATTGACTTTGTAAAAATTCAGACCATACAAGAGCTCTTTCTCTGAGCATAATTAAACAGATGCTACACTTTAACATAATGTATGGCATAATTTAATGGTGAACAAAACACACTAAAGAGTGTGCAGATTGTCTACATACTAGACAGGAAGGCAGCTATAAAAAACTTCACTGCTAGCGTTGTCAAAATTGGAGTAATGTTAGTGAACATATTATATGTACATATATAAATCCAACACTGAGAATGTACTTTCAAGTTTTCCCCAAACACTTTATATTAAATAAGGCATTAAAACAAGCATAGCAGCACACCATTGCAGTTAGATCAATAGATTCCAACCCTGATATATCGCAGTGCTCAAATCTGCTCACAGGAATATGTGAAAATAATCACTTGCATTTGCACCTTAATTCTTTGTTGTGGAAAATGAGTAAGAATCTAGATTCCATTGGAAAAATAAAGACATGACTTCTGGAGAGATCTCTAAATCAAAAAAATCTACACTTTTAGCTGGTGGAGGTATTTGGGATATCTTGTGCATCTGCTAAATGAAGTTTTTGTCTGGAACAAAGAGTTAAGAAATTAAGTTTTCATATGATAACACAAGAGATAATTTACCTGATGAATCTCTGTATTATACTGGTATTTAATGTTTGTAAAGTATGATAGATTTGAGATGACACAAAAACAAAATATTACACATGGCCTGACATGCTGGAATATCAATACACATTGGATGCAATTATACACAAGGTCAAAGTTTACATGCCAGAGGGAAAAAACAGTATCACAAGTCATCTTAGTGCTAAGCACATTGTCACCAATTTAAAAATAAATTAATTCTCTTCTGTTTTATTGCAATTACAAAATAGCCTGAACCAAAGTTTTTCAATAAAATGCAAATAGTAAAAATGAAATACATATTTAATATTTTCCTTGCCTAAAAAAAAAAGTTCAAATTTAGAGACTATTAACAAATCTTAAATGGGAAGATTGAAAGAATGGAGGCATGCAGGTACCTAGAAGGGCACAGCCCTGGTCTTGTGCATTTACATAAGAAAATGTATTAAATAAGTCTCTTAGAATACAGACCATTCACTACTAATCTGAGGACATTTGAAATCCTCATTAAAATACTATCCTTATTTTAAAAGATGCTAACTCAGATCAGTTGCTTATATAATTAGAGCCCAATGAAGCACAGACATTTTAGAACCACTTTTTCTGACAAGGGCAGGAACAGTTATGCCATGAATTTCTGTAAATGCTGTAACATGGTAAATGAGTTTTATAGCAGGGGCTGATTTCACTTAATACCAGTAAGGTTGCACAACAGTTTCCAATAAATCCTACTCAAATTCCAAAACATACACCTTTGGGACTGAAATATTTCACACTTGGCCTCTGGCTTGGTGAAACATTTTGGAAAGTTCTCTCTCACCTACTTATATCAGGGGCAGGCAAACTTTTTGGCCTGAGGGCCACATCGGGTTTCCAAAATTGTATGGAGGGCCAGTTAGGGGAGGCTGTCTCCCCCCAAACAGCCAGGCGTGGCCTGGTCCCCACCTCCTATCCGAACCCACCCTGCTTCTCCCCCTGACTGCCCCCCTGGTACTCATGCCCCATCCATCACCCCCTGCTCCCTGTCCCCTGACCACCCCCAGACTCTCCACCTCTGACTGCCCCCAGCTGCCCCATCCAACCCCCCCTCTCATTCCTGACTGCCCCTGGGACCCCTGCCCCATCCAACCCCCCTGTTCCCCGCCCTCTGACGGCCACGAACTCTATCCACCCCCCGCCCCTGACCATGCCACCCAAACTCCTCTGCCCTCTATCCAACCTCCCTTCCCCCTTACCGTGCAGCACAGAGCACCGGTGGCTGGCGGCATTACAGCTGCGAAGCCCAGAGCACTGGGTCAGGCCGCAGCTCTGCAACTGCACCGCCTGGCCACCTGGGGACTGGGGTACAGCATGGGGCTTGGGGATAGCCTCCTGGGACAAGAGTTCAGGGGCTGGGCAGGAGGGTCCTGCGGGCCGGATGTGGCCCACAGACCGTAGTTTGTCCCCCTCTGACTTTTATATGGTCCTTGTTACTGTTGTATCTGAGCATCTTATACTTGTGGATACATTTATGATCACAGCACCCCTGCGAGGTAGGGGAACACTATCATCCCCATTTTACAGACAGGGAAGTGAGGCACAGAGAGATTAAGTGACTTTTTCACACAGGAAGTAGATTTTAGAGCAGGGAATTAAACTGTGTGTCTCAAGTCCCAGGCTGATGCCCTAACCACTGGACCATCCTTCTGCAATGGTTAGGAGGCTTACAAGAATGGAAATGACAACTTAAGGTAATGTATACATTAATCTAAATGTAAATTATTTAGCTGGTTAGTTGCAGCTGTTAATGCTTAGGCATTTAATGGTAATGCTGCAGTTTTGTATTTTGCATATTTCAATGATCTATGTTCTAAGCTTGTGTGCAAGTTTCCTCTTTCGACAGGAGCCCTAAAAAGTGTTGTGGAAAACTGAAGAATATTAGAATTTTTTTGCCCTAGTTTCAGCAGGACAGAACTCCACTCCTGAACATTTTAGGAGGCATATTATTATGCGTGGTTGCTCCACAGTTCCTAGCCAAAGTGGGTAGTTTATATCAAGGTCTGCACTCAACTGGCTAAACAGTCTTTTTTCTCAACATGTCCAGTCTAAAATTTTATACTTCAGCTATGACAATTTTAGATATCTGTGTCTGATGTACCTTTTTCTTTCAATGTGTAAACAGAAATAGTTAATGAAGAAATCTTTAAAGAAATAGCCTATTCACAAAGCTTTGTTTATATCTACAGCAACCTACCATTTGAGTGTTACAGGAAAGCCATCTGTAAGCTATAGGGATCTGAAAACATGACATACTACAGCCCTGAGCTTCAAAAAGGAGCACAGTTAAAATCCACTGAACTCTCCTGAGCTACAGAACGCCTGTGAAATGTATTTTCTGGAAATTTAATAGTAATTTTGATTCTGATCAACTTTTTATTGCAAAAATGTTCACCAAAAATGACATTTAATAAAAAGGATACATAGAAGAATTCAGTTCTTCCAGCTGCAATATAAATGAACAAAAGTATGAGAAAAAACACTGTAGTTATAATTAATCAAGTAAACATGTCAATAATACAATTATAAATGGTACTAACACAAATTTAGGGTCTGTTGCAAAAAAATTAAACAAGACCTTCATGATAGTACTGTAAGTTTAAAAGCAAGTGTAGCTCTACACTAGGAAGTTTTGAGAAATTGGACTTTTTGGATATTTAACAGTTTTCCTGTTTATCAAAGAAGGCACCACAGGAAAAAAAAAAAAAGATTGATACATTTAGAATACATAGGTCCAGATAATTCTCTCTGTCTAGTCTCTGCTAGGTGTGGCAGAGTACAGAAAGAACACAGGGAAGATGGTTCAGCTCCCTGATGCTCAGGCTGGTTCTACATCAGCCTAAGCTCTGAAACAGTTTGCAGGACCTTAAAGGCTCCTCTAAACTGCACAAACTGGTAGCGGCACCACAAGGAGTAGTCTGAATAAGAGGGATGGACAAGGCACTTGTATTTCCTCAGAATTAATGCTGAGGAAGTAGAATCCTGGGCAGATATGGGAAATATCCTGGGTCATTAGAGTCATGTTTTTCCTCAACACATTTAAACCTAAATTCCTGAGACAACTAAGGTCTTCAAGTTGTATAGAAATAATACCACTGCTGGATCCTGTTCTTGAACCAGATCTAGTTCTGTGAAGCAACTTCAGTGGAAGATGGTCCTGTCTTGACTATACTTACATCTGATAGCAGCCTATCCAAATTGGAGTCACTGGCAAGTTTTCTTTTATCTTCAGGAAGTTCTTCCAACTCCCCATAGAGTTCCAAATTCAAGCGAGCTAGCTTCTCCTGCATCCCCCGCACATGTTCCATCTGTTCTATGGAACACTCATGTCCTGAACAAAGCAGATTGTAAAGCTGTTATGTAAGAGTCTGACAATGAGGTAAGGAGCAAAGTCTAAGCTCCTGCATGTATATCTTAGATGGATTTTTGTAGTAGAGGGGAAAAAAGTGGTCAAATATCAGAAACAAATCCATTTACCTTTCATAGGACTCGGTTTTATTTTTCCATGTTTATTACTGTAACTTTTTAAATAGGAGCTTCTGTCCTTGCATTTGATCCTGTACTTGGGTCATGCTGAATTTGTGATATCAATCATTTCAATGGCAAGAAACTAAGATTTTAACAGGTGCAATATTCTCACCATTTTCTGAATGGAAGATCTGCATGCTGGATATAGTCCACCTCTGCCCCATCTCTAGACCTGGCCTTATTTTTCACTTAAAGTGTTATCAGACTAAACTTGGCTGTTCCTGGGGTTTCTCCTGTCGCACCTCATAACCTCTGTCTCTCAGACATGCTCAACCCTCTCCTATTTAACCAGATTATAGCTAATTGGATACCCCGAACTAATGTCTGTACTTTACAAAAGTACCTCCACACTTCTCTGCAGGGTTGAAGCACCTGGCAGCAGGAACAACTAAGCAAAAGGGCCCTGTAACCCCATGCGGAGACCTAGAAACTTACACCTCTTGTATACAATATTATGATTCCACTTCAAGTGGAAAGAGAAGAGTAAGATGGGCTGCATGTATGAAAGCAAATATCTTTAATTGCATTTGACCCAATCCTGCTCATATTAAAGTTAATGACCACATTTCATGAGAGCCATGGGCTTAGGTCCTAAACAAGAGCACTGAGCACTGAGCACTTTGATGCCATGTATGAGGCATAGGTTCTGAAAAAACTCCATTGCAGAATTGAGTGGAAATGTCACATGACATGCCTAGGTTCTAAAGGTAAGAATCATCTTCATGGACCCTCAATCAATAGTTCATGAAGCAGAATAATTCTGACTATAGGCAAGAATTTGCAGTGGTAATCAATTTATAGTACAAAAATTCACCCAAAAAGAGGAAATAGGCCTAACCTACGCTAGGATTTTAGAAGCTACCCAATACCAACCCCTTTTCCTATCCCCCTTTCCTAACCCCTTTGACCAAGTAATATAGCATCACTATAACAGAGTGTTGGCTTAAGAGGCACTGAACCAGCCTCTGTTAGCTCAGAACCTGCTAGCATAGCTCCCATCAAGGGAACTGGCTGGAGCTGGCAAGGTGTGGCTCATTAAAGGAGCCTGAGAGGAAGGCCTAAAAAGCTAGCAGGAAGGAAGTAGAAGGGGAGGAACAGGAAAGTGAGGTCCTGTTGCTCCCAGCTGCTGTAAGAGCAAGCTGTTCCCTAAGGGGCTACCTGACAGGTATTGAACTGTATATATGTGGTGGTGGGAAAATACTGGAAAATAAAAGGGCACTGCTGTGTGAAAGAGTGGTCTCCAGCAAATTTGTACTGTGAGCAACGAAGCGCTCGTCTACAATCACACTTTAAACAACAGTTACAGGTGAAGTTCTACACAGAAGCTCTATTTCTGGCAAGATGTAAATTTGGCAAAAACAGAATTCAGTCTTCCAGCATAAGACAAAATTTTAAACTTCTTAATTCTAATTAAATATTAGCAGGTATACAGTTTGAATTGGTTTCCTACTTCGGAATTTACTATTTCATTTCATAAAGGCATCTTATTAGCGAAAATGTAACCAAGAAATATTTAACATATGCAAAGTATTTTTAAACTTGATATTTTAAATCTAGAAACCAAGGAACTGATGTGTGTCCCATACAATTGGAACACAATCTCTTAGCACACAAGCACTATGAAAGGGACTTTTTTCCACAGCATAGACCCAAAGATAACTCTATGATTCAAAGGGTTGCTATCTCAAATGGCCAATAAAATAATCATGACCAAGTATAGACTAACCTCTTATCTAATACAGACTGACAGTCTCTCTGTAACCAGCACATCTGTTTGCAAAAAAACTGCTATCTTATATAAAAGCAACAGCTGGGTAAAGAAATCCCACATATTTACCGAATGCTTGAAGTTTGCCAGAGTGGAAATCATTTAGAAGGCTCAGAAGTCCCCTCTCCATCTCTTGAACGTCTGATACATCTGTGAGAAAAGAGTGCTGTATTGGAGCTGCCTGTGCCCCTTTTCCTTCCCCTCCTGGAGGTTTGGCTTTTTCTTTTATTCCTCTGAGGAAATTAAAGACATCTAATTTTACAGACAAGACTACCTTCCTCTTCTTGCTCCTGCTGAAGAAGTGCAATGAAGGACTATCCTAGAAATTGGCCTTAAAAAGACAACTATAGTGAATGTACATACTTAACTGCACCATCAAATTACAAAGCGTAGATCACATATTTTACCTAAATATAAAGTGATCATATTGTGAAGCCACTATCTTGACAATCTGATAATACAAAGCAGGACTCCAAGAATCTGCTTTCTTATTACCATTAGAAAGCACAGGATAATCCACACATTTTCCTTTTAAAAGTATTAAGAAAACCCTTTTGATTTCCCAGTACTTTGATAGGAAGCAGACTTCTGGAACTCTACTTGGCATCAAACTAGGCCCCTGGGTGGGGAAGTAAATAACAAGGCAACCACATTCACTGAACAGATATTTCTAATGTATACATTCACATTAGCTAAGATTTTATAACTTGTCACTAGTTTTATTTTTCTTCCATAAAACTGCATGAAAGTTAGCCAAACACACTCATACAAGTGTGGAGAAAACTCAAATGAATTCAATCTTTTTAGTCAACTGTTCCATGAGTAGCTTACCCTGATGTAAATACAGTTTTGTTGGCTGAATACAAGCTGCAACTACTACTACAGTTTAGAAACTGCAATAAATTTCCATATGACCACCCCCTGTCAAGTCAGGCTAATAGCTTGGCCATACACAGAAATGATTCATATATACAAATAAGTTTAGGTCAAATTTAACAACAAAAATATCAAAGTGATTATATTACCCCTATATCTTGCCAAATGAGGAATAATCCTGTTGTGTATTTTAAAACATTACTGAGTTGCACACAATGATAAATTAAAGTCCACTCTCACATCAGCTGCAGGTACTATAGATGTCTAGAGTGGTACCTCTTGCATTTTGGATAATATAATATTTCTAGGGAAAACCTTTTTCCTGAAATGCAATGGAGATAGCATATCCACTGCACTTCTGAGTGGCAGATTCAGCAAGCTCTGCCATTCTGCTGATATTGGCACCTCTACAGTAGATCTCAGTGCAGCACTGATAAAGTTAATTACTACAAAGATTGCTTAAGAATTTTGTTCTCAACCCTATTCTCTACCCACCTCTGCCTACATGCATTAGTTCACTGTTTAATCTCCAGCTAATACACCTCTACCTCGACATAACGCTGCCCTTGGGAGCCAAAAAATCTTACCATGTTATAGGTGAAACTGTGTTATATTGAACTTGCTTTGATCCACTGGAGTGCACAGCTCCGCCTCCTGGAGCAGGGCTTTACTGCATTATATCCAAATTTGTGTTATATCAGGTGGCATTATATCGAGGTAGCGGTGTACTTTTAGGCCAATAATCCCAACTCACTCTCCTTTTCCCACCCTCATTGATTTGTAGAATATTAAGAACTTACCTTTTTAACTTTGGTCTTTGTGAATTTGCTTGTGGTGCAGGATTTGAAAATGCTGTAGTTCTACTGACCGGCACAGAATTTTTCTTGGCATTAGCAACCTGAGTTGGGTGACTACTGGATGATTTGGGGCTCCTCCTCTTGATTTTCCTTTCTTCCATTTCCGCTGGTTAACTACTGCACTCAGACTAATTTCTTATCTTATGGAAGGAATAATATAATTAAATATCCATTGAAAGGGGCAAATGAGTTATTTATTATAAAGAGCTGCAGTGATGCTCAGGCGTATTGTATAAGAGTCTAGTCACAGATCAGCAGCAACTGCTTTACCCAAAAAAGTAAATCTTGATATTCAAGATACGCTGGCAAAGCCTGTAAGAGCAGCAGAAAAATCAAGATCACAAATCTAGAACTTCCAAGTCAGCTGGAGCCCTACTAGTAACTAAACTATTCTAATACATTTATTTTCTGTTACATGACTGGTGTCTACTAGAAATCACCCTTTCAGCCACTCTTACTCAATTATAGTCTAAGCGGAATAATCAGAGATGACTGAAGCAAATTGTAGTATTGTACAATGCATTAATATTCTAGAAATAACCTATATGTACCCAAATATTTAAAAACCACATCACTATGTATTTTATAACAGCAATAATGAGCTTGGTATATGGCATTTCCTGGAAATTAATGACTAGGTGGAGTCAGTGCCCTACAGCTGCTCTTCAGTCTTTATTAGTTAATTCTGTCATTTCCTCAAAGTAGTCTTTCAGCAGTTAAAAAAAGCTCACACTGAAAGCACATGGGAGCAGAGTAAGAAAACTGAAAAAAGTAATAAGCCTGTTCAACTGCCACACTCCAGATGCTTTCCAGTTCTACTTTCTGCATAGAAGTAGCAGAATGAGCATTATATAAAAGCAAGCTAATATTAAATGTAGCAGTAAAATAAAAACCAGTATAACAAATGGCATTACTTCGTAGTCCATCTACAGCTGCCCTATTGTCAATGGAGAAAAACAGAAGCGGAAAAAGCCAGTTCCCTTTGCCACTTCAAACTTCTCTACTCCTCCTTCATTTTACAGCGAAACTTGGGGTTTCTGTTATTCATTCTTTCCTTCTCATGGCCAGCCTTTATTTAGAAGGGACCAGCCTATCTTCAGGGGTGACACTTACACCATAATGCACTGACCCAAGCCTGCTGTTTTCCTTCATTATTTAGAATTACTGTAAATTGATTAATAAAAATTAAAGGAATTGGGGATGAAGCAGAAACTTTGGACACAAGAAAAATCTTAACAGCCTGATTGCATAGGGGTGTCCCTGTGAGTTCATACTACGTGTCCAACCATCACAGAAACATTGGCTTCAAACGGCATGAGAGCAGGGCCAGCAGTTCTGCAGGGCACAGACCAGGGTTTCTCAAACAGGTGTCACCGCTTGTGTAGGGAAAGCCCCTGGTGGGCCAGGTCGGTGTGTATACCTGCCCCATCCACAGGTCCGGCTGATCGCTGCTCCCACTGGCTGCAGATTGCTGCTCCCACTGGCTGCAGATTGCTGCTCTGAGTCAATGGGCACTGCTTGGAAGCGGCGGCCAATAAGTCCCTTGGCCCGCACCACTTCCTGCAGCCACCATTGGCCTGAAGCGGCGAACCATGGCCAGTGTGAGTCGCGATCAGCCAGACCTGAGGATGGGGCAAGTAAACACACCGGCCCGGCCCGCCAGGGGCTTTCCCTATACAAGCAGCAACCCTTGTTTGAGAAACCCTGGCACAGACTGTTCTGGCGTGATTGCGTTCACAGGGTGAGTTGTACATCCTGACACTGCCCATGGATGTTGGTTGAGGCTCGTCTTGTGCTATGTCTGGTGTGATGCCATTTACCCAACCCCAAACTCAAAAGCCACAAGTCAGATTCATAAGTAGGGTTGCCAACTTTTGAATCCCACAAAACTGAACACCCTACCCTGCCCCTTCCCCAAGGCCATGCGCCCTGCCTTGTCCCTTCTGCAAGGCTCTGCCCCCTGCTCACTACGTTCCCCTTCCCTTTGTGGCTCACTCTCTCCAACTCTCATTCACTTTCACTAGGCTGGGGCAGGAGGTTGGGGTGTGGGAGGGGGTGAGGGCTCCATCCAGGAGTGTGGCCTCTGGGGTTGGACCAGGGTTAAGGGTGTGTGAGAGGGCTCCAGGCTAGGGTTAAGGCTGCAGGACTGGGCTCTAGGCTGGGGCAGGGGGTTGGGATGCAGGAGGGGTCTCTAGCCTGGGGCTCTGTCTTGGGGTGCAGCTGGGGGGTGGGGCTGAGGGATTTGGAGCATTGGAGGGGACTATGGGTTAAAGGCAGGGCGTGGGGTGCAGATGAGGGCTCCGGGATAGGGTCAGGGATGAGGGGTTCAGGGTGTGGGAGGGGGCTTTGGGCTGGGGCAGAGGACTAGGGTGCAGGGGGGGTGCAGGCTCCATCTGGGGGTGCAGGGTCGGGGGTGGGGCTGAGGAGAAGAGGTTTGGGGTATAGAAGGGTGCTCCAGGTTTGGGGGGGCTCAAGGCTGGGGCTTGGGTTGGACCGGCAGCACCCAGTCAGCAGCACAGCACGGGGGCTAAGGCAGGCTTCCTGCCTGTCTTGGCTCCGCAGACCACACTGTGCGCATCCTGGAAACCGCCAGCAGTAGGTCCAGCTCTTAGGTGCAGGTACAACAGGTGGCTCAGCTCCATACGCTGCTCTCACCCACAGGCTCTTGGCCAATGGAAGTGCAGAGGGCAGAGCAGGGCTCAGGGCAGGACGCAGAGCCCTGTGTCTCCCCCTTCCCCAGGAGCTGGACCTGCTGGCTGCTTACGGGGTGCAGGCGGGCAGCCAGGACAAGTAGGGACTAGTTCGCCTTGCTCCACAGCACCACTGACCGGACTTATAACGGCCCAGTCGGTGGTGCTCTCCGGAGCCGCCAGGGTCCCTTTTCAACCAGGTGTTCCAGTCGGAAAGCAGACACCTGGCCGCCCTGTTCACAGGTGATGGGACTAGGGGTGCTGCTGCCCCCTTGCAGTGTTTCCATCACAGACGGGTTTGCAGTTTGGTTCAATGGCGCTCAGCGCCCCCACTCCAAACACTGAGCCAGACCCCGCTCAGCCCCGAGAGCTGCACCGGGGCGGGGCGGGGCATGTTGTGCGCTACACGGCACCGACCCCAGGGGCTGCTCCTGTTTCGCGGCACCGCCTGCCCGGCTCAGGGTTCCGGGGCCAGCCCCCGCCACTCCCACTCAGGAGCCCGGACCAAGTCCCCCCCGCCCCCGCGATCCGCCCAGGCCCTACCTGCGCAGCTTCCCGTTTCACCGGTCTCCTAGCGTGTTTACGGAAGTGACGCATTCGTCACGTGAGAAAGCAACACCTCCTCATACGACCTGCTGTGGGAGCGGGAGTGCAAGCCTCCCCCACCCCCTCCGGCGCGCTACTTTGTAGCCAGGCCTGTGCAGGAAGAGCGAATAAACTACAACTCCCAGAATTCCCTGCGGCGAGAGCCGGAAGGGAGAGAAAACCGAAACGGCCTCTCTGTAGTGGCGGAGCTAGAAGTGTCCCCCGCCTCGCCCCGTCCCATTTTAAAAGGGCTTGCCCCTCCCAACCCTGAGGCGCGTCTCCCTCGGAGAAACGCAGCCTCGTCGCCAGGGTTACGGGGAGGGGTTTAGCTCTGTCGCGGGGCGCGAGTCCCCCGCGCTGGCACGCGGTAAAAGGAACGTGCGGTCGTGGCAGCAGCTGCACCGTCACGCGCTGTGCGCAAAGCGCTGAGAGGCGCCCAGACGAAGCTTCCCCCCCCCCCAGGGACACACCCCTTACAGGCTCGTGCACAGCCCTGCCTAGGCCAGCTGTCACCTCTGATCCGGGGCGTGCAGCCAGCGGGTCTGAACTGGGTCCGCAGTAGCTGCGCAGCACGTGAGTCACAGGCCCTGGAGCTTGGTGGCGGGCAGGGCCGCAGCTTCCATTTAGGCGGTCTAGGCAATTGCCTAGGGCGTCACGATTATTGGTGGGCCGCATTTTGCTGGAGGGGGCGGCAGGTGGGTCCGATGGAGCTGCCGCAGTGGCAGCCGACCGTCTGCAGGCATGACTGTGGCAGGGGCGGTCCTTGTGGCGGGATCCCTGGACCCGGATCTCTGCAGGAGCAGGACAAGGGCAGACACCTGTCAAGTCCTTCCTTCATTCTGCAGGTGGCAGCTCCGAGTCACACGCTGGATCTTTTAATAGCTCTGTACGTGGCTTGTAGGGCTGGTAGAAATCAATTTTTTTTATAACTGCGACAAATAACATTGATTATTTTTAAGCATTTTTCTAAAAATTCTTATCCATTTTCACAGTTTCAGGAAATTATGGCGCATAGGTGCTGGAACTAGGGGTGCTGCTACACCCCATGGCTTGAAGTGCTTTCTGTCATGTACAGGGTTAATAGTTTGAGTAAATGGCTCTCAGTACCACCACTGTACAAATTGTTCCAGTGCCCTTGTAATGGGGTGGTTCCACACAATCATTGTTTAATGACAGGACTTATTGAGATTCAAAAAATTAAAACTTTATAACCATTAAAACATATATTGTCAATGTCATGGCAAAATATACAAAGTGAATATCCTTAAATCAAACTCTTAATAAGTTCTCAGTATGTTTTTTTTTTCTTACTTTGATAACCAACATATATGAATCAGCAATGGAAATATTCTGTGGTTGGTTTGTGTGTATGGTGAAAATGATATTTACTGAGATTTACCAATAAAAGCAAATCCCCCAAGTCCATCTGTTTTCCTATTTGCAAAGCAATAGATTAACTTTTTAAACAAAGTGTTTGTTTTAGGAATAATTACTTTTCCAGTGCTACTACACTAATTGTTTCCAGCACTTCTATTGTGTTCTGTTTTGGTTTTTTGCATTTAGTAGGTGCTAAGAAGAGGAAGAGTGAGACCAATGAGTGCCTGTTGGTACTGCCCTCTAATTTAATTATAAATTAATTAAGCCCCAAAATGATTTCCAGAAGTATTATGGCGTGTAACAGTTCTGTACTTTGGAAAACTGGTAATGACAGCTTCAGGTTGTAACCTAGAAAGTTCCAAGAATATATTCCCCTGTTGTATCTGCAAATAAATTTTCTCTCTAACTTCAAGAAACAACCTGAACAATTCCAAGATAGCCATGAGAAGATAGCATGTTTGAATCTTAAAATGGGTATGTTGAGAAATGTGAGCACTAAAATGCCTGAAATTACATTTTTTTATAAAGTCTTGGGAATCTGCTTTTGGATAATCTAAATCATGAGAGAATTCAGGAAAACGTTTATTTTTAAATATTGTAATGCTGTACCTATTTCTTTGGTGCACATAAATCAGTGTGATTCAAAATGAAATTTGTCCAGACACGTCACCAGATAAAGCAATGGATCAGGCTTCAAAACAGTTCTGTAAAAAGGGCCAAAAAACATTAGATCTAGCAGGTCCGTCCTGACTGATTTTGTCTTTTTTTTTCCATATGTGATACATTATAGTTTCATATGTTATAGGAGACATGTTAGAGATCTGGATATCAGGACTCTTGAGTCCATCACTGACTTGTTCCTGTGACCTTGGGCAAATGAGTAAGTGCCCAATCCGACAAACGCTTATGTACATGCCTACATTTAAGCATGTGAAGAGTCCCCTTGAACTCAGGACTGTTCACTTACTTGAAGTTAAGCATGTGCTTTTAACCTCTAAGTCTATTCCATCTATAAAATAGGAATGCTTCCCTGCAGGTGTTGAGGCTTTATATTTTGATATCTGGGGGTAAAATGGCCATTATTATAGTCACAAAATCTGATGATTTTCTGTGCTGCTTCAGGAGTTAGTATTTTACATGGTATTTGCATTATTTTCCAGGTATGGGAATCAGTATCATTAATGCTTTGTCTCTCCATCATTTACTCATAATTTCATGCACCTTCTGCAGTACTCCCCCACCCGCCTGTCAGTTACCTACTGTTTCCATGCCCCCTGCGTCTCACAAAATCTTCAGAAATCCAGCTGTTCCACAAAATCTTACAAGGTATAAAACTTGTGTGTTGAGTTTAATGTTTCTATCCTGTTTGTTTTATTCTTTCTTGTGTTGTTAGATTTTAAGACCTTCACAGCAGGATTTGTGCTTTAGATTTAACTACATTTGTTGTAAAACCCACTGTACACTTACACCACTTTATGAAAGTAATGAGTGTTGGAGGAATTGGGACTTGTTCACTCTCTTCTGGCTCCTAAACAGTGCCTTCAGGCTGTATCATGCCAGGTGCTGTATCCTTAACTGCTATTGGCTTCTGTCTGCAGTGTTGTTGTAGTCATGTTGGTCCCTAGATCTGAGCGAGATAAGGGGTGTGAGATAATATTTATTTGATAAAAGCAGCAAAGAATCCTGTGGCACCTTATAGACTAACAGACGTTTTGGAGCATGAGCTTTCGTGGGTGAATACCCACTTCTTCAGATGCATGTGGTGGAAATTTCCAGGGGCAGGTATATATATGCTAGCAAGCAAGCTAGAGATAACGAGGTCAGTTCAATCAGGGAGGATAAGGCCCTGTTCTAGCAGTTGAGGTGTGAAAACCAAGAGAGGAGAAACTGGTTCTGTAGTTGGCAAGCCATTCACAGTCTCTTTGTTCAATCCTGAGCTGATCGTGTCAAATTTGCAGATGAACTGAAGCTCAGCAGTTTCTCTTTGAAGTCTGGTGCTGAAGTTTTTTTGCTGCAGGATGGCCACCTTAGGGTCTGCAATAGTGTGGCCAGGGAGGTTGAAGTGCTCGCCTACAGGTTTTTGTATATTGCCATTCCTAATGTCTGATTTGTGTCCATTTATCCTTTTCCGTAGAGACTGTCCAGTTTGGCCGATGTACATAGCAGAGGGGCATTGCTGGCATATGATGGCGTATATTACATTGGTGGATGTGCAGGTGAATGAACCAGTGATGGTGTGGCTGATCTGGTTAGGTCCTGTGATGGTGTCGCTTTAGATTTAACTCTAGCTTGCTTGCTAGCATATATATACCTGCCCCTGGAAATTTCCACCACATGCATCTGAAGAAGTGGGTATTCACCCACGAAAGCTCATGCTCCAAAACGTCTGTTAGTCTATAAGGTGCCACAGGATTCTTTGCTGCTTTTACAGATCCAGACTAACACGGCTACCCCTCTGATACTATTTATTTGATCAACTTCTGTTGGTGGAAGAGACAAGCTTTTGAGCTTCACAGAGCTATTTGCCAATAGGTGATAGGGTAATTTTTGTCTTTTATCGCTTTTCTGTCTGAGTTCGTTTAACAGCATAGTTATTCTCTGGTTTCACCCACATAGTTGTTGGGGCATTTGATGTACTAGATGAGTAACCACATGTTGTGATAGGCATGGGTGGGACTCCTGGATCTTGAAAGGTGTATTGTGAGGGGTATTGATCATCGTAGCAGTGGAGATATGTCTGCAAGTTTTGCATTTGTTATAGCTGCATCTGGTGCCGCTTTCAGCTAGGGTGTCATGCTCTGTGAATAGCTGTTTCGGCTGATGAGATTGAGGGGGTTGTTTTGAAGGCCAAAAGAGGTGGTTTGGGAAAGAGTTCTTGCAGCATGTGGTCCCCATCAAGTATGGATTGTGATTGTTTGAAGATACCTTGTATGGGTTGCAGAGTGGGGTAGATGACAACTAGAGCTGTGCGGTCAGTGGGGGTTTTTTTTGGAAGTGGGGTGTCTATATAGAAGGAGGTTCTCTCTGGGTATTTGTGGCCCATTCCATTACAAGTTCTCTGTTTCTTTGGTGAGGCGTCCTTGTTTGGTGAAGGCAATTTTAAGTATCTTAAGGTTTATATCCAGGACTTTCTCTTCTCAATATATTCTGTGGTATCTAAAAAAAACAGGTGGCTGTAGATAAGATTTTTTTGGTGTGTCTGGGGTGGCTTTTGGCTCTATGGAGGTAAGTGTAGTAATCTGTGGGTTATTGTATATAGTTTGTGATGCTGGCAGACCAGGGTCATACCAGAGTGCATTTAGGCCAATTCACTTGTGTATTGGTATAGCTCAAAGTGGTTTTTGAAGGTAGAAGAGCATATTTGGTGTTTAGACTTCATAAAACTAATGGGATGTTAATTGAACATAAGAACAGCCATACTGGGTCATACAGGACTAGATGGACCTCTGGTATCTTGTCTTCTGACAGTGGCCAGTGCCAAGTGCTCAGAGGGAACGACCAGAACAGGTAATCATCAAATGATCCATTCGCTGTCACTCATTCCCAGCTTCCGGAAAACAGAGGCTATGGACACCATCCTGCCTAATAACCATTGATAGACCTGTTCTCCATGAATTATTCTAGTTCTTTTTTTAATCCTGTTATAGGCTTGGCCTTGACAACATCCTCTGGCAAAGAGTTCTACAGGTTGACTGTTTGTTGTGTGAAGAAATACTTCCTTTTGTGTGTTTTTAAACCTGCTACCTATTAATTTCATTTGGTGACCCATAGTTCTTGTGTTATTTCCTCCTTCTCACAATCCTTCTTTCTTTGCTTTCTCCACACCAGTCATGATTTTATAGACCTCTATCATATCCCCCACCAGTCATCTCTTTTCTAAGCTGAAAAGTCCTGGTCTTATTAATCTCTCCTCATATGGAAGCCGTTCCATACCCCTAAGGCAAAGAGCAACTGCTGCAACACTAGGTCCCAATCACTGGAATGCTCATTTTTGAATTTACATATCATGGCCCCCAAAGTTCCATTAAACTCTCCACCAGGCTATTTGTTTGATGGTGGTAAGGGGTGGCAACCAAGTGGTTCACCCTATGAGCTTCCCACAGGCCAAAGGCTCAGGAACAGGGATAGTGTGAAAGCTTGCTTAGCCTGGCTGCGGGTGACCATTCCCACCCTCTTGGCTAGCTTCACATGGTTGGCCAAATCTTCCCCCAGCAGCATGGGACTGGGATAATCATCAGAGACTGCAAAAGTCCACATTCCTGACCAGCCCTCGTACTGGACAGGCAACTCAGCTGTAGGCAAGTTTAAAGATTTTGACATGAATGGTTGAATCATCACTTGGGCCTCTGGGTTGATGAATTTGGGGTCCACTAAGGATTGGTGGATAGCTGACACCTGTGCTCCAGTGCCCCTCCATGCTGTAGCCTTCTTCCCGCCCACACTCAGTTTCCCTTTGCTCTGAGGGTATCTGGGAGGCATCTGGGCCTGAGGACCTTGGGTGCAACTCTGGTGTCTGTTGGGATGCTTGGGGCCTTCACATGGCCTTCACATGGTCCAGCTCATTACATTTACAGCTCTTTACATTTAAAACATTGCCCAGCTGACTGGTCACTGGGGCGAGGTTGGGTGCTGGAGACTGGTGTGGTGGAATAAGGTGTCTGGGGTTTTCCTTGGGATATAGGTGGGGCCTTGAGTTGCCCCTGATAATAGGGTTTTGTTTTGGGTTGTTCCTTCTGATATTCACTCTAACTGCTACTAGTTTTTTTCCTTTTCTGCCACCTCCACCCGTTTGGTTCCAATCTCCCCCGCCTCAATTACAGTTTTGGGCTTCCCATTTAGGATGTACCTTTCTATTTCCTCAGGAACACCTTCTAAGAAGTGCTCCATTTGCATTAGGAAAGACAGATCTTCCAGAGAGTTAACACTTGCTCCTGATATCCATGCATCCTAATTTCTTCCAATGTGGTAGGCGTGTTGGGAAAATGACATGTCTGGTTTTCACTTTAGGGCTCTGAACTGCCGACAGGTATGCTCGGGTGTTAACCCCATTCTGATCCTTGCCTTTTTAAAAAAAAAGTTCATAACTGTTCATATTTTCCTTAGGCATTTCAGCCACCACCTCTGCTAAGGGTCCACTGACCTGCGGCCTCAGCTCTACTATGTCCTGGTCTGTAGAGATGCTGTTCCCAAGGCAGGCCCTTTCGAAATTTTCTAAGAAGGCCTTGGTATCATCGCCTGCCTTGTAGGTGGGGAATTTTCTGGGATGGGAAGTGGTACCTGGAGAGGGATTGCTAGGGTTGTCTGGTATATCCTGCTTAGCTCTTGCCCTCTCTAACTCCAGTTCATGCTTCCTCTCTTTTTCTTTCTCCTCCATAGCTCTCTTGTGGGCAGCCTCTTTGGCTTTCTCTTCTCTTTCAGCAGCTTCCTTCTTGAGTTGTTTTAATTTGATCAGTCTCTTATGCTCCTTTTCTTTCTCTTGTGCTTCCAGTCTGGCCAGCTCTAGTGTATTAGCAGCGTCACTGGTACTCATTTTCCTGCTTTCTTGTGCTGGGCCACACCCCCTCTGCCGTTCACTGAAACTGGGATGCTCTCAGCTCTGGGGGTACTTAGTTAACAGAGACTTTCACAGCATTTAGTGTTCAGCCTTTCAGGGTTTAACCTAGTTATACCCAAGAGTTAGAAAGGAAAAAAAAACAAACAACCACCCAGCTTGTGAATTCCTTTGCTACTGTAACTTGACCCCTCTGCCTTCAGGCAGAGAGAAAAACTGACAAGAAAAATTTGTCCTTTTAAAATCCTGCTGTGCTCTTGGTTCAAAAATGATCCCACCGCTCTGCCACTATGTTAGGGTTCCTTCTCCACTCTGAACTCTAGGGTACAAATGTGGGGACCCGCATGAAAGCCACCTAAGCTTATTTCTACCATCTTAGGTTAAAACCTGGTATGCTGCCACCACCACCAAGTGATTTAACAAGAAACAGGGAAAGGACTACTTGGGGGGGATATTTTGGGGGAAGAGGAACTCCAAGCCCTTACACCCCCTTTTCCTGGGGAGGCTTGAGAATAATATCCTAACCAATTGGTTACAAAGTGATCAAAGACCCAAACCCCTGGATCTTTGGACAATGAAAGAATCAGTCAGGTTCTTAAGGATTTTATTAAAAATAAAACGTAAAAATCATCTCTAAAATAAAGATGGAAAATAACTTTACAGGGTAATCAGATTGAAAGAGCCCAGAGGAACCCCCTCTAGCCTTAGTTTCAAAGCTGCAACAAAACAGGGATAAACTTCGCTCTAGCAAAGGTAAAATTCACAAGTTGAGAAAACAAAGATGAAACTAATATGCCTTGCCTGACTGTTACTTACAAGTTTGAAATATGAGAGACTTGTTCAGAAAGATTTGGAGAACATGGGTTGATGTCTGGTCCCTCTTAGTCCCAAGAGCAAACTTCTCCAAAACAAAGAGCACAAACAAAAGCCTCCCTCCCCCACAAGATTTGAAAGTATCTTGTCCGCTTATTGGTCCTTTGGGTCAGGTGTCAGCCAGGTTATCTGAGCTTCTTAACCCTTTACAGGTAAAAGGATTTTGGTGCCTCTCGCCAGGAGGGATTTTATAGTATTGTATACAGGAAGGTTGTTACCCTTGCCTTTATAGTTAAGACAGAAGCCGTTCCATACCCCTAATCATTTTTGTTGCCCTTTTCTGAAACTTTTCCAATTCCAATGTATCTTTTTTGAGATAGGCTGACCACATCTGCATGCAGTATTCAAGATGTGGGGGTACCATGGATTTATATAGAGGCATTGTGATATTTTCTGTCGTCTTATCTATCCCATTCTTGTGATTCCCAACCTTCTGTTTGCTTTTTTGCCTGCCACTGCACATTGAGTGGATGTTTTCAGAGAACTATCCACAATGACGCCAACATCTTTCTTGAGTGGTAACAGCTAATTTAGACGCCATATTTTAATATGTGTAGTTGGGATTATGTTTTCCAAAGTGCATTACTTTGCATTTATCAACGTTGCATTTCATCTGCCATTTTGTTGCCCATTCACTCAGTCTTGAGAGATCTTTTTGTCCCTCTTCCCAGTCTGCCTGGGACTTAACTATCTTGAGTAGTTTTGTATCATCTTCAAATTTTGCCACCTCATGGTTTACCCCTTTTTCCAGATCATTTATGAATATGTTGAATAGGACTGGTCTTAGAACAGACTCCTGTGGGACCCTACTATTTACCTCTCCATTCTGAAAACTGATCATTCATTCCTACCTTTTGTTTCCTATCTTTTAACCAGTTACCAATCCATGAGAAGACCTTCCCTCTTATCCCATGACAGCTCATTTTGCTTAAGAGCCTTTGGTGAGGGACCTTGTCAAAGGCTTTCTGAAAATCTGAAATGTTAGATCCATTGGATCCCCCTTGCTTGTTGACCCCCATCCAAGAACTCTAATAGACTGGTGAGGTGTGATTTCCCTTTACAAAAACCATACTGACTCTTCCCCAACAAATTATGTTCATTTATGTGTCTGACAATTTTGTTGTTTACTATAGTTTAAACCAGTTTTGCCTGCTACTAAAGTCAGGCTTACTGGCCTGTAATTGCTAGGATCACCTCTGGAGCCCTTTTAAAAAATTGGTGTCACGTTAGCTATCATCAGTCATTTGGTATAGAAGCTGATTTAAATGATAGGTTACAGATTACAGTTAGTAGTTCTGCAATTGCACATTTGAGTTCCTTCAGAACTCTTGGGTGAAAACCATCTGGTCCTTGTGACTTATTACTGTTTAGTTTATCAATTTGTTCCAGAACCTCTAATAATACCTCAATCTGGGACAGTTCCTCAGATTTGTCACCTAAAAAGAATGGCTCAGGTTTGTGAATCTCCCTCACATCCTCAGCCATGAAGACCCATGCAAAGAATTAGTTTAGTTTCTCCACAATGACCTTATCATTCTTGAGTGCTCCTGTAGCATCTTGATCATCCAGTGGCCCCACTGGTTGTTTAGCAGGCTTCCTGCTTCTGACGTACTTAATTTTTTTTGCTATTACTTTGAGTCTTTGGCTATTCTTCAAATCCTTTTTGGCCTTCCTAATTGTATTTTTATACTTCATTTGCCAGAGTTTATGGTCCTTTCTATTTTCCTCACTTGAATTTAACTTCCACTTTTTAAAGGATGCCTTTTTGCCTCTCACTACTACCTTTACTTTGTTTAGCCACGGTGGCACTTTTTTGGTTCTGTTTTTTAATTTGGGGTATACATTTAAGTTGAGCCTCTATTGTTGGTGTCTTTAAAAAGTTTCCATGCAGCTTGCAGAGATTTCACTTTTGGCACTGTACCTTTTAATTTCTGCTTAACTAACTTCCTAATTTTTGTGTAGTCCTCCTTTCTGAAATTAAATGCTAAGTGTTGGGCTGCTGCAGCATTTTCCCACCACAGGGATGTTAAATTTAGTTATATTATGGTCACTATTACCAAGCGGTCCAGCTATATTCACCTCTTGGACCAGATCCTGTGCTCCCCTTAGGACTAAATCAAGAATTGCCTCTTCTCTTGTGGGTTCCAAGACTAGCTGCTCCAAGAAACAATCATTTAAGATGTCAAGAAACCTTATCTCCATCCTATCCTGAGATGCATGTACCCAGTCAACATGGGGATAGTTGAAATCCCCCATTATTGAGTTTTTTTTTATTTTAATAGCCTCTCTATTCTCCCTGAGCATTTCAGTCACTATCACCATCTGGGTCAGGTGGTTGGTAATATATCCCTACTGCTATATTCTTATTATTAGAGCATGGAATTACTATCCATAGAGATTCTATGGTACAATGTGGTTCATTTAAGATTTTCACTTCATTTGATTCTATGCTTTTACACATAGTTCCAATCCCCACCAGCATGACCTGTTCTGTCCTTCTGATACATTTTGTACCGTGGTATTACTGTGTCCCACTGATTATCCTCATTCCATCAAATATCTTTTTTTTTTTTTCATTTGACTGTTTCTAATCAGATCCTACCTGTATTTTATCATCTTCCATCCTTTTCTCCTTAACAGGACATAGAGAATCTCCGTTAATAGATCCTCTGCTAAGGGATGTCTCTGCCTGAACATATGCTCCTCCATACCTGTTGGCTTTCCCCTAACCCTTAGTTTAAAAACTGCTCAACAACCTTTTTAATTTTAAGTGCCAGCAATCTGGTTCCATGTTGGTTTAGGTGGAGCCCATTCTTCCTGTATAGGCTCCCCCTTTCCCAAAAGTTTCCCCAGTTCTTAATAAAACTCCAGCCCCTCCTCCCTACACCATTGTCTTATCTACGCATTGAGGCCCTGCAGTTCTGCCTGTCTAACTGCATTGCATTGATTTCACTTATATGGATCCTGTTATAATGCAACAGTAAACATTTACATTGTGTATATGCCTATATCTAAATAATTCATAAAAGAAACCTTATGGAATGCTAATGAAGGACTTCAACAGCAAAAGTACCTCCCTGGAACTTAGGTATAAACTCTTCCTCCCCTGGATAGCAGTGATCAAGTGCAGAGTAGAGACAAAAGGGTTGCTTGCCACTGTGGAAGGTGACTATATTTTTCTCAGAGCAGCTGAAATGACATGTATTGTATGTTTCTGAATAAAAGCGAATACTTTCCATGACAAATATAAATATTCAGTTTGTTCAAATGCTATCAGATAAACATTAATTTCACATTCACAAAGCACAAATCAACCCTATAGTAGTTTAGCTTTGTTGTATGAGGGATCAGTTAGAACAATTTATTTACAGTATTAAAACCAGAGCACAAATAGTGTGTAATTTACTCTGGCACACTGTAGAAAAGCACAACAATCAGTGCTGCTTATTTTGGGAATCCATTTTTTAGCATACAAAGTTTCTTTGCTATGCATATATTATCATCACTGCAGATGTATGGATAAAGTTACCTTAAAATAGCATTAGGGAACTTAGAGGAAAGAGAACTAAAATTTAAAAAAATCCTCTTGTTACCAGGTTAAGTAATAATTTTATTCATAATTTGAAAGTTTGATCTGATGGGTAGTAGAATTAACAACATATCTCTGTTTGTTTGTCTACTTTATTGGTGATTTAGCAGTGCCTATAAACAAAGTTTAAAGTGGTGAAGTTTAAATTGGTATCTATTTTAATTGCGGAAATCTTCCTTTAAGATGAATAAATTTTGTTTTGTATAAATAGTAATTTTGCTCAGAATAAAAAACAATGTCTGTATAGTTTGGATTTGATACTGAGAGACATATGGTAGAGAACACTGTTAACTGGAGTCAGATAAAGGTATTGTACATTCAGTGAAACCTGGTATACTTTGGATTAACCACACTCATCCACCTGAGATTTGGAGTAATTTAGTGTCATAGTAATGTCTCAAAAATCAAGCTAGGAAAAAATGCATTATTGTAACTCTCTGGGGCATTGTACCAAGATAAAAAATTACAACTCTGGTTCTTTGTGTTTAAAACAGATTTAATCTCTGTAGTATCAAATACAAAAACAGTGTTTTAATAGGAACATTTGTTTTCCCTTCTTGTTAAAGAAGTGAAATACTAAGTTAATGAAATCTGATTTACTATTCATTATTGTTTGCATGTAGCTCTTGTTACAAACTAGCGAATACACTTTGAATTCCATAGTCCTTTTATTTTAGTATTAGGTTGGGAAATGAATGGTAAAAAGGTGACTCCACAGACTTCCACGTCATCTTCCATAAAATGAGAATGTGATACCACCATATTTTTATATATTATCTGATACAAAAATTTTCACATGGAGCCATAGATAAAGGTTGGAAGAGGTGCTGAGGTTCCCCAGAGGTTGTCCAGAAGGAGTAGTCTTTTGGACAGGTAAATGAAATGCAATTCACTTCTTCATTATCATAATCCTGGTTACGTGTGGGCTAGTAAATATTCACGACAATGTGGCAAAGCTGCCATTATGCATAATGAAACTTACCTAAAAAACATACAAAGTCGCCTGCTTCTTCACTGGTTCTTAAACTGGATGATTTGTCTTTCTGTCTCACTCACTTTCTTCTTTCGTTTTAGCATGAAAAAAGCAGCCACAATAAACCTATCAGAACCACGGCTGAAACATCATGAGATTTACAGACTAGTTTTTTAAAGTCCCAAGCAACATTTAAAAGTAATAACTTTATGTACACTAGCTTAGGTAGAAATTTCCTTTTAACTATCTTCATTTTCACACTTCGCAGAAAAAATCTATAGGATTTAATAAAAATTAATATCCTTGGTATAGAATTTTATAAAATGGTTTAAAAGAATTATAGAAAATAAATACTTCTCTCTTCCATTCTGTATATATCTAGAGTAATTTCTATATATCTAACCCTACTGGCTTCATCCCTGCTTAATACTATGAAAAATTCCTATAGTATTCAATAATTATTTCAATGTATGTCCTAACAGCAGCATTAGCACATTGTGGATTAGAATTGCCAGATAAATGCATAGGTCAAACAGAGCTTCAGGAGCTTTTCCCTTCTAGAAATAGAAAGTGAATAAATAATGCAAAAAAAAAAAAAAGGTCTTTAGTAGCAAGTGCATTCCTTTTTAGGGATGATGACAAATCTACTCTTGAAGAAACTGAACTGGAAAAAATATCATCATATATACTTATGAGTTTGGTATTTTGAATGAATAAATGTATAAACAAGTGGATCGGATAATTGATTTTTAGATGAGTTTTTTATTTAAATTATTTCTTTTAAAAATAAACTTGTTTAAAAATAAATTTTGAATTAAAAATCAGATTAACACCTTAATTTATTGTAATCTGTAAAAACATTTAAATAAATAAATGCTGAATCCATGAGCCTTTATCAAGAATCGGAGGAAAACATCTAACTTTTGAGGTCAGTCTTTATAAATATTGTATAATAGGTCATGTATTAAGAGCTTGTTTTGTTTAATAAAAATATTATGCTTTTTGTGTGTTTAAATTCTAATTACAATCTTAATGCATCTTGACCACATCATGAGCAAGAAGTTACTTATCTAGTAAATAAGCATATCATTAACCATTTTCTAACATTAAAAATGTTCAATAAGAATCTGAATATTAAGCTTTAAATAATTGCTTAAATAAATTTGTATATAGTTATAATGTATCACTGTTGGCATCAAAAAGATGTACCAAATCTAGTGTAAAGGCTTTATTTAGTTATAAGTCAATGTATTTTTAATGGCTATATCAAACATGTAAAATGCACCTTTCTTTAGAAAACAACTGTAGTACAAATGAAAAAAGTTGATTAAACTAAATCAATGGTTTAAACTGAAGCTTTCCAGTGGGTGATTTAAATTGCCTTGATTTAAGTCAATCCATCCCACAATGCACTCAAAGTCCTTCCATCATATTATTGAACTATCCTTGCAACTCTGACATGAATAGTCCTATTGAAGTCAATAGAATAACTTGTGTGAGCAAACCTATTGAAAATGGCCATTCATCAGATTAGTAGCTCCACTAATATAATACACATTTGTAAAACAAAGTTATTGCAAAATATAAATTTTGTAAACAATATTCTTTAGTTAGCAAAACCCTGTTAAATTAGATATGTGGCCTGCTTAAAACTGAAAGTCTAGTGCCAACATTTAAAGTTGGAGCAATGTTGTGTGTTTCAGCATTTACCGTCTAATTGTACCACTGGCACAAGGAATTTCTGAGATGTTGATACTGGAACTGCTTCTGGAGAATACAGGTCTATGTACATATTACTTTTAGTATTCAGCATTAATGTACACACATCACTAATAAAAGTTTAAAGCGCCAATTTGAGCCTAACTGGGACAAGCCGTCAGGATTCTTTAAAGGCCAAGTTATAAGTATAAAGGTCTTTTCCTGTAGCCATACTGTAAGGTCTAAGGCATTTGTCTGCAGCCATATTAAGAGAGCAGCAGCCATTAGCTAAGAAGCAGGAAGTCACATCCTCACATTCCAACTAAATTACATTAAAACAATGTAATATCAGGCTGTTAAGGAGATCCTGTCCTAACAGCACCCACTCTTACCAAATAAAGAAACAGATCTTAAGATGGTTAAAGAAAACTTAGTTTGATACCATTCTGTCTGGCAAGAAATCACTTATCAATAATTGTGGTTGTGAAATCCTCATTTCTTTATTGTTTTGTCATTCTGGCCCCACTTCTCCATTCTTTGTCTGTATAATCTCTGTCTGGTTCTTTGATGGTTTCTGTCAGGTGCATAATTAATTTTGCAAGATGTAAATTAATTAAGATGGTGGGGAATGACTGGTTAAAGAAGAGGAAAGACCTGGAGGAAGAAGATCTCACCTTTAAGGCACAGGGCACATCTACACTGCAGAGGGGCTTGATGCTCTGAGATTGATCCACTGGCGGTCGATTTAGTGGGTCTAGTGAAGACCCGCCAAATCAACAGCAGATTGTTCTCCAGTCGATCCCTGTACTCTACTCCTACGAGAATAAGGTAAGTAGATGGGAGATTTTCTCTCGTCGACTCCCTGTGATCGAGACTTTGCAGTAACTCAACCTAAGCGTCGACTCCAAATGTAGCTGGAGTTGCGTGGTGTAGGTCGGCTTACCGCAGTAGTGTAGACATAGCAAGAGCCTAAGATCAAAGATGCTTAGAATCCGTTGCACAACCGTGATGTGCTGCAACTAGAATCCAGACAAGACTGGCCTTGCCTGGCCAACAGGAAAAGTCCTCCTGCCTGACCAGGATTGGTGAGCATAGCACTGTATGTTTTACATGTGTGTTCTGCTTGGTAATTGTCAATAAATAGAGGATAAGGATGTAGTGTGTAAGGCTCTTTCACTGGTAAAAGGCCCTGCAAACCTGCAAAGAGTACACCTTGAGCCCTAGGAATTGGGTAAAAGTGAGTGCCCCGAGAGTGAGTGAGTAACAGAGAATTTTGTGCGGGTAACAAAGTCTTTCCCTCACACTCATCCAATCCTATTAATTTCAATAAGGTTGCTCAAGGGTCGGGGCAACATTTGTTCTTAAGTCTATATGAAAATAAAATGTTACCACTCAGAGAAAACATAAGTGTTTTAAAAAAAACCCAAAACTCTGTTTTACTTTGAGAAAACAAAAAAAATATGCACACAACCCTTCTGCTTCTGTGCCAGGAAGTTTGAGTAATAAAATTCTTCCCAGACTTTTGCATATTTCTGCTGGCATCAAGGATGATACTGCTGCATAGACAAGTAACTAAAAGGCAGATGCGTTGGCTCTCAAGGTGCTAGAAATGCAGCAAAATCTAATGCCTGCCAAACAGAGAGGGACAACAGGAGTAAGGGGGGAAAAATATTTTCAGGATTGGAAGGAACTGTAAACAGTGGAGTGAGAGATTAACACAGAAATAGCTGCCTGTGTTCTGCTACTTTTAAGAAATTGTTTATTTTTAATTGTTGTTGAAGGTAGCCAAAGCTAGTCCTAAGCATATAAAATAGTGTGGTCAGATGTGGTGCCCCCTTGCCTCTGGCCCCCAAAGTGATGGTCTGGGAGGAGCGGCAGTAGACTGTGTTTCTCTGTTTTAAGTCAGATGAACATGGAAAGGGAGAGTGGAAGTCATCTCCTGGAAGAATAGGTGAGTAGTGAGAACCACTTGATGATGGGAGGAGAGGAAAGAGATTATAAAATCTGGTTTTCACATGCAATTATTTAACTTCATCTAAAAATCAGATTAACATGGGTTCTGGATGCAAGTATTATAAGAGGGGCTGGCAGCCCCACCTCACTTATTAAGGTTGCTCTACGCCAGCAGTTCTCCACCGGGGGTCCTTGGCCCCATTTAGGGGTCCATGAGTCCTTTCAAGCGGGCCATGGGTTCCCGTGGCTGAAACACAGAGCCTGAGCCCTAGCATCCCTTGGGGAGCTGAAGCTGGGAGGCTGAAGACTCGATCCCTGGCACACCCCCAGTATTCCCTGTGGGCTGAAGCCAAAGGGCACAGGGCTGAACCCTGATCCCTGCTGCCCCCTATGGGACTGAAGCCCCAATCCGTGGAACCTCTCACAAGGCTGAAGCCAGGAGATGCAGGGCAGAATCCCAAAGCCCCAAGACCTGGTGTGCTTTGTGGGGCAGAAGCCCTGAGCCCCTGGGCAGAGTTGGGATGAACTCAGTCAGTGCACAGGATAGGCCCCCCTGCTCTGGGGATGAATCAGTGTTCTGCAGTGAAGAAGATAGCTGTCTGAAGGATCCATGTTTTGTTTGTTACAGAAGTTAGAAAGTGTGTAGTGAATGAGGCAGGAAGAGAAAGAATGATCTTGTGGTTAAGGCAGCTGACTGCTCCCGAGACTGTCCCATTGCCCCAGGCTGATGACTTCAGGAAAAGTCTAGTCCTGATATTACAAACTTTTACACACATGTTTAATTTCATACAATGAGGAGTCCTATAAGATGTTTTTAAAAGAACTCAAAATAAATGCATTCACCTTTGGTGAAACAACAGAGTGCATTTGTAATCATAAGAATAATTTAGATGACTTCAGTGGGACCACTCGTAAAGTTAAGCATGTGTGTAAGTGTTTCAGGATCAGCTTCTGATACTTACAGAATGCCTGCTCACTGCTCTTACCGCATCTCTCCACTCTATTGCTGCACCTCTCTGCCACACCAACCACTTCTTCGCCAGCTGACTGTCAGTCACCTTCTGCTGCCACCTGCCACTCTGCTATGACCTCTGCACATCAGTCTCTTATTAATTTTCAGCTTTTTGCAGGCTGAGCAGAAACATTGACCCATCTCAAGTGATTTCAACTCTGTGATTTTTAGCTCTTAGCATGCAGGGCAGAAACACAGTCCTACCACAACTGGATTCAGCTCTGATTGAGCATTTAAAATAACAAAGAGGCTCATAGGCTTCATTTATGTAGCTATTTCTTTACAAAATGGCGGGGTGAGAAGAGGAAAGGGATATATTAATTAAAGCAGTCCTGGAAGAATCCTTGTGGGAGTAGCCACATCTCCTGGCTAGAATACCTGTCCCCACCTCCCTTAATTTCACAGAGATCTAGCATTCAAGCCCCTGGTTTAACAAGGTCCTTTCAGCTGATGGGGACCCCTTCATTTATGCTAACAATATTGTTAACACCATTTCACTATCCCTGCATTCAGTACTAAAGTGATTTGTAACCCAACACCAGCCAAAGTTGATAATTTTGAGCAACAGCACTCTATCTGCAGGATATCAAAGCAGAGTAGGTGTGTTCATGTAAATACAGTTTGCTCCAGAAGTCTCTCCCTGTCCCAGCTAGCTGTCAGGGAAGAATTCATTCAGTTCATTTAGACCCTTACCTCATGATGATCAGCAAATCAGAGTTCTGTGAGACCAAAGTGAGCATCTGTGGATTTGAGTTCCAGAGTTTAGGACCCTTTACAGAAACATCTGATATTAAGACCCTACTCCTATTGACCAAGGATTTGTTAGCTCAGAGAACATTTTCTGATTGTATCTGTGGAAGTGGCACATGGAGAAAGAATTCTTGTTACTGTTAGTAAACATCAGGTATTTCCTTTGAGCTTGAGTTTAACAACTGCTCCTGGAAGTCAGTTGCTCTTTTTCACTGAGCAAGTTTCCCATCTTTTAAAGCTAGAAGAAACCAAATGCTGTATGACTAATTTAGTACAACAAGGTACAATATGCAGCTTGCAGCACTAAGACCTTAGTACATCTTTTGTTGTTTCCATAGTCTATGTCACTTTAAAATGTTTAATAATTTATCGCAAAAGGCCATTGTGGAATATGAGACCTTTGCAGAATAAAACAGAGCTTAAACCAGCAATTGAAAGAAAACATTCACTTCAGTTCCTTTCAAATCCTGGTCAAATTCCAACTCAGATTATTACATTTACCTTACCTAAATTCACCCTTTAATTTCAGTAGTTTACATAATTATTTACATTCCTTCCATAAAAACACTACTGAATTGGGTTGATGGCACAAAATAAGTTTAACCTTCAAGTCCGGAGGTGCCTACAGTGATTCTATTTATACAAATTCAAATTTTCAAAGGAACATTAAGCCAGCCTCCAATATACAATTCTGTGAGTACTATGATTTGTACACACAAGTCTGTGCATTCTATTTTGCACATGCAAATGGTTGAATTTCCTCCTCATCTTTGTGGAAAAGTTCTACAGAATATAATAGGAATGAAACCAATATACAAATTAATTTATGAACCTATAGAATTTAGCACAGATTTGTTAAACATCCTATAAAATCCTATAGGAGAGGAAAACATTCCGCAGCTTAATTAATCTATAGTTCTATGGTTTAAAATATAGAGAAAAGTTATCCAATTTTCTAACAAGGAACACTGTTGGTAGTGCATAATTTGATAGCTGCATACATAAATTATTTTAATGGAAAATTGCATGTGCAAAATTAGAGACCCCGTTTTGAAACTCTAGATGACTTCAGGAAAGCTCTTTGAATTGTTCTGGATGTATGGCTTGTGAACAATATATCCAGATATTCTGCATACAGCTCTGGGTCTAGTCAGGTGGCCCTCTTTCACTGGACACACGAGAGATGTGAGAGAAGTAACCTGCAAACTGAGATCGTTGTCTTGTCAAAAGGCACCCATTACTTATTTGTATACAGGAGTGTCTTCAGGTCATATTTACTGTCACTCAGACTCAAGATCACTTCTTCATGTTATTTTGTAAGTTGATTCCTAAATTTTCTTCCTGTTGTTCAGTAGCTCAGTATAAATGCAATCACAATGAGATTAATAAGAAGAAACTATTAGCTGATTCTAACTATGGCTAGTCCCAATTAAAGGGCTACTTTGTCATTATCTTGCTGAGTACTATCGCTGTCTGTGAGCAGTCCACTTTCAAACAAGCAAAGAGTTGGAAATCAAAATCAACCTAAGCTTTAAACATTTGATTTTGGAATAATTTTAGATAGAAAATTGTTCTAAACCAGGAACATAGGGAATATTATAACATAGTTTATATTAGGGAATATTATTAACTACAGGCCAGTCAGCCTCACCTCTGTCCCTGGAAAAATCATTGAGCAGTCCTCAAGGAATCCATTTTAAAGCACTTTGAGGAGAGGAAAGTGATCAGGAACAGTCGGCATGGATTCACCAAGGGCAAGTCATACCTGACTAACCTAATTGCCTTCTATGATGAGATAACTGGCTCTGTGGATGAGGGGAAAGAAGTGGATGTGTTATTCCTTGACTTTAGCAAAGCTTTTGATACGGTCTCTCACATTATTCTTGCCAGCAAGTTAAAGAAGTATGGGCTGGATGAATGGACTATAAGGTGGATAGAAAGCTGGCTAGATCATCGGATTCAAAAGCTAGTGATCAATGGCTCCATGTCGTGTGGGCAGCTGGTATCAAGCGGAGCACCCCAAGGGTCGGTCCTGGGGCAAGTTTTGTTCAATATCTTTATTAATGATCTAGAGGATGGTGTGGATTGCACCCTCAGCAAGTTTGCAGATGACACTAAACTGGGAGGAGTGGTAGATACCCTGGAGGGTAGGGACAAGATACAGAGGTACCTAGGCAAATTAGAGGATTGGGCCAAAAGAAATCTGATAAGTTTCAAAAAGGATGAGTGCAGAAGCCTGCACTTAGGCAGGAAGAATCCCATGCACTGCTACAGACTAGGGACCAAGTGGCTAGGCAGCAGTTCTGCAGAAAAGGATCTAGCGGTTACAGTGGATGAGAAGCTTTGAGTCAAGAGTGTGCCTTTGTTGCCAAGAAGACTAACAGCATTTTGGGCTGTATAAGTAGGAGCACTGCCAGCAGATCGAGGGACGCGATCATTCCCCTCTATTCAACATTAGTGAGGCCTCATCTGGAGTACTGTGTCCAGTTTGGGGTCCCACACTACAAGAATGATGTGGAAAAATTGGAGGGAGTCCAGCAGAGGGCAGCAAAAATTATCAGGGGGCTGAGCACATGATTTATGAGGAGAGGCTGAGGGAACTGGGATTGTTTAGTCTGCAGAAGAGAAGAATGAGGGGGAATTTGATAGCGGCTTTCAACTACATGAAAGAGTGTTCCAGAGAGGATGGATCTAGATTCTAGACTGTTCTCATTGGTACCAGATGACAGAACAAGGAGTAATGGTCTCACGTTGCAGTTGGGGAGGTTTAGGTTTGATACTAGGGAAAACTTTTTCACTAGGAGAGTGATGAAGCACTGGAATGGGTTACCTAGGGAGGTGGTAAAAATCGCCTTCTTAGAGGTTTTTAAGGTCAGACTTGACAAAACCCTGGCTGGGATGATTTAGTTGGGGATTGGTCCTGCTATGAGCAGGGGGTTGGACTAGATGACCCTCTGAGGTCCCTTCCAATCCTGATATTCTATGATATTGTATTTTTTTTACACCAGTATTTTAATGAGTTGGGAGAGAGTTAAAATTTTAAAGGTATTTTTCTGTTTATTTTATTATTTATTTGAATTGCAGTTATACCTGGAGGCTTTTCTGATCCTGACTAAGGCCAGAGAGGTTGGTACTGACAGCCACGTCAGGAAAAGATGAAGCCTGCCCCAGAAAGCTTACAATCAAGTATAAAATGGAAAAGAGAATACAGTCAGATAGATGTGAGAAGCACAAGGTAATAGTGGCACAATTATGCATAGCCTACTAGTGTAATTACAGGATCATGGTAATGGTACTACAGATATGCCTAATAAGGCACTTCTATTTTAAGATTCTGCTTATAAATTTTAAGCAAATAATAATTTTAAGAGTCCTTCCTCATCAAGGTACTAAAAAACAAAAAAAACCTACCCCAGAGCCCTATAGGGAAAGCACTAAAGCATATGCTGAAATCCCATGGAGTTCAATGACCAGTAAGCACATGCTTAAAGTTAAAAACATGTTGAAGTCCTTAGCTGAATCAAGGTACGATCCTGGGTAATAATAATTGTATCAACAAACAACAGTAATGAATTCATCATCAAATTTACAATATAAAAGCTAACATATTAAAAGCAAATAGAGTGGCATCATTGTAAAACGGGTGGGGAAAGTAGTTTTAACAGTGATTTTAAAGTGCAAACATTTCTGAAAGACAACATAAGTGAAACTCAAGGACGGGGTCTGACAGTCAGCTTTCTGATTTTGAATAAACTATTCTTTGGGCTGAAATGTATGTTTATTCTCAGCCTACAGGAGAAATTTGTTAGAAAAAGTTTAAGACAATCCATTCAGCTAAATTTCATTTTTTAAAATGATATTTTTCACTATATTATTATATTCGTTTTTTCCCCCCTCTTGGATAACTCAGACATAGTTTTGCTTGAAATATTCAAAACTTGGCACGTTCATAGTCCCCTGAAGAATGAGTGCTCTGCCAAGTTTGAAAACATTTGGATTAGAAATGAGTAAAAACTTGTATACTGTTCTTGCCCAGTACATGATATTTTACTGATTTATTAACAATATGCTGATGCTTAGCTCGAGTTGTACAGCATGCCAAGTCTGTGCAATGAAATACACAGCTGCGCTTATTTCAATGATCGCATAGTTAAGTATGTGAACCCACAAACGTGAGAACATTGAAATAGGTGTGCTAAAAGTTCTGTTTTCTTTTCTCCCCCTCAATATCCCCCCCTATTTTATAAGGAAATTATATACAAAGTTTTATACATACAAGTATGTATGGTTATATAGCTAGATTTCCAAAGCAACAGTAATTCAGACAGCTTATACATACATTATAAGGCAGAAAAGTTATTGTCACTTATGGTACAGTAATAGAAAATAACAATGTGCAAGAGGACACAGTTTTTGTTGCTAACTTAGAATTTCCTGACTTGCATGCATGTCAGTTCTTAGCTGTAAAACTGATTTAGTCTAGATTCCAGCAATCAATTATAATCTCTACATGGTCATAAAACATCCTTCCCCCTCATCTAGACCCTTTTTTGGGAATTTTGATTACACTTCATTGAACAGATTTTATTTTACAAGGGATAGGACAATCTTCACGATTGATTAGATGTATATACAAATCCATTCAGATTGTAAGTGTCTGGATACAATTAATCTCAATCCCAGCATCAATAAACTGGTGAAATTCACCACTATGCAGAGAACTAATGTAATTTTTTGTGGCTTAAATAGTACATTGGTGGGCCTTTGGAGCTCTGGATCCATGTACAGAGGTGAATTCCACTCAAAATGAATAGAAAGACTATACATTTAAACAAACATAACCCCCATTTTGAAGTATGGCAATATCATCAAATATCCAGAACTGGAAAAATAAACCAAAACTTTGTACAGGTGAATCCCAGTTATCTCAAGGACATGCAAAATCAGGGGTTCAGACAACTGGACGCTTCAGTCCTGCAGAGTCCTCCTGTGGAGCATTACTGCTCTTAGAAACTGTTCCCTAAGCCTACACCTTACGGAATTTAATAGTTTAAGGCGACTGATACACAAGGAGATTGTGTTGAGGCACCAATTTGGTTTTACTATTTATTTATTTAGGAAGTATTAACAGGTTTACAAATCCTTGCCATGTAATGATTACACTGCTCTACAGCCAAAATGCTTCTGAAATAAATGTAGTCCAACTTTACTAATTCTGTGTCACTAAGAACGAAAATGATGCTTAAAATTGTTGATTGGCTCTAATTTTCAAGATATGCTATTGGGTCAGTATATACGACCCTTGACTTGGGAATGGTGGAGGATAAGTGAGTTATAAAGGGAAGGGATCTCAATTTAAACCAGAAATGACTAAAATACATCTTTGACTGGATCTATGAATAAATCTATGAATGGGTTTGGACAGTACTTGCTTTTTAGGCAAAACAATGAATAATGCAATCTGAAGCTTGTATTGCGTCATATATGATATGAATTGCATCAGGTTATTCCTAGAAGTCATGGATGATGCAATCATAACGAAGCTTACATCACTCTGCTGAACAAATTGCCCTATCTCAGCTCTAGAAATCATACAGTGTCGTGCTCTCTTATTTGTCAGTGTTTGATTTTGCAAAGGGACACATTCTGTTTAGCCAAAGTGAGCAGAGATGCCTCGTACTTGTGTGAACAGTGCAGATAACTTCTGCTATGTTTGTGGTGAAGTGACTTTTGCATCACAAAAGCGCAGTATAACCACTATGGTTAAGAAAGCCTATCACCTTTATTTTGGCTGCAAAATTAGAGATCAGGACAAGAAGTGGGTCCCACACATATGCTGCAACACTTGTGCAACAAATCTTCGCCAGTGGTTGAACAGGAAAAGGAAATCTATGCCTTTTGCAGTGCCAATGATTTGGAGAGAGCCAACAGATCATACCAGCAATTGTTACTTCTGCATGGTGCCTCCAGCTGGGAAAGGTGTGTCAAAGAAGAAAAAGTGGACTATGCATTATCCAAACATTCCATCAGCTATACGCTCAGTACCCCATGGAGAAGGCCTGCCGGTTCCTGATGCACCAGAATCATTCTCACTTGAGTCAGACGAGGAAGAGGAAGAGGATGAAACTTCTGGTCCTGAACCATCAATGTCACAGGACCCACATTTTCTCCCATCCTCCTCCTCTGAACCACATCTCATAACACAAGGTGAACTGAATGACCTTGTCAGGGATTTGGAACTACCCAAGAGTTAGGCAGAGCTGTTGGGCTCCAGATTACAGCAGTGGAATCTCCTGGCAGGCTATCAGGGCAAATGGAGCCCATCAATGCTTGCAGACTATTGCTGGACAGTGACAAGAGATGCTCCATTTAATGAATACAAGAGACAAGTCAAGAAGCGCCGAGTAGACACTGAATAGGACTAAACTATGTACATAATAGTTTTTTGCTTTTGTTTCATAATAAATTTTATTTATATAAACCTTTTGCTGATTTTTAAAGTGTTACATACCCAGGACAGATGAAATATTATCATGTAAAGCAACCATAAACACATGAAAAGACCTAGGTTTACAATTTATGATTAAAACTCTATTATCTACACAATATACATAGACATAAAATGTAAAAACTTAAATATCTTAGAAACAGTAGCCAATCAGTTGTTTTAATTGTCATATTTGAATTCAGCACATCAAAATACATAATAAATATCACATTTTATCTCTGAAGCAGACGACTTCTCAAAAATTGTAGACCAGTGTTATTGGTTTATTTCTCATATTTACAATATTGTGCTTTTGTTTAAAGACAATATATAGGACATAGTAATCAGATCTCTCTGTTTAATAAGGGGTTACCATATTGCAGATTGAGCATCATTACAACACTTATGACATGTCATTTCTAGTGATTTTATTAAGTTGAGTGAAATCTCTGATTGCACATGTTTATCAGACCAGGAGGCCCCTGTTTTAAATGAAGCTGGTTTTGGGAACAACCTTGCCTTCTCGGAACACACTTGATCTCCTTCTTGCCTTGTGGGTATTCTTAGCATCACACAGGTAATCTTGGGGGCCATAACTGATCTTTTGGTTAACCTTGAGTTTCGGTCAACAGTTTAGTGTATGTGCACAGGGGAGCTGGGAGTGCGGCCTCTTAGCCTGGGTAGACAGACTTCTGCTAATAGCACTCTAGCTAGTACACTAAAAATAGCAGTGTGGCTATTACCACATAGCTGGGAGCTTGGGCTAGGCGGGCTTGGATCCAGGTGGCTAACCCAAGCCACTGCCCATGCAGCAATGTCCACACTGCTATTATGCTACCTCCAGCAAAACTAGAATGAGTCTGTCTGCCTGGCTCTAGTGTAGACAGACATACCTTTAGTTAACTGGAGTGGTTAACTGGAGTTTACGTGTATCTCAGCATGACTGGCACTGCAGCTCCTTGTGGTCTCTCTTTCGGAGCCTGGCACCCTGCTCCTGTCATCAGTGATAAGGCTGCTCAACTCTTCACTCTCTCTTTCTTAACCCAACCTGCCAGAAGAGCAGTAGCCATTAGCAATGTTATTGTAGCGAGGAAGAGCGTAGGCTACATATGTAGCATCCACATATCACTTAAAAAGGGATGACATGGAGATCAGCAATTTATGTGTTTGGGGGAAGTCAGAGGCACTGGAATAATTTGTATAGTGGGGTTGCTGAGAGCCACTGAACTAAACTGTGAATTGTGTATATAATGGAATCCACTTCAAGACAGGGTATGGCACCACCCTTCATTCCAGCACCTGTGAGGGAAGTCACACCGAGAAACAAGAAATGCCAAACTGCCTATCAAGAAATTGGGGGACAAGCCTTGATAGTTGGTCAGATTGCCTCCCACACACTGGCATCCCTGTTAGCTGAAGCATACCTTTTCTCTGCAAGACATGTTAGCAAGACCTGTTGTGAGATGAAAAGATCATGCCATCACCGGCCTGTCACCTGATCTGTATTCATCACCTGACACAAAGCAAGGCTGTGTGGTTAATTAAAAAAACCCACAATTTTCTCTATCCCTAATTTATAGCATTTTTTTAAACTATCTCTGTAGTGATTGACTTTAAAGGTTTTAATACACTCATAGTCTTAGGATCTAGCAAGATTAAGTTATACATTTGTAAACAATACATCCAGAAATTTTGCGTACATATGTGGAGTTATTCAGTGGCTCCCCTTCTCTGGATCTATTGTTTGCTCTATGTCCTGACGCATTCAAAAGGGTAATTGTCTTGCTAAAAGAATGTAATTCTAGGTCTTATTTGGCTGATGAGTTAACTTTTTTATTTTTCAGTTAATAAGATTCTGAGTTAATAAATCAAATTATAAACTACTTAATTACGACAATGGCAACAAACATAATAAAATTAGAAAAGACAAAGATGGTCAGTCTCTTCATAAAAATGTAACATGGGATTTTCTAAAGCTCTCAGCGTTGGCCTCTCTGCTATCACTGAAGTCAATGGTAAAACTCTCTCTGACTTCAGTGAGAGCAGAGAGAGGCCAACGCTTAGCACTTTAAAAAGTCCCATCTATTGAGCCTGATAGTCAACGTGGTCTCACCCAGCCTCTGATTTTGTTGATGCAGTTTTGCACCCACAAATAATAAGGCCCAAATTTCTCTGTCTGCAGTGAATTTGGGATAAAAATAGTAGTAGCTAGGCTAACTGATTTATAGGTACAAATAAATGTTTAACTACCAATATCTGGAGTTTACACACAAGTAGAGAGCAGCTCTGAAAATCAGCTCCCAAGTCTTTCACAGGCTCAAGCTGTTTCACCCTAATGCCGTTTTCAGATAAATAGTAACTGGTATTTTTGTCCTTTGTAAAAGGAAGCAAAACTTAATTGTTCAGTGGGAGTTTTTCCTTCTTAATAAAGAGCACAAGTCAGACTAGTACCTGTTAAGGCTGAAGATGGAGAAATCTGGAGATTTTAGACAAGTGATACAATGCCTTCATTTGAATATTTTACAAATATGCATTATCTCATTTGCATATTTAGCCTTTATATTTTCAATTAGAAAGTTGTTTGTATTTTCTGCTCTTGCTTTCTCTTAATGTTGTCAGTTACTCTGCTATGGTGGTAGGCCAGCTATAAAAGTCAATAAAAATAAACAATTTCACTAGATGTTTAGATGGCTTTAAGTCCTAATGAAACAAACCTAAATACAAACTGAGGTAAAACATTTGGCTTTGATTTTAAAAATATTTTTCAGTGACAACACGACTGGTTGCCTCTTCCTTTTTTCAGAAAATCCAGCTGCTATTAAAGGAGAGTAAGTGAGGAGCAGAGCCCTGCAGCAGGGCTAGGATCCTGTGGGTCTCACAGCACCCACTGCCATAATAATGGGAGCTGGTAAAATGTACTTTGTTGCGGGTCTGATTGGGTGGGCAAAAAAAATGACTGCGATAATATGCAGGAAAACACTAAATCTCTTGTAATTTTGTCATAAATAGAATTTCAGCAACATAAAGCAAGATTTTCTTTTAAAGTGTTTTAATACTTAAATTTAAGCAAGGAATATAAAGAGATTTGAAGTCTGTTATAACTGGAATTAAAGTATTTTTTACACTATTTAAGCAAGAGTTGTTTTATTCTTTGAGTGGAAAAAAAGTCACAATTTTTTCCACTCAAAGAATAAAACAACTCTTGCTTAAATAGCGTAAAAAGTACTTTATATATAAAAACCAACCTTTTTTTTTTTTTTTGTTCAGTGGCATGGGGGAAGATCTAAGGTTTTTGCAAGTGGGAGCAGAATAAAAATGCAAGAAACAATATGGGAGCAGGTGGGAGTGGGTATTGTGGGGTGGGATGGGAATGTGATTAAAGAAAGAGTCCCGCACTTGTGGATATAGACCTTTAAAGTTACTGAGCCCTAATGTTGTAATTGAACTTGTAGCTTAAAGGTGTGGAGCATATGATTGTGGTACTCAGTGAATCCACATTTTAGGACAAGTACTTTAATATAAAATAGATATTGACATGAAACTCTTAAGAGTTTCTACTGCCTTTTCCTCTGTTTGTCTTCTTTGTCACTCCCATTCCGTTTCCTGCTCCCCAGTTTGTTACCCCGTTTCTCATTATTAGGAGATATGCAGCAGACAAGCTTTCTCAGGCCATGGCAGATACCTACATTTTCCCCATTTTTAGGCACTTAATTTGATGTGTTTAATTTGTTATCTTTGTTCTAGCAGAAAGGGGGAGCTGTGCAACAAAAAAATAATTAAATAAAGAAATAAACACACATTCTCAATGCAGTAAAGGGGAAAGTAAGAAGTTTTCCAACAAGAAACTCTCAGAAGAGGTAAGATTATATGCACGTGTTTCTAGAAGTACCTTTTGGGAAAATATAAAATTCCTTTTGTGGAAAAATAAAGTTTGTATCTGTTCTTCTAGTTAACGTAACTATTTTAATTTGTTCTCTCTTTATTATGATAAATGCTTTAGCTCTTCAGCTGGTGGGGATTTTTTTTTCATAAAATTTCATAGCATAGCTAATGAAAAAAATGCAGTAGGAGAGTTTCTACTGCTTCAAGTATCTTGGATACTAAATCAAGCTGCAGTTAGGAGGGAAATGTAGAGGGCAGAATAGCTATTTTCTATTTCCCCCTCAGATTCCCTTTCCACATGCAGTCTATGATTTTGTTCCTGTCTACACATAAGGAAGTTTTTAAAGTTGTTTTTTCTTTCCTGTACCCCTTCCTTCTCTGTGGGCAGAAACTGATGTCTTGCAGACACAGTGAGACCATAACAGTCCCTCCCAGTAACATCTCCACTTCTTATTTTGCCTGGGAATTATTCCCACACCAAAAAGTTTTGGGGTTTTTAAGACTTAAGTTAAATTTCCGGCCTGCAAATACAGGACTAGAGCCTCGCTAAGTGAAATTAATGCTACTTTCTAGACAGCAGTGGAGTTTCACTCTTCGATACCAGCTGAGCATCTGACCTACAATTTTGTTTAATGCTCTTCCAACCCTGGTTCTATATTGAATATTATCCTTTCCCTGAATCATGCTCAGTGGACCTACCAGGGTGAAAGTAACTTGGAGAACTTACTAGTACACTAGAGTCCTGAGCAGGGGCATAGCCTCAACCAGAAGAGGCAGGGCCTTTAAATCACCCCATGGAGCTCCCAGCTGCAGAGGTGGCTGGGAGCCACTGGGCTAAGGAGTAATTTAAAGGGCATGGAGCTCTGGCTACTGCTACCACAGCAGAACTCTGGGTCTTTTAAATCACTGCCTGAGATCTGGGGTAGCGGTAGCAGGGTTGGGGAGTGGCGGGGGGGACATTTTAAAGGGCCTAGGGCTCCCTGCAGCAGCGGGAGCCCTGAGCCCTAGGGTAGGCAGCAGGACTCCAGCAGCAGGTTAAAGGACTCCCTATAGTGGCAGGAGCCCCAGGCCTTTTAAAGCATCACCCAAGGCCAGCTACCAGAGCCTGGTACTGGTGGGTATTTTTTCATAAAATTTCATAGCATAGCTAATGCCAAAACTGCAGTGGGAGAGTTTCTTCTACTTTGAGTATCTTGGATACCAAATTATGCTGTAGTTATGAGGGGAATGTAGAGGGCAGAATAGCTATTTTCCATTTCCCCCCCAGATTTCCTTTCCACAAGCAGTCTATGATTTTGTTTTTCTCTGCACATGCAGCAAAAATAGGACAATAGTCCAATTAAGCAGGAGTCCTTGACATTTGCTAACACAAACATAAATTGGTTCCATAGGGGATATCCCAGTATAGTAGTCATGATTAAGGGCATCCCAACAGAATACTGTATGGTGGCAGAGGATATTGTCTTTCTAATATCCTGGAACCAACAGGGCTATAACACTGCCTGCATATTGAAGTAACTTGTTTGGTTTGTAACCTTGCATGTTGTGCTGGCTTATTTGGATTTTGTTTCTGTGTAGGGGTCACTTTTATCTGGAAACATACACTATACATTAATTACAAAACAATCACTAAAATATGCTAAGTGTGTGGCTTCTGACTTGTGTGCGTGTTTAAAGAGAGGTTGTGCCTTGCATGCTCTTAAGTACTGTCTAGTAGTGGAAGAGGGAGAACTGAGATGCAGTGCGGGTCTCCTATGCTTCTCTCTGGGGCAGCGGTTTTCAACCAGGGGTCCATGGAGAGAGAGAGAGAGAGAGAGAGAGAGAGAGAGTGTGTGTGTCCGTGTCTGTGTGTCGGGTCTGTGAAAGGTTGTTGTTACCATAGAATAGTGGTTTTCAACCTGTGGGCTGCAAACTATGCTTAACATTTCCAAAGGGGTCTGCACTTCCATTCAAAGTTTTTAGTGGTCTGCAAACGAAAAAAGGTTGAAAACCCCTGTTGTATTGTCAAGTTATAGTTGGTAGGAGAAGATGACAAAGGAGGGTAGTTTTCCCCTCTGGGAAGAGCGAAGTTCTGACTGATACGGGGTGGGCAAGCCAGAGATGATCCCACTTCAGCTGGTCCCCAGAAGGGCTGGTAGAGTGGAGGCAGGCTTTCTTTTCACCTTTGCTGCTGGCTGCCAAGGGTGAGGCTCTGGCAGAGGCTCCAGTTCAGGAAGCCACAGGTAGGCGGCGGCCTCTTTTTCTTTTCCCAGGTTTGTCGGTGTGCGTGTTTATTTTCCCCTTCCCCCTCCTGCTTTCGCTTTCCGGGTTTGGTTTGGAGTTTGGGTGGAGGTTCAGAGGAGTGCGTGCGTGCGTGCAGCAGCTCAGGGAGCCCCAGGTGGCTGCTTTGGGCTTTTTATTTTCCTTCCTCTTCTCCTAGTTTCCCTTCTTTGTGGCTGTAGCCAGGGCACTCTAGCCCCCCACCCACGCCCGCTTCCTCCTCCCCATCTCCACTTTGGGGGGAGAAACTCCGGCTGTTTTCCTGTCTCCTCGCTGCAAACAATTTCACCACTTCTCCTCCTCCCCCTCCCACTGAGCCAGCTTCTTTCCCCTCTGTCTCCCCGAGTGCAATGTGCCTCCTACCGCCCCATTGCCAGCAGGAGTTCTCGCTGCACCTCCCGCACGTGAGCTCCTTTCAGGGCTTCTCCCGGGGTGCAGCGTGAAGTCCCTTCCCCCGTGATCTCTCTGCGGAGTTTGGGGCTGGTCGGTTTTCCCTCTGAACTCCTGTGGCTCTTGTTTTTGAATGAGGATTTCTGGCTCCCGGGAAGTGTAAGCCCCCGAGATGCCTTTCCCGCTGAGGACGGTGGAGCCCCTGAAGCTGTGCCGGTTGGAAGATGCCGGAGGAGATGCGCTGCTGGGACCGGACAAAGAGCGAGCGCGGGCGGCCGGCGGGGCTGGGAGCGGCGGGCGCCGGCGCGGCGCGGGGCTGCTGCTGTTCGGCTCGCTGGAGCAGGTCAGCTCGCACTCGCTGGTCTCCCTGCTCTGGCAGCTCTCCGACCTCTCCCGCTGCGCCAGCGACATCTTCGGCGAGATCCAGAGCCAAGCGGACGCCCTGTGTCGGCGCAGCGCCCGGCTCCAGCGCCGCCTGGGCTCCCTGCGCGCTCTGAGCGCCCGCCTCGACCACCGCCGAGTTAAAATCCGTGAGTTGCTGCCAACTTCTTCGCGCCCGCTTTGGGGTGGCTCGCCACCCGGCCAGTCCCCCCTCCCCGAGCTCCGCGAGCTTTCTTTGCCGTCCGAAGCGGGGGGATGCAGACCTGTGCCTGAAGCTGCCTTGTGAACAGTGGAAGGGGAGGCGCGAGTTTAAGGTCTTTCCCGTCCCCATAGTTAGTCCGCCCAGCCCAGGCTGCGGGAGGACCCGGCCGGCTTTAATGGAGCAGACGTTCGGCTCCTGCCCAGCTTTGCAGGGTTAACTGGGGGGAAAGGGACACATTGAAACTGGTGGCTCTCCCGAGCCTGGCCACTCTACTGGGGAATCTGTTCCGCCCTTGCAGAACTGCCAGGGAAATGTACCAATCTGCGCGCCTGATTGATGCCAGGATGTCAAAACTCTTAGGCGGGGACAGGGAATCCGCATGGCTGAGCTGATCAGCCAAGATAAGGTTTGTTTTGAGGCTGTTAATCAGGTCGGCTCCCAGCATGAAAGCTACTCGGAATGGGCGGGCCCCTGCGCCGCAGGGAGCCCCATAAATTTAGCATGGAGCAGTTTGCAGAGTTAGGGTTTTAGGCCTTGTTTGCGCTTGGAAGATCTATTCTAATAGAAAATACAGCTTGTTAACTAAGATGTTAACTTGGTGTGGCCAAGGGCAGTTGTGTTAAATGGTGGTGGTTTAGCTGTTAGCCATGACCAGCTGAAAACATTTGAAAAGGCAACTTGTCCTGTCTGACTGGTATTAACATGATCAGAAACTCGACAAACCTGTATACACATTGGAAAATGCATCATATTAAAAAACATATTAGTTAAGTGACATTTATGTGTTGCATTTTCCCTTGTAAATCTGTCCTCAGTGCCTGCCTGCCTCCTCCCCTCAACTTCCTGAGGGGATTATTACTTCATGTAAAAAAAAACAACAACACAAGTTGAGCGCTCTTATTTCTAATAATCTGGAGCCCAATAAACATTCCCCAACCTGGCCCTCCGCTCTCACTGAAATACAAAACTCTAGCCAAGTTTGCTTCACATAATCGTCTCTCAACTGAAGTTCAGAGGGATCACGACACGGTTTTCACACTAAGCTCCACATTTCGTTCCAGTAGCTCTCTTTTGGCTCCTGTGCATGGAGCATTTGGAATTTCCTGCTGGCTCAGGGTAGTGAAGTTTCGGCATGGAGGGTTTTTTTCCAGTCTCTGCGTGTCACAGATCTGATTCAGTGAAAAGCAAGGCTGTAGGGTAAAGGATAGTAAACTGACAAACAAACAAACACTGTACAGTCAGCACTTTTAACACTACTATTTTTCAGCTATAGTATGACGCAATAACTGAGACTTTTCTTTTATGTCTGGTTTATGCTGTTTTTTTAACCAGTTCAGTCATATCCATTCATCAGATTGCTTGTGCGTACCTCAATTAACTTTTTAAAATTTGTATATGCTTCAGTTCTTCCAAACATTTTGCTAATTCTTTTTCTCTGTTCCATGGTTCTTCTGACTTGACCGTCATTTATATGATACTCTCTTATATGCAGACTAATCACAAATTTCTATTTATAACTCAATACGGAGCTCAAGCCGCAAAACTTAGATTTGGCCTTGGATTTTGAATCTCTCATATTTGGGTTTTGGTTTAGGTCCATCTTTGTTAGTCACTAAATCAATTCACCGTGAGAAGGGATCTAAAAGCTGTGTAAACAAGTACCAAGGGAGTTACATTTCAGTTTGTATAGGCCACATTAAGTTCAAAAGAATGAAAGATCTGCTTTCAGATATTACCTTTGCTTTCCCAAGCATGCACACTCAATTTGGTGCAAAGATAATTTTGTATATCTCAGAAAACTCCTATAATCACTGCATTTTTCAACTGGCACAGAGAAAAGGGTACATCAAAGCCTCACCTGATAGATGTAGTTTCCTGGCCTATAGGGTGACCAGACCTCTCAACATTAGGGGCTTTGTGTTATATAGCGACAATACCCCCTAAAAAAAGTGTCCTGATTTTTAACACTTGCTATCTGGTCACCCTATTGGCACATGTTCTGGCACTCCAAAATGTAGGCCAAAGATGGCTTATCACCACCCACCTCGCTTCTTACACCACTTGAAAAATACAGTACTCAAGAATGATTTTTCATTTTTTCTTTCTCCTCTTTGAATTCCCTTTTAATTTGACAATTAAATTTAATTTTAATTTCTTTGTGTATTTAAGTTCCCAGAACTATACATATTTCTTCTATTCTGCCTTCCTCATGCTTCTAGAGATGCCTCTCCAGTGCAGACAAATTGCATTGCCTTTTCTTTATGCCTCCATGATTTACAAAGCCTCATTTAATTAATAAAGTTATGCAGTTTATTGAGCTGTATTTAACTAATAGCGAGTTAAAATTTTAAATATAAACATATTTTAGAAAAGACTTCTTGTGAAGCCACTTTTCTGTGGATTATTTTGGGTAACTAACAGCTTTTTATAGCTGCTGTTCAAGCTAACCATTTTAATATGCAGCTTAATGTTACCTGTTAATTCTCTTGTGACACGCTTTCTTCTGCTTGTATTCTTGAAAATGAGATTTAGGGGGGTGATCAACAGTAGTTAACATCATGAACTCATCATCTATAATGGAAGCTGTCAAGGCTTGTCTGCAAGTTTAAATCTGTGGTGCTGGCATTGAAGGAAATATCTGCAAAACAAGGAGAGTAGTTTAATTATGTTTGGTTTCGTATACCAGTGTCACAAATATTTGCTTTTCAGAATAACATACCTACACAATAAAAGCTTCACATAAGAAACTACTAGGTGAAGGGAAGGAACAGAGGAGAGTAAATCAATTAACATTGTTCTCAGTTGTCAGATCCATATTGCTTGCAGAAGGAAAGTAATGTTATGAATAACAATAGTTTTGGTGCACAGGTTGCTGAAAAGAATAGACCTTTAATTAATAATATTGCAGTTGTGGTTAAGTATTTTGGTTTAACTTTTGTGTTATGGAGCTTTCAAAAGTTTCTTTGTACCTGTTAGAGCTCAGAGAATCCATCCTTGAGTTGAAAATCCCATCAGCATCATGACTTGCATTCCTTAAGCATAGAGAGAGGGATGGGACTCCCTTAAAGTTTTCCAGTATTCGTCAAACATCCAAAAGGTGGTGGTTGCTCTAAGCTACTCATTCCTGCCTGATCCCAGAATTTAGGGAACTACTTTCACTCTGTTTAGGAATATTAAGGTTTTCTTTTTTTTTTTTAAATATGGGTTATAGTTTATCTTAAAACAATATGTGCACACACAGGCATGCACACAAGGGTGGGGCAGGAGTGGAGGCAACATAACCGCAACAAACCCTTTTGTCTTCGAATCTTGGTAATTAGTCAGTCATTCTCTAAACAGCCATGCAGTATGCTTGTTTGTCTGGCTACATAACTGAGTGTAAGGCCCATCTGTTCCTCAATGCTGCTATGACATCCTGTATTTTTTATGTGTTAATAGCATTAGTAATTTAAAATTCGTCTTAAACTGTCAGCTAGTTCTTTTTAGTTATTTACCTTTGGTCTCCCTAATGCTTATTTTGGAGAAAATCTGTTCTGCTTGAAGAATGTGTTAATTAAAATACATTCACTGAGTGCCCTGGATGCAGGAGGACGTTTAGTCTTTTCAAACCAGTAAAGAATACACGTGTCTAGGGTGGCCAGGTGTCCGGTTTTCAACTGGAATGCCCAGTTAAAAAGGGACCCTGGCAGCTCCGGTCAGCACTGACAACTGGGCTGTTAAAAGTCCTGTCGGTGGTGCTGGTCCCTACCTGTCCTGGTACCATGCTGCGCCCCGGAAGTGGCCAGCAGGTCCAGCTCCTAGGCAGGGAGCCCATGGGGCTCCACGCGCTGCCTCCGCCTTGAGCACTGGCTCCACACTCCCATTGGCCGGGGTGGTGGTGCCTGTGGGCAAGAGCAGCGTGCGGAGCCTCCTGGCCCCCCGTCCCCCGCTTAGGAGCTGACCTGCTGGCTGCTTCTGGGGTGCAGCACAGTACCAGGACGGGTAGGGACTAGCCTGCCTTAGACCTGCAGCACCGCCTATTTGGGAGCTGCCCAAGGTAAGGCCACGCCTCAACCCTGAGCCACAATCCCCTGCCCCCCCAAAACCCCCTCCTACACCCCAAGCCCCTCATCTCTGGGCCTACCCCAGAGCCTGCACCCCCAGTCAGAGCCCTCATTCTCCCACACTGCAACCCCCTGCCCCAGCCCTGAGTCCTCTCCAAACCCAAACTCCCTTCCTGCACTCCAAGCCCCTAATCCCCAGGCACACCCCAGAGCCTGCACCCCCAGATGGAACCCTCTGCACCCCAACACCAGCCCCGATCCCCCCTCCTGCCATCCGAACCCCTCAATCCCAGCCTGGAGCACTCTCCAGCATTCCAAGCCCCTCATCCTCAGACCCACCCCAGAGCTCACACCCCCAGCCAGAGCCCTCACCCTCTCCTGCGTCCCAACCCACTGCCTCAGCCCGGCGCCCCCTCCCGCACCCTGAACTCTTCATTTCTGGTCCCACCCTGGAGCCCACACCCCCTCTCGCAGCCCAACCCCCTAGGCCAGCCCAGTGAAAATGAGTGAGTGAGGGTGGGAAGAGCAAAAATAGAGGGAGTGGGGGATGGAGTGAGCGGCAGCAGGGCCTTGGAGAAAGGAGGGGGGCCTCCGAGGAGGGGTGGAGCAAGGGTATTCAGTTTTGTGCAAGTAGAAAGTTGGCAATCCTACACGTGTCGCACATTTGTAACTCTTATAACAGTGGAATCTTCTTGTCTACCTAAACAGGACAGGCTGGATATCTGTAATGCTGTTAATGTGGAAGGTTCACCTTCTGAAGGCTTAAAATTAACTTTACTAGCTTGCTGTTCTGGTCTATATGCAGTTCAAGATGTTGGAGACAATCTGTAGAGCCCTGTGTGATCTGGATATCATGTCTTTTCCTATGTCCCCCTGTGACAAGTGAGGTCCAGTGAGGTGTCTTGGTTGTCTGTGCCTGAAACTCAGCCTTCTGTCTTCAGCAGTAGAATACTCTGTTGAAGACCCCCATCTCTGGAACTTGTTCCTCTAGGCTGCCTAATGGAGCTGAAGTTTGAGATTCAAATCATGTTGCAGGTATTTTTGTTTATTAAGGTTTATTAATATAAATGCTAGTACAGTGCATATTAAGCTCCTTTTATTTGAATTTTACGTCACGAGCTGTGTGTTGTGCAGCAGCTATGGCTGTTGAGATGCAAAGCCTTTCCTGGGTTTGATGACTTGGAGTTAATGGCTCAAGGTGATAGTGGTTCTAAGCACTAATGGCTCATGGTGGTTGGAAAAATTCAGCATTGCATGCAATATTGTGACCTTAGTTTGGCTGTATTGGCCCTTGTAGAGCAGGGATCGGCAACCTTTGGCATACGGCCCATCAGGGTAAGACCCTGACGGGCCAGCCGGGTTTGTTTACCTGCCATTTCCGCAGGTTTGGTGAACCGCGGTCAGTGGGAGCTGCTATCACCCAAACCTGTGGACGTTGCAGGTAAACAAACGGACCCGGCCCACCAGGGGCTTTCCCTGGCACACCATGTGCCAAAGGTTGCCAATAGAGAATTCATTCCTGGAACAGAGCCATGAGATTTTGACAATCCTTCCTCGGGTTTTCATTAAGCTTATGTAATTTCCTCATTGTTGTATGTCTTTGTAAAACACAGTAGTTATAATAATAATAATAACAACAGTAGCACTTGTATATAGCTTTTCATCTTCAAGGCACTATGCAAACTTCAGTGAAAAAAGTGAAAATTTCAGATTTTAAACTTCACAGCCAAGATGGGGACTGAGATGAATGCAAGTGGGAGCCTACTAGGAATGATTATCTGCTGCTCATAAAATGACAAATACTAATGAGATGGCAGTAGTGGCTTTTGAGTGAATTGCACCCTTTTCTTTACTCATTTGGGGCCTGATACTGTCAGGTGCTACACACCCTCAAATGTCATTGCTTTTTAGGGGAGTCAAGGGCACTCAGCACCTTTCAGGAAGCACTCTGGGTTTCATCCTATATGTAAATATGGTGATGTAAACAGAAGAGTGTTTCTGCAGATTAAAAGCATGCTTTTTTTCCTGAAAATTTACAGACTCCGTTAACCCTCATTTAAAATTTAATCCTAAAGCATCCATCCAATGTTAATTCCTGGATTTCACCAGATATGATTTCTTAATCTAACTTGACTGTTTAGATGCTTCAATTCTACTTAGTTACAAGTATGACTTATACATGTTTGTAGAAGATTTCTTCTAATGATTTTGTACATACAATCTGCATTATAAGTTTTGCGTTTAGAAAATTAGTCTGAAGACACACTCTAGGATTTAATGGAGTGAACACATGGTAGTAACATGTTCATTTTACTCTCTTTCATTCTCCTTCCCCAATTGATGGAACAATGAGAGGAAGTTCTTGACATCAGGCCGTCCTGCTTCCACTCTGATCAGAACACACCTCTGATCAGGTGGCTTTTGGCTGAGGAGCACACAAAGTAGAACATAAGTCTGGCTACACAGCATTGATCAGCCTGTTCTGGAGCTCAGACAGGTCACGTATTTGTTGTAGGGGCTGGGAGGAGACATTTGATACTGTGCAGATATTAACACTGCCTTCCTTCTCTGTGGATCACACTGTTCACAGGCCTGGAAGGTCACACCTCTTGCCTCTTCCCTGGCCCTTTCGGCTTCTTCAAGGAAATGTTAGGAAGGAGATACTATGAAATGAACCTTGTGAAGTTTTTTCTGGGTCAGATGTCTCCCATACTAGGGTGGGATTTGGTTTTTACACTCTGTGCTGTTGCAGAAGAAACTGACCTGTGTGCGTGTGTGTGTGTGTGAGACTTAACTACCGTTGTTTTCTAGGGCCTGGTCTACACTTAAGTTTGGTCATCATAGCTACGGTGCTCAGCAGTGTGAAAAATTCCTGCCCCTGAGTCTAGGTGAATAGAAGAATGCTTCCATCAACCTGGCTACCGCCACTTTGGGAGGTGAAATCCCTTCTGGTCTTGGGCAGCGTCTATGCTATAACACTACAATGGCATAGCTACAGCACCATAGCTGTGTTGCTGCAGCGCCTATAGTGTAGACATGGCCTTCATCCATAACTCTATCAGTCCTGAAGATATAGCATAATATGTTGGAAATGCATCATTTTGTGTGTGTGTGTGTGTGTGTATATAAAAAATATGCACACACTTAAACAAACAAACAAACATGAGGGTGCTAATATCAGAGAGAGGTAAACTAAGGCAGGCAGAGAGTCCTTGCAGAAGTCTAGCTTTCTGTTTTTCTGATACAAGGGAACTGTAAACTCATTAGCACAATTGAGTTTAGGCTTCATCTCCTGCTATTTTGTTTAGTAAGTATTTCCCACTCTTTGTGAACAAGGCAGTGCTGGAGCACATTTCCTGCTTTAGCTGAACAGGAAGCTTTATTCAACTTATTCCTAGGGAAACCTGTTCTCTGCCCCCAACCACCAAAGTGAACATTGTTCAAGACAGCATCAGCAGTGGGCTAAGGATGATGGACCGACTGACTGATTTGTTGATCTGACTGTAGCTTCTTGTAGAATGAAGGATTGTATAAAATATCTGCTACCTAGTAATAAACGCTGTTTTAACAGAGGGCAATGTGCAGTTCAGAAATCTTCATTGAGGAGGGGCTTCCCCTCTGGATCAAAAACTTCATTCTAATGCCGTTTTTGAACCACATTCAGGTACTATACTGCATTCCACAGATGCTAGTCTGACTGCTGTGACTACAGTCTAACATACAGTCCTCCTGGGCACTCAGAAGAGAAACTTGAAGATCCTGGAGCAAAGTTCAGATGTTAAATAATTTATAACAAAACTCTCCTACAAATAGAGAGTTAATTTGGGAAGTAAAGAGATTTTTTTACCCCATTCTTAATTATGGAGAATGCTACTTAGGAGCAGTTTAACCATTGTCATATTTAGTTTTTTCAAGACTAATTATCTGCGGAAAGGCAACCTGACCCTGAGGAGATTTAATTTGAACCTAGCAGGAAGAAAGCTTGAGTTAGAAAAGGATTTCCCATAGGCATACTTGGCCACATCCCTGTCTACTGAATGGCAGAACTCCAGGTGAATTCAATTTAATGAGGATTTGGCTCCCTGTTTGAAAAAGGCTCAGATCTGGAGCTGCTTTGTACATTTCTTAGAGATCTATTATATGGCACCTATGAATTAATTGCCTTAGATCCTCTGGTTGGCTGAACATTCTAGAAACATCTTTGTGGAAAAAGGAGGTAGTCTCATTTTAAGGATACACGATTAATGCATTAAACTGCAGAATGTCTAGGTTTTTTTTAAAGTAGCCACTCTACCGCTGCATCCCAAATATTCAGATATTATAAGATACAATAATAGTGCCATCAAAAATGGCTTTTCCTGTTAGTGTTGATCCAGTCTCCGTTTAGTTGAGAGAAGGCTAGTAATCTTAGTCTTGTGGTCTTCTCTCCTGAACAGCTAATATGAGGTTCTTGCAGGAAAACATTTGTGGGGGGAAGGGGAGACAATGAAAGCCACAGAAATTCCTAAAAACCTCATATTTCAAGGTGTAAACCAATTTCTAACCATTAATGTTTAGAATGAGACCTATATGTGGGCCAGGCTATCCCACATCTGCCTACTGTAGCGTTCTATCTCTCTCTGAAGTGTCAGGCGTTGGCCACTGTTGGAGACAGGATACTAGACTTGATGGACCTCGTCAGCAGGGCAATTTCTGTGTTCCATGAATTTGTTTGCAAGAAGAAAGGGAAACTTCCCTTCCTTCTGGTCTCTGCTGCCATTTATTTGAATATGTAAATATACCGATGGACTGTATTTCAGTGTTACCTAGAACAAATAATATAGCATAATTAAATGTGCAATGACAGTGCAGTTAAATGTGAAACCAAACACTGGATGTATTTTTTTTTTTTATTTAATATATTTGAAACCAATGCACATCCCTCTGTGGTAATATTACCTTCCAGAGACACAAGGAAAAATAATTCTTTGCTTGACTTGCTGAATTTCCTCTTATTCGTTAACCTGACTAGACTACCTCTTTAGATGCAGTACAAGAGGGAGGAGGTTGAGAAATAACATGAGACTTAGAAAAGTGTGTTGAAAATCACGGTGATTATGCATTGAGGTCCCAGTTTCTTTTCTAGTCCTGGAGTAGCCATAAGCAAGACATGATCAAAGCGTAGCCTGCATTTTTGTTGAAAAGATCAAACCAACCTGGTAATTACAGTAGTATTCATGGGTGTAGGCTGGATATGAACCTTACTGATTGGCTATTGTCAGTAATTACAGAAAACGCCTATGTATGTGCGGGTCAAACATAGACTGGTATGGGTGGACTTTGTAAGATGTTTGTACATTATATAGTGTAATCTTACTTGAGAGGGAGGGGTTATTGTAATTCCAAGCTTCCTCCCCCTCCCCTTTTTTGTTACATTAGGCCAAAATGTGTGTGGTGGTGCTGTTTTTTTCTTTGTTCATTCTAGCCAAGCACCAAAACTGATTCCATTTGAGACTTTTTGTTATTTCATAAGAATTTTGGTTAGTTAGAATATGAAGACGTAAGATTATGGGTTAGTAACTGAACCACTCTTTTTTGAATATTGCAAATTAAAAACTCCATAACCTGTTGTGCAAAGTAAGCTTATTGATCTGCCCAACTTCCATTGGGCAGGTCTGCACATCACAAAAAAACACCATCACAATTGGCAATTTTGTTAGCAGCCTCAGCAGAAAGATCTATAGGTGAATGAGCCTGTACTATCCTCTCATTTCTAAGTGGCCTTCCAGATCAAGGTTGTGGCATTTTGGCAAGACTACTACTGCCTGTGCTGACTCTGTTCTCTGGATAAATGAGAGACTTCAGTCTCCAGGGCTATCAGTCTGGTACCTTTCACGAGCTTTTACAAAAATGGAAGGATGTCATGCATATTCCAAACATGCACCTGTGCCTGTGAATCAGTCTGCTGGGTTGTCTGAGTTAGCATTCTCTAAAGTAAGTGTCAGTTCTTAGAAGACTTTCCAATAGTGCAGGGCTTGCAAAGGCCTGCTAATAATGAACACATGCTACTCTATTAACCTGTTGAGGTTTCCTCTTCTTGCTTTCCAACTGATCCAAGACCTGGCAACCAGCACACTACTCTAATTATAAAATGTATCTGCATGCAGGAACAAAACTGAAGCTATATCTAATGTAGCTTATGGAAATACACCAAAACCTCCTACAGAATGACTTTATATTTTTTGTGGGAGAAATCTTATCTTTTCTGTATTTTAAACACATGCCGTATTTTGCTCATTTATATTAGTGTGGATCAAGAACAACTCCATTTAAATTAAATCACAATGTGATATAACAGAGAAGAACTTATTTGAAGTGAAACATACAATAGAATGCATTTTACTTTTCCTCTGTTGCCTAGGGTTCCCTCAGCTTCTTAACTGAATTATATTTTATAGTTCTTATAGGCTTAGTTTCTTTATTTCAGAATAAATGACATTTTATACTTCAGTAGGAAGTCCACGGAATTTTAAATTGAAGGCTAACATCATGACAACTAATAGATTTGTTAATGAATATATTTTAATGGAACTCTTTTGCCTGTTTTTTTCAGTTTATAGGCTATATTTGGGCTTGGAAGGATTTTTTTTTAAATTTGTGTTGATAGATAATATAAATATGTTTGTTGCCAATAAAAAAATGTTAAAACTTTGATAGAAATTCTGAAAATCAGGACATATGAGTACCAAGGACTCTCACTGAAGTCAGAGTACTTGCTGTTGCTCAGAATGCTTGAAAATTAGACTATTACATTTTTGTTCAAGCAGTAAATAAAAAATTCCAGCTACCGACTTAATTCAGAGTAGATGTTGAGATTCCAAATATATTCAGAAATATTCTTCTATTTTGATTGCTAGATAGAAAATGAAAGCAAGACAGTTCACCAGATGCTTATAAATAACAACATATCATGGTTTTTAACTCTTTCTCTTAATCTAAACTTAAGCCCTGGTAGCCTTTTTGTATCAGCTTTTGAGTGAAGAAAGAATTATTACTGCCATTTGCTGGTTTAAATTTAATCATTCTAAGCCTGGTTACATTGTGCTGTTGAGCTTTCTTGTTGGTTTGGTTTAAATAAGAAAGCAAGCCTTGCCTCCTAACAGCAATCTGACATCCGCCTCATGTTTTCTGCTTTGGCTAGTGTTGCTTTCTGGCAACAGATGCACTCTGTTTAGAGGAAGCCTAGCAGGACTTGAGAAGACTGTTCGGTAGGCTACCTCCTAGTTACACCTTTTGGGTCCTTTTCTTCCACCATACAACAGGAACAAATCAGCTGTGCAGCCCTTCTCTTCCTAATTTACACAGAGATGGTACTGTATAGCTGAATATATTTTAACACTTTGAAAGTCTAAGTTGAGGTTGATAAAACTGATGTTTCGCAAATGGAAATATTAAGAAATAAACTGTCATAAACAGATAAGTAAGAGTTAATAGAACAGAAGTACTTCATATCTCTTTTGCCTGTAAAGGGTTAACAAGATCTGTGAGCCTGGCTGTCACCTGACCAGAGGACCAATCAGGGGACAGGATACTTTCAAATCTTGAGGAAGGGAAGATTTTTGTGTGTGCTGTTCTCTCTGGGTTCTGAGAATGACCAGATGTGCAACCAGGTTTCTCTCCAATCTCCCTGATAAAGGTTCTTTTATGTCCGGAATAGTAAGTACTAGGTAGATCAGGCGAGTTAGGTTTATGTTTGTTTTCTTTATTTGCAAATATGTATTTGGCTGGAAGGAGTTCAAATTTGTATTTTGCTGAAAGAATTTTAATTTGTACTTGTATACTTAGACTGGGAGGGTATTCCCAGTGTCTATAGCTGAAAGACCCTGTAACATGTTCCATCTTAAATTTACAAAGATAATTTTTACTGTTTTTTCTTTCTTTAATTAAAAGCTTTTCTTGTTTAAGAACCTGATTGTTTTTTTATTCTGGTGAGACCCCAGGGGACTGGGTCTGGATTCACCAGGGAATTGGTGGGGAGAAAGGAGGGAAGGGGGAGAGAGAGGTTATTTTCTCTTTGTGTTAGGATTACTTTCTCTCTCAGGGAGAGTCTGGGAGAGGGAATGAGAAGGAGGGGGGAAGGTGGATTTTCCTCTCTGTTTTAAGATTCAAGGAGTTTGAATCACATTGATCTTCCAGGGTAACCCAAGGAGGGGAAGCCTGGGAGAGGCAACGGTGAGGGAAAGGGTTTACTTTCCTTGTGTTAAGATCCAGAGGGTCTGGGTCTTGGGGGTCCCCGGGCAAGGTTTTAGGGGGACCAGAGTGTACCAGGCACTGGAATTCCTGGTTGATGGCAGCGCTACAAGTACTAAGCTGGTAACTGACCTTAGAGGAATTCATGCTGGTACCCCATCTTTTGGACGCTAAGGTTCAGAGGGGGAATTATACCACGACATGAACTTTAAAATGTACAATTAACCATGTGCTCACTAGAGGTACCTGAGAAACTTTTAATTGTAATTTTTCTTCGAGAATGGGACAGGCTTTTTCCAAAAAAAAGAAAAATAAAAGAAAAACAGGATGCATTTTTCAACTAGTTCTAGCACTCATCCCTTAATGCAAAAGGGCTTTAGAAACAGCAAGGTTTGACAGGTTTCAGAGGGGTAGCCGTGTTCGTCTGTATCAGGAAAAACAAGGAGTCCTTGTGGCGCCTTAGAGACTAACAAATTTATTTGGGCACAAGCTTTTGTGGGCTATAACCCACTTCATCAGGTGCATGGAGTGAAAAATACAGTAGCAGGAATAAATATACAGCACATGAAAAGATGGGAGTTCCTTACCAAGTGGGGGGGGGTCACTGCTAACGAGGCTAATTCAATTAGGGTGGATGTGGCCCATTCCCAACAGTTGACAAGAAGGTGTGAGTATCAACAGAGGAATAATTATTTTTTGTAGTCACTGAGCCACTCCGAGTCTTTATTCAGGCCTAATTCGATGGTGTCAAATTAATTCCAGTTCTGCAGTTTCTCGTTGAAGTCTGTTTTTGAAGTTTTTTTTGTTGAAGAATGGCAACTTTTATGTCTTTTACTGAGTGTCCAGGGAGATTGAAGTGCTCTCCTGCTGGTTTTTCATGTTACAGTTTTTGATGTCTGATTTATGTCCGTTTATGCTTTTGCGTAGTGTGTCCAATTTGGCCAATATACATGGCAGAGGGCATTGCTGGCACATGATGGCATATGTCACATTGGTAAATGTGCAGGTGAACAAGCCCCTGATGGTGTGGCTGATGTGGTTAGGGCCTATGACGGTGTCCCTTGAATAGATATGCGGACAGAATTGGTAACAGGGTTTGTTGCAGGGATTGGTTCCTGGGTTAGTGTTTCTGTTGTGTGGTGTGTAGCTGCTGGTGAGTATTTGCTTCAGGTTGGGTGGTTGTCTGTAAGTGAGGACTAGCCTGTCTCCCAAGGTCTGTGAGAGTGAGGGATCATCCTTCAAGATAGGTTGTAGATCCTTGATGATGCGCTGGAGAGGTTTTAGTTGGGGCTGTAGGTGATGGCTAGTGGCGTTCTGTTACTTTCTGTGTTGGGCCTGTCCTGTAGTAGGTGATTTCTGGGTACCTTTCTGGGCCACATCCACCATGATTGAATTGGCCTCGTTAGCACTGACCCCCCACTTGGTAAGGCAACTCCCATCTTTTCATGTTATGTATAGTTATACCTGCTTATTGTATTTTTCACTCCATGCATCTGATGAAGTGGGTTATAGCCCACAAAAGTTTATGCCCAAATAAATTTGTTAGTCTCTAAGGTGCCACAAGGACTCCTCGTTGTTTTAGCAAGGTTTGAGTATGCTGAGGTATCCTTTCTTCTATATAGTCTGAATTTATCACAAAGTAAAATAGCTCCCTCTTCCTACTCCCTTTCACTTTACTGTGAGGGCGATTGGGTTATGACTTAATGTTATGCTTCCCAAAAATTAATATATTTGACACTGAAAATATTTTCTAACTGACAGCTCGGGCATTTTTGATACCAAAAACATACATGAAGCTCATGAGGTGTAGGTTAACTGATACATACTTTATTGGATTATTTATATAACAATAGTAAGTCAGTACAAAGTATTTTATACCATTTGTTGTTTGTATTGCAGACAGGTGTATTCTAGGCATTGTAGAAACAGAATAAAATATAATCCCTGTCCTGAAAATCTTTCAGTTTAAATATAGGACAAGAAACAATAAGCAGGTTTTATAAACAACTAAGGGGAGGGACAAAAGTGACACCCATAAAATTATGGGATTACACAGATTTATCAAATGTACTGTACTGTATTGTTTCTGAAGAGCTTTTTTTTAAACCTCTGCCTATTTCTTGTCTATTTTTTTTTGTCTTGCTAGATTCTAGGTTTAAAAAAAGAGGGGTATCTATCCAGTAACCTTTGCATGCACACTATAAATACACAGTTCTGCCTGTAGGGGAAGACAGGTTGCAAGACTGTGTGCTAACTATAGAAGAAGGGAGAAGGTGTGGAAATAGAATAATGGTTGTGTAAAAATTACACACATAGATTAAAGATAAGATACAGGTATAGCAGCAGATCTTCACCCCTAACGACTGTCTGAAGGTATTACCATCAGGCTAAATAGCACACAAACAGCCTGTCAGGCAGGTTTTGACAGCGTACAGTCCACAGGGAACAGTCAGTGTGGGCTCTCTGCCCTCTTCAGGTTGCAGGTGTGTCAGGCCACATCTGTATCTGATCCGGGACAGTAAATGCCCCCTGACAAATGCTTCTGTAACACAGCAATGTATTTGCTTATGCAGCATTTCTGCTTTCACTGAAGGAGTACCTCCTGTTAATGAACTTACCAAAAGCCTTGTGTAACATTGCCTATATCTTACATCAGTGCTGGCCAGACCTGTGTTGAGGATTAGGGCTGCAAGTTTGTTTCCCATGATCCTAGCAGTGTTAAAGCAAATGCAAATAGACTGTGATTTTATTATTGCTGTTCGTGCGTCACCCCTATTTGCCTTAATGTGTAAGAGCATTAAAAGCAGAGCTATAATAGATGAGAGAGGAGCACAAGCCATTTCGTGCAGTCCTGCTCCTCCAGACATTCACCAAAAGGGCACTAAAGCAATTCATCTACTTGTATATTGGGTTAAGTCTAGTCTTCAGTTGACAATCTGAAGATTAGGGTTGCTTGTCCTAAAAGAACAATGAATAAAGATTTTGCTTGCTTTTGACCAGAGGTGTCTTTATATCATTATGAAGCACTTAATTAGTACTGTATATGTACAGAGAAATGTACTAAGCCCAAGACAATGTCTTTGCTCCCAAAGAACTTGCAATATTACACAGACAAGACAAAACACAGGATGACAATTCAGGTAAAGGATGGTTTGGGGAGATCATTGCTGAACAGACAGGAATAGGAAGGTTTCTATAAAAAGCAGGTTTTAGAGGAGATTGAAGGAGGAGAGAGCAGGGAATGGACAGTCTACTGGGCTAAGGGTAAAGTTAACGCTTAAAGTTAGAATTCAGCTTGTATAGCACCTTCAGTGTGTCTTAGTCTGGCTTTTCATTAAATCATCCATTTGTTCTACATGCATTGTAGGGGCATGGGGAGATGATGGTAATGAAGATAGACACTATCTGGAATATTTATTCTCCTTGCTCCCACTCCTAGCTGAGTTTGGCCTGAATATTGTGACCTGTGATGTTACGTTCAGTTCCCTTTGGAAAGCATAAATACAATATGTGAGGGAAAGCTCTTTTGTGTCATATTTTTGTGACCTACCTGCGCCAAGGGAGCAGGTTTTCTCCTCCCTTCTCTTGTTCCCCACACATAAAATACAGGTTCTTTCCCTTTTGGTCATTCTTTTGATATAATTTGTTTGGTTTCTGAAACTTTGTTGCTGCCTGAGAGAGCCAACAGCCAGTAGCAAGGCAGAGAGAGAAAAATGTCTGATCTGTTTTGTTTATGGATCCAGTGTACTCAAGTCTAAGGGAACTAAGACTGGAAGTATTAAAAACAGTTTCCTTGCTTGCACTCACTATTAACTGCCACTGGTAGAAAAGTGAGGTAACGTATTAAACAAAAGCTATGGTGATTTGAACTGATGTCAGTTTCTGTCTTTCTAATAGGTTCAGTTACATTAGGCTCTGGGCATATGTGCAAAAATTCATGATTGAGGGCATGGCTACACTTGCAGATGCAGGGTACTTTGAGTTAAACCAGCCTTTGTAGAGCGCAGTAGGGAAAGCACTGAAGTCTGTCCACACTGACAGCTGCAAGGGCACTCGTGTGGCCACATTAGCAGCTCTTGCAATGGCCACAGAGAGCAGTGCATTGTGATAGCTATCCCAGCATGCAAGTGGCTGCAACGTGCTTTTCAAATGGGGGTGGGATGGGGTGGAGTGTGTGACAGAGAGTGTGTTGTGTGTATGTGGAGAGAGAGAGTGTGGGTTTTTGGGGGTCTGGAAGCATGCTGTCTTGTAAGTTCAGACAGCAGCAGACCTTCCCTGACCCCCCTCTCCCGCCGCCTCTCTCACACACAGCATTCCACAGTAATGGTTGCTTTGTCTCGGAGCAGATAAGCATGCCGGCTGTCAGAAACGGAGCTTTTAAAGGGCATATCTGCATTCCTGCAGCGATTACAAAACAATGACAAGAGTGGCCACTTGACTTAAGGGGATTATGGGATGTTTCCGGAAGCTGATCAGAGCGCAATAATGCAACACCTCATTCACACTGACGCCCAACGTTTCAACCAATGTACACCAAGTGTTAATCTTCTCGCCGAGGTGGAGTACCAGGAGCGCTCTAGCCGTGGAGTCAGAGCACGCTATGTGCCTTGCCAGTATGAATGGGTAATGAGCTAGGGCGCCTGGGGCTGCTTTAATGCGCTCTGACTCGCAAGTATAGCCCAGCCCTGAGTTAAAAAAGTGTCAATTAACTAGATCCAATCCTAAAATCATGTTGGAAGCATACATATAGCCCAGCATCGTTCCCTAGAGTAAAAGTTGGAATAGTCCTTACACCAAGAGCAGCAAAGTGCTCAAGAAGTACTCTTAAACTGAGAAGTCCCTTGATGAAGAGTGGGTACAGCCTCTCAATTACAGGTTTGGTTGCTGTACTTTGTAAATGCTTCCTCAACCATCCAGTATGCTCATCTTGCCTGAGTCTCAGCCAGTTTGTACTCATCCAAGTCCCTCCTATCATCTCTCAGCCAAGCACTGGAGTGCAAAGACACCACACTGGATTTTATGATAAAGGCACAGCTGTGTGCCATCTATATACTGATGGCATCACAGTCTAGGTAACCTTGCTATCTCCTCCAGTGGTGAGACATGCGCGCTCTCTCTCTCTCTCTCTCTCTCTCTCTGTGGTCCCCCCCCCCCCCCCCCGTCCCAATGAGTTTGATTGAATAGAACCCTATGCAGTCTTGCTTGGTGGAAATCTGTAGTTGAATGAACAATTACCAATCACCAGATGTAGGAAGCTTTACAAAAGGAGGAGAGGAACCACTCAAGCACTACCCCATCCACCCAGGATCCATAGAGAAGTCAACAGAACCTTGTGGTCAATGGCATTAAAGTCTGATAGAACAGAAAGAATCAGTGCCTACATGGGGAACAAAAATTTTGATAATAAAGGGCTCTTTAATCTGGCAGACAAAGCTATAGCAATCTGATGGCTGGAGACAGAAGCTAGACAAATACAGACTAGAAGACACAAATAGCTACTCTGTTAAATAACTTGCAGCCACTTACCAAGGGTTGTGATGGATTCTTCATCACTGGCAATTTTAAAATAAAGATTAGATGTTTTTCTAAACTTTCTGCTGTAGTTCAAACAGGAATTCATTTGGGAAAGTCCTATGATCTGTGTTATGCAGTAGGTCAGACCAGATGATTGCAATGGTCTCTTCTGGCTTTATAATCTGTGAAAATATGAACACTTGGCTACTGTCCTCCACTAGAAAATCATTCAAGGAGATCATTGCCGCCTCTGTACCATACCCAAGCTGAACAACCTGATTGAGTGGGATTAAGGAACTCTATATGATATCTGGGTTGCCTCACCACCTCTTTCTCTAAAGGAGAAGGTGTCTGATGATGATGTTATAACTGACAACTCAGGACCAAAGGCCAAGTAACTTGTCCCTTGAAGTCACATGGTATCAGGCCCTTCTTTGCAAGAGCTTCAGCTGACTCAATCAAAAGACCCAATACCTCTAGACACGAGACTGCAGTGTTACATAGCCTTCTTGGAAACCGTGAAGTGGCTATCAGAAATGTCTCTGCACTGAATGCTCAGGAGAGAATGGTTGGATATGGGTTGAACACAAAAACTGTCCTCTGCAAGAGGGACAACCAATTCTATAGCTCTGATCAGAAATCCTAAGTAGATCTCTGGTTAAAACAATAGAACACCCTTTTCCCTGTAGTTTCTTGCCCACCCCCATGGAACTTTAAGCTTTCAAGAAAGGAAAGATGACATATAAACCCATTGCTCTTCTCACTGAGAACAAGCAACTGAGGTCCAATGAGAAACTTAAGAAGTGTGACCCCTCTCTCCTCATCCACAATATCCACCCATCCAATGAAATATTCTTTTCCCCCAGCATCCTGATTTCCCTTTAATTTAGACACTTCTCCTCTCCTTCTAAATAATCACCCTCCTACAAATTTTTGGCAGTGTTTCCCAACTCATTTTCTCATATCTCATTTTCATGATTATTCTTTAAATGGAGACTATGATTTAAGGATTGGTAATAATAATGAGGTAAAATGTTTAAAAATATGTTTAGTAGACTGGAAAAGTATCCAGTATTCACCATGACTTCTTGCTTAAACACATGGATGGCAAACTGTATCTAATTCTTTCCAAGGAAAGTTCATAAACTCCAGCAAAAACATCCTGTTTCACATTGATAAAGCCAAACTGGCAGTTTGTAAAGAACTGTATGCAAAGTTCTCAAAGGGGTTGGAAGATGTTGTATGTAAATTTGTGGAATGAAATTTTGAGGTGTTGATTCAAACCAGTTTCACACAGTGACTTACCAAATCATCCTAAAATGAAGAAAACTAGATACTAGTATGTGTTGTGTTTCAGGATGGAGTTTTTCTATACTGTGCCTTCCCTGACAGTATCTTTGCACAGCATACCTAGACGGGCTACAGCACCTATGGGAGATATGCTCTTGGATAATAACATAGTAATTTCCAGTATTTGATGCCTCTTTGGTGGTTGTTTTTGCTGTGGAATCTCATCAGCATGTTCCTTGAAAAATCTGCCTTAAGTATGATGAACTCAAGTTATTTTTCTGTTGCATATCTGAGGAAAGTATTTAGGCTTGTGAAATATTTTAAAGTTCTATTTATTTTACTGTCAAATCTGTCTGTCTTATCTTTACACTCACTACATTTTTTTTTCTTCTTAAAGGCACTGACAACTCTAATTTGACCCAATATTCAGATTTTGTAAAACTGAACATCAGTAGAAATGTTTCCATTTGTTTTCATTCCAGTGGAAACATTTATTTTCAAATCAACAAACATTCCCTTGCAGCATTTGCAGTCCAAACATTGCAGTAATAAGAAATTTGCGAGTGAAACTAACTTTGTCTGTCATTGTTGAAACTGAAAGCCAAAAAAAAGCATAGGTTTGGAACTGAATTATATTTTTAAGATTTATTTCAGTCGTCTAAGTTATTAGAAAATAGTATCAAGTATCAGAGGGGTAGCCGTGTTAGTCTGGATCTGTAAAAGCAGCAGAGTCCTGTGGCACCTTCATCTGTTAGTCTAGAAAATAGTAAAGTAACATCTTACAATATGGTTTTTAAGTTGATAGTGTCCCTTTAAGTGTGCATTTGGCACTATTGTAGGTAGTTGTGCTAAAATATCTTTTTGAAGAGTTGTGTGTTTTCATTTAAAGTCAAGAAGGGAAGGGGGTGAAAGTCTGGATCAATTTTTATGATTTGCATTTTCCAAGATCATTCTTGACCTTGGGTTTCTAACTATGAACTTAGAACAAAAGAGCTTTTTAGGAGTGGTTGATGGATGGGTTGTAATATTGAATTGCGGGCGCTCCCCCCATCTTCACTTTCCTCATAGTTTAGGCTGCAGTTACATTATGACTGAAGCGCTGTCCTCACAGAGAAGAATGTTTCTGAAGTTAAAAATGCTGAGGTTGGCATTTTAGGCACCGCTTTGGTTTTTGCTTCAGACATACGAGTGTTTACAGTAGAGTGGGTCATTTTGTTTTTTGGCAGGGTTTTATTTTTTGTCGTCTACTTTGAAAGCTTCCTCTTTAGCTGGTTGTTTTTTGCTTATTGTCTTATGTTCATGGTATATATAGCACGGGAAATGTTGCCATAACCTCTCCTGCTTCCCTAATCTTAAATGCAAATAACACATTTCTCTCTTGACTCGTTAACTATGTACTGCATTTAAAGCAACACCTCCCTCCCCAGCAAAAAAAAAAAAAGTAATGCATCCGGTATTAAGGGAAATAATTTATTGCCGTTTCAAGGTATATTAATCCATAGAGCTGGTTGAATTGTTTTTCCTAAGTTTTGACAACAGTTTTTCACAAAACATTTTGAAGACTTCTCACAGCTTTTCAACATATGTTGACTGTAAATTTGCCACTGTACATAATTGCAAACTGACTGGATAGCTTCAATCCTTCTTTACTGAATGGCTCTTTCTTTATGAAAACAGAGGAGTTTGTTTTGGGTGGGGAGGGAGTAGTTAGTGAATGAAGCAGTATCATGAATGTATACAAATGTGTTCAGGAAGCCGGAGTGTGAAATATTGAACTTCTGACTGGTGTATTCTTATTTTAATCAGTTATTAACATACTGCCAATTCTTTTGAACTGTACTTGTGACTGTAATGAACACGTGTAATAAAAAGTGGCCTTGTGAAACTGTGTTGAACAAGGAGCAACAAATTGCTAGCTGCTCCTTTGAGCACTGTGATTTACTTTTCTTCTTCCACTCATGCATACATGCATGCAGATTCTACAGGCAGCTGCAGGAACACTGACATCAGGAAGCATGGGGATCATGGATATATGGGCTTTTGTAACCGCAGGAGTGACATTTCCTTTGCATTTAACCCTTCCTTTCTCCACACATTTAAAAAAAAAAAAGAGAGAGAGAGCAAAGGGCAGAAAACACATGGACTTGTTGAAAATGGAAGAAGATAAACAGAAAAGGAACACAGGACAAGGTTAACAGGTGAGACAAAATCAGTTCCATTGAGTTGATGCAGTTTTTGCAGCTAACTAACACTTTAAATTTATCTTGCAGTCAGAGGTACATCCCTATTTCATTGTATTTCCCTTGCTTCCTTTTTTCTATGAATTCTATGAAAGGAAGGAGTAGGAAGTGTCATGTTTCATTTATTAAAATGAAAAGATAAAGAAAAAGTAAATAAACTTAAAACCAACAAAAGCTAAAGCATTCAGGCCAGATCTTGCAAAGACTACTGAATGTAGTGTTTTATTACTGTGAGCAGTCTCACAATGAGGGCTTGTTTACACTTATGGTAGATCGGCACTGCTGCAATTGATGCAGTGAGTGTCGATTTAGCGGGTCTGGTGAAGACTCGCTAAATCAGGGGTTCTCAAACTGGGGGTTGGGAACTCTCAGGGGGTTGCGAGAGTATTACATGAGGGGGTCGCAAACTGTCAGTCTCCACCCGAAACTCTGCTTTGCCTTCAGCATTTATAATGGTGTTTAAATATATAAAAAGTTTTTAATTTATAAGGGGGGTCGCACTCAGAGGCTTGCTATGTGAAAGGGCTCACCAGTACAAAAGTTTGAAACTAGTGCACTAAATCAATGGGAGAGCACTCTCCCATCGATTTGTGTACTCCACCTCCCCGAGAAATGTAAGGGGAAGTCAATGGGAGAGCGTCTTCCATTGACACAGTGCAGTGTAGTTATCGTGGTAAGTGGATCTAACTACATCAACTTCAGTTATGTGAATTAATTAGATTGATTTACCGTGGTAGTGTAGACCAGCCCTGAGACTACGCATGGTAACATCTTTACTTTGGGTAGTACGTTTTCAGGATCTGACCTTTACTACTATTTTAAAGTCTGTCTGGAGGGATATGAGCTGCCACGTACTTCTCTTCCACCTGTCACCTTCAATAAGGGAAAAAGTAGTATAGCACATCTTTCTTTCAGGGACAGAATTCAAGAGAGAACTAAAAATAAACATTGTAAGATTGCTAATGGAGAATTAAATGAATACTTTTGATATTAAAACTTTCCTTGTAGAAATAGTTTCAAGACCTTGGAATGAGATTAATACCCTGTGTGAAATGAGTTTGGTGGGCTCAGTCCACTTGCCAATGGATAGGTGTCCTTAGCACAATCCCATTACAATACAGTTGGCATTAACAGACAGCATTGTTTGCCTCCATTGAGACTGACAAGCAAAGACTGACCAAATGTACCTGAATACTGGGCTAGTCTCCTCTTCCTACTTATATTTTCCTCAGAACAGTATTGAAGCAGGTATATTGCCAGGGTGGTGCTGGCAGCTTACTTTGCTGTTGTTCATGCTGTACTATTTTGTTATAGTCCATATAATTATAATGGGTTATAATTCATATGCTCGCAAAAGGCCTAAGTGAGGCCTCCTTTTGCCAGGGAACTTCTGTGCTGGGAGGATGGTGTGGATGGAGCAGCTATGTGTGTGTGTCTCTCTTCTTCCCCCCCCCCCCCCCCATTATCATGTTGGCAGGTGGACTGTCATCTGGTTTCATATTTGCTGATGCAGAAGGGAGCTTTGAGAATGGCCTGGTGCTTACACAGACCCAGTGGTTCAGAACCTCTGCGGAAGAATGCTATGCTTTTGAGATTGTAAATCCTTCAGGTGCAGGGATTTGTACGGTGCTCAGCACAATGAGCCCCCATCTGTTTGGGGTATTGGAATGTAACCCACTATGAAACTGAAACACAGAAAAGTCAAGTGATTTTTCCAAATTAATAAGCAGCTGAGCCAGGAATAGAATCCAGGTCTCCTGACTCCCAGTCTAATGCCCTGTCCACTGGACTTTGCTGTACAGAAGGTTAGGAGCTGCTGCTCCAGCTCATAAACTACACATCAGCCCCATCTCTGACCTGGATTAATAATTGCTGCATTTCATCCCCTCAGCACCTGTTCTGGAAAAAGCCCAATTATGCTAGCTTGTTAGATCTGATCATTTTACCCTCTGTGAATAGGACATCTGTTAGGGCTATCAGTCAGATCTAAGTGGGAGATGGAAAGGTTAGAATCTCACAGGCTTGAACCTCTAATGAGAATTAAATTATAATTCCATTTTATTTTACATAGATTAAGATCACAAGATGATGTTTGTCATTGTTTTATAAAGCTAATTATTAGAATTACACAATTTTAGCTGCTTATACTGAAGAAATGCACATTCTATACTGAAGCTTCTATAATGCTCAGCAGTGAAACTGCATCCAACTTTTTCTCAAGTCGTCTGGTCAATTATACAAATACCCAGCAGCTATCTCAAACTTATTTAGTGTAAAGTCCTTTAAATCTAGCTTATTCTTTCAGTCTCCTCAGTTTCAGCTGATTAATTCCTACAGATCTGTCATTTAAACCTTTCATTTTACTTTAACAGTCCCCAAAAGCCTCATTTAAAAAAACCCTCACTGATTAATTTCTAACAACCCCTGCATGTAAATCAAAGGATGTCACCATCACAGAAATTGTTTAAAGATTATAAAGCACACAGAGATATTAAAACTAATCCACAAGATGTGTCTGAGGGCTTGAGTCTACTTCCATGGAAGTAAATAGCAAAACTTTCATTGGCTTGGTGGGTCAGGATAGATCCCTAAATACATTGTGTAAGAGAAACACATGTAAAGTTCCTGATGATTAATCTTTCAAACATTTATCACATTAACTACTCTGTTTTAGATATCTATATGAGCTCCATTATCATAGCATCTGAGTGCCTCCGTCTTTATGCTGTGATCACCATGGTACGAGAACACCTAAGGTAGTCAGACCACATGCAAACCTCATACTAGCATGCAAACTCCATTTTAATCTGAACTATTTTCCCTTTAGGAACAATAATTCATATATGTTGCAAGATAAGTTACCTATAATATTTTTGGAATACTGGAGGTGCTATTCAACCAAGCACAAATAAACTAGGTCTAACTTTATTATGAAGCTGATTTAGGCTGAACCAGGAATGGCGTCTGGAACATTAAAATATTCCTATAAAAGGAAGTTTGAATAATTGAAGGGATTATGGGGTGTATAGGTCAATTTGGGATTAGATCCTAAATTAGGCCAGGGTCTCCAATTTAGAGAATCGGAAACTGCATATTATTGTATATAAAAAGATTGACCTAAATAATTTGTTTTAAAACATCAGCACAAAACTATGCATATGTTTAATGGAGAACCACCAATACACACGTTAAAACAAAGTCCTAGACTGCAACATCACCTCATGAGCAATCTCACATGCCTTTCACTTGAACACCTATGTTTTCCTTTATGTAACAGGTCTGTTTTCCCCATAGACTCCTTAATTTTGTCATTCATCTTATAAATAAGATGTTCACATGAAGCAATGTCTACCCTGTCAAAATACCATTCTTTTAAAATTCTAACACAAGAATTTTTCGATCTTCACCCCATGGGTAATACCAAAGAAAGGCTGTGCCGTTGGTTGAACAGAAGAAATTACAATGCAAGGGCACAGAAAAGTCAGAAGTCCCTTTATTGTGACAGGAGACCAGGTCAGAGCAGAGTCCAAAATGCCAGAGCCAGGAAGCAAAGACTAGACTCAGAACCTGCCTTCCCTGTTTCCAGGTAATCTGGAGTAAGGCTGGTTCCAAAGTGTATTTATTCACTTTGGAATAATTATTTTGCTATAGCTATCCCAGTCAATTTTGCCATGTAGACGTGCCCTTAGGAGCCTGTTTTTTGAAAATCTTGGCAGTTATTTTTTGTTTGTTCTATCCTGGTATATATGTATGTTAGATGGATTTATTAATTCCCATCCTGTGCTCCAAATAAACCAGTACTGTAATGTCATAAAGGAGATGGAAGCTGGCTCTTTCTGCCTTGTTGAGGATTCCTCCAGTATAGGGGAGTACCCTTCAGGTGCAGAGGTAGCACAGCAGGCTCCCAGTTAAATTGAGAGAATGCCTGTGTCCCATGGGTGTTGAGACTAAACTAGTTGACTGACATACAACACTTTGAAGACAGAAAGTGCTTTTAATTTCATTTCCTCTTTTTCTTTTTTCCTGTGATATGAGACTTCCCTGTGTTTTTTCCCCGCAGTGCTGTGTACGTATGTTCTGATCCTTCTAACTTAGGAGTGGGCAAACTTCTTGGCCCGGGGTTGCAAAACTGTATGGAGAGTAGGGAAGGCTGTGGTTCCCCAAACAGCCTGGCCCCTGCCCCCCGTCTGACCCCTCCCACTTCCTGCCTCCTGACTGCCCCTCTCAGAACCTCCGACCCATCCAATCCCCCTGCTCCTTGTCCCCTAACTGCCCCCTCCTGGGACCCCTGCCCCTAACTGCCCCCCAGGACCCCACCCCATATCCAACCCCTCTTGCTCTCTGTCCCTTGTCTGCCCCAACCCCTATCCAAACCCCTGTCCCCTGACAGGCCCCCCCGGACTCCCACACCTATTCAACCTCCTGTCCCCTGACCCTCCGCCCCCTCCTCCCTGTCCCCTGACTGCCCTCCTGGGGCCCCCTGCCCCTTATCCAACACCCCACGCCCTGGCCCTGGCCCCGGCCCCCTTATCATGCAGCTCTGGCAGCCGCACCGGCCAGAGCCAGACATGCTGCCGTGCTGCCCTACAGGAGCATGCAGCCCTGCTGTCTAGAGTGCTGCCTGCGCAGCGGTGTGGCTGCAGGGGAGGGGGAACAGTAGGGGAGGGGCTCGGGGGTAGTCTCTCCAGCCAGGAGCTAGCCTTCCCAGCCAGGCACTCAGGGACTAGTCAGAATGGTCCCGTGGGCTGGATGTTGCCCACGGGCTGTAGTTTACCCACCTCTATTCTAACTAGTTCTTTAGCTAACTCTGCTGTAGAGTGCATCAAATGTAATAGTCAATCCAACAATGTAGGACCTTCAGGCATCTTTGTAAGAATCTGGGATGCAGCACCAGTTATACTGGGTGAAATTTGGGACAATTGAGAGAATTACACATTGAAGAAAAATTGAGGTGTTTTTGAATTTGTACCATCAATGTAGCTCTAAGGTTTTATTTTTAAACTGCATTTAGATTTTGATTTAACATAAAATTTATACAACTACCAAGTCCCCTGTCAGCATTATAATTATTTCACATTCTTATTGAAAAGAACAGGCTGCCTCATCTGAGGTAATGCAAGAGTTCTGGAACCAAATACATCAAACTATTGATTTGGCTTTAGTATGTTGATGATTTTTCTGTCATTGTGGTGTGCTTGACAATATAGTGTAATTAATCTAGGCTGATTTTTTTGTGGCTGCTATTTATTTTTACTGGTGAAATATTGGTAAACATCCAAATGCCCCAGCATAACCAGGCCAGCCACTGTTACTTGTTACATCGTCTTGTAATTATGACTACAACCCAGCATTAAGGACAGTCATGTCAGAAACCAAATTGACATGCTAGACAGAGAGTGATTAGGGGTTTTTATCTTCATTTTATTAATAAACAGCTGTCAGAGAGGATTAGACCACAGGTTATAATCTGGAAAGTATGATCTTTTATTTGTTAGTATTGTGACATTTGCAGTCAATGAGATTTCAATGAGCTAACCTCAGCTAGACCTTATTGCTATGAACCAAGAGTCCCCTTCTTTCTCTTTCTCTGATGTATGGTGCATGGCAATTTTTTGATGAATCTGGTTACAGTTCTATGTCAGTGGAATCCATAGTTGCTTGTTTCTTGGCTTAATGTAATAGTTATCCTGGTGACTGATCTATCCATCCCACTTGGACATTCCATTGTGAATGTGCCCGATAGAACAGAAAATCTTTATGCTGTGTGCACATAAAAAATAGTAGTAAATAGAGTGCATCACTGGATTATTCCCTGGTGAAATGCTTCTTGAGAGCTAGAATTTTACCTTTTAACAAAATTTGTGACTTCTTTGTATCTATGTACACTTAGAATGGGCATGCTTTGGCTGATATGTTCTTTTTTGTTTTTGATAAGTTGTGTGTGAGAGAGATCCTGGATATTACATGTAACAATCACGTTTACATTAAATGCAAACTGGCAACTGTGTGATACACTAGAGAAGAAAAAACTGATTGTCTTGAGTTTGTGAATGTTATGTCTGATGTGAGATTCAAATTAAAGAGGAGTTCTGGTTAAACAATTGACACTAAAACAAGTTCAGTCTATAAGGAAAAAAAAAGTGAGATCTGAGCATCAAACTGTTTTGTTTGTTTTCCTTCTCATGCATCACTATCAAAAATGGAGATTCGTTGGACCAGATTTTGCCCTTATTACGCTGATTAGAGTTGTATTAATGGCTAGTGGAGGATCAGGAGGAAGTACATCATGTTGCCTCTACCATATGAATTATTTGGTGGTGTTTCTAAAGAAATTGTTACCTAGTCTTGGGCAGAAAGGATGGTGGCTGAGACATGAGTTGAAATGGAAAGGGACATCCTGAGGTGAAACTCTTCTGAGAACTCTAATAGAAGAGGAAGGAGTCTACAGTATTTCATTGATTTATCTTTTTCTTTGTCTGGAAGTGTGAAGTTTGCATATGTAACGTGCTAACTAACACATTTTAAATGTCTAGTGTAGATACGTCGCACTGCTTTTAACATACTAAATGGGCAGAGTTTGGAGTGAAGCCTCGGCTACAGCATGGCCTGCTAATATGCCTTCAGATATGTTCGCTTGTGTCTTATTGAGTCCGAAGCTAACTTGATTGAAAACCTTGCCTTTTTTGCCTGGTGTGGGTACATGGGTTCACTTGTACTCAGTGAAATCATCAAAGCAAGGGTGCAAAGATAGGCAAACACGGAATCACAGTGTAAGGGAGGCTGAACCAAACCTGAGCAGCGCTATGACCCCATGCACCAAGTCATGATACCCAGAGCAGGAATCCAGGTCCAGCCCTGTGGGATAGGCACCACTACTGCAGAGTGAGTGTGGGGAGGGCTTGCTCTCCATCTCCTGCTCACCCTGTACTGGGTTGGGATTAGGATTGCAGTGCCAGGATGGAGGGGCTTCTGTGGGTGGTTGGTTGCCCCCTCGGCAGCTTAGCACAGTTCACCCATTGCATTGGGAAGCTACATCCATTCCTATTTGGGGCAGAGGCTTCATCTTTATAATGACCTTGTGCAGTGTCTAGCAAAGTGGGGCCCTGGCACCTGTTTGTTGCTTTTAAGCACTACTGCACTACAGTAGTTGTGTTTGGACTCAAAACAAATCCTTAGTAAGCAGCATATTAATAGAGATGAAGTTGTTTCCATTTTGGAAATGATTTTACTCTCCTAATTGTGTAGTGGTGTGAGTTTAAAAACTTTTATGATAAAAATAGGAAGGATAATTGCAGGATGGATCCGTTTGCATGTTTGGTCTAATGGTTGGAATAATAGCAGCTGCACAGAGAAGTAAAGGTACATAAGAATGGCCGTACCGAGTCAGACCAAAGGTCCATCTAGCCCAGTATCCTGTCAACCGACCGTGGCCAATGTCAGGTGCCTCAGAGGGAGTGAACCTAACAGGCAATGATCAAGTGATCTCTCTCCTGCCATTCATCTCCATCTTCTGACAAACAGAGGCTAAGGACACCATTCCTTACCCATCCTGGCTAGTAGCCATTTGTGGACTTAACCACCATGAATTTATCCAGTTCTCTTTTAAACACTGTTTATAGTCTTAGCCTTCACAACCTCCTCAGGTAAGGAGTTGCACAAGTTGACTGTGCGCTGCGTGAAGAAGAACTTCCTTTTATTTGTTTTAAACCTGCTGCCTATTAATTTCATTTGGTGACCCCTAATGCTTATATTATGGGAATAAGTAAATAACTTTTCCTTATCCACTTTCTCCACATCACTCATGATTTTATATACCTCCTATCATATCCCTCCTTAGTTTCCTCTTTTCCAAGCTGAAGAGTCCTAGCCTCTTTAATCTTTCCTCATATGGGACCCGTTCCAAACCCCTAAGCATTTTAGTTGCCCTTTTCTGAACCTTTTCTAGTGCCAGTATATCTTTTTTGAGATGAGGAGACCACATCTGTACGCAGTATTCGGGATGTGGGTGTACCATTGATTTATATAAGGGCAATAATATATTCTCCGTCTTATTCTCTATCCCCTTTTTAATGATTCCTAACATGCTGTTTGCTTTTTCGAGTGCCTCTGCACACTGTGTGGACATCTTCAGAGGACTATCCACGATGACTCCAAGATCTTTTTCCTAACTCGTTGTAGCTAAATTAGCCCCCATCATATTGTATATATAGTTGGGGTTATTTTTTTCAATGTGCATTACTTTACATTTATCCACATTAAATTTGATTTGCCATTTTGTTGCCCAATCACTTAGTTTTGTGAGATCTTTTTGAAGTTCTTCACAGTCTGCTTTGGTCTTAACTATCTTGAGCAGTTTAGTATCATCTGCAAACTTTGCCACCTCACTGTTTACCCCTTTCTCCAGATCATTTATGAATAAATTGAATAGGATTGGTCCTAGGACTGACCCTTGGGAAACACCACTAGTTACCCCTCTCCATTCTGAGAATTTACCATTAATTCCTACCCTTTGTTCCCTGTCTTTTAGCCAGTTCTCAATCCATGAAAGGACCTTCCCTTTTATCCCATGACAGCTTAATTTACATAAGAGCCTTTGGTGAGAGACCTTCTTCAAAGGCTTTCTGAAAATCTAAGTACACTATGTCCACTGGATCCCCCTTGTCCACATGTTTGTTTGACCCCTTCAAAATACTCTAATAGATTAATAAGACATGATTTCCCTTTACAGAAACCATGTTGACTATTGCTCAACAGTTTATTTTTCTATGTGTCTTACAATTTTATTCTTAACTATTGTTTTGACTAATTTGCCCGGTACAGACTTTAGACTTAGTGGTCTGTAATTGCTGGGATCACCTCTAGAACCCTTTTTAAATGTTGGTGTTACATTAGCTAACTTCCAGTCATTGGGTACAGAAGCCGATTTAAAGGACAGGTTATAAACCTTAGTTAATAGTTCCGCAACTTCTCATTTGAGTTCTTTCAGAACTCTTGGGTGAATGCCATCTGATCCTGGTGACTTGTTTATACTGAGTTTATCAATAAATTCCAAAACCTTCTCTAGTGACACTTCAATCTATGACAGTTCCTCAGATTTGTCACCTACAAAAGCTGGCTCAGGTTTGGGAATCTCCCTAACATCCTCAGCTGTGAAGACTGAAGCAAAGAATCTATTTAGTTTCTCCGCAATGACTTAATTGTCTTTAAGCGCTCCTTTTGTATCTTGATCATCAAGTGGCCCCACTGGTTGTTTAGCAGGCTTTCTGCTTCTGATGTACTTAAAAACATTTTATTACCTTTGGAGTTTTTGGCTAGCCATTCCTCAAACTCCTCTTTGGCTTTTCTTATTACACTCTTGCACTTAATTTGACAGTGTTCATGCTCCTTTCTATTTGCCTCACTAGGATTTGACTTCCACTTTTTAAAGGAAATCTTTTTATCTTTCACTGCTTCTTTTACATGATTGTTAAGCCATAGTGGCTCTTTTTCGGTTCTTTTACTGTGTTTTTTAATTTGGGGTATACATTGAAGTTGGGCCTCTATTATGGTGTCTTTAAAAAGCGCCCATGCAGTTTGCAGGGATTTCACTTTAGTCACTGTACCTTTTAAGTTTTGTTTAACTAACCCCCTCATTTTTGCATAGTTCTCCCTTTTGAAATTAAATGCCACAGTGTTGGGCTGTTGAGATGTTCTTCCCACCACAGAGATGTTGAATGCTCTTGTATTATGGTCACTGTTTCCAAGCGGTCCTGTTATAGTTACCTCTTGGACCAGCTCCTGCGCTCCACTCAGGATTAAATCTAGAGTTGCCTCTCCCCTTGGTAGATTAATATAGATTAACAGAGGAAAACGAGGGTCAGAAGTCAAACTGTCAGTGGTTCCATTAGTTTGCTCTTGTTCTAGCCACTCAAACAAGATGAAAAATCTCCGTCTCTTGTCGTATTTTAATTTAGATGTATAGTAAAAATGTTTAGGGGCAGAGGGAGAAATGCTGGCCACTTTTCTGCCACAGTGATCTGTTAAATATATAATATAATTTTGAATAGTAAGGAAGTAAAGGCAAGAGTCTTTGTGTATTAGACAGAAACAGTTTAATAGTAGTCTAGACTGATCTCTGATTCTGTCTGTTTTAAGAAGTGATTGGTCAGAAGACAGGTCCGCTGATTCAGATGTGTGCTGTACAAGAGATCAGTATTTAGGCATCTCACTATCCATTTAAATGAAAAAGTCTCTTTGGAAGGCACAGCTTATAGTGTGAAGAAAAGGAAATGTTCTGTATTGTATATGAAGACTAAACTGTTTTATCAGACAGATTTTGTTTTTAATTGTGCAGATTAATTTTGTGTAACCCTTTTTAAACGATGTTTCTGTACGCGCATAGGTCTCTGCCTTCTTTAAAGGAGGTTGATGTAAATTAGTTGTGTTGATTTTTGGGAATGGGGATTCTTTTATAACAAAAATATTTGCAGAAACTGTGTGACGCTGCAAAATAGTGTTTAATATTTCTGTCTAAGGATGGTATGTTCTGTCTGGGGTACAGAGTTGTAAACTGTGAAGATCTGCACACACATTGAAGCGATGCAGAGTATCTGGCTTCAGAATCCCTTTTCTCCTTCATTTGAAAAAGACAAGCTTCTGTATAGTGACCATGTAAACAAGGGGGATGTGGACGATGTATTGTGTCTGGAGCAGTGAGAGACAGGTGAAAGCTGAAAAATTGCTGCTTCAGGAAAGCTGGCAATGAGGGCTGTCCTGGTTTTTGTCAAACTGAGGTCTCCTCCTTGCTAATTGTGCCTCCATTGATTTTACTGTCAACCTGACAGTAGTAGTAAGTTTCAGTAATACTGAATTGGAAACAAGACTGTCAAAATGACCCGATTTATGCCTTTATCAGGCTGTGGGGGTTTGGAGTATGTGCTGCATAACAATTAATAAAAGTAACCTCATTACAAATCTTGTTTTTTAATTTTGTCAAATAGTATGATTTAAGGGTATTAAGAACAAAGCACTGTGAGCAGAGAGGACATCACATATCTCTGGGGAGAAAAAAAAAAAAGAAATACAAATACAATACTGAAGCTGCTAAAGATTTGCTTGCACTGACATTTTCCCCTAAAATTTCCTACATTTGCAGCCACAGCGGAGGATATGCTAGTGCAGACTGGCTGCTGCTAACCAGTGGTGTCTTAACCAGTGTGTCCTGGTCTTCTCTAGGAAAAAAGGTGGATTTTTAAAAACATGTATTAGCTAATGTGTTAAAATCATAATGTAGACATGGCAAGTTTTCGTTTTAATGCCTTAGCTGGTTAACATAAACCCTAGCCTTCAAGTTTGCCTACGACTTATCTCAACCAGAGGTGCACATGTTAAAACTTGAATTTGTTGTATGCTAGGATTTTACATGTTGGCTAATACATGTTAGCTAACATGTTAAAATACATCTTTTTTCCTAATGAAGACAAAGCCTGTGTCTTTGAACCTGCTATGAGCAGATTTAGGAAATTCAGTGGTTTAAAAATTACTGGCAGCCAGTTGACACTTGTAGTATGGCTGGGAGAGCTGCACCAGTGGTAGTAACTCTGGGAAAATGTAAGAGAGAATCTAGCACAGACAAGGCAAAGAATCAACAAAATAGTCTTTGGCTTAGTATTGTGGCAGAAAGCAGCACGGGTAGGACATATGAAGTGCTGCATTTCTCTTTTTCCTTTTTATTTTTTTTAAGCTCAGTTAAAGTTTCAAGTTGTGGTGAGATGTTTTTTGAAATGCTGACATGATCAAGGATTGTAGCTGTAAGCTAGTCAAATGCATAATGCAAACTGGAAAATGTTGAACAAAGCAAACAATCAGTGTATATTTGGAAAAGTATCCTTAAATTCATTCCCTTTGTGAAATCCTGTAGCTTTTTTTCAATGGGCATTTCAGGCTTACTTACTGAAAGTCTCTGTGGGTTGACTAGTTAACGAATGTTTTCACACAAGCACATTAGTTTTAAAATCGGTACATAAGCTGCCTCCCTCCCCTCCCCAGTGTATTTCAAACCAAAAAAGTCTTTTCTCTTACAGACAGATCTGATTTATCAAGAAGCATCAAGATAATTGTCACGGTTTTCATTTTAAAAAGAAACCAAGAAATCTTGGCACAAGTGTAAAACTTTCTGTTGCTGTACTGGCCTGGTGCCTGAAGTTAAATATTTGCCTCATGGATTTTTCTTCCCCTACTGGGAACAGGAAGCTCTATAACAAATGAAATACATTCAGGTTGGTAACCGAGGCCTGTCATTCAGGGAAGAAAAGATACTGTAAATCTTACATGGTTAGCAAATGAGATGTCGTGAGTAATAGGTCTCTACTGTGCTGAAATTTGAATGGACGGTAATTTATTTTAGATTACTAAAACACATCCTGATATGGAGACTTTTTATTTCCTTAAAGAATTAGTGTAAATGTTAAATGTATTTTAATTATAGATTCAATAAGAATTCAGGCTGCTACTATTTTTAATGTGACCAGACATACTTTGCCTCACTTTTTTTTTTTTCCTTTTTTAAAAGAAGTTTCACTTAACACTCCGTGAAGCAGGCTTTCCTGTTGCTGAATGAAAAACAAGTTGGCCTTTCAGTCTTTGGTACTGAACAGCAGCCAAACAGGAACAGACAGACCACTTTTCGCTTACCTCCCCCATCACAATGCTAGTGGAGACTTTTGTGTGCTGGACCTGGGCAAAATGTTATGGGGCAGATGTAGAATCATCTTCTCTGATCAAGGAGCAGCAGAGTTATCTGTATTGATGGAGATGATGACATTATTGTCTAATGAACAAGAGGCTTCAGTTGCACTCCTCAGCCACCCCTTGTGCCTCTTTCTATAGACCAGCCCTGGAGATGGCTGACTAGGATGTTGTTCATTTGTCTTACTGTCCAGCTGCAAATATGGCGGTAGTCTTTCTCATGCGACAAAGTTATCTAGAATAAAAGAGAAAAACAATTAGAGGAAATACTTAAACAAAAGACTAGAAAATCCCAAGACATCAGAAGTAAAAGGGAGATGCTTTTCTCCCCCTGTCTCCCCGAAGACTTGCACTGGCCTCCTTGCTCAAGGTTCCAGCCCTTGAACTTTCTTCCATTCCAGGAACAAGCAAATGTAAGAGTATCTGACATGCAGCTGACCCTTTCCCACTGTTTAGGACTATGTAGAGAATAAATCACTTCTGTTCTTCTTCAGGTCATAAGGACATTCTGAGTCACCGAACCACTTGCCTATGGCTGAAACTCATTTACCGGTTGTGTAAAACTGCAGAATGCGAAAACAAGACACAAGTTTTTTGCTCTGACTGAAGCTCTGACTGCGATATTCTTGCTTAGGTCTAGTCTACACTGGCAACACTAAAGAGCTGCTATGGCAGCGCTTTAATGAGCCTTGTGTGGTCACGGTGCACCACAAAAAATCCCACCTCCATGAGTGGGGGGAAGGTCCCAGCGCTAGTGCACTGTCTACACTGGTACTTTACAGCGCTGAAACTTGCTGCACTCAAGTGGGTTTCTTTTCACACCCCTGAGCGAGAAAGTTGCAGCGCTGTAACTTGCCAATGTAGACAGCGTACTTGCCCTTAGCGTTCTTGTTTTGACTTCATATTCTTCAAAATCACCTCCACTCCACATGAGGAAAATATCCATGATGTTTAACAGTAATAAGCCATTTTGGTCCTTTTTATCTTCGGGCTAGTCTACACCGGCAACGCTAAAGCATTGCCGCGGCAGTTCTTTAACATGGCTTGTATGGTTGTGGCATAGCTACACCCACCTCCAGGAGGGGTGTAGCTACCTGCACTAGTGCACTGGCTACACTTGCACTTTACAGCACTGAAACTTGTTTTGTTAGGAGGGAGTGTGTGTTTTCACACACTTGAGCAAGAAAGTTGCAGTGCTGTAAATTGCCAGTGTAGACAAGCCCTCAATTCCATCTGCTCTAGCTTTATTTTGTTTTTATTGCATTGTTTTGGATTGTTTGGATGCTAAAGCGAGGTTTGTTTTAAGTGCAAAATTTTAGTTTCTCTTGCATTTCCCTGCTTCTCTTCTGCAGATAGTTATATAGATGTTATTTTGGTTTCTTTTTAGGAATATCATAGTGCCTGATTTGGGGGAGGGCAAATAATTTAATGTAAAGTAAATTTCTGCTCTAAAATATAAACTCTTCATCCTTTATTATTTTTCTTCAATTCACCTAAATTTGTCTCCTCCTTGTGGATGAGGTATGTTTGTGAAAAGGTAGCTTCTCCTCTACCCTAGACATCTGAAACAACCTTCCACTGTCTTGCTCAGTGTTTCTAAAATGTGACCACAGTGGCCGCATGCGGCTACCAGGGGTTTTTCTTGAGGCCACAGTCTCCTGGGCTGCGATGGGGAGGAGGTGTTGGCAAAGCAGCAGCTCCTCCTCTGGGGCTGTCTTCAGGGGTTGGTCCCTACCCACTTCCAGAGCTTCAAACACAATAGGAGTAGGCAACCAGTGTGAGTTCCCCACCTTCCCAGGGGTGGTATGGCTCAGGCTTCAGGCTTCTGCCCTGGGGTGGTGGGTGGCATGCTCTGGACATGTGGTGGTGGGCTGTGTTCCCCAGCCTCAAGGTTTTGGGTGCCATCCCTGGACTCATACCCTGCCATCACCTCAACCCCGCCCCTCCGCCCCCTTCTACTCACCTCCTCATCCAGGGCTTAATTTGTTCCCCAGCATGCCAGGGCTAAGTAAGCCTGCTGTGAAAAGTGATATTATACAAATATCACAAGTATTTTAGGAAAAAATCACAGAGCGGCCATCAGTAAGAACTAGTGGGCACACGCTGAGGCCACCAAAAATTATCTTGTGAGAACCCCTGATCTAGGGCATATCCACTGCAGAGTTAACTCAAGTTATCTGCACTTGAGCTGAGGCTCTCAAGTTTGCTTAGCTCTAGTGAGATCAGTCACACTGAAATAGAACTCAAATTGCTGCATTTACACAGGCACTGAACTCTCATGTGTGTGGTGCTAAGACTTTTAGGACAAGTACCATGGTACTTAGTGCCGCACTAAGCCGAGCTGCTCTATGAGTGCTTTCTCAGTGAATTGTGGGAAAACTTACCTGTCCTTTCTGGGAACCCAAGGGGGATTGCAGGAAGGCACTGGAGGAGGAGGGCACTTCCTGTATCCACATCACAGAGTGGTTGTGTTAGCAGCTGACAGGGCAGATAACTTGAATTAAAAGCACCACTGCGTTTGAGTTAAGGATTTTTGTGCATGGATGGGACTTGAATTATAACTTGTTAACTTAAGAACATAAGAATGGCCATACTGGGTCAGACCAAAGGTCCATCCAGCCCAGTATCCTGTCTACCAACCATGGCCAATGCCAGGTGCCCCAGAGGGAGTGAACATAACAACAGGTAATGATCAAGTGATCTCTCTCCTGCCGTCCATCACTACCCTCTGACAACAGAGCCTAGGGACACCATTCCTTACCCGTCCTGGCTAATAGCCATTAATGGACTTAACCTCCATGAATTTATCCAGTTCTCTTTTAAACGCTGTTATAGTCCTAGCCTTCAGAACCTCCTCAGGCAAGGAGTTACACAAGTTGAATGTGCCCTGTGTGAAGAACTTCCTTTTATTTGTTTTAAACCTGCTGCCCATTAATTTCATTTAGTGGCCCCTAGTTCTTATATTATGGGAACAAGTAAATCACTTTTCCTTATTCACTTTCTCCACATCACTCATGGTTTTATATACCTCTATCATATCCCCCCTTAGTCTCTTCTTTTCCAAGCTGAAAAGCCCTAGCCTCTTTAATTTCTCCTCATCTGGGAAACGTTCTAAACCCTTAGTCATTTTAGTTGCCCTTCTCTGAACCTTTTCTAATGCCAGTATAAACTTGCCAGTAAAGACAAGTTTCCATATCTTTTTTTCTCTCCCTTGTTTATATCACACGATCTGTGTCACCCTTTAAAATTGCTCATTGCAATTTATAATTCTCTAATTGTATTAGGGCATAATTCACTTGCCATCGAAATCAGTAAGGATTCTTCCATTGACTTCGGTGGGCACTGGATTGGACACTCTGTGTAACATACTTTGTGATACATACTGTATGGTATAGAAAACAGTTGCATTTAATCTAATGTTATCCAGTGGTGAATTACTGGTAATGATCTCCTACCTCGATTTATAATAGAAACACTTCAGTCCAAGTCATGTTTTATGTAGCAGGCTTCATGGTAATTTTTTCATTGAATAAGAGTCCGAAAGTTAAAATAGAATGCCTTCTCTGGTGAGCTTGGCAACAAACCAGAAGGTTTGGTATTGATTATGCTTGTGGATATTCTGAGTTATTTTTTATTTCATGTAATAAAATGTGCATAAAATTTGTCCCTCTCAAACCACAGAATTGAAATTTTGTATCAAGAAAAGAGAAGTTGTTGGTAAATTGCTAAATGCAATGTGAGAATCTTCTTTTGTACTGACTGTAGGAGATGGAAAGAGCTCTTTCTCTTTTCACCATCCTGGAACATACCATTAATTATCTCATGTTTGAAAACCTGGATATTCTAATGTTTTGACAATATTTCTGTCATTCTACTGGTGTGTTGTTTTTTTTTTTTTTTTTTTTGAAGAAAGCATACTTTTGTATTTCTGTCGGCATTACCTTTTTGATAAAGTGATGCTGAATGAAGCACAGCACAGATATTTGCTCTGCTGTTGTGTTTAGGTATGATTTGTTTTAAATCAGTCCATAAACTATTTCAGCTTTTGGGTGTGGAAGGTTTTTAAGGATCTTGTTTTTGTTTGTTTTTCTTTTCTTTAAATCAATCGCATCAACAGTTTCTGTGATTTACTGATTGGTTTTGGGCTCTGGGATTAGGTTGTAAAGTGCAACACCCTTGATTCTTGTTTCAAAAGTGTGGTCCCCAGTGTTGACAGTTAGTAGTTGGTGTAATGGACTGTTCTGGAGAAATGTGTGTGGGTTTGTCATAAATTGAATACAAATCTTTGATAAATGTAAAATAGGTTCATCATTCACAATGAGTTGATGAAATTACATCTATTGTTAACAGTTGGCTTCAAATTGCAACAAATCCTGTGAAGAGGCACAATAACTAAGCCATTGTGATTTGTGGTAGCATGTATCACGTAATGATTTTACTAGTGCTTTCCATCCACTATTCAACTTGCTGTTGACTGCAGGAAGCTTGAATCGCTCTGTCCTTTTAACTATTCATTATTTTATTTTATTTTTTTGCTTAAAAAGAATTCTCATTATAAATCCACTAACTTTTAGTCAGTTGGGGCGACCTGTTCTATGGAATTCTGAGGCACAGCTGTAACCTAACAATGAATTCAGAATCTTCTGAAACAAATGGTAAATATGAATCTTCTACTTTGATGTGGGGGGCGGGAAAGAAGCTATATTTATTTTTAAATTCTGTTTGTGTTTTATCCCAGGGCATTTTTGGTTATCAGAATTGAATATGGAGCAGGAGAAGGCCAGGGCCCTGTTTAGTATTCCTAATTTTGGCAAATCTCTCACTGAAATGGAAGGAAGATAATCTAAAAGAAAAGCATGTGGTATATTTAACATAACTTATTCCCCAATGGATTGGACCTATATGAATTCCTGACAGCTGTGATATCATAGACGCATTGCCTTTTGCTGTTTTGCACATTTAAAAGAGCAAATGCATTTATTTTATGGTGGATATTTTAAACTAACCTGTAACATTGTACCAGCCTCCAGTGACCAATAAAGGAGAGCAGAGTTTGTGCTTTATTAGATAATGAGCATGTTGGCACCCTACATTAAAAATAAATAACAAAAGAATTACAAAAAGGAGTATCTGTAGCATCTCATTTTTAGTTTAAAAAAAAAAAAGCATTTGTAGAACTGGCTCTTTGTGATTATGTTTCAGGAAATGGTGATCAGACCTTTCAGGACAACTGGATTTTGGCAGAAACTTGCATGGAATTGTATAGGCAGTGTGACACACAGTATCTGGAATATGTATTAAATGGTAAATGTGCTTCATCTTGCATTCCCAGCACTTACTGACTCTAAAGGGAGCTTTGGCTGTGCAGAGAATGCAAATAGAGTTCTAAAGGAATTGTGTGCAGAGTTCTCAGAAAAAAAGTTTTGTGTACAGACTTCTACAATTCTTGCTTATATTTTAGCAATTTATGTGACAGTTGAGACCTGAGTTCTATTCTCGGCTCTGCCACTGGTCTGCTGGGCGACTGGGGCAAGTTATTTCCCCAGTCTATGCTTCAATTTCCTTTCCTCTCTTTGTAAAGCATTTTGACAGCTATTGATGAAAGATGTTGTATAAGAGCTAGGTATTTATTAAGATGACAGTCTTACGAACATTTACACGTGTGAGTTACTCTTCTGGTATGACTTCAGTGGAACTGCTTGTTTGGTTATGCAGATGCATAAATATTTGCAGAATTGGGCCCTTAAAGAAGTGGGACTTCTAAAATACTTCTGGTATTCATTCTTAAATATTAGTGCATGTTTTTAGCATAAGTTTAGCTGCTGCTACTTTTTTTATAGATGTGCATCTCTGCATAATACCTGCACTTAAGTTTAATAGTGGAAAACTCACGTCTCTAGTTTTAAACAAAAATAAACCAAAAACTATTTTAAAAAATTGCTCATTTAAAAAAAAAATGCTTAGAAGTAACCACATTTTCTAAAGTTTTCTCATTTTTATGATGGAGAGCCTCAGCCCTTCTTCCTACTGTGTACATCTATTTATATTTTATATTTTGAAGGAAATGAATCTTGATTGGACTCTGATTAGTGGCTTGGCTTGCTTCATTTTCATACTGATTTCCATGTGGTTCTCTTGGTGAGGTGTGGGGGGAAGAAAAGCAAGAGACAGACATAGTTTGGGGTGGAGAAGCAGCTGTCTGAAAAGTTTTCTGGCTGTGTTCATGAGACGAAAGCCTGCAAGGCAACTATTAGAATTGGGAGCAAGATGTTTAACTGTATAATAGAGTGAGGTAGAGAAAGCGGGAGGAAGATTTTTGGAACAAAGGAAAAGATGATTAAAGGAAAACCATGCAACACATTTGCTTTGTTTTCCTTCTGTTGTTTTTGCACCCAGCTGGAAACCTCAGTTTTACTTCTCATATCGGGAAGCATTCCCCTCCCAATCACAATATTGCACAATTGGCTAGGACAAAAATCATTCTGGGATCTTTTATCCTCCATTTAGTCTCTGCAGACCGCAGTCTGGGTGGTGCGTCTAACTTGCTCAGGGTTTAACTTCTCAGCCCCAGTCCTTTTAACGGTTTCAGAAGTCGGGGTGTCCTGGAAGTTGGGAGGAGTGGACATATTCTGTTTGTAAAATAGATTGTTTTAAAAAATATTTTAAAAATCTTTGTAAAGTTCTGTATACAAGTAGATGTTGAACTGGGCTGTCATGCAAATGGCTTGAGAAACGAGTACTTTTCCTTGGTGGTTCCATCTTACATTGCAGAATATAAGCATTTTTTGAAAGCATATCTCTATACTAGTTTCCCCGTCCCCTTTAAAATAAGCACACACATACAATTTCTGCTGTTGCTACCAGAGATTCAGCACCAACAGCAGTAGCAATGATGGAAGGGATCACATAGGTCCTCTTACGCTGTAGAGTGACTTTTGCTTTCTTAAGTTTGAGTAAGGATGCAAGCTAAAAGAAAAAATATAACTTGTATATAGTTGGGGGGTGGGGAGAGGAGGTGTGACACACCCACCCACATACACACCTGTGTTTTGTTGCTTACTCAAAAGCTAAGATGATGTCAGCCAGCATTGGATAGTGGAATAGAAGAGCAATCATTTGCAGTTTTTTATATTTAGCAGTAAAGTTATTGGTAGTTTTTCACTGGCCTTGTCTTCACTGGAAAATAAGGTGCTTTATTACTACATTAGCTAATGTGGTAAAATCCTAGTGAAGACAAGGCAGTTTGTAGTTTCAATACACGTTAGCAGGTCTCAGCTATTCCCTTTACTATATGAGAGTAAGCTATATTGGTATAAGCCAAGGGTTCTCAAACTGGGGGTTGGGACCCCTCAGGGGGTCGCAAGGTTATTACATGGGGGGCGCGGGCTGTCAGCCTCCACCTTAAACCCTGCTTTGCCTCCAGCATTTATAATGGTGTTAAATAAATAAAAATATGTGTTTAAATGATCAGGGGGGTTATACTCAGAGGCTTGCTATGTGAAAGGAGTCACCAGTACAAAAATTTGAGAACCACTGGTATAAGTCTAAGCACATTTATACCAGTATAACTGCAGCCACACTGGGATGTGTGTATTGTACCTATTTACTCCTGCTGGAATTCTGTGCCATTGCATAATGCAGCATGCAACGTGAATGTTCCTCACAGAATTTTAATTTTTCCTGCAGAATTTGTGATTTTTTTTCTTCCCTCTGGCACTCCTGCCTGCCCCTCAGCGTGAGCTCCAGCCACCTGGACTGACAGTGGGAGCATGACTATATTATGTTATTTTGACAAATAAAATATGCAGAATTTTACAGAATTTTAAAATACTGTGCATGGAATTTTTTATTTTTTTGGCCAGCATTCCCCCAGAAGTAAGTTCAGAAATATACTGGGATAGTTGAAATAGTCAAACTTTTATATGTAGACAAGCACTCAGTACTACAAAGGTCTGAACCTTAAATTTATCCTTCTCTGTCATCGGGCACAGCTTGCCGCACCTTTTGGTCCCAGTCTTGCAAAGTGTGCCTGGCTGTAGGAGGACCCACCTGCACAGATCTCCTAGCAGGATTGGGGCCTTTTGTTGTTGCTCTGCAAATTTTGTGCTTTTTTTTTTTAAGCAAAATCTGGCTGCCTTTATATCAGAAAGAAGGAATGGAAAAAAAAAAGGGGGGGAGAGAGCAAAAAATCCATTATTTTTCCTTAGTACATCTAATGCACTGCAAGCCTGAGGGGGGCAGAAGGCAAGGGGAAAGGAGGGGAGCAGAGAGAGAGAATTGGTTGGTAAGTATTTAAAATAGACATTTGTTTCTCAAACTTTGACATTTATGTGTATTCAGGAGCTGTGTGTATCCTCACATACTTGCTGCAACAATATGAATCATGTAATTGATGGCAACTACAGTTTCTCTCTTCAGGTTTTATATACCCAGTTTTCTATTTTATTACTTCAAGCAAAATTACTTGCGCTAATCTAGTTCTGTCTGCTACAGTTTTTGGTCATTGCACTTAGTTATTAATTTCATAACACCATACATGTGAATTGGCATGATGAAACCAAGATGTAATGCTAACAATTTAAGGCCCTGATCCTGCAATGAGCTCTGTGTGGTAAGACCCATGCACAGCCCTACTGTGGAGCAGATCTTGTGGAGCAAATCTTATTCTTAGAGCATGGGACTGGGTGTTGAATTTTAAGTCCTGTTCCTGGCTTTGCTACTTGCTGTGTAAAGTTGGGCAAATTGCTTAACTTTTCTGTGATTTTTTTTTTCTGAGATAGGTTTTATCACCTATGTTGTGTGGCTTAATTAATGTGTGTGACACTCTGATTAAAGTACTATAAAATTAGATTGCTTACATTATAAGTGTTCTGCAGTATATGATATAATGTCCATTCTCTTTTCTTTTCAGTTTACTGATTTGTGGTCTAAATTAGTCCTTAATTTTAATTTCTGTTTTCTCCTTCTTCCAGAATCATTGTAGTCATACTGTATATCGGGGGTAGTCAATTATGATTTGTCAAGGTCCAGACTCCAGAGAAAATAATTAAAAAAAAAAAAAACTCAACAAGAATGATGATCATAAGTAAATAAAAAGATTTTGGGGGTCCATTCAAAAGTGTCTGGTGGTCCCTACTTGACCCGGGGTCCACCTATTGACTATCCCTGCTCTATATTCATACAATATTAACTTTTTTTTTTCTCCTGCTTGTCTCTGTATAAATGTCTCAAACCATACACTTTTCATCCTAGATTGAGAGGCGGAAAAACTGAGGTACTTGTGTTTCCATTTGCCAAAGTTTGCTGTGGTTACTCTGGAGAAATACAATATCCTATTAGCTCTGCTGCATCAGTGTTGGATCAGTAACCACCTCAAAAACATCTTTTGTTGTTTAACGGTTGTACTGTTTGAAAAGCATTTCCCAGTGATGTTTCTGAATTGACATAACCCACAGAGATGAGTAACAATCCACAATGCTGTCTAATTCTAGAACTAAATCAATGTTTCTAATGATTTGAATGCACAAATGCACCTTCTCATTGTGTGTTAATGTTGATTAACTGAATTCTTGAGAGATGGGACACATGGAAGGGAAAAACAACATTGATGTTTGTAGGTTTGAGGATAAACCTTTTGTCTACAGAAAACTGAGTTCAGATTTTGCCTGGGGATGTTAAATACACAGGCATTAGTGCATATGGGAAGTGGTGCAGCTGGAAAATTGAGCTTAGTAGGTATTCTCCCTATAAAATAGCTGAAATTATAGAGCCCAAGAACACTGAAAACGGTTTATAAACTGTGAAACATTCTTGTCCATAATCTAATTTTATTCAATGCCTAGTTCATAAGAAGATTTCAAGACTATAGGTTCCCTTATCTAATCTGAATTCCTTTTTCACAATGCTATTTTTTTGCCCAAAAGTGACGATTGGAGGGGGAAGAATTATTCAGACCAAGATTCAGGGAATTATTCAGTTTCCTTTGTGCTTGAGGGGGATATAACATGTTGTTGTAATTCCATTTTTTTCTGTTTAAATTTTTGGTAACCACAAAGAATGTTCGTATGTTCAAAATAGGAATGGGTCAGAGCTGAAAACTTCAAATGGCACAATTATTCTTGGGTGCTGCCAGATCACTCTCAGGTGATTTGGAAACTGTGCACTCTCTTAGGGCGTTGTACCAAACATGCATGACTTGGGCTTTGATTGTGAAGTAATTTTACTTACTCAGTTGATCACATGCAATATTAACAAAAATGAGTTGTGAGTGTGTTCTGGTTATTTTTATGTTACTTTTGTTTTCTTTCCGAAAGTATTTAAAACATAATGGGATTGACAATGGTGGGCTGTAGATCCTCACTTCATGGTTTCCAGTCCTCTTCAAGCATAAATAATTTGTGTCTGAAACTTGTTACCACCTGATGTGTTCTGGTAACAGCATATGAAATGTTTGATCTCAGTGCTGTTCCAAAGTCAGCAAATCATCCATACTGTAAAAGCCACCACCAGAATTAGCATGAATTTGTGACTTGCTGGCAGTCTCAGAAAAGACACCCAGGCCAAGACTCTCAAAAATAGATGACTAATGTAAGGCTTCTAAATATATATTTAGGCATCAAAATAAGTGGCTTGATTTTAAAAAGTGCTGACTTACAGGGTGCTCAGCACTTTTGTGTTTTGTGAGTTTTCATATAACTGCCTTGGGTTCCCTCAGGGTCTTTTGGAATCCCTCACAAGTTACTGCCTCGGGAAGCTGTGCAGGGAATGGGGCACCAAGATCCTGAACACATTGCTTCATTGGTGTCCACAGAGGAACTCAAGACAGAACTGCACCTTAAAGAGCGGCTAATGTAAATGCACTGTGCCATTACTATTTCCTGTGGTGCAGTTCTAGTGGTTTAGTTGTCTAGTGTAATTGCATGCCCAGTCATTTCTTCAGTCAAGGTTGAAGGCATTGTTTTGGTGTGACGTTAAGAGGAAGTTTATATGGAAACTGTCTATTATGTATCTGTTCTGTGGATAGCAGAGAGGACTGGAAGGTTTTGGGGATTTTGTTTCATTTTTTAAATTGTGTGTACGATGTGTGTGTTTATGATGTGTAAAGTAGGCCTGAGAAGAAATTTTATATAATATTTATTTATTTTATTTATTTAAAGGACCCTCTCCCCTCCTTTTTTTCTTTTTCTTTTTTTTTTTTTGTGTGTGTACCTCAGAAATGTCATGTCTGATCTCCCTGGTTTTGCTGAAGGGTATCTGGAAGGTCTTAGGGATTTTTGTGAGCTCTGACACGTTAATTGAAAATGGTAAGGTGTTGAATCTTTAACAAAATATTTTATTCAGTATTATTAATTAGTCTCTAAGGTTCAAAAGATCTTGACAGCAACACTCTGATCATAAAAACTACTAACTTTCTCAGTTGCCCAACTTTCAATTTCATGCCTCTTGTGATATCACCATTTCACTAGATCTCAAGTCTTCCAGCCTAAACAAGACCTGAGTTTCTAATGTAAGAAATAGACAAACAAAACAATAGGCCTTCCTTACACGTAATGAAGAAACAAAAAAGGCACAAGTCCAATTTTTTCCAACCCTTATGTGCTGGTCATGTATTAGATCTCCAGGACTATTAACGTGGCACCTTTCACAAACAATAAATTATCTAACACAAAAGACATGCTAAAAACTGTATGTGTCATGAACATTCAATGTATATAGGTATAATTTGGTTGACCCTCTTTGTGATAAAGCATAATCATTTACTCATTCCCAAATATATGATAAATTCTGGGAAAATAATTGAAATAATTTCCACTTAGGTATTTCTAACTGGAAAATACTTTACAAATGGTGGAATAAATGATCGTGTATTTTCACACACTTATTAAGCTGAACATTTATTTACATTTGGAAAAATGACAGATTTTTATCTCCTAGTTGGTAAAAACTCTAGAAATTCATCCTACAGTTGTCATAATAGCTCCTCTTGCAGAAATCTAAGAAATGTTCCATTATCTTCTGACCTTTACTTGCAGATATAAATGTGGAATACTTTGAAAGGTGAATCTTGGGGGGATTAAAAAAAAAAAAGGTGGTGAGGATTGTCTTAAATATGCAGATCCAGTAATACTTGAAGTTTAAGGCCATGTCTACATCTAAAATTTTGCAGCGCTGGTTGTTACAGCTGTATTAGTACAGCTGTATAGGGCCAGCGCTGCAGAGTGGCCACACTTACAGCAACCAGCGCTGCAAGTGGTGTTAGATGTGGCCACACTGCAGTGCTGTTGGGCGGCTTCAAGGGGGGTTCGGGGAACGCGAGAGCAAACCGCGGCGAAGCTGGTCTCCTTTCCCAGTTTGCTCTCGCGTTCCCCGAACCACCCTGCAAACCGCAGGGAAGGAGACCTGCTTGTTCGGGGAACGCGAGAGCAAACCGCGGCGAAGCTGGTCTCCTTTCCCGGTTTGCTCTCGCGTTCCCCGAACCACCCTGCAAACCGCAGGGAAGGAGACCTGCTTGCTCGGGGGTTCGGGGAACGAGAGAGCAAACCGGGAAAGGAGACCAGCTTCGCCGCGGTTTGCTCTCGCGTTCCCCGAACAAGCAGGTCTCCTTCCCTGCGGTTTGCAGGGTGGTTCGGGGAACGCGAGAGCAAACCGCGGCGAAGCTGGTCTCCTTTCCCAGTTTGCTCTCGCGTTCCCCGAACCACCCTGCAAACCGCAGGGAAGGAGACCTGCTTGCTCGGGGGTTCGGGGAACGCGAGAGCAAACCGGGAAAGGAGACCAGCTTCGCCGCGGTTTGCTCTCGCGTTCCCCGAACCACCCAGCAAACCTCAGGGAAGGAGACCTGCTTGCTCGGGGTTTGGGGAACGCGAGAGCAAGCCGGGGAAGGAGACCAGCTTGATTACCAGAGGCTTCCTCAGGTATGCTGGGATACCTGCTTATTCCACGGAGGTCAAGAAAAGCGCTGGTAAGTGTCTATACTTGATTACCAGCGCTGGATCACCAGCGCTGGATCCTCTACACCCGAGACAAAACGGGAGTACGGCCAGCGCTGCAAACAGGGAGTTGCAGCGCTGGTGGTGCCCTGCAGATGTGTACACCTCCTAAGTTGCAGCGCTGTAACCCCCTCACCAGCGCTGCAACTTTCTGATGTAGACAAGCCCTAAGTCTGGGTAGCTTTAGTAATGGTAATTTTGTTTCTTTGTGGAGTAGCAGCAAGACAAATGCATTAATAAGCACACTTGAGAAAGAAAAGGATTATTTAGGAAGGTATGTAGGGTCAGTGAGGTTATAATGTGTCACAGTATGAAAGAGAGCATAGCATGATCATTCAATAACTACAGTTTAATGAAGCATGAAGAGTAGCTAATAAGCTGAGCTATTTTCTTAAATCAGATGTAGTAAAGGCACTTAAAGAGTAGTTCTATTTTTGAAAATATCTTTTATTTGCAGGTACTCGGGGTGTGTGTGTGTGTGTGTGTGTGTGTGTGTGTGTGTGTGTGTGTGTGTGTGTGTGTTTGGAAAAAAATTCACAAACACTAATGTGCATCTGAGTTTTTGTTTCTGTTGCTCTTCTGTGTCTGATTAAACTAGATGCCAATATGTCCATATTTTTGTTTTCCCAATCTCTCCCTCTTTATTTCTACTCTGAGAGTATTCTTTGAAAACCACACCTGTCCCTTGGGCAAGAACCTTCAAGGTTTGACTTTGTTCTAACAGATGAGCTCAAAATGAAATGCTTTTAAGTTAGAGCTGGGGTTGGGTTGTTGAAAAGAATAAATTCAAGATCGAGAACTTGCTCATAGTCACCTTTTGCATCCAGAAGTGACCACAGTTTCATAATTCTGCCTGATTCATTAAGTATAGTGCTATCCTTTTTTGCACTAAACTCCCCTTAAAGTCAATGGAAATTTTGCATAAAATCTTATATTAAAAAGTTGATGTGACTTTGAGTAAGGCTGGTATTTTTGACTGGGATTATTGTTGTTATGATTTTATTATTAAATTGTGAAGTTGAATTGCTGTGAGCCCTAATCATGGTTGGGACCCCATTGTGCTCCCTGTTGTATGAACACGTAGCCAAACAGGTTAGTTTCAGAGGAAAAGTTCCTAACTTTGGATTGCCCCGAAGTCAGTTTTGACCAGAATATTTTGGGCCCCTTTTTTCTTGCACTGGTGGGTAAATTTCACTTCATTTAGTTAAAAGTAAAATCAGCCATTAATTTTGAGAGACAGAAAACTGGTTTTTAGCTGATCATGAATGTTTGGTTAGAGCCAAGATGAGCCAGCATTGCTCTCTACCACCGTTTGGAATTGAATCTCAAACCACAAGTTCTGTGCCAGCTCTTCTGTTCCTATCTACTGTTGCTTACCCCATCCTGTCGCTCTTCCAGTCATTCACCCAAGGTTTGTGCAGATCATTTTAGCACATAATACAATGTGGTCCTGGTTCATGACTAGGACTCTTAGGTGCTATGATAATACTGTACTACTACTACTATTAAATTACTCAATATCGGAAGTTAGTTTGAAGGGATAAGTTCAGACAATACAACTAATAAATGAATAAAGGTTTCTATATTCTTTTCTACATTTTATTTGCTAATAAATCTTTTAAGAGTAGGAACATAACTGAGATTATTTTAGAGAATTGATTCTCCTCTCCTCCTCCCCCCCAGTCATTGTAAAGTAGGCTTCACTGTACTGTTTATTTTTGGTCATATGTAATATCCTGTATTTTTATGTAGTTAAATATTTTCTGGTAGAAGAATCCTAGCGCTTGCTATACCTCCTTTAAAAACATTTTTTTTTTGGTTTGTCACATTATTTTTATTGTCGTTATTGAAATAAATGCACTGTAAATTTGAAGTATGAAAAGCATTTTTTTCTTCTCTGTGACTTCAGTCATACAGGCCTCAATCCCAGAAAATACAGTCTCAAAAAGTGTTTCTCTCTGTTATAATTGGAGATGTTAAGGAATAAGCCAGTTGCCCATAGTTTCTGGGAATCTGTTGTTGTCATTTGTGAGATCTTGGGGCAGAGTCTGAATTTTGACTTCACTTCTGTTCAGAAGAGCTGGCTTGATAACTGTGTTAAAATACAGTTCAAACATGGCTCCTGCAGGAACATTCCCCAGCACTGTTTATTTGGCTATTGTGATGGAAGGTGGCAGACCACACTGACAAGGTTTATGGTTGGAACTATTTGCCAGATTGGTGCTTATGTCTCCATGTGGATGGACACTTGTGCAGAGTCTAGATTTCAGCAAGTCTCTGTGTGAGAGCAGCAACCTTCTCTTGAGGAACAACTTTCAGGTTTGAGAGCTAAGTTTGGTTACATAGTTTCTACTGTCTCAGTCTGAGAGTAAATTTTAAAAAGTCTATATTGTTTATAAAAATCATACATATATTGTCTATATCATTCTTTGTTACCGTTAAGCTTTTGCCTTTCTTTTGAGATTGTTAGCTTTTGGGGGCAGGTATTGTATCAATCTGTATGGCTGTACAGTGTCTAGTGAGGCCACAATCTTGATTAGAATCTCTGGGAGCTACTGCAGTACATATAATACAAAGGACATGGCAGACTATGATGATAAGCCCCCCCCATTTTTGTAGGGGGAAAAATCAGTTTTAATCCCCTCATGCCTTTGTCCCAAAATCTATTAAGGTGGGATTTTGCTGACTTACTCTTATGTATATACAAAAGCAAATGCAACATTTGGGTATAGAATTAATTAGTTTCAGGTTAAACTTTCAAAAGTGGTTAATTTAGGAGCCAGTCACATTTTAAAAGTGAGTTCAGCACTTAGACATCCAGGTACCACTTTATATTAGATTTAGGTCTTATCGAGACTTAAATTTTGCTGCTTCGAACATGTTATAGCCGAAAAACCCGTATAATGTAGGCACAAAATAAGCTGTACCAGTGTAAAGCACCCTATACCGGTACAACCACATCTGTGTTAGGACTTTTACTGGCATAACTGTATAGGTAAAAATATCACATCCCTAATAGACGTTGTTAAGATGGTAAAAAAAAAAAAATTTTAAGTGTAGACCAGGCCATAGGCTCCTAAGTGACTCTTGCAATTGAGACTTTGCCTAAGCCCACGTCCAGACTAACCCGCTGTATTGGCGGGTTAAAATCGATTGCTTGGGGATCGATATATCGCGTCTAGTCTGGACGCGATGTATCGATCCCCGAGCGCGCTTACATCGATTCCGGAACTCCATCAACCCGAACGGAGTTCCAGAATCGACACGGAGAGCCGTGGATATCGATCCCGCGCCGTCTGGACGAGTGAGTAACTCGATCTTAGAAATTCGACTTCAGCTACGTTATTCACGTAGCTGACGTTGCGTATCTAAGATCGATTTTCCTCCCCTAGTCTGGACGTGACCTTAGTGATCTCGGAACCTTTCTTGAAAACTTTATCCTTCATCTACTTTCAGTTTGCAATATGATCAAGCGGTAGATCAAACAGTGTATTTTCCCTTACACTCTTTTTTATTGAGAAGTATTCCACTTCTTTTTAAGATGTTCCTCGCTTTTACACAAATATTTCATAACCATAATTTATTAAAACAAATAGTAAGAAATAATCCATTCTGAGGAATACTGTTATGACTTGCCCTGACCTGAGTCCATCTGAATCTCTTACAGATATTAAATGTGCCATATTTATTATTTAGCTGTTTGCTTTTTTCCCATTAGCACTTACATAGCCCCTTTTCATCTTCAAAGCGATTGACTAATATTGACTAATCTTGTAACGTCCTTTTGAGGTAGTATATTATCTGCCCTAGTTTACAGATGGACATTAAGGAAGTATTGGAATTACTAGACCTATGTCTTTTAAAAATGTGCTAAGTTTAGATAGATGAGTGAGAGCTGAATAGTTCTTCTCCCCTTTGTAACCACTCCCACTCCCTTGCCTCTTATCTGGATTGATTCTCCTGGAAATACTGCCTTTGCAGATTCACACCAGTTTAGAAAACAGCTGCTATCCACAGGTCCTTGTTAGGCTGTGTTTTGCCATTGCTGTCCTTGCAGAAGAAGTTACTGGTTACTTCAGTCTGTCCAAGGGCTTGTCTACACTACCAGCTGGATTGACGGGTAGCAATCGATACAGCAGGGAGTCGATTTATTGTGTCTAGTATAGACATGATAAATCAACCACTGATTGCTCGAGGGTCGACTCTGGTACTCCACCTCAATGAGAAGTGCCAGGGGAGTTGACGGGAGAGCGTCTCCCGTCAACACACCGCAGTGAAGAATCCCGCAGTAAGTAGATCAAAGTACGTTGACTTTAGCTAGGCTTTTCATGTAGCTGAAGTTGCGTAACTTAGATAGATACCCCACTGTAGTGTAGACCAGCCCCAAGTGTTAATTCTTGCTCAGTTCTCACAAGCATCATAATCTTTGTTACTAGTGTATGTGTAGCTTGGCACATATTATCAGTGTTGTATTTTAACTTTGCTTGTTACTGTGGTTATTGCTTCAAGGTTTAACTTCTTGCTACTGATGTTTTCAACCAGATGAAGGCTTCCACTATAATTTCCTTGTTTTTCCTCCCCACTTTTGTAAGAAGGGGAATCCTACATGCTGAATGGCTGAGCAGGTGAAGATAGTGAATGATTTACAAAGCTAAATAAATGTAAAGCTTTTGGGTAAAATTTTAGGCACGTAAGAACTTAAGCTCCTAGGTGTTAAATGGCCTAAGTGCCTAACTTACTCCTAAGGCTCTTAACTCACTTAGGTGTTTTTTGAAAGTGTTACCCTTCTGTTTTTATGCTTGTAGAAGTTAGATAAATTAGGGATTCCTGTTCAATTATCTGGTTGTAACAATTTTTTCCATAATATATATTTGAAATTGTACTCTCCCTCCCCCTCCCTGCTCACATGATTTTATACATGGTTACTCAGTTCTCCAAATATAATTTCTCCTCACAGCAACTGATGCAGCTAATGACCCTTGCTTCTTTTCTTCACTTAGGGCTAGTCTACACTCGGGGGGTGTCCATCTAAGATATGCAACTTCAGCTACGTGAATAGTGTAGTTGAAGTATCTTAGATCAATTTACCTCGGGTCCTCATGGTGCGGGATCAATGTCCGTGGCTCCCCTGTCGACTCCGCTACCGCTGCTCGCTCCAGTGGAGTTCCAGAGTCGATGGGGAGCGCATTCGGGGATCGATATATCACGTCTAAATGAGACGCGATATATCGATCCCCGATAAATTGGCACTGTTGTAACCAGTGTCGCAAGATATTTACATGCCAGATGTGCTAAAGATTCATGTCCCTTGATGCCATTCCAGAGGACCAACCACCATTCCAGAGGACATGCGTCCATGCTGCTGATGGGTTCTGCTCGATAGCAGTACAAAGCAGTGTGGACCGACACATGTTCATTTTCATTATCTGAGTCAGATGTCACCAGCAGGTTGATTTTTCTTTTTTGGTGGTTTGTGTTCTGTAGTTTCCACATCTGAATGTTGCTCTTTTAAGACTTCTGAAAGCATGCTCCACACCTCATCCCTCTCAGACTTTGGAAGGCACTTCAGATTCTTAAACCTTGGGTTGAGTGCTGTAGAAATCTCACATTGGTACCTTCTTTATGTTTTATCAAATCTGCAGCGAAAGTGTTCTTAAAATGAACAACATGTTCTGAGTCATCATCTGATACTGCTATAACATGAAATATATGGCAGAATGTGGGTAAAATAGAGCCGGAGACATACTATTCTCCCCCATGGAGTTCAGTCACAAATTTTAGTAGCGCATTATTTTTGTAACAAGCATAATCAGCATGGAAGCATAGAATATCAGGGTTGGAAGGGACCTCAGGAGGTCATCTAGTCCAGCCCCCACCGCAAGCAGGAGGCTCCTGGGAGCAGCTCCAAGGCAGAGGGCAGGAACAGCATCTGAGGGGAGGGACAGCTGAACTGCCGGCAACTGATAGCCTGCTGGAGTGGTGCCGCACACAGAACTTAGGGGAGCAGGGAGCTTATGTGGGGGGCTGCCAGTCCACCCTGGTTCCAAACCCCCGCCAGCTAGCTCCAACGGGCTGCTTTTTTTGCAAGCAGTGGACAAAGCAGTTTCAACAGGGTGGTGTTAGTTTAACTTCCCTGATAACGTAGAAAACAAGGGGTGGGGCGGAGGGGAGGAGAATGCTTTATATACTGGTACATATCCAATATTGATACAATGGCTTGTATTATTTCCACATTAAGCTCTGATTCTTTGTGGACATAAGTGATTAAAATTTCCCATTCGTCTAATGCATACAACAAAACATCAGTAAGGAGAACTAAGAGGAAGCATGCTATGAGCAGTGATTTTATTCTGACCCCTTGATATATCAGTTGGAATATACCAGTTTATCTCGAGTTGGGAGATAGAGAAGGTTTTAGCTGTTAGTTGTCAAGGCAGCATCCACATTATATTATTTTCTGTAATAATTTAACGGGGATCTCAAAAGCTAATATCTTTCTAATAGATCGTGCTTATCATTGACTATTAGTTCACATTATTGCATTTTTCAATTTGAGAGGTGTGAGCTATAATTTTAGAAGGTGAGTGGATCGAGGACCACAGTATTTTTTTCCTTAATTGATTTTTCATTATTTTCTCAAATTTCTGTATCTGAGCATCTGGAAGCTTTATTAGAACATTAGCATAATCTTAAGAACTTCATAGCTGTGGACATTATACATATCCAGAACATTGTTAGAGTTACATATGTAAAGATTTCACGTAGTTCATTGTACACACAACACTATTTGCCCCCCCCATGAATCCCCAGTTCCCAGGCCACCTCCTAGTACAGCTAAACCATGAGTCTGTGCAGTTTGAGAGAGCCTGGCTTTGTCTGATGGGCACCAGGGACATTGCAGAATAACCAGACACTGAGCTCTTATTTCTGTGTAACTGAGCTGCTATTAATTGTGCTTTCATTAGCTCTTTGGAACAAAGTGATGGAATGTTGGCAACGGGTGCCTTGCTGAATTTGATCTGTTCTAATTGAGGGGAAAACTTTCTCATTGAGGAACAGAGTTGTTCCTAAGAGTAGAAAGTGTTTATGTGGGGGTTGGGGACTATTTCAAATCTATGTATAGAACGATTTCAACATTATCCGGTTTTTTTACTTGTTCAGATGGAGATTGAAGGGAGTGGAAGGAATGTCAGTGACTCATAACATTTGAAGAAATCAAATTTATATTTTAAGTATTTTTAATAGAAATGTTTAGAATACCTTTTTATTCCAGTCATATGCCATCTGCGTAGATAGACAATAATATAATTTCATATGGAGGTGGGGTACAAAAGGTGATTTTATTTTAAACCTGCCCCCACAAATTTTGTGTAATTTATTATAGATGATCAAGAAAATAGAAAAGAAAAATATTCTGAAACCCTCCCTCAAGTCAAAATTTTGACCAGCTCTACAGCTGGTTGAATGTGTGAAAGAAGGGGAATTGTCAGTTTCAAGAAAAAAATTCAGTTTATTTTGCAGATATAAAAATGTTGTCAGTTTCAATTTTGGAAAAACTAAACCAGGTGTAATAGTTTAGTGATATTATCTATCATCTATCAGTTTTGTAACACACAACAATGACATTCGTTAACAAAGAAACTTGAAAACAGGTGATGATAGTAGGCGAGGAAATAGATACTGGCAGCTAAGGCTGATAATGAGGGCTGGTATGGGGAATGAATTGAATACTGAAATGCTTAATAAAGAGGAGAGGTACAGACGACATTAGAGATGCAACTGCATTTTTAAAAGGGACTTTTTAGCTTGGGGTGGAGAGAGAGAGAGTGAGGCCCAGTATGTCTCAGATTGTTTCTGCTGGTGATATTTTTTCTAGTTAGGCTATGTCTACATTAGCAACTGAACAACAAAACCTTTGTCTTTCAAAAGTGTTTAACCCCTCCCCCGCCAAAAAAGACAGAAGTTTTGCTGACGACAAGCGCCAGTGCGAACAGCGCGTTATTGGCAGGAGCACTCTCCTGCTGAAAAAGTGCCGCTCGTTGGGGATGGAAGCTTTTTTATGGCAGCAGGAGAGCTGACAAACAGCAGCAACATTGTGTGACTTTTAGCGGCACAGCTGTAGTGACACAGTTGTGTTGCTAAAAGCTGCATAGTGTAGACACAACCGTAGATAACTAACATTTCATATTCTGGTATGGGAAGAGTATGTTGTGCAGTAGATGTGCCAGAGTTAGGCAAATATGGTTTCTTTCTCTAGGATGTTGCACTATACTACCCAAATGAACATATAGAGGGCTCATTTCCCCTAAACAGTTACTTGGCAATTGGCCCATTTTGGATTGTAGAACTTTGAACCAACATTTCTTCCTCCATTCTGGCATTCTCTTCAGGGCTCCCCCCCATTTAAACATGGTTGTAGCTAGAAAAGTTTCACTCCTAATGACCAATCCTACATCGGCTGAAATGAAGAGAGATGCACACTGAGTAGCTCGCACTTCAGCTTCCTCAGGAGTGTAGCCTCCAGTTACTCTCCTTCACTGGACCAAGATGAATTCTGTGGTGAAATGCCCTTGTGCACCTGCTTTTGAAGGAGCCAGGATAGGGTTTGTGAAGGCATCTATCTGCCGGTTTGTTTACTTTGTACATTTGAAGGCAATTCGTGTGTGGTCAGTTTCATGGTTGGTCAGTTCCATCACTCTTATAGACTGCGTTGGAAGGACTCTGTTCCCCAGAGTCCCTAGTACAAAGCTAAAGCCGAAGAGACAGAAGTAGGTGTACACACACCATGAGAAAGGGAAGATCCAAGTATTTTTGGTGGTAGTTTTGAATGTTCCCACAAGATCCTTATGAATAGCAGAACAGAAGGAAAACCCTTGTATATTCTTTTAATGAGAGAGGGAAAAAAATCTCCCCAAACAAACACAGTGCTAGTACAGCATATTTAAAGAATGCCCTATCAGAATGTTGATTGTTGCATATTGATTTTGGAAGTTGATAGTGTCAGTCTCTAAAAGATGTTTTAATATTTTATTTGTTTATTAAAAAGTCTGTTTTTTTCATGTTAATTTAAGTATCTAGACTTCTATTACAAACAAGGGGGAAACCTACCTTTTTGTTTTTAAAAAATCCAGCAACCTAATAATCATGGAAGCTTTCATGTCCCAGGACTGTTATCCTTTTAGATGAGATATTGCATTTTGAAACCACATTTTTTAGTCTGGAATTTCAGTTGTTGGGATTAGCCATTGTAACACTGATGTCCTCCCTGCGGGGTTACTCTTGCTTTGTCGTGCTTGGCTGCATGTGGAGGAGAAAAAAATCACAGCTCTTGGAGATGCTTTGCCCTGATTATTATTCTTATAGAAGGGCACTGATCTATCTTAGCATTGAAGGAGAAGAATGCCTCTGCGAGGAATACACTTCTGGAGATACCGGAAAAGAACCAGCCCTTACTCAGGTATAAGAAAGTCTGTCAATTTGCTTCAATTTTGCTATCACAGGTGTGTTTTGAAATTATTTTTTTAAGGTTGACGTCTTTTTTTGCATTAATTTAAACAAAAATACTGTTTAAACATACATACAGTGCAATTTCAGCAGTAGTGGTGCTTGGCTTCCAATAGGAGGCTTTGAATAGGCAGTCCTTTTAAAGAGCAGAAATACTCTGCTTTTTACAGGGTTTAAGCTGAGTAAAATGCTGGCAGTTGAAGGCTATCTGCAGTCTCTTCTCTTCCCCCTTCCTCCCCCCAGTTTAATGAGGCCCTTTCCCTATTTTTTTCCTTCAATTGTTAGGTAGAAAGCAGCTCAGTTTTCCAATGTGCCTCAAACTTTCGAACGCTGTGAAGTAACAAAGCAGAACATTAAAGGTTTTAAATCACGAAAGCGCTGGCAATCTACCCACCGTTTCACAGCATTATTGTCAATAAAGAATGCATATGTATTGTCTATGCTGTAATCCCAGAGTGTGAAATTAGATCTGCTACCAATTTCTTTCTTTTTCTTTTTTTCTTTAATTCTTTTTTGTATCTAATATAGCATGTAGCTTAACAACCCTATCTGTTTCTGGGTTTAAAAAGTAGGGATTACACTTCTGGTAAGAAGATTTCCTCTTTCTCTTAGATGTAGAGCTTAATAGTACATTTAAATAGGGTGAGTGCCAATATGAAGAGTTCAAGGCTGCTGTCCTTATTTAAAAATAAGTGATTATTCAAAGGAAGATAAAACAGCGTACAGCTCTGTTTGTCTGAAAAATAAAACAACTCTTGAGTGGAAATCAGGAGGAAGTGTCAAAAGGTGTTCTTTCATGTCAGGTTTAAATTTAAATACTTTAGATAATTATGGTAGGTCTAAATTTAGATATTACAATAGCAACTTTGTAGGAGATTCTCTCAATTTCTTAAAATGGTTCATTTTCTATTGAAATTGTCAATAAAGAATGTGTGTATTTTCTTGTTGTGATCCCCTTGTTTACGTTGCTGGTTAGTTCTTGCTTTTATGTCTTTCTCGCTTCGAACAAGTCACTAAGTCTCAGGGCTGGTCTACACTACGGGGGAAAAATCGATCTCAGATACTCAACTTCAGCTACGTGAATAACGTAGCTGAAGTCGAAGTATCTAAGATCGAATTACTCACTGTCCTCATGGTGCGGGATCGATGTCCGCGGCTCCCCATATCGATTCCGCAACTCCGTTGGGACTGGTGAAGTTCCGGAATTGATATAAGCGCGTTCGGGGATCGATATATCGCATCTCGATGAGATGCGATATATCGATCCCTGAGCAATCGATTGCAACCCGCCGAGAATGGGGCTAATACTACTTTGACTATGATACAGGTGCAGTGTGAACCTTGGTAATGTTTATGCGGAGCTCTGAAGATGTAAAGTGATTATGCATTATTATTTAAAAGAGGCAGAATGTTTAAAAAGTACTCTGTATTAGTGACCAGTCAATAGGAGTAATTTTTACGTTGACCCATATTAATAGATCTACAGTGATCTCTGCATGGATGAAGGTACAGAGATGAGAATAGAAGGACGTGAATGGCGTGAAGTAGAAGAGAGTGAAGGGTGGGAGCAAAATTTGATTTTTATATATCCAGCCTAGGTCTTTGCCTCCTTTAGGGAGAATTCATATCAAAATCTTGAGTCTTGATACATGCACTGAAGAATCTACTGTAGCACAGCAGTTATCTCTCAGATAATTTGTTACATCATGCTAGACAATACTTGGAAATCCACAGTAAACTTGCTGCCATTGAAAAAGTTTGCCTGCCCTGTGTTGTTTATGCTTGTAATTTAAGGGTATGCGTGGCTCCCTCGTTGCTCGTAGAGTCTTGTGTTTGATATAATAATTGTGACATTTTTCTCCAAGATGGAGTTTGCCACAGTTATTCATGCCTTTTTGATTTCCAGACTGTGTTAACATCATGCTACCCTTTAAAGAAGCTCAAGAGCTTCATCAGAATCAGAATATGATGGGTCTATATGCTTAGTGGGGTTCTCTGAAGGGAGCTTTGCAGTCTGCATTGGCTTCCTGCTCATTTCTGGGTATTGATTTGGCTATCTCCTTATTGGTGTACAGCCGCTGCACCTGAGATCAGTGGATACACACTTACTAAAAGTGCATAGATTTAGATTTCTGGGGCCTATTGACAGGACACTCTTCGTTGAGGGTCTTCAACTTGGCAAATTATTCTCACCATTGATTTGATATAGCCAAATCTTGTTGACCTTCAGGACATAGTGCACAGGTCATCTGTTTACTCAGCTTTTGCTTGAGGTGTGTGGAATTTACCAAGGAATCTATTTTCCGGTAGACAATATTTGTACAGGTTACTCATTGCAGGTTCTTCCACTCAAGATATGAGTCTAGTCACATTTAAAAAGTTTTGAAAGTAAATGTAATAGAGTTCATAAACTGCTTATCTTTGGGGAGGTTTTTGTTCCTTTGTGGGGTTATAGTTTATCAAGAGACAAGTTCATAGCACGAGGCACAGATTTATGAGGTGAAGGTTCTTAAATTTGTCTCACAAGATATGTCAGGTGCAGGAAGCTCTATATATGGTATTACATTCATTCTGGTCCATGTGGAAATAAGGATTATGGTCAACATTCATTGTAATGCTTAAAAATTTCAGTCTGAAGCATTCATATACAGAAGGTTTTTCCTCTCTCTGTTTTAAGGTATTTGCTGGTTAGTAGCGCAGTAGGTTTGTGGCTTGGAAGAATCTCCTGTCTTTCATTACATTATCATTTTAATTGGAATACCAAGCATAACCAGGGGCAAAAACATTGTATGAAAGTGGGCGAATCCACAGAGATACTCTTCTCTTTTGAAAGTGGCCTTTGGTTTGTGCTTCAGGAGCATATTTGAATTATTTATTTCTCAAATTTTAATAGCAAGAATTATTAGTACACCAATACACTATACCAGTCTTACTTAAAAATAATAGACTACTCAAAATCTGTAAAGTTTTGAAGCCACATTTTGATATATATATAATCCTTTTAAAATTATATATTCTTACATATATTAAGGTGTTTTTAAAATATTGCATTTGGATAGAAAGGAGGTGTAGTCCTCTATAATAGTTAGCCCTTATAATGCTTTCCAATGATCTCATAATGCTTTGCAAATATTTTCTGCCACTGAAGTTAATGAGAGTTTTGCCACTGGCTTCAGTGGGTGCAAGCTGAGTCCCATTAATTACGTAAGCCTCACATCTTTGTTAAGTAGCAGTAATTTTAAAGTTAAGGCGCTAACCTGGAATTCAGGAAACGAATGAAATCTTGATCAAAGTCCATGTGAGGTTTCTCCCTAGCTCTACCAGACTTGCTTAGTAATCTAGACCAGTGGTTCTCAACCAGAGGTACGCAGAAGTCTTCCAGGGGTACTCAGTTCAACCAGATCAGTGTTTCTCAGCCTGGGGGGTTGCAACCCCGAGGAGAGTCAGGGGACAGGTTTGGGGGGGGTTTCAAGTTCAGGGCTGGCATTAGGGTGGCAAGCAGGCTCCTCCTCCCCGACCCCCCAATGTGCATGTGAAACTAAGTTATACCCTTCAGCTTTGGACAGCAGAATTTGGACTTCAGCCCTGCTGCATGAGTCTCCGGCTTTAGACAAGGCTCATAAATGAAAAATAGGCTCAAGTACCACACTGAGACGTAAGTACAATATTTATATTCCAGTTGATTTACTTTATAATAATTATATAGTAAAAATGAGAAAGTAAGCAATGTTTCAGTAATAGTGGACTGAGACACTTTTGTCTGATTCTGTAAGCAAGTTGTTTTTAAATTAGGTAAAACTTGGGGTACTTAAGACCAATCAGGCTTCTGAAAGGAGTACAGTAGTCTGGAAAGGTTGAGAGCCACTGATTTAGGTAAGTCACTTCACTCTCCTCTTCAGATTTCTCTATCTGTAATATGAAGGTAATGACATGTTATGCGTAGTTGTGACGCGTAGCTCATAACTGCAAAGCAGTTTTAGATCTTTGGATAGAAGGTGATAAAGGAATATTGATTATTATTATGACTATTATTGTTCCATAAACAGACTAGTAGAGGAAAATTGACTCTCTTCCACACATTAACATGCTAGTGGAAATTTTAAAATAAAAAATAAAAATATATAGCAAAGAGGAGGGGAGACAAACCAGACACAAGTTTTCATTAGCTGTATTCAAAGAGCTGAATTTTTTAACTGGGTAGCCATTTCCCTCTGTGTTAATGATTCATGGCTGCAATGATTATTCTCATCTGTGGCAGAAAATTACAGAATCACTTTCCCACTTTTGTAAGTGTATCTGTGTGTATATATAAGAAGACATGGTATCACATACCAATGAGTACAGGAAGTGTTATTTTTTTGAGTTTTGGAAGCCAGAGATTTTAGTGAAAGAAATATAGACTTTTAAATGTCATTCAAATTGGTTGATTATATATACTCCTGACAGTATGGGATTTCCATGCAAGTTATGTAACCAAGACATGTCTTAACGCTTTGCCTTCTGTAGTCAGGGGAACAATTCTGGGCTTGAAATTTTGTTAGCTGAGGTTATGTGACATGACAGATTATTCTTATCTACATCAGACCAGAGCCCCTCTTCCTGTCAGTGTGGGGAGTGACTTACTTAACACAGTTTTTTAATGTGGTTTAAAAAAACACAGATATCTTCCCATTTGTTGGAGGAGAACAGAACAGAGGTCAGTATTGAATTAGAAATAATTTATTCAGCAATAAAGAAACTTTTAAAAAGTATTTGTGATTTTTGTTTTGTTTTTATTATAGATCCATATGGATGGTTTGTTTTTGTAAGTGTACCCTTATGAACGTTTACTTTATGTTATGCTATAATGCTATCCTCTCACTAACATTGAAAAGTCTGCTTTCTAAGTTTTGTCAAAACTTGTTAGATTTCTTAAATCACTGTGTGTAGCTCCAGTGTTTTGCAGTGTAGCTGCTCCTCACTCAAGCGAGGCTAGCTGGAGGGGAATAACTTGAGTGTACTAAGGTCATGTCTACACTACCACTTATGTTGCTCAGGTGTTTGAAAAAAACATCCCTCTTAGGGATATAAGTTTCACTGGCATATGTAGTAGTTTGCACAGTGCTATGTCAGTGAGAGAGCTTCTCCTGCCAACATAGCTACCACTGTTCTTTGAGATGGTTTTATTATGGCGATCGGAGAGCTCTCTCCCGTTGGCATAGAGAGGCTACATGAGCGATCAGTACAGCTGTGCTGCTGTAAGCTCACTAGAGTAGACGTGGGCTAACTCGAGCTAACTGTTACAGTGTAGACAAGCCCTTACATGGCAATGTTATTGGGTTTAATTTACTTCGTTTTCCCCAGAGATTAGGATCTAATAATAAATGACTAACGCTTCTTGAGTAATTCCTCCTAATTAGTCATGTGATGGGCATGTCAGTGAATAATTGTATGACACCATGTGTAGCGGACAATTCCTGTTTTCCTGAGGGTGCTTCACTTGAGTAGTCTGTGAGATTGTGCTAACAATTAGCCTATACACAGGATTCTGCATTAAGGCAGATATTAAATGATTAAAGAATTGTTGGTTAAAAGTTCATTTAAAAATATTATTAAAGTGGTTTTGGTTTCAATTTGTTACTTAAGTTACAAGTTACACTTTAAATTCCTGTGGCATGGTTCAGTCTTAAGTTTTGAATTTTGGGACTGAGTTCCTTTAGCTGTGCTGAATATAGTGACCTTTGACAGTGTCATAATGTAAAATGTCTGATTTTCACTATTATAAAGCTCTGTTTTGTGTATTTTTTTAAAAGAAGACAGTTTTTATCTTTAACTGTAGTGTAATGATTGAATTTCAATATGTTTGAAATCAGCATTACTTAATAAGTAAATTCTGCATGATTGTTTCATTTGGAAATACCTTCTTCTGTTAAAACATCTATTTGTTGGACACTTGTAATTGTGAGGACACGCCTGTTGTTGTCCGCTCATTTCAACTCCTAGAAGTAGATTAAAGAGTTCAATAGTAAGTGTTTTATATGAATTAAAAAGAAAAAGAAAAAACCTCAGCTGTGATGTTTCCTCTTATAATTAGGGTAAATGGTTTAAATATTAATTTAAAAAAGATAAAGTAAAACTGAGAGAAATGCATAGTTTCTTGATGAAACTTCTTTTCTTTGGGAAGTGGTAGTTAATATATTTCTATTTAATATTAGATGTATATGAACAAAGCAAATCTTACTAGCATTGTTGCTGACTCTTGAAACTGTCAATGTGAGCGAATTCCCTAGAAACCAGGACAAACAGGTTAAAAACTGACTGGCTGTGTTGTCACTGTTCACATTAATTAAATTTAATTAAAGAGGAGGTTTGATAAAAATATTGTGACAGTCATTCTTGACTTCTGTATGTTACAATAAGGTGTCTCATGTTTACTTTGTACAAGGCTTTACCTGCTAACCTGAGTTTCTAGAGCTAGGACAACTGTGTATTTCTAAAGGCATAGTTGGTGGTTACTGATTCAGTCAGTCTATTTTGTGATGGTTATAGCTATGCAGCTTTTATGATTATGCAAATAGTGAAGAACAACTTCTGTGCTTTGGCTTAAGGCTAAAAACTTCAGACTTGGGCTGGGTTTATAAAATTCAAGTTAGAGTCCAATCATGCAGGTTACAAAACAAACTTTTCTTTGTAATTTTGTAGCCATTATCTTAATGTGTATTGAGCTTGTAGAAAACCAGAGAACTCTACTCAACAAATAAATGGGTAGAATTGCTTTATTAAATCAAAGTAAATTATGAAATAAAAATCAAAGGCTTTATTTACCTCCTTTGTTGGTAAACAGTGCTTATAAGGCTTCCATTAGACAAAAGAGCCTGTAGATAATATGAGTTCAGATTTACAGTGGAACCTAATTTAGTAGTTTGTTTTCTTGCATTTATTCACTCCAGATGGAGGAGATTATCCACTGAAGTGTATGTAAGAACCTCTTTAGAAATGGGTTTAAATATGACATGTCTTCCTAGAGCAGTGTATCTCCTCTGAAATGATGTCTTTATGAACTGATTTGTTTTAAATTGTATCTGTGTCCCCAATTTATAACCAAAATTCTTGTTGTTAATCCCTAAATGCTTGACCTTGCACTTTTCGCTATTAAATTTCATCCTGTTACTATTACTCCAGTTTACAAGGTCATCCAGATCTTCCTGTATGATATCCCGGTCCTTCTCTGTATTAGCAATACCTCCCAGCTTTGTGTCATCTGCAAACTTTATTAGTACATTCCCACTTTTTGTGCCAAGGTCAGTAATAAAAAGATTTAAATAAGATTAGTCCCAAAACAGATCCCTGAGGAACTCCACTAGTAACCATCCTCCAGCCTGACAGTTCACCTTTCAGTATGACCCATTGTAGTCTTCTCTTTAACCAGTTCCTTATCCACCTTTCAGTTTTCATATTGATCCCCATCTTTTCCAATTTACCTAATGGTTCCACATGGGGAACCTATCAGATGCCTTACTGAAATCGAGGTAAATTAGATCCACTGCGTTTCTTTTGTCTTAAAAAATCTATTACCTTCTCAAAGAAGGAGATCAGGTTGGTTTGGCACGATCTACCTTTTGTAAAACCATGTTGTATTTTGTCCCAGTTACCATTGACCTCAATGTCCTTAACTACTTTCTCCTTCGATTTTTTTTCCAAGACCTTACATACTGTAGATGTCAAACTAACAGGCCTATGGTTACTCGGATCACCTTTTTTCCCTTTCTTAAAAACAGGAAGTATGTTAGCAATTCTCCAGTCATACAGTACAACCCCTGAGTTTACTGATTCATTAAAAATCCTTGCGAATGGGCTTGCAATTTCATGTGCCAGTTCCTTTTAATATTCTTGGATGAAGATTATCTGGGCCCTCCGATTTTGTCCCATTAAGCTGTTTGAGTTTGGATTCTACCTTGGATTTGGTAATATCTACCTCCATATCCTCATTCCCATTTGTCATCCTACCATTATCCCTAAGCTCCTCATTAAAGACTGAGGCAAAGTATTTGTTTAGATATTGGGCCATGCCTAGATTATCCTTAACCTCCATTCCATCGTCAGTGTTTAGCGGTCCCACTTCTTCTTTCTTTTTCTTCTTATTTATATGGCTATAGAACCTTTTACTATTGGTTTTAATTCCCTTTGCAAGGTCCAATTCTATATGGCTCTTGGCCTTTCTTACTTTATCCCTACATGTTCTGACCTCAATAAGGTAGCTTTCCTTGCTAATCCCTCCCATCTTCCACTCCTTGTAGGCTTTCTGCTTTTTCTTAATTACCTTTCTGAGATGCTTGCTCATCCAGCTTGGTCTACAACTCCTGCCTATGATTTTTTCCCCCTTTCTTGGGATGCAGGCTTCTGATAGTTTCTGCAACTTTGACTTGAAGTAATTCCTGGCCTCCTCCGCCTTTAGCTCCACAAGTTCTTCAGTCCAATCCACTTCCCTAAGTAATTTCCTTAATTCTTTAAAGTTAGCCCTTTTGAAATCAAAAACCCTAGTCACAGATCTATTTTTGTTTATCCTTCCATCTAGTTTGAACTGAATTAGCTCATGATCACTCGAACCCAGGTTGTCCCCTACAACCATTTCTTCTATGAGGTCCTCATTACTCACCAAAACCAAATCTAAAATGGCATCCCCTCTTGTTGGTTCTTCAACTACTTGGTGAAGAAATCCATCAGTTATCACATCCAGAAAAATCTGAGCCCCATTATTATTACTAGCACTTGTCCTCCAGTCTATACTGGGAAGTTAGTCTCCCATGATCACACACTTCCCATTAGTGTTTACTTCATTAAAAACATTAAAGAGGTCTCTATCCATATCCAAATCAGATCCCGGCGGTCTGTAGCACACCCCCTATCCCCACCCCCTCTTTAATATCTAGGCATAGAGCCTTCTAAATATGTTTACTACTAACAAAAATAGGGGGAGGGAGAGTAACATTAGTCAATAGGTCAGTTTGGCTTCCCTGACTGTCGTCTCTTTTTGTCAAAAACAATAAGGAGTCCAGTGGCACCTTAAGGACTAATGGATTTATTTGGGCATAAGCTTTTGTGAGTTAAAAAAAAAAAGCCAAACATTTCTTCAGATACATGGAGTGAAAATTACAGATGCAGGCATAAATATACTGACTCATGAAGAGAAGGGAGTTGCCTTACAAGTGGAGAACCAATGTAGACAAGGCCAATTCAGTCAGGGTGGATGTAGTCTACTGCCAATAATTGATGAGGAGGTGTCAATAGTAAGAGAGGGAAAATTGCTTTTGTAGTGAGCCAGCCACTCCCAGTCCCTATTCAAGCCCAAATTAATGGTGTTACATTTGCAAATGAATTGCAGATCTGCACTTTCTCTCTGAAGTTTTGTTGTTGTTGAAGAATGGCTACTTTTAAATCTGTTGTTGAATGTCCAGAGAGATTGAAGTGTTCTCCTACTGGCTTTTATATGTTAGCACTCCTGATGTCTGATTGTGTAAACTCTTCATCTTCAGGCTCTGAAGAGGAGGTACAGCTTGTGTCCACCCTCACCTTTTCCCACCAAATCCAAGGATCTGTAGAAACAGATCTGTATTTTGGGAGGTGGTTCATTGCAAAGTTGATGGCTTTATCACTTATACAAAAGGGTAGAGGGGAAAAACACAAATGAGAAAATTTTGATGATTTCCTAGAAAAGAGAAACTTTTTTGATTTATTTTTTGTGCTATGACTTTTGTCCAAGCAATGTAGAAACTACTAGGTAAACTGGTTACAAACTTTCACAGAGGGCACTGTTGTTGAATTCCTTTGGCTCATGGTTTTGTTTTAAACTCAGTACTAATGAAGGATGAGAGGGTATAGATAAAGAGAAGCCCTGGGATGATGACTCATAGCTGGGAGGAGATGTTCAGTAAGAGAGAAAAGTTGCTGCCTAAAGTCTAGTTTCAGAGGGGTAGCCGTGTTAGTCTGGATCTGTAAAAGCAGCAAAGAATCCTGTGGCACCTTATAGACTAACAGACGTTTTGGAGCATGAGCTTTCGTGGGTGAATACCCATGCATCTGACGAAGTGGGTATTCACCCACGAAAGCTCATGCTCCAAAACGTCTGTTAGTCTATAAAGGCCTGGTCCACACTACAGCGTTAAATCGATTTAAACAACCGTCCACACTACAAGGCACTTTAAATCGATTTTAAGGGCTCTTAAAATGGATTTCTGTACTCCTCCCCAACGAGAGGAGTAACCCTAAAATCGATATTACTATATCGATTTAGGGTTAGTGTGGACGGAAATCGAAGTTATTGATCTCATTCTTTTACTGAGCTACCCAGAGTGCACCGCTCCGGAAATCGATGGTAGCCTAGGACCATGGACGCACACCACCGAATTAATGTGCCCTAGTATGGACGCGTAAAATCGATTTTATAAAACCAGTTTTATAAAACCGGTTTTAATAATTTCGATTTTATGCTGTAGTGTAGACGTGGCCAAAGTGCCACAGGATTCTTTGCTGCTTTTGCCTAAAGTCTGTATCTCACCTCTATATACACCCATCTTCCAGTGGCTCAAAACCAGTGGCTCTCTGGTATATACAACTGATTGCATGGGGGGAAATGTAGCGCTGGTTTCGTTCTAGTAGCTTTCAAAAACAGACTGATTTTTTTTTTGTTCATTTTAAAATATATTTAGTTTTCAAAAATGTAATTTATAAAACTTAATTTTTTTGAATTTTTTTTTTAAAAAACCCACCTTGTGATTGTGCTGATCAATCAAAATTAGCAATAGAGGGAAAAATCCCAGAAAGCCTGAATTCAGTAAACTCAAAGAAAACTGAAAATTGTCAAAAATGGAAATCAATATTTTTGTGTAAATGTCCATTGACAATTTTTTTAAATGAAATAATTTCAACTAGTTCTACTCATGTAGTTTAGTGGTGTGGATGGGAGATATGGTAGTGTTTTCTATTGGCTGTAGGGAGGCCAGAGGCCTTCCCTCTTGTAAAAAATAACCTTGACAACTTTTTATTTCTCATAATAAGGCTATCATGGCCTGGTCTACAGTTAAAAATTAGATCAACATAGCTACATTGCTTGGGGCTGTGAAAAATTTCACTTCCTGAGCACTGTAGTTAGGTCGACCTAATCCCCAGTGTAGCTGCAGCTAGGTGAATGGAAGAATTCTTCCATCAAACTAGCTTACATCAATGGTAAAACCCCTTTTGTTGAAAAAGAAAGAATCTACACTACCGTGCTACAGCAGTGGAGCAGAAGCTGTGCTGCTGTAGAGCTTATAGAGTAGATATAATCTTGATTGCTTCAGTTTTTGTTCCACTGTCAAACTCTCAGTGCAAGATGTTCTGTCTTTGTGAAACTTTAGATCTTTTAGTAGCTTCAAGGGTTTCTATTGATACTCTTGTTCTAGCTAGCTTCATCATTTTGTCAGTGAACTCCTTTGCTAATGAACATCCTGGAGCCTTCTTGTGTCCACCCTTATGGGTGTCAACTTGATGGTAATGGCATTACTATATAATACTATTGTATGCAAACACCCAGAAAAACACCCTTATTTTAGGCTATGTCTATACTTAAAATGCTACAGCTATAGCACTTCTGCATAGACACTATAGTAACTGCAGGGGTTCTCCTGTCATTGTAGGTAATTCACTTCCCCAAGAGGCAGTAGCTAGGTCAATGGAAGAATTTTTCCATCAACTTACTGCTGTCTACACTGGGGGTGAGGTTGGCTTTAATTACTTCCCTCAAGGATGTGGGTTTTTCACACCTCTGAGAGTTATAGCTATGGTGATGTAACTTTTCAGTGTAGACCAGCTCAGCTCCATTTTACTTCCAGGCCTGGCTACCCCCATAGCTCTAACCATTTGGCCCGACTGCCCATGTCCCGGTCATGTCCTTGACGCATCCTGTCAGTCAGGCAGTGTGATAGTGACTCAAAACCCAAGTGTTTTGCACTGGGTTCCTCCTCCTCCTGATATGTTGAGATCTTCCAGAGCTGGAGAAACATGGCTGGCCTGCACTACCCTGGACTCTCTGGTTGCTGTAAATCAGCCGAGTTTCCTGTGAAGGCATCCTGGTCAGCTATCCATAATTGAGGTGTCACATCATGGAATACATTTAGTGAGCTGAGAGGCTTATTTTCCCATTTAGCTGCCACCACTGAGGATATGTGGGCCTGACTAGCAGTGACCATCACCAGGAGGTAAGGAGTAACCACGGAGAAGCTAAACTAAAGTGATGGGAAGGAGACTGATTCAAGCCTGCTGAAGGGAGTGGACCTGCTGCTGCAGAAGGGTCTGTCTGAGGACTTGCTGGCCAAAGGTCTAATAAGCTTATAAATGCAAGTCTAGCTTATGGAGTACACTGTCACAGAGGTCTTAATTAGGGATATGATGTTCAGTGTCACACACTGCTTAAGGTGCTGCAAGAGCAATGCATTGTTCTGTGGCCAGTTCCAAGTGGCTGTGCAGTATAAGAGCTTACAGCTCCTTGCTCAGACTCCCTGCCTTGGAAGCTCAGCTCTTAGTTACTTTAAGTGCAAAACCATTGCATTCTGCTTGACTGCCAGTGGCCTGATTGAGGAATCAACCCTTTCCTTCTTGCTGTTTGCTCCCATATCACAAACATATTTTCTGCCTTATTTATTTGCTTGCATAGTTCCTTTCTTTAGTAGACTCCAAAGGTAAAAGACAAGAATTCTGAGTTGATTCACAGGCTTCCTTAGTAGTGGGTTGTGTTTTTTTTGTTTTGTTTTGATTTTTTTTTAGTGTTGAAAGCCAAGCAGCAGGTGATAACATTGAAGAGAGCTTGAAGTTAAAGTTTGGGAAAGGAAATAACATTTCTTGGAACTGAAGAGAAAATATATTTCCACTTAATTTCAACAAGCTGCTCCAATAAATTGTAATATCTAGTTGGCTAGAAAAAAAAAAGGGTTTACCTCAGTGCAGGATTCTCCTAAATGATTTTTATTGGCTTGCTCCTCATCTAACCTGGGATGCTGTGTTTTCTCCCTCTCTGAGTTCCTCTCTTGGCTGATCTTAGAGGCTTTTGGATGCAAATGAAACCTTCTCTGGACAGTAGAGGGGAGATGGCTTTCCCGTATAACAAAACTGATTGTGAGAATTTTTTGAGAAAGGTTGACAAACATTAGAATGGATCTCTCAGGGACTGATTTTCCTTAAGGGAAGCTGCGGCCTAGTGGAATGAGCACAGTGCTGAGAATCTGGAGTCTTGCTTCTGCTATTGATGCACTGTGACTTTCCAAGTCACTTCACTTCTGTGCTTCAGATTCCCTTTCTGTAACAATGAGGATGATGTTACTTTATCTTATAAAGTGCTTTGAGTTCTACATGTGATACATGCTGTATAAGTTTTTAAAGTATTCAAATTCTCCTCCCAGCTCTGACCTCACCCCGTTAAATGTGATTTTTTTTTCAATTAATGTTAGTAGGTATACAGTCCTCCTGTGCTAGATGCCCTGAGAGAAATTTTCCCCTAAGATCCCTCAGAATAATGATTTTTAACTGATACCTAAAATAAAAAAGTCACACTTCAAATTGTGTGTGTATGTGTATATATATACACATATAAAATTATTTGAGCTTAGTAGGTTTTTTTTTTTTTTAAATGAATGTAGTGGGTTACCCTTGGAATACAGTTCAAAGTTCTTAAGTATTTCCCTTCACAGAACCATTGAAGATTTGAGGCTTCTTTTTTCCTGCATGCTCTGACAATGGGATGCTGTAAATGTAATAGAACTAGTTTTCTCCCCAAATAACGTTTCCCCCCCCCCTTAAGCACTTAGGCTACTGATGCGTTTGTTAAAATAGCTACTTTAATCCAGATTCAGGAACAGGTTTATTCCCCTGCTCCTCTGTCTTAATTCACTGCAAGTGGCCAGGAGAGAATTCCTCTGCTGCAGTTGTAGTCCCTGGACTGAGTGTGGCGTGGGGGTGCAGCCGGGACTGTGGGCTGCAATGCAGCCTGCTGGCAGCCCCAGAGTCTGCTGCTACTTAAAGCAGCCCCCAAAGCTACTTTAATTTATGAGGCTTAGATTAGCCCCCAGAGCAGCCCAGAATCTGGGAGGCACAAAGTTTTGCCCCCATTCGCCATGGGGCTGTGCCTTGTGTGCTGCAGCTCCCAAGAAGTGTAGTGCAGAATTTGCCCCTTAGCCTTTGCTTATTGTAGATGAAAGTCCTCAGATGAAATACTCTGCAGAAGTGCAAAGTATTATGTATTGTGTACTAAGTGATAACTAATTGACCATCTCTTCAGAGAAACCAAGGAGTACATGAACTTGAAGCCTGAACTTTAATCTCACGTCTAGGGAAAACCCATTCAGTACTGAGGCATGCTGGCAGGTGCAGTACGCTTGTTCAGTGGCTGCATTCTCCAGAGCTGTCACCAGCACTAAATTAAATACTCAGGGCTTGGCTACACTCGAAACTTCAAAGTGCTGCGCTTTGAAGTGTGAGTGTGGTTGCAGCACCAGCGTTGGGAGAGAGCTCTCTCAGCGCTGCACGTACTCCACCTCCTCATGGGGATTAGCTTGCAGCGCTAGGAGCTGCGCTCCCAGCACTGCGGCACTGTTTACACTGGCACTTTACAGCGCTGTATCTTGCAGCACTCGGGTGTGTTTTTTTTCACACCCCTGAGCAAGAAAGTTGCAGTGCTGTAAAGCGCCATTGTAGCCAAAGCCTCACTTAAAAACCGGAGACCAGAACAGCTCTTCATATATGAAGTTCAATCCTATATGGCAGCACAATACAGAAGAAAAATTAGTCATAGCCTCTTTTTTTTCCCCAGAAAAGGAATATGCAGTACTTTGGGAGTCCCTTAAAAATATGATTTTTATTGCGAAGCATAGTAATAGTTTATGACATGAGAGAATAGTGTGGCCTGTAAGTAAAGATTTAATATGTTTCCAGACATGTCTGTTGAGCCTAGGAAAAAGATGCAGTTGGATAAGAGAAATTGTTTTTTATCTGTTGAATTGTCTACTGTAGTATTGCCACTCATGCTCGTCTTTACTTAGAATAATGCTACCGCTTCCACCTCCACTATCAGTACCACTTCCCTTTCTTAGTCTCACTTTTTTAGCAGGTGGTCGTCGGGTACTCCCATTACTCTTCAGAGGTTGTATAGATTGTCTGTCTGCTTTGTCCACTCTGGTCTAGACTGAGGGCAGACTACTTTTCTGGCATTATATCTGCACTCCCAGATCTAGTCCCAACAAGAAAATGTAGTGGTGAAAAAGGTTATTCATACATTTCAGAGTTGCAAAAAAGAACCTAGTATTATTTCAGGTCAAAGTATGGAAGAAGGAGTGAGTATATATGTGGATGAGTAGGTGTGGAGATCCTTCTGGTTTATCAGTGTTAGAATCATAGAATAACAGGGTTGGAAGGGACCTCATGTTGGTGCACCCATCCCCATTGCATGCATGTAGATACATATTTACCATCCATTCATTACTTAAAATAATATGTTTGTTCTTTGTGTATTTTAACAAGGCTGTCTCACAGGGCTGGTCAGGACTCTGCCCCATCATTTTAATTTTGGGTTACAGTAATGGAGGATAGTATATTATGTCTGAAATATACATCCTCCTCTTCACCTTCTGTACATGTCAGCAACATTCCTCATTATACTCATTCTCCACCTAGAGTTTCTGTAAGCTAGAGCATATTGCGAGGTTGAGGCGAAATTACAGCATTCCTCTAGGTGTGGCATGTTTTGGTTTCATTTGGGAAGGCATGGCTGTTTTTGAAATCTGCACAGAATTGCAACACTCCCTATAGATTTGCAAAGCATTAGATTACAGAACATGTGCATACTTCAAAAACTTCTGAAGTGTTTTTTTTTTCTCCCTTCCTTCTAGTCCCCTGAAATTGACAAATGCAGAGTCAGAGGTGTTATGACAAAAGAAAAGCTGTGGTTTCCAAATTAATGCACAAGCTCACTGTGTCATGGAAAGGAATATTGTAAGTCTGATTTGCATAAGATATATGGGTATAACACTATTAAAAACATTGCGAAAGAATTTCGTAGTCTTCAGCAAGGTAGTTGTGAAATGTATGTGTTGTAAAAAAGAGTTTTCAGGACTTCGAGATCAATAGGTGTATTTAAGACCAGCCTATAGTTCTGTGCACAGGCACTGACTTTCTGATTTCCCCAAGGTTGCTCACACCTGCTCCACCCCAGGCCCCGCCCCCATTCCATCCTTCCACTAAGGCCCCCTCTGCTTTGTGTCTTCCCACCCCTGCCGCACCACCCCCGAGCACCCCGCCCACGCTCAGCCTCTTCCTATCCCTGCTTTGCCCCATCCTTGCCACTGAACAGCTGATCAGTGGTGGGTGAGAGATGCTGGGTGAGGGGGAGAGAAGAGCTGATTGGCAGGGCCTGCTAAGGAGCCAGCCTTGGAGCACCAACAGAGTTGGTGCCTATGGTTCTGTGAAGGGAAATCACTATTTAAGTGCACTTGTCTACAACTGGGAGTCCTTCTTGTATTCAAATGTGCAGGTTTCATTTTTCCCTGTTTTTGTCTGTGGAGCATGTTAACCATCTTTTAGCTGACAGCCTAATCTCAACCTTCTTCCTAATTTACGTATATGCACGTATGTACACTCATGAGAAACTGGGGGAAGATTGAGATTTACTTAGTATCTTCTGGAGGAAAAAAATAATAAGTGAGCAAGCATGTAAATCACTGGAGTGACCTAATTACAATAGAGAATATGTTTTAAACTCTAAATATAGGAGCATGGTGCTGAGATGGAAGTGGGATAAACTGTAACAGTCTAAACAAACACTTGCCATGCATGTATTTCAAATGCTGAGTGTGTTTTGGTGCTTGTAGTGTGATGAGCACATCTTTGGGTACAGATGTCACAAAGCCTGAGAGAGAATGAGTTTCCCCACCGATTACATCTTCCCTCCTCTCTTGCTCCAGCTACTCCTGCTTCCCCCAGTTTTACCATCATCGTTCCACTTGTTTTCTTCTCTAAAAAGAGAAGCCTTCAGGCCTAATGTTCGTTTATATTAAACTACCAGCAGAGGGTGCTGCTTATTCAATATAGTCAGCATCTTTCCTATGTCTTTCCTCTCCTATGTGAACTGACGTTATTACTTCCACAATTTCCCTAGTGCAGGGGTGGGTAAACTTTTTGGCCCGAGGGCCACATCGGGGTTGCGAAATGGTATGGAGGGCTGGATAGGGAAGGCTGTGCCTCCCCAAACAGCCTGCCCCCTGCTCCCTATCCGCCCCCTCCCACTTTCCACTCCCTGACTGCCCCCCTCAAAGCCCCCGACCTATCCAACTCCCCTGCTCCTTGTCTCCTAACCGCCCCCTCCTGGCACCCCCCGCCACTAACCACCCCCCTGGACCCACCCCCCTATCCAACCCCCGTACTCCCAGTCCCCTGACTGCCCCCTCCTGGGACCCCCCTTACCCCCAGGACCCACCGCCATCCAATCCCCCCCCTCCCTGTCCCCTGACTGCCCCCTCCTGGGACCCCCTACCCCTAACCACCCCCATCCAATTCCCCCACCCCTCCCGCCAGTCCCTTTCGGAACGTGGCCCTGTGAACGTGAGCAGAAGACTCAGGGGCAGCCATGCAGCTGGAGAGAAGTGGCAGTTTCCCCTTCAAAGCGCCACTTGTTTCTAGCTGGCTGAGTGGCTGCCCGGTGCTCCTCCTGAGTCCTCCGCCCAGGTTCCCCACGCTCCTGCCACTCGCAGTGCAACCCCTCCCCCCACGCGGGGGGGGGGCTGCCGGCACGGTGAGCTGAGGCTGTGGGGGAAGAGGGACAGCAGGGGAGGGGCCGGGGGCTCAGGAGCTGGCCAGAACTGTCCTGTGGGCCAGATGTGGCTCGTGGGCCGTAGTTTGCCCACCTCTGTCCCAGTGTCTACTGAATCTTAGAAGTGAGAAATGGAAAATATTTATTAGGCCATTTGGTCTACTTTCCTGCCAGCACGGGACTGTTCTGCATTGTACATTTACTAGTGTACAGTTCAGTTTTAAACATCCAGAGCAGTAGGGCTGCCAACACTTCCCATGGGAAACTTCTGCAGCCTAATGGGGCATGCTGTCAAGAAACTTTTCTTGGCCTCACCAAGGTCTACTGAATCTTGAGTTTATGGTCTAGCACTGCAATATGTTACCGATCTCACACTGAACACAAGTGTATATGCAGGTAATAAAAATATTTTGGCTCACCTGTTAAGAAACTGGTACCTCTTCAATTTAGTTACATGAGTAAGTTAGGTTTAAAAAAAAAATTACAAAAATATACACATCTTCCTTGGAAGGAGAGAGAGTGACTAGAAGCAGATGATGGTTTGGTTCTGAGAACTCTTCCGCTGAGCTGGAACAAAAATTTCAGTTATGAGTGTTTGAGAAAATGAGGGGCAGTGTGGACAGGCTTTGTTCAGTCTTAATGGTCCACCTCGCTTCTGACATGCAGTGATCGTGGTATTTCTGTCTTAGACCGCTCAGACAATTTTTTAATGTCTGCTGGAATGATATGGGGAAACGTTTGTGATGTGGTCAAATGGCAGGAGATCACTCCTTTTCAGATATGGCCTGAAGCAGGAGTTGAACCTGGGTTTCTCCAGGTAAATGTATAACAGTCACCCACATCTTTTAACCAAAAAACAAAAGGAGCTGATGTATTTGGATACCCCTCACCTCAGTTGACTTTTGCATAGCAGAAAAATACTTAGATTCTAGAAACAGAGTTACTGGCTGCCAAAATGTCTATATGAAGTATTTTTTGTTGTATGGTTCTGCTAAACTTTTCCCATCTTCTAGTTATAATAACTTCTTAGAATCCTCTGTATGTTTATAAAAATAGAATTTTTTACAATAAAAATTATGCTCTCATTATCTTCCATGGATAGGGGAAAATTTAAATAAAATGGTCTTCATCCTACAGTGATCATTCCATAGAGTGCACCAGCTTCTGGGATTCCTTGGTCAATAGATAGGATTGTTTTTTTCATTTTTCTCTTTCTAAACCATGTAGCTATTTGTGCTAGCCAAGTTTCAGTGTTGGAAGGAGAGAGGCTACTTATGGTTAGAAGTTTCTTTGATGCTTTGCCTATGAAGAAGATTTCTGTGTTATGAAGCCACAACCACACCCAATTTAGAAGCTCTTCTGTGGAAACTGGTACAGGAACTCAGATTGCAGTGGCAGCTTCTTAGATGTGGGACCTTCCTACAGGATTGTGGGGCTATTGGCTGGAGAAGAATCATGTCTGAGTTAAAAAAAACCAAAAAAACCCCACTAAAATAAATGAGATTCTTTGTTTGTTTTATCTTCTTACTGGGATAATAAGAGGGTTCACATGAGTTTGTTGCTAAAGACAGGATGATCACTCTTCAGACCTTATAATACAACCTCCCATCAGTTCAGTTCTATTGTTCTGTAGTAGTTATGTCTTTTTGTTCTAGTGCTCCAAGGGAATTTTCAGAAAATTCTTCTGTAGACAGAAGATGTCTTTTTTAAAAAAATGGGCTCTTTTGCCATGCACTATATATTTTTTCCTCTTTTATAGACACAATCCAGAATTCTCCACTGTTAGCTTTGGGTCTGATACTGATACAGTACACCAAGCATGCTGTCTTTTGTGCAGTTTCAATTCATGTCAGTATAGCAGTAGAGAAATGTGAATTGTTCCATGGAGCCACCTTGTGGCTCATCAGCTGATCATTATATCAGGGTACTCAAGGCTTAAAAACTGGTTTAGACACTGATTTCAGCAGCATGACTTCAGTTATTCAGAGCACAGATGTTTATAAGCTTCTTGATCTGTGAGTAAAGTCAAATACACTCCAGTCTTTATGCACTCAACAGGAGCTCATGTACAGTCCTGTAGGATAGGAGAGGCAAAGCCTTTTCCAAAGCCTGGTCTACACTTAAGTTTTGCCTGCATAGCTATGTCAGTTAGGATTGTGAAAATTCACACCTCTAAATGGCATAGCTGTGTCAGCAAAAGCCTCAGTGCAGCTGTAGCCAAAGGAACCCTTTTGCCACTGATAGAGCTGTGTTGGCAGCCCTTTCTAGTCTAGACAAGGCCTGAGACTCCACATCTAGAGTGCTCTCTCCCTCAGCGTAAACTAAAATGTAACAATTCCGTCCAATGAAGTCTCAATACTTTAAGTGTTTTTCTTGTGGTCAGTGATTGATTAATTCATTTTTATGTTGGGAGGTGGATTACTGAGGAATTTTGGTTTTGTATCGATTCTGGAATTTATTAGGCTAAGCTGACTTTTTTTTAATACGGAATATTTCTTATTTTTGTTGGGTCACTGTGTAAAAGATTATTTTATTTTTTTATTTTGGTGCCAAGCAGTTCTGTGTGACGATTTTGTTTAAAGATGATAATGGCATTTGGCTCACATCTCCCTTTAAAATAAAGTTTATTATTTTTGTTGTTATAAAATCCTTCCCTGTTTACTTTCTTGTTGTTGATGTTTTTATAAAAACTTCAGATTTAATGAGCCTGGTTATACTTTCACACCAATGTAAATCAGAAGTCACTCAGTTGACTCAGATGGAGTTGCGCTGATGTCAAATTGGTATAAATAAGAGGAGAATGAAGCCCAATCTGTTCTAGAAATAAAACTCGTCAGACTGCCCACTGATAGTATGGACTGTATTAGCTTTGTAAATCATGGGCTGCAAACATGCTTAATATCCCAGTTTGTCAGCAACGATGTATGATGCTGTGTATGAAAATGTGGCAGAGTTGAGTGATTCTGCCTGCCTTCTCCCATTGTTGTGTTTAAACAAGGTATGAAATGCCTGTCTGTGCCAATCGGTACATTAATTTGTTACAAGGTTAGGGAACAGAGGGAAGGTGCCACATGTCTGCATGTGAAGATCCACAAGCCCAAGGCTGGATTTACTGTAGATGGAGAGCTTGGATTTTAATGTTGTTGCAGGCTTACTTTTTGTAGTTATTGTAGACTTACTTTGGATGTGAAGTGTGTGTGAGACACTGAAAGTAATATTGCAATTAAAAAAACAAATTTGGGGATACTTATCTTTGATAGTACATTTTTTCCCTTTCCCAATTAAAAAAACACCCTCCCCCATCTAGATCTTCACTAACAAAATATAAGAGTTCAAAACAAAATTATTCTTTGCATTTAAACTGTAGTGGTCTTTAGAAGGACATAGGCTGTTAATGTCTGTTAATGTGTTCCATTATATCTTTGGTTCCTGCTCTGAGAGCATTGAGGGCAGCCGCATGGCCTAGTATATAGTTTACTGGACAGGGAGTGAGGAGACATAGGTTCTGTTCTCACCTCTGTAACTTACCTGCTGTCTCATCAGGGGCAAATAACTTCATCTCTGGCTCTTTTTCCCTGTCACCCTTTGTCTGCTTAGATTGTAAGCTCTTTGGGAGAGGGATTGCTGCTTACTATGTGTTTGGGTATAGTACGTAACACAGTAGGGCCACAATTTTGGTTGGGACCTCTAGGCCCTATTCTGATTTTAAAAAACAAAACAAAAAAAGTTTTCTATATGCATAATTGCTGCAAATAATAATATGGGACTCTGGGTTATGGTATTATAAGGCTTATTATCTCTCCAGGCATTTTTATACTGTGCCTATCCAAGTAGATCAATGTGCCTTTACACAGTAGACAGTAACAGTTCTGAAGGAGGGCAGGCTCGTGAGCTTTTGTGTCAGTTATAGCCAGTGAATTTCCTACTTGCCTTCAAATGATTTTCATAGCTGGAGATCATCAGTCACACTGTATGAGGTGGCTGCAGATAACCGGTTTGGAATTGTGTCTGAATGATTTTCTCAGGGTCTGAGCAAGTCTAAGTGATATTCATTTTCGTTGACTGTATTATGTTCTCAGGCGGCAGTCTGTTTGCAGATGCATTTTGAAAGGTTGAGTCTACAAACAAGACCGTTACAAGGAGCTTTTGATTTTATTTAATCTGAATGCCTTTGTGGCTGTCTGACAATGATTTTGTTTAGTACCTAGAGAGAGAGTTGTTCAGGAAGCTCCTTACTCTTGGACAAAGGTGTTTACTCACCATGATCAGTAAGTACCCCAGAGTGCAATACTTGTGAATCATGTTGGATAATGTCTAGCCAAATCATCAGAAATAAAATTATAGGAAACGTAGGGATTAAAGTAGAATGTGAGTGATGCCAGAAACCACAGACCAGCCAAAAACAGGCGCAAGTCTGAGTTTTGTACTAAACTGAAACTTTCTCCTTACAACAAATCTTTTAGTTTGTTGGCCTTAGGGAAAAGTCAGTGGCTTCAAGCCATTTGCATTTGCTTACTTAAGAACTTTTAGGGAGTTCTATGAAGAATGAACCACAGTAGGTAGTGGGAGTTTTGAAGGTGTGCGAGTACCATAAAGTATATTGTGTTTTATCTATAACTGTAAATGTGGAACAAATTTTTTTCCTTGAGCCTTTCCCTCGATCCCACTCAGCTTCCTCGAGTTTCTAAGAACTACTCCGTCTTCTGTGATTCATGGATCTAGCCAGAGTGTAATTGTGTTAAGACAGTGAAAAACAAGGTCTTCATTTTAACCCACTTAATCCTGAAACCTAAAAGCTCATTTTCATGTGTAACAGGTAGCAAGGAAGAAAAATTGTAGGATTGGAAACTAATATAATTGAATAGAAGTTAATGGAATTGTGCCCTTGTTTTTCTTACACTGATCTATAAAAGCCATTTATCTTATAAGATACATGTCCCATTTAAAGTATTTCAGATGCGAACATTTTCCATCTCCCTTGCCACATAGATGAGACATTTGTTTTGCACATGGTGCATCCTGTAGTAATGGTTGTCATCTAGTGCCTTTCCATTTTCACTTTGTAAATGAAGTCTAAAATATGTCCATGGCAGTAACTGAGTATTGGACTGGTTATATTTTCCATGGAGCAAACCAGCAAATTAAAGGAGATTGAGAGGAAACAATCCAAAGGTACAAGATAATTTTTCCCCTTAGAGTTGCTTCCTATTCCATTTGTACAGAAGGACAAAATTAATTGTGATGTGAAGGCTGGTGCTGAGTTTATCACGTTTGTAATTAGGCTAATTGCCTCTAAAATATAAACAGAAATAATATAATGGTATTGACCATATCACAATAAGTTAAAATATCTTTCTATTCCTGCAATTTAATACATTGGTATGGGGATATAAAATTCTAAAATAAATGTCCCATCACTGCTTTTTCACAGTGGAAATGGGAACATTTCTTAGCTTATCTTGACAGAGTCAATCACATTAGGGTAAAGTCTTTTACAGTACTTTGTCAGTTTGTGATGCACCATCATGAGGTAAAGTCAGCATTGTTTAATATCTGACAAATTCTAAAAGTCTAATTGCTGGCAGGACATCAGATGGACAGGTAGGAGTTACCCTTACATTTCAGGGTAGACAGCTATTCTTGATTCCTATTTTCTGCTGCCCCATCTCTCCTATTTTTAACAATTACAGTGCAGTGGAGCTGACTATGATTCCACAGTTCCTACAGCAGATTTTATACCGTCTCTGTATATTATTTAGAGTGACTGTAGTAGTCATGACTGTATGTATTCTTCTCTGTATTTTCTTGTTGAATTGTCTGCATAGACTGTATAGTGAATATAGTCATATTGCCAACTGCATGTGTTCATAAACCGTGAGTCAGTCCCCAACTCATGATATTGGCTTAAAAATCTGAAGATATTAAAAAAAGGTATAAATGTTGGGTTCCTTTTCTTTTCCCTTCTGGCATTTGGTCTTTCAGGGTGCACTTGGATCACATTTTCAATCTTTTTTCCTTAAACATCAGGGCTAGAAATTTACCTCTTCTTACATGAAATCTGAGATTCTAACATAACCCAGTGCCTCCAGAAGTTGGGACTTCAAGAACAACAAATAAAATCGTGAGAGTTAGCAGCGTCAGCACTTGTTTGTTTGCAGGAGTGGTGAAAGGTCTCAGTCTGTGTGTGCACGTGTGCAGTACCTCACAGGGTGATTTCAATTTAAATGCAGCCTATTAAATTATTTACAGAAGACAGTTGGCTAACCCATTGTACTGTATGGTAGGAGCCAAAGGTCACTTTAGTATGCCTAGTTGATTCATACGGTAATTTGATACAGTACTTAGCTCTTTGCTTCCTAGCCAGTAAATTAAACCTTATCCTTTTATTAGGAGTCAAAGTACCATAACTTTCAGAAAAGCCGAAGCTTTTCTTATAATGGTTTCTGAAGGGTGTGTGTTAGCAGATTTTACAGGTGTGTGGGAGTGCATCCTTGTTCAGAGGAAACCTTGGTGTGTTCTACTGTAGTGTAAATCCTAAAAAAATATAAAACAACCCCTAGACACTTGATAGCTAAAAATAATCTATTTTTGCAGCCGTTTGTTTTTCATTAGCATTATTTAAATATAAGGCAGTAACACCTACTAATACCATAGGTGGTTTCTTTTAAGATGCCATATTAGGAGTCTCTCAGTGTGGATTATATTGTTTGATGGGTTATATTACATGGTATATCATGAGTTTTGGTGCATCTTCAATTGCTAGTTTTAAATTTGTACTCATTTCAGTATTTTGTCAATCTGCAGTGTCACAGATAATCAGGAAATAGTGTCATGATGCCTGGACTTGATATTACCAACCTTTATTCCCTTTCTACCTTTTTACCTGGCTCTGTCATCCTTTCTTTCCATCCCCCTCTGACTCGTTCTCTTCTTTCAGCAGGGTCAGTAAACAGTAACATCACTGTAATGCTTTCAGTTATGTCAGGCTTTTCGAAAAAACTGAGTTGAGATGATTTAGTGTTTTTACTTTTGGTAATGAAAAGAGAAGGTAGCAACAACCGGGGTGAAAGGCATTCGAAAGCTGCAGTCACACACCAATGCTGTGTTGTTAGCTTGTTCAGTGCAAACCTCTTGCTAGTGTACAGTTTTTGTTTTCATACTTTGAACTCAGACTTTTTTTACATCAGTTTGTTTATTGGCAAACCCTGCGTTCTATACATTAAATGTTTGTGCAATTATAGATATCAATAATTTATTCCCTCCTATCTGAGTCTGCACAGTTGCACTTGAGTGTTCTTATTTGTGTGTGCAGAGTTCAGAAGTTTTCATTGCCGTTGAGCTCTTGGCTGTGGAAAGGAGGAGTTTGCTGCCTTTGTGGCCATGCCTGTCGGAGAGAGAGCCTATCATATTTCACTCTAATCCTAAGCGATAGCCACGCAGTCTGTTTTATTGTTAGGAGAATCGTCCTGGAGATCTCTCACTAGGCTTTTCATTAAGGGAAAGCAGGACAGATGGACGTAGGAATCAGAGCGGCAGCACTGTTTTTACGAGGCAGAGACATAAGTACTCTAATTTATATCATACTCTGACAACTTGTTTGATCTGTGTGTCTGTTTTCCCACTGTATTGTTTCTGATGAGATAGAACAGACGACCGGATTGCAGGCTCACTCCTGGAAAATTACGTCAGGGAGAGGAGTGGGGCTGTAGTTTTGGATGCTGAGTGGAAACTGAAGAAAGCATGCGCTTTGGTACTATACTTCTACAAAATCCTAATATGCTTTTCTGAAACTCCTGCAAGGTGCCACTTATGGTGTTTTTTTCTCTCTTGTTTTATTTGGCAGCTTACAAAGTGCTGTAGGCAAAGCAGCCTTAGGAGAATTGCACTGGCATGGTGACCCAGCTTCGTACTGCTGCTGGTTTAAATGCAGCAAGTGTTTTGACTGAATGAGTTGGAAGAAACCTGGACATATCTTGTATTTCAAGATTAGCATTTCAACAGCCAACGTGAGAGGGACAGGAGCAACTCCAGAAAGGGCTTCTCTGAAGTTGATTACTATAGTTGGCTTTAAAGAAAATGAAAAAAGAATGCACCTCAAGGTCTTTCAGACTCAAACAAAATTCAGGTTCCCTCTCGCGTGCTGTGAGCTGGATAAATTTCTCCTCCTTGTCTAAGCAGACAAAAAGATTGTTTCGCAGTGATGGTGAGCTCTCATCAATAGGTAGGCAGGTAGAAGAGGATGATGAGAACTGGACCTGCAGAACTCAACACAGAAAAGGTGACCCACTTTTTGTCCACATTGAATTGTCTCTTTGCTTATGTACCATTTCTTCATTAGTTTTTTTCGCCTCCCTGTTGTCTCTCTTAAGCTCCTTTTCTTTGACATTTGGGTTCTTATGACTAGTAATACCCACTGGTGCTGTTAAGCTTAGTCACTTAGTAGGGACGATCTCTCCCTATGGGTCCGACTCTGCTATTTTTAGCGAGATTACTTCATCAAAGATAGCCTAACTATGCCTACATGTGCTGTAATTGCACTTCCCAGATGCAGTGTAGACATACCCCCAGAGGAGTCAGTGTGCCTCTCCCAATGCTGTGATTGAATAAGCAGGGCAGAACTGTCCTGATCTTAGCATGATTTTGTAGCAATGTCCTTGGTGTGGTCACATCATTTCTATGGGAATTTATAGAAATTCAAGTGGAAAAAGCCATGAACTTCCTTGATTGGGAATGCAACATTTATTTCCATGATGTATTAAGTAGATTTTGTTTATGTATATTTACATTTCCGTAGTACATGGGGGCAAGGCTTGTGACTGGGCCTCAATAGCAATTGCTGGTTTGACAGATGTTGAAAGGATCTTTTATTTTGCTACAGTAGCAGTGCCCAATTATGGCACCACTGTTTCTCTAACAGGCTGATAGTGTTTTCCTGACACGCTCAATATGTTAACAGGTGATAGTCGTGCTGGAAAATGTTAAGCATGTTTTGCAGACACACTCTCACAGGTGGCTCATAACCCCACTCGAATAGAGGGAGGTGGGAGTCCAAGAGAGAAGAGAGTATGTGGGATGTGAACTGAGCAGGCCACTGAGAAGAAGCCCAGGAATAGCCAAGCCTTGAGTGTTCCTTTTGTGAATAAATCTAAACACCAGCAAGGAGTTAAATTTTGACTTGTGCAAACTGTTTGTAGCAGAATGTGGAAGCCACCTGCTCACACATGTCTCTACTAATGACATCGCAGAGTGAATTTCAGAACTCCCCATACCTCTGTTGACAGACTGAACTATTATTGTCAGTGCATTTGTCATTGGCTGGTATACAGATAAGATTACTTGATAAACGGTTGAATCATCATTTATCTGTTGCTGCTTGAGAATGGCCAACACTGATTTGTTAATGGAAAGCCTAAGGTGACTGATTTAAGCTGTAAGGTGACTTCTGTAAGAGCAGGCAGGCACTTAAAGGACACTTGTACTTCCAAGTGAATTTTCCCTTTTTTTTTTTGGCAGCAGTAGTGTGTGTTCAACCAGAACCGTAGTCTGACTTACTCCAAGTCAGAAATAAATATGGTTTTGGTACGTGGTTTGGATGTAACCTCCCCAGCAAGAACACTAAAAAGGGTGTATACAATTGTGCTGTGGTACCAAGAAGGCGGAACTGGATGTTGATTTGTTCTTTTGAAGGCTGCTATGTAACCATTTAAATACACCACTACTTCGATATAATGCTGCCCGATATAACATGAATTTGGATATAACGCAGTAAAGCCGTGCTCCGTAGGGGCGGGGCTGCGCACTCCGTTGGATCAAAGCAAATTCACTATAACTCAGTTTCACCTATAATGCGGTAAGATTTTTTGGCTCCCAAGGACAGCGTTATATCGAGGTAGAGGTGCACTGTAAAACTGTTTCAGAAGGATCTTCGTTTTGCAATTGGCTCCTAATTTTTATTTTTTAGTTGTTGACAAGTTTGTACCATACAGTGATGGCTGCTGTGCTCAAGTCAGTTCTATTACATTTTGTGATGTTATGTACTGTTGGTCACAAAATTCAGTGTACACTATTCATTATTACAGTAACTCTCTTGCACAAGCTGGAAATTCTTTCACAAGTTTTCAGATGGCATGGCTGTGATGGGAAAGGAAAAGATGTTAGTGGGTTAATGTAGTGTATTAATTTTGCTGGGAGCATTTTTGTACACTTGATTTATTGAAAATAAAGAAGTCCATTGTATAGAGTATAGGGGGCGGGGAGGCTTCCCTCTGAAATTGGTCATCAAGCTATAAAAGCTTGCATCCTTTGTCATAAGGGAGATTACAGTATGTAGGTTTTGAGTAGGAAACGAGAGGGATAGGTTATGCAGTGATGACATGCCCTGCGCTTCTCCTACAGAGAGGGAAGGCTCAAATTTGTCTTAATAATTTGTAATATTAGTTTGCCTAATGGATATCTGTTCAGATCATAACTTGCTCTACCCCATTTGTTCTGTTTGGCAGTCTGCTGAGAAAAGGCCTAAAGATGGAAATTATATGCTGCTGCAGGTCAGGACTGAGGTGCATTTTGCCTGAGTTAGGGGTTAAGAGGAGTTTGTATTCTGTCTGCTACAAACATTCTACCCAGTGGTGTCAGTCACGCACACTCGTGAGAATAACCCATAATGCCTGACTCTTGTGCCATTGTCTCGTTTCTTGTTTTGAAAGATAAAAACGTGATCAGATGCTCATGTTCTCAAACTATTGCACTCCATTGGAGCAGCACATTACATGTTGCCAACCTTTGTAGCAATAAAACTTAGGATGGGCATCAGTGTCTGTCTTAAGTGTCAGATTTCATGACTGTGGCACTAAGTTATAAGATGACTTCAGAGAAAAGCAAAATTGTAGATGAGAAAAAGGAGGGGCTTAAAATGCATAGTCTGACTCACTCTGCTAAGGATGTCCTGATTTTTAATTGAAATTGTATGTACATAAACAAAAAGCTTCAGTGCTGTCAGGATAATTCTTCACCCACCTCTCCTGCTTAGACAAAATGACCTTGCACATCAGTTCCTAGGACTGACCTCCCCCTTCCTCTTTACCCAACTGTATACAAAGGAAGAAGTGTTAACGGTGAAAGGCCTGGTGTAAATGAGCAAAGGGTCTTTACTGGATCTCTCCTTCTGAGCTGTAACTCTTTTTCCCCTGTCTTTTGCCACTTTATTGTGCTGCCCAGCTCTTGTTGCATTCCCATACCGCTGCTAGATGACATACAAAAGGCAACGTGTTGCTGACTCTCCACCAGCTAACTGGCCAGCTCCAGTCATCTAGGAGCAGCACTTCTGCAAATGCAATAATAGGAGGCAGTGAGATTGCTAGGTTTACTTTTTTTTGTTTCTTTTTCTTTATTTCTTTATTTAAAAATAATTTACTAACTCGAAGGAAATCTTGAGGTTCTTATTCAGGTAAGTATCAGAGGGGTAGCCATGTTAGTCTGGATCTGGAAAAGCAGCAAAGAGTCCTGAGGCACCTTATAGACTAAGGGTATGGCTACATTTGGAATTTCAAAGTGCTGCTCCGGCAGCACTGCGGGAGCGCTGCCGCGGCAGCGCTTTGAAGTGTGAGTGTAGTCAGAGCGGCAGCGCTGGGAGAGAGCTCTCCCAGCGCTGCATGTAAACCACATCCCTTTACGGGTGTAGCGTACAGCGCTGGGAGCCGCGCTCCCAGCGCTGCTGCCCTGATTACACTAACGCTTTACAGCGCTGTATCTTGCAGCGTTCAGGGGGGTGTTTTTTCACACCCCAGTTGCAGCGCTGTAAAGTGTGAGTGTAGCCAAGGCCTAACAGATATAATGGAGCATGAGCTTTTGTGGGTGAATACCCACTTCGTCAGAAGCAAGAAGTGGGTATTCACCCACAAAAGCTTATGCTCCAATACGTCTGTTAGTCCATAAGTCTTTGCTGCTTATTCAGGTAAACTCACACTGAAGTCAGTCGATCAAGGATTTAGCTTATATCAAAAAGAAATTCTAGTGATGTTTCAATATTCAATATGAATATCCACACAGGATATTCATTTTGTATTTTGGTACATGAAGCACCAGGGTGTGTCTTTATCAGATGGGAAATCTGTTACTAAACAGATCTTAAAAACAGTTAATGAAATACTTGCTTTGCTGTTCAAAATTGCTGTGCTTCACTGCAATTTGCCTTTTTCTCAGTAATTATCTCAAGGAGTTCTGACATCTCAGAATATACTTTTATCACCATATTTCTCCTCATTTACAGGAATCTGAAATTTCGTATTGAGGAATCTGAAATTTCGTATGTTCATTATGTGAGTTTGTTTTAAGTGAGAGAGGAAATGGGAGTAGGTGAACGTGTCATATCCCCACTTCTCATCAATCCTAGACAAAAACAAAAGAAAAAATTGGCTTATATTCTTTATTATTATTTGTATAGTAGTAACATGTAGCTGCTCCAATCTTCTGCTCCTTCCACCATCATGGAGGATACATAAGAGAATGGAAACAGAGACTTTCAGTCAAGAATTGGTTAGTGATTGATTCTTTCTGGGCTTGATCCTGCAAGTATTGAACATTCTGCCCCATATCCAGGAAAGTACTTGACATCCTTAACTTTAAGCACATGAGCATTGAAGGCTTTTCAAGGGCTTAAGTGCTTTGTTGGATTAGGGCCTGAGTGCTCAGTACCTACCAGGATCAAGTCCCTTTGTAAATGGTGTTGGAATTTCTACCCATCAGACATTGTACATTGTATAAATAGTGGCAGGAAATTAAGATACCAGAATACACAGTTAATAAGTAGGTCTGTCAAGCGATTAAAAAAATTAATCACGATTAATCACGTGATTATCACACTGTTAAACTATAATAGAATACCATTTATTTAAATATTTTTGGATGTTTTGTATATTTTCAAATATTTTGATTTCAGTTACCACACAGAGTACAACACTGTGCTCACTTTATATTTATTTTTATTACAAATATTTATGCTGTAAAAACAAAATAAATATTTTTCAGTTCACCTCATACAAGTACTGTAATGCAATCTCTTCATTATGAAAGTTGAACTTACAAATGTAGAATTATGTACAAAGAAACCTGCGTTCAAAAATAAAACAATGTAAAACTGTAGAGCCTACAAGTCCACTCGGTCCTACTTCTTGCTCAGCCAGTCACTCAGACAAACAAATTTGTTTACATTTGCAGGAGATAATGCTGCCTGCTTTTTGTTTACAATGTCACCTGAAAGTGAGAACAGGTGTTTGCATGGTACTATTGTAGCTGACGTTGCAAGATATTTATGTGCGCGATGTGCTAAAGATTCATATGTCCCTTCATGCTTCAGCCAACATTCCAGAGGACATGCATCCATGCTGATGATGGGTTCTGCTCGATAATGATCCAAAGCAGTGCAGACCAACTCATGTTCACTTTCATCATCTGAGTCAGATGCCACCAGCAGAAGGTTGATTTTCTTTTTCGGTGGTTCGGGTTCTGTAGTTTTCGCATCAGTGTGTTGTTCTTTTAAGACTTCTGAAAGCATGCTTCACACCTCGTCTCTCTCAGATTTTGAAAGGCACTTCAGATTCTTAAACTTTGGGTTGAGTGCTGTAGCTGGGGTGACCAGAGAGGAAGTGTGAAAAATCGGGACGAGGGTGGGGGGTAATAGGTGCCTATATAAGACGCAGCCCCAAATATCGGGACTGTCCCTATAAAATTGGAACATCTGGTCACCCTAGCTGTAGACATCTCACATTGTTACCTTCTTTGCATTTTGTCAAATCTGCAGTGCAAGCTTTCTTAAAACGAGCAGCATGTGCTGGGTCATCATCCGAGACTGCTATAACATGCAATATATAGCAGAATGTGGGTACAACAGAGCAAGAGATATACTATTCTCCCCCAACAAGTTCAGTCAAAATTTAATTAATGCATTATTTTTTTTAATGAGTGTCGCATGGAAGCATGTCCCCTGAAATGGTGGCTGTAGCATGGAGGAGTATATGAATGTTCAGCATATCTGGCAAGTAAATACCTTGCAATGCCGGCTACAAAAGTGCTGTGCGAATGCCTGTTCTCAATTTCAGGTGACATTGTAAATAAGCCGGCAGTATTATCTCACGTAAATGTAAACAAACTTGTTTGTCTTAGCCATTGACTGAATAAGAAGTAGGACTGAGTAGACTTGTAGGCTCTGAAATTTTACATTGTTTTGTTTTTGAGTGCAGTTATGTAACAAGAAAATCCCTACATTTGTAAGTTGCACTTTCACGATAGAGATTGCATTATGGTACTTGTATGAGGTGAATTGAAAAATACTATTTCTTTTGTTTATCATTTTTACAGTGCAAATATTTGTAATAAAAATAATATAATACAACACTTTGTATTCTCTGTTATAATAGAAATCAATATATTTGAAAATGTAGAAAAACATCCAAAAATAGTTAATAAATTTCAGTTGGTATTCTATTGTTTAACAGTGCAATTAAAACTGATTAATCACGATTAATTTTTTTAGTTAATCGTGTGAGTTAACTGTGATTATTCGACAGCCCTAATAATAAGGCATATGCAAAAATATGGTCAGAAGGCTAGAGTAGGCTAAGGGCTTGTATACGTGGTGCATTAGTCTGCCCCAGATTTAGCATTCACTAGTATATTCTGTCCATGTGTGGCCTGTGTGGACCCTATGGGCATGCACTAAAAGTGCCTTTGTGTGTGTTACCATAGTACTTTTTGAAATGGAGCTACATTAATGTGTACTAGGCAACTTTCAGTGTGTGCCAGCAGGGTCCACGTGGGCCAGGTAGTGCACAACATGTTCATATGTACTAGAATGATCACCCCTCTGGTGTGCACTAACACACCATGTATAGAAGCCCTTAGTCACATAGTATCCTGCTCTCTTTATTTTTCACTCCCCGCACAGTTCATGTTCCATTTTTCTCTTGTTTAGTTTTTCTTTATCAATTCTCATGACATGCATTCCTGAGAACTGTTCAAGGGGAAAACTGCAAGCTGTCATGACTAGAATCAATAAGAATTTAGTCAACACATTAAAGATTAACAGATTGAACTGGCATTGGTTTGTGGGGCCATGCAACAATATCATATCAGGTTTTCAAGAAATAAGTATTGATGCATCTCTACTAATGAGTGTAGATGATAACAAGATGCAGTGACCTCAGTCTGTGTGGGCTGGGACAGATCCTTTAAAAGACAGACAGTCTATTTGGTCATACAACTGCTTTGTTGTAATCTTGATTAACAGAGAGAATTAGGATATTTTGTTAACTCTGATCTTAGAGTTTTGGGTATTAAATATTTTACACACATCCCGTTCAACTGCCCATTAAAATGGACATGTGAGAGATATCGTCTGTTGTGCACGCAGGGATGTCACTGCTAAAAAGAGAGTTGACTGAATTTTTTTTTTAATCTGTCCCCATAATTTAAACTTCTTTCCTTTAGATGAGGTGAAACCCATCTGGTTTTTATGAACCATTTTTTCTGTTTTTTAATGCAATGGTACATGTTGGTGCAGTGACCCTGTTTTTGAAGGATACGTTGGAAATTTCAGAATTTCTTGAGGGGTTTGAAATGGTCAGACTCGAAAAAAAAAATAAATAAAAAGCACATCTTGGCTGAGGACTATATTCACTGTCCTTTAATAGAACAGATTAGACAGATGATTTCAGAGTTTTTTCTGTAGTACCCATCACCACATTCAGAGCCAGATTTAGGGGCAGGCAGCTCAGGCGGCTGCTTGGAGTTCCAGGCTTGGGGTGCTCTGGGCTCGGGGTGCTGTTTTCGTTGACATCCATCACATTTTGCAGAGCTGAAGGACACTTTTTCTAATGTGTGGGATAGCTCTGAGGATTCTGCTGATGCAAGTGGTCACAATCGTGAGTGGTGAGCTAAGTTTTCGAAGCTGAGGCTCATTAAAACATATCTTCGATTGATGTTGCCTGACAAGAGACTGACATTGCTTGCTATTTTATCACTTGAAAATGCCATTGGCCAGTCTTTGGATCTCTCGGATGCTGTGCTTCAGTTCATGAGGGCAAAGGTGAGAAAAGTGACCTTTTGAACTGAAGGACTAGGGTTAACATTCTAAGGATGTCACCTAGTGTAACACTATTTAATACGGCTCTACCCAGTGTTGGTGCACAGTTCAATTTTTTGATGTTAGTACATTTCAGTTATTCTTAAAATTAAAAGGTTTCTATAGCTTAGAAGAAACAATTTTTTTAAAATTTGTTTATATATGGCATGAATAAATACAGATTTACAGATCCTAGCATGCAAATTTATTGTCTTGTATGACAGAGATAAATCATGCGTGCAAATCGTCAAAGCTACAAATGCAATAAAAAATCAAGTATTTAAAAGTTTAACAAATGGTGCGGGGGGGGGGAGAGGAAGGGGGGATGCTGAAGATGCTCCTTGCTTGGGGCGCCATTTTGTCTGGGGCCAGCCCTGACCACACTTCTGACCACTGAACTGATAAATTAGGACATGATTTTCTTCCGTTAAATAATTCCTCGTCACTTATTAAGTTCTTTTAGAATACCCAGGAAAGGTTTGAGATTAAGATAAGCAATGAATAGTTTGGATGCTTCTCTGAATTTATGGATACCTCACCACAGAGCCTCGCAATCCCACATCCCTGAACAATCCCTCTCAAACAAAAGTTGGTAGGCTGAGGCCTGTAGTAGTCTATTTGTGTGAAGCCCATTGGCCTGCTACTGCCTGTTAATGTTAATGAAAGAGGACAGAGCTAGGTGTTTCTTCTTCTAGCATCTTCAGGGTGGTTTTGTTGCTTTTTGGAGAGTTCCAGACTTCTTTCTTCTAGGTTCTGAGAGATTTGGGTCTTCTACATTTTTGTGTTTTTCCCCAGTGTCCACATCTTCCAGTCTCCCTCTGTGACCTCCATTACGCCATGTCTACATTCTCTCACTCCTCTTAGGTTTCCTACTTCCCCTGGGTGTTGCATACAATTAAATGGATTTTTAATTGAGAGAAGTGCACCCTAGTCACAAGTTAATTCTTGCTGGAAGTTCAGAATGGGGCCAATAGCTTGCATCACACTTTTCAAACAATTTGTGTCGTTACTGCTAGCCTTTATCGTGTTTGCTCCTCCATCTCAATGGTTTAATTTTTTTTGTATTCTCTAAGGGAAGGTAGCTAATAGTTTGTTTGGTCTGTGTTGGTGGTTTTATGGGGGAGAGTGGTTATTTCTTCGGTGTTGACTGTAAACAGCTAGGTTTCAAATTCTTTACAGAAGCTGGGGAACTGTCAAGGACATATTTGACCTTATATTCTACATTCTTCCTTTCTCTTCTCAATAAAACAAAACTGAGAAGCTATAATACAGATACTTTTGACCTCTGAACAAAGCTTAAAGGAGCAGCTGTAGCAAATAGAAAAATACTCTATTTTGTGACTATTCTTCAGGCCTTTGGGAGTATGTTTGTGTGTGTGTTTGTTTATGTGGCAGCACTGTAATGAAGGTTGCATCCCACTTATGCATTTGGGACTTCTCATAACCTCTTTGTAGCTAGGGTGATCAGATGGCAAGAATAAAATATCAGGATACATGGAGAGAGGGGGGGAACCACATGTTCGCTGCTCCCATTGGAGCCATGGGGGAGGGGAGTGCATGGCTCTGGCCCCTTCCTTGGGGGGACCCAGAGGGAGATGTTGCCACTTCTGGGGAGCTGTTCAAAACTGGGTAGGGAGCCTACGTGCCTGGCAACCTTACAATAGTGGGACAAATGGCGTCCTGATTGTATATAGGTCACAGCGTGGGATTAAGAGTTCAATATTGGGACGTCTGGTCACCCTATTTGTAGCTTAGACCATTGCTCCTTTTAAAAAAAAAAAAAAAAAAAAAAAAGGCAGTGGTGGAAAACACTGCTAGAGTTGTCTGAATTTTCAAATGCACTGTGTGCAATAGGAAGTGTTCCCTCAGCAATGATCCACATCTGCCCCCATCCCCTGTTCTCTCCTGCTCTGTCCCTTCCCATTTTCTTTCTTATTCCCTTCTAATTATACCCACCTTCGGGGAGAAGGGAGGCCGGGAGAAAATAAATTGTGGAACTAACCTGATGTTGGCTGCCATAACATTTGTTCACAGTGCTTGCATGTTATATCCCTGTACCCACTGTGTGTCTGTCTTGACTATTTAGATTATAAATTCTTTGAGGTAGGAGCTATCTTTTTGTTCTGTTTTTGTACGTAGCACACTGGGGTCCTGGTTCATGACTGGGGCTCCTAGGTGCTACCACAATACAAATAACGAATAATAGTATATTAGCGTTCAAAAATCACTCTTCTGGACTTTGGGCTGCCCTGCCTTATCATTTTTCAGATCCCTGCCGAAAATAAATAACTGCACAGATTCCTACCATACCAAATTTATTGCAACAGCAGATAGTGAATGACTTCATATGCAATACAAATGTCACATGCAATACAAATGTCACAACAGTTCTGTTGATTTTGCAGAAAGATAAGTTACTTTCAGCTTAAGGTTCTACACCAAGATTTGCTGGCAAACTTCTCTTGTTTTCCAAAAGCTTAAATTCTCCAACATGAGAGGGAGACTCTTACAGCCAGGGGTGCTGGAACAATGTGTACTGTGAGGGTGCTGAGAGCCATTGAACCAAACTGCAAACTCAGTATATAAAGGAAACCACTTCAAGCCAAGGGTGCAGCAGCACCCCTAGTTCCAGTACCTATGCTTAAAGCTCACAAATGGAGCTACCAGCTCTGAATCTGCGGTGCCTTTTGTGACAGAGTCTCACCTTTCCCCTTGTCATGCTGGAAGGCAGGCAGACAGAGGGGAGGACTTCTCCCTGAAGTTGTATAAGGAGCTGAACTAGAAGCCCTATTGCTCATGCTCTTGTCCTTGCTGGTGAACCTCTTGTAGTTTGTTGTCAGGAACTGATGAGCCACAGCTAGTAGTAAAGGGCAGAGGCAAGAGGGCATTACTGGGGTGGGAGGCATAAATGAGAAGAGAGCATATTAATGTGAGGACATTTTAGTGGGAGCCATTAATGGGCTGTCCTCCACCCTGCAGCATCCCCACGTATCTGTACACTGTCTCACTTGGCCTCCCCCAACATTCCCACTCCCTTAGGCATCGAATGTGTGTCTCTCTGCTACTGGCAGTGCCACCTGAAAAACTACCTTGGCTTGTCACTCAGAAAAGTGTTATTTTTAAGATGACTGTCCCTTTAAGGATGGATTCAAAGTTCAGAAGGTAGAATTCACTGGCATTTTGCTGTGTAAAAGGCCAAGTCTTCAATAGAACTCTAAAACTCTACAGTATGTGGAATGTTTGGTTTCTGGACAAAAATCTCAAAACTTGAAACATTTTTTATGCCAAAGCTTTTTTAAAATTGCAGAGTGGAAACTACTTGTGGGCTCAGGCTGTGGTGCCATAATAGCATAGATAGTGTGGATAATTATTGTGTATTGATATAAAATGTTAACTTGGAAATGCCACAACCATACGTTAGGTTTATATTATTTCTCTGAGAATGTATATCAGTTAGCATTTTAAATTCCCATAAACTTGACAATTAATTACTCTTAGCATAAGTAGCAATATTAGTGCTGCTTTACTATGTCATTACAAACTACAAAGTTAGTAATGCTTTTGCCATCTGTGATTGATTTAAATACTGATGGTATCAGGTAAGTTTTCTTTAACATTCCAAAGAGAACTTCATCACTCTGGGATTTAATTTTTAGAATACTTTCATGCCTCAATATTTAACATTGTGCCAACACTTTTTTCAGAAACTCATTTAGGGATTTATAAGTTATCCTTTTATTTTTTTTATTTTTATTTTTTTTAACCGAAGGAGGAAACTTAGTTTTCAGTATCTGTTTGTAAATATCAGATTTTTTTAAAAGAAAGTCCCAATTAAATTTTAAACGTTTAATTTATAAATTGTAGGTGTCTTTTCTAGAAATGTTGATTCAATTTATTTGTTAATTTATTAAAGGAAATATTGGCATAATTAATCCATAATATAGATTAATGTTTTTAAGCCATTTTTTATTTTTTAATGAAACATTTTCTAGTCGTATATTTTGTACATATGTGAACTGATTACTTTCAGCAATAAAATTTAAAAAAGGATGTTTAGTACACAGACTATGCACTCTTAAAAGGAACTGTGCACTCTTAGAAGGAGCTGTTATGGCTTGTTGGAGCAATACTCTGTGACAGATTGCAGTGTTTGTAGGAAAAAGCATTGTGCAAATAAGGGTTGAGGCATTTGTGTAAGTACATAAATACCCATTTATAAGAGCCTAAGTAAGTATTTATCCAAGAGATTGGAATGTCTCCCAGGTAAATCCTGCACTGTTCATAGAAGTTAGTCTTTTTTAAATAAGAAAAATAAATTGGTATATCATAAACACTGTTATATTACAGAGCTAAACCTAATAGTAGAAAAAACCTAGGAAGTTTAATGTGAAGTCTGATGCTATGTTCTGTCATACTCTGCCTTTTACAGATTGTCATTACTTGAGGACATATAGCTAAAATCAGATGCATTTCAAATGTTTATGCCACAATAGTTTCCCATGCTTATGCTATGTATTAATTTGACCCATAATATGGTACTCTGAATGTTAAGCCTACAGTTGGTCAGTTCAGATATTTCATGTGTTTTTATGTAGTTCTCAAACTGGGCCAATCATTGCCATGTTCGGATATTTATTTTACATAAAGCATGCAATATTTGTCACAGCGTTTGTGAACATTACATAGCAGAATGCATTTTTAAAATGCTAATAATATACAGTGTCAGTCACAGCTTTTCATGATGGTAAAACAGCTGGAGGTATGCAAAGCCACTAATTTTTATTGTGTGTGTGCAGATTACTGTAGTAAATTGTTTTGCCATTTCCACCAATGAACACAGCTGTATATGGCAAAAATATAGAGCTCTGATTTTTCTGAACAATATAGTGAATTTGATCCACAAAAACAAATTATTTTTCCATAGACGTTTTTGACATATCACATATACATCCAGATTGGGATCATTTATCTGAACCCTCCAATGTAGCTTTGGAGGGTTGGATAACCTGGGCCTATATCCAAGCCATCCTTGTTGCTCATACTGCAAAACTATTGCCAGATATGCCTGTTTTTATCCTTTTTTCCAGCACAAATAACTTCTCATGGCAAAACCTATTTTTTGCCTTGCTCTTTTGTCCCCCGAAGTTTAGGGAGAGAACAAAAAAAGTTTCACTTTTGAATTGTGATTGTATGTTTTGCTGAAATTTATTCTCAGAAATGAAGACTTCTCTTCAGAAGCATTGGTAATGACTCCTGTTCAAGCACTTCTTCCCAAGTCAGGGATATTCTGAATGGAGAATGGAAATTTCTGCTAAAGGAAGTTTCCAAACAGGTGCTTTTATTTAAAAAAATACTGTCACTATTTCAGCATGTTCATTCACAATCTCTCTGCAGGCTGATGCTGCAAGATGCTTAGTGCCCTTATCTCCTACTTACTTTACTTTAATTTTTAACTTAAGTTTGGGTAGCTGAGCCCACTACAGAAGGCACTCGGTGTCTTATGCAAACAGGTCTTTGGAAGCAATTTTTGTAGTGATGAAAAATTAGTGAAAGAATCTGCTACTATTGTATGAAGAGTTGAGAGTCAAAGTGCTTATCACATAAGTTCTGTGTGGTTTTTATTAGTTAACACACGTGTTTATTCATATATAGATATTTGTGAAGAAATATGAAATTTATATGACAAGCTGAAACTTTCTGATTAGTATTTTCCAATGGAAAAAGCCACTTCTTTCTGTCTGGCTTTACAGTCATAGAGCGTGTGTTGATTTTGTTTCCGATATTTTAGACACTTATAGTTTAATGACATACCCTGCTTTGAAATGAGATGTACAGTAACAGTTATAATATCTTTTACATTCCACTGTGACTGTGATTTATGAAGTACTTTTTGTGCTGTAGTTCTAGGAAGAGTTTACATAGATCTCTTTTTGGAAAAAGAAGACACTAAAAAAACACACACACAACAAGTTGTGAATAGAAAGTGCCTAGATCAGGGATGGGCAAACTTTTTTTGGCCTGAGGGCCACACGTGGGTATGGAAATTGTATGGCGGGCCATGAATGCTCACAGATTTGGGGGTTGGGGTGTCAGAGGGAGTGAGGGCTCTGGCTGGGGGTGCGGGGTCTGAAGTGGGGTCAGAAATGAGGAGTTCAGGGTGCAGGAGGGGGGCTGGGGGTTGGGTAAGGGGGAGCTGAAGGCTCTGGCTAGGGGTGTGGACTCTGGGGTGGGACTATGGATGAGGATTTGAGGGTGCAGGAGGGTGCTCTGGGGTGGAACTGAGGGGTTTGGAAGGCAGGAGAGTGATCAGGGCGGAGGGTTGTGGCCAGGGAGGGTGGCAGGGTTGCATGCTATGGCAGCGCTTACCTCAAGCAGCTCCCAGAAGCAGCGGCATGTCCCTCTCCGGCTCCTATGCGGAGGCGTGGCCAGGCTGTGCTGCGCGTTGCCCCGTCTGCAGGCACTGCCCTTGCAGTTCCCATTAGCTGCGGTTCCTGGATAATGGGCCACTGCAGGGGCCGTGCTTGGGCCGTGGGCAGCATACGAAGCCCCCTGGCTGCCCCTATGCATAGGAGTTGGAGGCGGGACATGCCACTGCTTCTGGGAGACAGGCGGAACCATGGCATGCGCGGAGTGGGGCCAACCCCTGACCCCGCTGGGGCAAGCCCCAGACCCTGCTTGCTGGCGGGAGTTTGAGGGCTGGATTAAAACGTGTGAACGGCCAAATGCCCATTCCTGGTCTAATTTCTTAAGTGCACACACAAAATGTTGTAAACAAAATTGTGGCCATAGGTGGTTGGATTGGCATGGTTCCAACAGCAGTGCTGTTACTATCATTTGTTTGCTTTTTGTTATAATGAGAGAATGAACATAATACTGTGACTTCAATATAGGTTTTAATCCTTAAAAATAATTTTTAATTGCATTGCTCATAGATGGCTCCTGAGCATAGAGTTTGCATTTTTTCCTTGTTCTCCAGATTTGTTCCTTTTCTCTGTTTCTTATTTTCACTTTTGTGGTCCTTAGGTTGAAAATGCTGTTTCAGCAGAGGGACAGAGTCACTGTCTTTGACAGTCCTACTGCTGCTAACTTTATTTTGTAAATGGTTGTATGCGTTTCAGATAGGTATCATACTGAGTTTTTGTTTGCCCCAGTGCTGTATAGTCAATCAGGTAGACTCTGTTACAGCTTCCACCAGCTGATAAAGTAAAACAGAATTCTGTTTTTACACCAATGTTTGCTGACCATCTGCAGTTGGTTAGTTTACTTGATTGAGTCTCCTGTAACTGAGGAGATGCCTGCCTTCATTCTTGGAGGGCTTGTAGCCCAGGTATTCTGGCTGCACCATTGGGAGTGTGTGTGGATGAGCTCGAAGGGATACATGTATTAGTTATGCGGACAAATGAAAATGAAGGTGAAGCTAAGGTTAAGAGTACATATTGGTAACAAGGATAAAGAACCTTACAAGAATGTTGTAACTAGTTGAAAGAAGACAACAGACTATCAAAAAGGCAGGAGCTTCTGTCAAACCATTTGTAAATTAAGGTCTGTCTACTAAATTTGCTCTCTGCTTTCTGGTTTTTGCTACAGAATCTCAAAAAACAGAAACAAAAAAACAAAAAACAACCTCAAAAAACAACCTACTATAGAAGCCTTATTGAACTCTGGTGAACCCTTCTATTTTTAGGCTGCTCGTAATTCAGGAATCCATGGCTCAATTCACTTGAATTGTGGTAGACCTAAACAACCAATTTGGAGGCTAATACATCTTTATGGTTTTTATTGAGGGAAAGGAGCAAAATTGGAGTTCAGATGGGAACTCAGTTGTAACCTTAACTGTGGAATGGTTACTGTCGCTGCAGGACAGAAAATCCCTTATGTACTGAAACATATTAACCCCCACCCAAAAAACCCCAAACAGAACAAAAACAAAAAATCCCCACGAACAAAACCTGACCCTTTGAAATATATAGAGTACATGCTTGTGGTATATAGTGGAGTTAAATTGTCAGCCTAGGCATAGTCTTTTGAAAACACAAGCAGATGGAATACTTTCTGTACCAGCAAAACTTAATTAGAATGTACTCTCTCAAATCTTCTCAATATTTCTCCTACATATGCCACAGCGGCCTCCATTTTGGCACTTTACCTCTGTGGAGCAGATGGTTTCCTCAGGCACTGCTCTCCTGATCAGCCTGTAGCATAGGAGAGGGAGCAAAGAGTCATGAATTAAGTGTACTTGCCTGTATGCTCAAAATGATGAAGATGTTGAGAACGAGAGGGCAGCTTATAGGGAAGATACTCAGAAGTTGCTGAGGCCAAACACAGTAGCATGGTGAGAGGGAGAGTGAGTGAGGAAAGTGAGCTGTTGGATAAAATGGTCACAATTCTCCCAGTGCATGAGGTGAAATCATGAGAAACACTCGTTCCCTGTAATAAAGGTGTGAGGAAGTACACTCTTCTGCCACTTCCCTGTTAAAACCCCATTTCCTGCACACATTATGTAGCATGTCCATTAGCCATGGTGTAAGGAGCTGTGCTTGCAAATTGGCAGGTCTGATTTAATTATTACTAATATAAACCTTGTTCCTCTGCTGGAAGACAACACAGCCAGTCTTAGTAATGTACTTTGCTTGATTAACTGCACCTGCTGACCATCCCCCGAGAACCGCCCACTGATATAAACAACAGATCATTTCTGGTATATCCCTGCAGACTTATCTCTTCATATACAGACCATCACACTTTCCCCTGCCTGTATGTTTGTTGTGTAAATTCTCTTATCTTCCTAGCCCTTTTGTTTTTATTTGGGACATTGTGCTAAAGGGTGGATAGGGAATGGTGGCTTTATATTATACATCTAATGAATATTATAGTTTTATGTTGTCTTTTGAGATCTGAAATGTGCAGGTACAGAGCTGTGGTTTCCACAGCCTTTTATGTATTGTTTCCTTGTTTCCCCTATTGTGGTGAAATCAGCTGAAGAATGGGGATGGGGGTGGAGCTGAGAGAGTGCCTGAAACCCCAGAATAGCCAGTAATCTGATGGTAAGGGATATGGGTTATCCAGGATCAAGTACCTGGTCTGTCTGATTTGGCAAAGGGACTTGAATCTGGGTTTCCCACATCCTTGGTGAGTGCCCCAACCACCAGGCTATTGTGTCTCTGTCAGGGCACTCCCAGACTGCTGTAAGGGAACTGATTGCTGGATCCTGTGTCTTTTAAGCCTCTGTAGTCTGATCAGAGTCCAGACTCTTCCCCTGTGTTGTGGTCTCTAGGCTCCTCCTAGGGTACAGATCCTCTAGCACCCCCTGCTGAGAGCTTAGACCCCACAGTCCAGAACTACCTGCTCCCTAGTACCAGTGCTGATCCCTCAGGTGCTCCCACACCTTAAACACAATCTCTCCCAGAGCTCCAGTTTTGGGTGTGTTCTGAGTCTACCGTTTAACTCTTTAGGGCATGGGATAGGTGTAATTCATAGCACATGCAAACAGAGATTGCACATGATCCTAACACCATTGCTCTTTGCTTAGCATGAGAAATACACAAATCTGTATAAAATAATAAACCTACATGCATCCCTGCCCCCGTTTCCTCACAACTTCTGAACATTCTTTGGGCCAGGGTCAGAATCCTCTGCAGGACAAGGGGGTGGACAGGGTCCTTCTTCTGCAGTGCATGGCTTGACTTTCCCAAGCATTGTCTTCTCTCACCCCGAAGTCAGCTTGCTTTGATGTTGGTTGGTCCTGCAGCTAACCTGGCCCCTTTGTTATGAAACATGTCAGTCCCTTCCCCTCTCCTGCCCAAAACTTCCTGTGTGGCTCTGAGTTTTTCCTCTGACCCACCCAGCCTCAGTAGTTTTTAAAGGCTAGCATCAAAACCTTGGTGTTTTTGTCCTGCTTTTTTGGATTTTCCACTTTTCAAATAGCAGCTCTTAAACAGACAAGCTGGAGAAAACTAGTGTTCTGGCTTTAACTGATAGGTGAATATATATAAAATAAAAACTGAAAGTGAAGGGATGGAGAGATATATCTCCATCCTTTTGTTTTCAGTTTTTATTTTATTTAATATTCCCCATGAATTTATCAGTGTTTATTACCACAAAAACAGGTGAAAATCAGTGCAAAAATATTAATAATTTTTCTGGGTAAATATCAGGGTGTGTTTTCATCGATGGAAACACGGGCAAAAAGTATTTAGTAGATTAATGCTTTGAATTCTGTTCATCAGTGTGGTTTGCTGCAGAACTAAAACAGAATTCAAAACACAATGCAACCTCTGAGTTTAAGAAATAGATCTCTATTTGAATGAAAAGTTTTATTTGGGGATTAAACAGTTTACTGTTGTAGACTTAGAACTATTAGCCTATAAATATTTACATTTAATAATTGGGTCACACCATTTGCAGCACATCCTCAACTGCATCCTTTTCTCCTAGGTTTTTTTTTTTTAATTTTCAAATACTTCCTTGTGTTCTGAAATGTATTCTGATATAGATTTTCATTTCTTCCCATTTTAGTATATTAGATCTTTAAACTGTTAGCTGCTAACAGCTTGAAATGTATACGTGGTGGGCCTGAGATTCATCAATACGTTCAGATGCACACACACTTCAGACCTTGTGTGAATGCCTGTTTGTTTATTGTGTTTCTTCTAGACTAATACATAGCCTTACTTCAACAGGCATCTTTGCATATATATACAGGCTAATGTATTATAATATATATATCTCATGCAAGGTATTGTATTTTCCTAATAAAACAAGTAAATTTTTGTATTTGAATAATACAAAAGTAGGGTGAAAATCAGAAAAAAATGAATAATACCTTTTGTAAAACCTTGGATTTTTTCCATAAAAATTTGTTTTCACTGAAAACCAAGGGCCTTATTTATTTTACCAGTGCTACTGACATAAAATCAGGACTTGAGTCACATTTTAGAATATGCATAGCATCTCTCATCCAAAGATCTCCAACTGCTTCAGATAACCTTAATTCAGCCGTACCACCCTACCCCGTAGGATAAATATTACTATCCCTGTTTTACAGATGTGTGAAAATGAGGCACAGAGAAGTCAAATGACTTGCCAAACGTGACACAGAGAGATTCAGTAGTGGAGCAGGAAATGAAACAGTAAATGTGATTCCAGTTGCCTGCTCTTACAGAGGGGCATCTATCCTCTTTTGTTCAGCAGGTGATAACACAATTTAGTTTGACTCCTTCCATCTGACTTCCTCTGGCTAACTTAGACATGAGTCCAGCATATCCTGTAGGTTGTAGTGCTGATAAGAAATACAGGCAAACTTCATTTTGCTTAGGTTTGTAAGAAAGGCAACAAATGTATCAGACTAATTGTGTCAAAATAGAAATAGAAAACCCCCTTTGCCTCCCCTTTCAGCATGATCATTCTGCACACTGAAGGCTGGGTTTTGGTTGAGTTGTTTCATATTCCATGGCTTATCAACCTGGCGAGTCACACAGGTACAGAAAGTTCATAACCTTTTTTTATGGCTAGATTGGAGTGTGTTGGGTGGGAGGAGGATGGCAGGGGAATTCTGAAACTAATTACAAAAGTATATAAAAGTTGAGATTCACTGCCTTGTTCTACTCCACACATGGTAAGGGGGCTAACATGGTTTCATATCTCAGTGAGGACAAGGCCTACGTAGAAATGTTTTGTTTTGAACTTTTAAGAAGTTGTGTAGGGTCTGAGTCCCGTGGTTCCAAATCATTAGAGAGCCACATGGCTAAAACCCTGTACAATGCTAAAAAATATTGTGGCTAATTGTTTCTGGACTGCCGAGTGAACATTAATTGCCATCGGAAAGCTATGTCTCAGTAACTGGGTATCATCTTCTATTGCTCTCGTTCACTTGTCGTCTTTAGTCCAGAAGGGAAACAAGCTTTTTGTTTTTGTTTTGTATGTCAGCCATGGGTTTTTTCAGTGTGTCATTTTACCGCAGTATGTGTCCACCATTCATATTAATGTGCATCTCAGGGAAGTTTTCTGTTCTTTTTGAACACAGGTGGTCTGACTAAGTTAAATTCTAGTTATTAGAATGTGTGGTTTTGGTATTTTTTTCTTAAATGTAAACAAAGTAACTTGATCCTGCCAGGAACACTTCCCTTTTCATGCACCTGGCCCTTTTAAATGTGATTTGCCTTCTAGACAGTAAATAAAACGGTAGCAGAATAATTCCATGTTTTCCCTGCCGTACTTGATCCTGACATCCCTATTTTCCATTTTAGTGCCATTATTGTCAGCACTATGTTATCATTATTTTATTATAGCAAAATACCCAGTTACCCTGAAATAGGAACCCATTGATTTCTGATGGAAAGTACTATTTAAGTATAAATAAATGTGATGAAGGTTTTTGCCTCTGAGAACAGGTGGTCCTCTTCTTGGCATTTGTGCAACATACCTCAGGTGGCACGTGACCAGGATTCATCACTAAGGCTAAGATTTAGTCATGGGTATTTTTAGTAAAAGTCATGGACCGGCCACGGCCCATGACCTGTCCATGACTTTTACTATAAATACCGCTGAGTAAATGTTAGCTGCTCTGGGGGGCCCTGGGGACCACTGCTCCAACAGCCTCTGGAGTGGTTCCCGGGCCGCCCAAGCAGTGGTGGTCCCAGGGGCCCCTCGAGCAGCAGCTGGTGTGGCAGGCCCCACGGCCGCACTGGCCACTGAAGCTGCAGAAGTCCAGGAGATCCTGGAAAGTCACGGAATCCATGACCTCCATGATAGACCTCGCATGACCGTGCAACCTTATTCATCACTGAATTTGGTTCGCTGGTTGGATCTTTAGCTTCCCCGGGTTGGAGTAAAGTTGTAAGCATCACTAATACAGTTCAGTTGTGTCAATTAATCAGATGTAATTTGATACTGAAGTTCTTGCCAAGTAATGATTTTAAATTTAAAAAAAGTTTTACAGCAGTGTCTTGATATCCCTGGATAATCTTTTTTGTTTTTCTGAACCACTTCCATTATGGTGATTTCTTTCCTAAAGAAAACAAAACATTTTTCTCCCCCCACCTCTTTGCGTCTCCCTATCCTGCATCAGAAACCCTTCATTAACTATTTTAGTATAGTTGTTCTCATAGTAAATCCTTTGTCTTTTGTCCTTCCTCTTTGTACCGCTTCTGTGGCTAAGGAATTCCTGAACACGTTTGGAAAAGTTGGCAACAGATTCCTTCCTTGACAGCAAGTCATAGAAGATTTTGCCCTTTCTGTGCCCCCTTAACAAGTCAAACAAAAGATAACCGTAAATACTTGACAATTCTGGTTTGCAATAAACTCAGTCTCCACAGTATTAGTTCCTTCTTTTCTTTCCAATAATAGCAAAGTGAGATCAGTGCAAATGCAGAGGTGTAAATAACTTTGAAAAATTAATATTAATTTAGGATTCTACTTCTGGTGAGCTTCAGTTAAATAAATGATTGAGATTTGGCATCTGATTTCAGATTAAATTTTTAGTATATATAATTGGGTGCCACTTACCGGTGAGATGGTGCTTTTGGGTAATTTTCAAAAAAGTCTAGATGCATATAGAAACCAATTTCAACTTTCAAGTGTTGCCACAAGTGTTTTAAGCATTTTAAAATGTTTGTTTTTATTAATTCAAATATTCACAGTTGTGGGAAATTATGTGTGGCAGACAATAGTTATTTAGTGATAGTAGATTTTGAGATTCAAAAGGTTAAAGTTTTATAAATACTAACTGTCAGCATCATATATAAAAATGTACGAAGTACACCTCTACCCCGATATAACACGACCCGATATAACAAGAATTCTGATAAAATGCGGTAAAGCAGTGCTCCAGGGGGGCTGCGCACTCTGGCAGATCAAAGCAAGTTCGATACAATGCAGTTTCACCTATAACGCAGTAAGATTTTTTGGCTCCTGAGGACAGTGTTATATCGAGGTAGAGGTGTAAATGTATTTCCATCAAACTCTAATATGTTCTCAAGCACCATTTTTCTTTGCCTAACTCTACATTTCTGTTATCATTGATGGGAATATTTGTTTGTTGGTTTGTATGTGTATGAAGAAACTAATGTTTCCTGACATTTATCAATTAAAAATCTAATTCTGCCAAACCTTCTTACAAGTAAGGCTGACACATTTCTATTCACTAGGCTCCTGGTGATCAAGTGCACTGTGGAGGGAACACATTGGATCTTTGTCGGAGATGGTTTAAGGTGCTAGTTTAACCAGTGAAACAATGGAGCAGTGTTAAAAATAGAGGCAACTGGATAGATCATCCTTGTATGAAAGGTTTCAGAGTAGCAGCTGTGTTAGTCTGTATCCGCAAAAAGAACAAGAGTACTTGTGGCACCTTAGAAACTAAAGATTTGGCTACACTTGCAGATGTGCAGTGCTGGGAGTTAAAGCTGTCTTTGTACAGCTGTGTAGGGAAAGCGCGGGAGTGTGGTCACATTTGCAGCATTTGCAGCGTTGTTGGGAGTGGTGCATTGTGGGCAGCTATCCCACAGAGCACCTCGTCCCATTTTGGCGCCGTGGGTTGTGGGAAGGGGGCGGAGGGGGCGGGTCATTCTGCTTCCTGTCCCAACACCCCGTGATGCATTGCTTCACATCCCAGCAATCCCTGTTTTTTCCGTCACGTTTGGCGCCATCTTGACTCTCTCAACGGTTTCTGTGCAGCGCGATTTCTGTGGGAAATGGAGCCCGAACTGCTGACAAGTCTCGCTGGCACATCACGTTTGGCAGTTGAGCTATTCCTTAAGATCCAAAGTGATGAGGAGTCCGACGATGATAGCGAGTCGCCTGATGCATATGACATTAAATTGCTTCTGGCAATCACAGAAATGCTCAGCACCGTGGAACGCCGTTTTTGGGCCGGGAAACAAGCACTGAGTGGTGGCATCACATCGTCATGGAAGACTGGGATGACGAGCAGTGGCTGCAGAACTTTTGGATGAGAAAAGCCACTTTCATGGGACTGTGTGAGGAGCTCGCCTGCACCCTGCAGCGCAAGGACACGAGATTGAGAGCTACCCTGCCGGTGGAGAAGCGGTGGCTATTGCAATCTGGAAGCTGGCAACTCCAGACAGCTTCCAATCGGTCGGGAACCAGTTTGGAATGGGAAAGTCGACCGTTGGTATCGTGTTGATGCAAGTGTGCAGGGCCATTAATCGCATTCTGCTAAGAAGAACTGTGACTCTGGGGAATGTGCAGGACATTCTGGATGGCTTTGCGCAAATGGATTTCCCTAACTGTGGAGGGGCGATAGATGGGACGCATATTCCTATTCTAGCACCACCACACCTAGCATCCGAGTACGTTAATCGGAAGGGGTATTTCTCTATGGTTCTCCAGGCACTTGTGGATCACCGTGGGCGTTTCATTGACATTAACACAGGCTGGCCTAGAAAGATGCATGATGCACGCATCTTTCGGAACACTGGCCTGTTCAGGAAGCTGCAGGCAGGGACTTTTTTCCCCAGACCAGAAGATCACAGTAGGGAACGTCAAAATGCCCATTGTGATCCTTGGAGATCCCGCTTACCCGTTAACGCCTTGGCTCATGAAACCGTATACAAGGAAGCTTGACAGGAGCAAGGACCGGTTCATCTACAGGCTGAGCTGGTGCCGAATGACTGTGGAGTGTGCTTTTGGCCGTTTAAAGGGGCACTGGCAATCTCTGTATGGGAAGCTAGACTTGGGGGAAAGCAGTATCTCCGCAGTTATATCCGCGTGCTGTACCCTCCATAATATTTGTGAAGGGAAGGGTGAAAGATTCAGTCAGGCATGAACCTCTGAGGTTCAACGCCTGGAGGCTGAATTTGCACAGCCCGAGAGCAGGGCTACTAGAGAGGCCCAGCACAGGGCTGCAAGGATTAGGGATGCCTTGAGGGAGGAATGTGAGGCTGAAAACCAACAGTAATATTTGGTGCCTTGCACAGGAGTGAAATGCAGTGTTTCCTAAGCTGATTTGCAGTGCCTGTTTCTTTCCTGGGCTAAGGTATCTTTGACTTTCTGCAATAATAAAGACTGTTTTCAAAGTCAATAATTCATTTATTGAAAAGAAAATAACTTTATTGACAGAAACACAACATTTTGGGGACCTAAAAGAGCAGGGGGGTGGGGTGGGGAACTGTACAGTCACAAGTTTGAATGTGTCCTGTCTGGAGTGCTGTGCAATGACTGCTGCACTTCAGGATGCCTATACTGCATGATGATGGGGGTTGAGTGCAGAGGGTAAGGGTCGTAGTTCTCAGGGCTGGTTGGTGAACGTACGGGTGTCGGGGGCAGCTGGTGGTGGTAAGAACCTGGATGCTGGGGAAGGGGGTTTTTAGCTGACATTGGGGCACAAGGGAAAGAGCTTTGGGATGGGGGGTGGGGGCAGCGCGGTAGTGATCTGCCTGCATGGCTACAAGTGACTGTATAGAGTCCGCTTGGCGTGCCAGGATGCTTATCAGCTGCTTTGTGCTTTTCTTCCTGGCTGCTGCGTTTTTCTGGCAGATCCTGCTTTCCCTTTCCCTCCCCCTCCAGTCCTGCACTTTTTGATTCTCTGTGACAGAGTGATCCATAACTGCTAGTAGCGTGTCTTCTTTGCTTTTTTGCGACTTCTTCCGGAGGTTTTGGAGTCTTTGAGCTGTTGATAACATTGGCAGCCGAGATCTCAGAGTTGCTTGTGGAGAGGCAAAAAAGGCAACACTTAACAGAGGCAGCATTGTTATATCAGACAGCATTGTTTATATCAGACAGTTATTCCCACATAGCATAATTTTCCCATACCAAAGAGAGTGCACATAACCCACAGGAGCCCTGAAATGGTGAGTAAGGGGGACTGATTGCTTCAGGGCTGTAATGTCCTCGGGGTTTCTGTGCGTTGGGGAAAGCAAACAGCTGCAGGGGGCACCTACACTGAACACTCTCCTAACATTTTCCATAGGAGTTGATCCTGGAAGATATCTCGCTGCTGCAGGTCACCTGGGAAGAGCAGGAGGGTCTTCTACAGCAATGTGGATTCCGCTCTGGCCCCTATGCAGCTTGCCTGTGTTTTGCAATGGTCCCCACACCACTTGCGGCACAGTGGCATGGACGCGTTAGCATGACTGGGACAACGACCACAGTGGCTCTCCCAATAAACTTGTGCAAGGTCATTGCCTACGATATTCCACATCTAGACATGCATGCATGCAGCCCTAACCCTCCCTCCTCTCCCAAAAAATTTCCATCGTGAAAATAAAAGCTGCTTACCGGGAACCCACTCCTCTGTTTGTCCTCCACCAAGTACCAGCTGCTGCGACTGGCTACCTTCCTCCTGGCTTGAGAAGAGCTCCTGGCTGATTCCTCCAGGGACTCCAGGGTGTCTCCCCCCACCCTAGTACCCTCACTCTGTTTCCTCCTCCTCTCTCCTCCCTCTGAAGTATCCATCGTGGTCTTTGGATTGGCAGTGGGGTCACCCCCAAGTATCGCGTCCAGCTTTTTGTAAAAACGGCAGGTCGTGGGGGCAGCGCCGGAGCAGCGGTTTTCCTCGCAGGCTTTGCAATAGGCACTCAGCAGCTCCTTCACTTTAACCCTGCACTGCAGCGCGTCCCAGTCATGGTCCCTTTCCAGCGTGGCCCTTGATATGTGCCCATAGGTATCGTAATTCCTACGGCTGGAGCGCAGCTGGGACTGCACAGCTTCCTCCCCCCAAACACTGATGAGGTCCAGCAACTCACCATTGCTCCATGCCGGGGCTCGTTTGGCGCGTGGAGGCATGGTCACCTGGAAAGAGTCACTGATTGCACTCCACACCTGGCTGAGCAAACAGGAAGGGGATTTTTAAAATTCCCGGGGCATTTAAAGGGCGGGTCGCTTGAGGCCAGGGCAGTAGAGTTCGGACTGATGAGCAGAGTAGCTGAACAGGCATTCTGGGATATCTCCGAATACCTCTGGAGGCCAATTACAGCGCTTTTGGTGGCCACACTGGCGGAGCAGTGCTGCATCACCAGCGCTGCAGTCGTTATTTCCCAGGCCGAGGTGGAGTACAGCCAGTGCTGTAGCTAGGGAGATACAGTGCTGTATGTGCCTTGCAAGTGTGGACAGTGAGTGAGTTGCAGCGCTGTAAAGCCACCACCCGCGCTGCAACTCTCCAGTGTAGCCAAGGCCTAACAAATTTATTTGAGCATAAGCTTTCGTGGGCTACAGCATCCGAAGAAGTGGGCTCTAGCCCACGAAAGTTTATTCTCAAATAAATTTGTTAGTCTCTAAGGTGCCACAAGTGCTCCTGTTCTTCCTCCTATGAAAGGATATCTGAATAAGAAAAAGAGAATATAATATAAAAGCCAAAGTAGTAGCAATCTTTGTTTCATATTTTTGGAAACAGTGGTGTACTTTTAAATATACTTTTAGAATTCGAGGGATATTGCTCACTGGATTACAATCATTTTAAGGCTGGTCAACTTTTGGGTCTATAAAACACCATTTTCCCTCCCAGGAAAATCCTAGAAAGTGAATAAGTTCAGGTATATACAAGTAACTTCATTATGTGCTTGGATAACATTTCATATCTGTGAATACTTTTTGTTGTTCGTGATTAAGAAAACAAGAAGTCTTTGAAAGCGTGTTGTTTATGGCTGTGGATGTTACTTTGTACATTTGTGAAATAATGAAACAGGTGATGGATGTTTTCAAAAACTTTCTTGAAAATGAAGGCCCCAGTCCTGTACTTACATATGAGAGTAGTTTCATTACACACTTGAGAAGTCCTGCTGAACTTAAAGTTACTTATAGGCATAACTGTTTGCAGGACAGGGACCTACTTTTTGGTTTACTTGTGTAGTAAATATTTAGCTATCTGAGATATTATCAGCAATCACTGTGGTTCTCCTTCACCAGGCATATTTTCAATTGGAAATGCAGTCACGTAAAAAAAAAAAAAAAAAAAAAAAGGAGGGGGGGAATGGGGGAAGAGTAAATTAGTTTCAATACACCTCCTCCAAGGCCATACACCCAATTTTCTAGTTTTATAATCAAATTTTTCTATTTTTAGAATGCTATTTTTCCTCTATAGTTTTGTGGAAAAAAACACACAAAACAGAGAAAAATGTCTCTAGTGAAACTGATTAGATATAAAGTGCTATCAAATATACAAAGTAAACAGAAAATATAGGGAAAATATTTGTCTCTAATATTTCAGCTACAATAGGATTGTGTTACTCTTCACAACAGTAGATGATGTAATTTCAGACTGAAGTGTGATTTTTAAATGAATGTCGTGACTTTAAATATACCCATGTGGACTTCCTGATGGTGACGTTTTTTCCTGTTATTGGTGATGTTAACATTTTTGTGGGGGCATCTGTCTTGCCCAGAGAGTGACAATTCTGTTTTGCAACTTGGGTAGTTCTAGTGTCTGGATGCACATTGTAATCCAGTAACAGCTGAAGCATGATAGACTGCAGATGGAGTAGGAATAGTCCAAATTCAGATCCTTGGCAATTTTGAATTTGACAAGTCTGATTTATGGGATTAGTCATTTATTTTTAGGAAAATGAGGCAACCTGAAACAAATGTTTCCAGAGTTAGAGGTGGGATTTTAATTGTGCTTTCTCTTTGTAGTAGTCTTTTTTTAAAAAGAAAAATATAAAGGTCTTTTTTTTCCCCCAAAATGTTTATAATGTCCTTTTTTATTTACTATTTATAGTAATCCCTTTGGAAGGATGAAATTTTGGTTTTCTTAATACACTTTTTTTTCTTTGTCCTGTGTTTTTAATTATAAGGGTAGCTTAACAGTTCTGGGCTATTGATATTGATTTACATTTTTTTAATAGAACAAAATAACAGTGGAGCATTTGGTGGTTGTCATCAATGAATTCCAATGACTTTGCACACAGGAAAAAGAATGAAAGACGCACTTTGACTTCCCCAAATCCCTTTTATTTAAAAAAAACCCAAACCTTCATCCATCTAAGGAATAGATAACAACCCTTGGCAAGGCAGATTCAAGAAGAAATGTGAGTAATATAAGAATGGTCATTCATGGATTGCATTATCAGGACTGCCCACTTAGCACTTCCCTAGAAATAATGCCTTCACGAGGAAGAGCAGTGGCAGATGGAGTTCCCTCCCATTCTTTTTTCCATTTCTGTGGTAAAAATTGTGGAATATGCACGTGTGCAGCATTTCATACTCATAGCTGCCAGGTTTGTGCAATTCTACTTGTGTGACGTATACAATTAGTTTAATGAGCTAATTCGCATATTTGCAAGTAAATTCCATTTAACCATAAACTTCAGCACCTCTGTGAGATAGAGAAATATGACTATCCCTTTTTTACAGATGGGAAACTAAGACATAGAGACACTGAGTGACTTGCCCAAGTTGACTCAGTGACAAACCCAGAGGAAGTCTGTGATGGAGCAGGGAATTGAACCAAGATCTCTCAAGTCAGACTAGCATCCTTATCGCTGGGCCAGTCTGAACCATCCCTGGGCCAGCATTCCTCATTCACCCCATTCTACCTGTTCCAGGCCCCCCATTCAGCCTCTTTATCTGTTGTCCACCCACTGCTACCACTATCTACTTTGGGGTCTAAGCCCTTGACCAGGCACACAGAGCAGGTGCAACAACACCTCTAATGGCCAGAATTATAAGTCTAACATCGGTACCTGGCAAATTAGTCGAAACAATAGTAAAGAATAAAATTGTCAGACACATAGAAGAACATAAATTGTTGGGCAAAAGTCAGCATGGTTTCTCTAAAGGGAAATTGTATCTTACTAATCTATTAGAGTTCTTTGAAAGGGTCAACAAACTTGTGGACAAGGGGGATCCAGTGGACATAGTGTACTTAGATTTCCAGAAAGCCTTTGAACAAGGTCCCTCACCAAAGGCTCTTATGTAAATTGAGTTGTCATGGGATAAAAGGGAAGGTCCTTTCATGGATTGAGAACTGGTTAAAAGATAGAGAACAAAGGGTAGGAATTAATGGTAAATTCTCAGAATGGAGAGGAGTAATTAGTGGTGTTTCCCAAGGGTCAGTCCTAGGACCAATCCTATTCAATTTATTCATAAATGATCTGGAGAAAGGAGTAAAAATGAGGTGGCAAAGTTTGCAGATGACACTAAACTGCTCAAGATTGTTAAGACCAAAGCAGACTGTGAAGAACTTCAAAAAGATCTCACAAAACTAAGTGATTAGGCAACAAAATGGCAAATGAAATTTAATGTGGCTAAATATAAAGTAATGCACATTGAAAAAAATAACCCCAACTATACATACAATATGATGGGGGCTAATTTAGCTACAACGAGTCAGGAAAAAGATCTTGGAGTCATCATCGATAGTTCTCTGAAGATGTCCACGTAGTGTGCAGAAGCGGTCAAAGAAGCAAACAGTATGTTAGGAATCATTAAAAAGAGGCTAGAGAATAAGACGGAGAATATATTATTGCCCTTATATAAATCAATGGTACGCCCACATCTCGAATACTGCGTACAGATGTGGTCTCCTCATCTCAAAAAAGATATACTGGCACTAGAAAAGGTTCAGAAAAGGGCAACTAAAATGATTAGGGGTTTGGAGAGGGTCCCATACGAGGAAAGGTTAAAGAGGCTAGGCCTCTTCAGCTTGGAAAAGAGGAGACTAAGGAGGGATATGATAGAGGTATATAAAATCATGAGTGATGTGGAGAAAGTGGATAAGGAAAAGTTATTTACTTATTCCCATAATACAAGAACTAGGGGTCACCAAATGAAATTAATAGGCAGCAGGTTTAAAATAAATAAAAGGAAGTTCTTCACACAGCTCACAGTCAACTTGTGCAACTCCTTACCTGAGGAGGTTGTGAAGGCTAGGACTATAACAGCGTTTAAAAGAGATCTGGATAAATTCCTGGAGGTGAAGTCCATAAATGGCTTTTAGCCAAGATGGGTAAGGAATGGTGTCCCTAGACTCTGTTTGTTTGTCAGAGGGTGGAGATGGATGGCAGGAGAGAGATCACTTGATCATTACCTGTTATGTTCACTCCCTCTGGGGCACCTGGTATTGGCCACTGTCGGTAGACAGGATACTGGACTAGATGGACTTTTGGTCTGACCCAGTATGGCCGTTCTTATGTTCTAACTGCCCATCTGGAAGCCAGAAGATCCAGCTGGATTGCGGGAATGCATGGAAGGGCTGCAAGTGCATGAGTGTCCTACAAGACATTAGAGAGTCTTCTTGAAAAGGCTGGATTTATTTCTTCCTCTGAGACAATATTTTTGGCAGAAGTGTTCTCCAGGTGCATAATAAAAAGGGAGAAATCCCCCCTTTCTACTTTGTCATGTGCAATTGTGTGTATTAGTGATCACTGAGCATACTTCAGAGAAAGCTGGAGAGGAGTGCAGAAAGGAACATCGTTCTTATTTGGATGAAGCATATGCAATATATTCTTAGTATCTGCGTTTATTGGTCAGACTAAGTTATGAGGGATGGCTTGAACATTTAAAAAAAAATGAATAGACTCTAGAGCTGGAAAATACCTGTTAGGCTTTGTAATCCATCTTCTTGCCAGTGCAGGATTGTTCCCTACAGTGCATTGAATAATGGTTTGTCCAGCTGGGTCTAAAATATTCCAAGTGATGGGACTTCTGCTGCTTCCTCTGGAAATTATTCCAAGGATAAAGCATCTACTTTGCCAAGAATTGTTTTCCTGTTGTTCAGTCTACATTTTTCTCTTCTTAAATATCCCTTTGTCAAGTTATATTTGACACTTTAAATTTTTGCATAAATGAAACTTCTCCAGCCTCTAACAAAATTTGTTGCTCTTTTGAGTTCCTTCCAGTATCCTTCTGTTAATGAGATGCCCAGGAGGGAATGTTACATCAGAGCAGTATAGAAAAGGATTGTTAGCTGTCCATAACAGAGGTGGTTTTATCCCGCTCGTGGCAGGCTGATGCACAGCTGGGTGCCTCAGAACAGGCAATTCTACAGGGCTGGAGCAGTTTCTAACTTGCTGTTTCTTCCTCTTGCACCATACAGGGTTTTATGGCTGCTTCTCTCTTTGCTTTCTATTGCTTTGGCTTTCTGCCTATCTGCAGCAGTGCCTCAAGTGAAGAGAAGGAGGCCTCCTTCTCTTTATTTCCAGGCTAGGATCACTCCCACCTACATTGGAACTTGTATGCTGAGCAAGGGAAGGAGAGAACACGGGGGCGGGGGAAAAGCAGACATGATCTGTCTCCCTCACTCTGCTTCCCCAACTGGGACTTCCCTTCTTCTACTCATTCTGGGCAAACCACCAACCTCCTTCCCTGCGGATTCTCCATCTCTCTATTCCTCTAGAAACTCCCTCATCTTCCTTCCCAGTTCCTTTCTTTGCTGGAAACTCTTCATCTTCTCCCCTGAGAGTGTCCATCTCTCCTAACCCACCCTCCCTCCAATGACAGGTGGAAGTGTGAGCCAGTCCAGTGTAGTGGGTGGATAGAAGCTGGCCTGTCAGATGCTCAGAGCATGAGTTCTGAAGATGGCTGGATCATTTCTTGCAGAGGGGACTCTGAAATCCTGAAATCACTATTGCATGATATGAAGCCTTTGCATGTGCAGCCTCAGAACGGCATTGGCCTTTTTTCCTAGTGTATCATATTACAAAGTCATGTCTAATTTGCATGTCTAATTTCTGTGTCAGCGTTACTGCTTCCCACGTCTCTCCATCCGACTGCATATCTGTGATTCTCCCCCGCACTCCCACCCCAGATGTACAAAGCTGCATTTTTTTCAAGTTAAATATCATTCTGGGTTTTTTTTCTGCTTAAGTTTTTGATCTTTCTCTAGGACCATTTGCATTATTTTGCAGTACTCACTGGAGTTCACAGCTGCTCCCAATTTAGAATCCCCTGTGAATTTCATTAATGCTGTTTATTTCTCCTTCCAGGTAATTAATGAATAGATTTACCAAGACTGGACCCAACACTGATCCTTGTGGCACCCAACTAAATGCCTCTCCCAGCTTAATAGGTTGCTGTCCGTCATACAGATTTGTTCATGATTGGAGCTCTTTCCAAATAATCAAAATAACAAAAGATGCAAATACTCTTAAAACAGCAATTAAAGCAATCAAAAGAGTATTTTTTTTTCTTAATTTCATTTCTCAGATAGAACATGTTCAAACCTTGAAATAGGTCTGCATTCTTCCCATCAGAAAAACAGGTTAAGCCACTGGTGCACAAACTTTTCCAGGTGTGTTTCCCCCCGTCCCCAGTAACAGAATCTGTCTGCACCTCCCCTCCATTGCTACGCAGCCAGGGCTTCCTCAGCAGCAGAACTTGGGCTGAAGGCGTAGCTGGGGACAGAACTCGGGATGGGGGAGGAAATGGGGCTAGAGGCAGAGCAGGGGGTGGAGTGGGACTGGGGGTGGAGCTGGGTCTGGAGGTGGAGCTGGTCTGAGGGTGGAGCAGGGATGGAAGTGTAGCATGCCCTCCCACCCCCCGGTAGGAGCTGCCTGGGCCTGGCCACACCTTCCCCCTGGACTTTCCTCAGTGTCACTCTAGGGAGGCACCCTTAACATTTTAGGGTTAAGCTAAGTGAGCTCTGCCTCTCAATCATGGATTCACCACCATAAGGACTATCCCACTTTTCTGCTAGAGCACTTTATTCCAAAGTTGTAACTCACTGACGTAACTTGTGTACAGTAGAACCTCAGAGTTACGAACACCAGAGTTACAAACTGACTGGTCAACCACACCCCTCCTTTGGAACTGGAAGTAAACAAATACAGTACAGTGCTGTATTCAATGTATATTACTAAAAAGAATAAAGGGAAAGTTTTAAAAAATATTTGACCAGATAAGGAAACTCTTTCTGAGCTAGTTTCATCTAAATTAAGATGATTAAGAGCAGCATTTTTCTTCTGCATAGTAAAGTTTTCAAGCTGTATTAGGTTGATGTTCAGTTGTGAACTTTTGAAAGAACACCGATAAAGTTTAGTTCAGAGTTACGAACAACTTCCATTGCCAATGTGTTTGTAACTCGAGGTTCTACTCTTTATGGTAGCACATATTGAACAACAGTCCGATAAGTGCCAAGCATGGCTAATAGGACTCTGCGTACTATTAGTGCTGCTTCGACTGTGGTCTTAACTGCTGTTTTCAAGGTATCTGCACCATTTGCTATGTTGATGCTTTGAAAGAAGTTCCAAAAGATAATTTGTGTATTCATGTGCTTGTGTGTTTCACAGTGGAGTCTGAATTGCAAGAGCTCTATATGCTTTAAATAATAAATGGTAGAGCTGCATTTCCCAGTTTTACAATGAGGTCATTTACCATGAACTCTTCCTTGCTCCTTACCACATACGATTCTTTACTATCTAAGGGTCCATCTGCACTATAAATGAAGGTGTGATTGCAATATGGGTAAGCATGCCCGCACTAGATTTTATCTAGCTGCTGCGGATAATAGCAGGGAAGACATGGCAGCAAAGATCCCAGCATAGACCAACAACTTGAGTACATACCCAGGGTCCCCAATGGGCTTGTACTGGGTAGGGTTGTACTGAATTGGGAGGGACAGTCTGAAAATGCAGAGTTCTGGTCCTGGGCTTGAATGACTCTGGGACAGGCACCTGCCTCTTTCCAGGGTGGGGTGAGGGAAGGCTCAGGTGGGCCTTAGCCTACCTCTTGCCACGAGGTCATGCCCCCTTCTCCCCCGCCAAGACCTCACCACTGGGCCAGAAGGCAGAGCTAGACAGTAGTAGAGCTGAGTAGAGTAGTAAGAGCTGCCTAGGGAGCTCGGGCTGCTGTGGGGAGCACTGGAACCTCCACCTGCTGTGGGTAGTGCACCCCAGCATCCTGCCTGGTCAGGGGTCGAGGCCTAAGTGGAAGAGGCGGAGCAGGGATGGGGCCCTGGTGAAGAGGAGGAACAGGGGCTGGGGTGGGACTCTTACATGTGTCCTGCTTTTGCCTTTTGAAAAGATGGTCATCCTAGTACTGTGGTGACTATCCCATGCTGAAGTCTGTGCCATCCATGTCCTCACTACCACTATTACCCACACTAGCATGGGTATGCCTACCTGCATTGCAGTCACACACCTTCATTTGTAATATAGGCATATCCTTAGATTCTGGTTCTGCAAGCACTTGCTGTGGGGCATAGCGCTAAGTGTACCATGTTTAGTCCTACTGAAATATCAGTGGGACCACACCTGGTGGTAAGCACAATACTTGGTAGTAAATGTTTTCAGGATCAGACCCTTACAAAGGGTCAGCACATCTCCAGTCCCTGAGCTCAGGGACTTCTCTCTTAGGGGACACAGAGGGGGCACACAGTGCTCCAAAGGAAGGCAAGGCTATGGCCCCACCCCCTCCCCACAGGCTTGTGGAGTAGGGCCAGTGCACAGGGGATAGTGCTGAATCCCTGGAAGTGAGGTAGCAGTGGGCATGGCATGTTCCCACTGTGTGGTGTGCATCAGCCCTACCCCCGAGTTGTGCCTAAAAGATACAATTAAGCCCTGAATAACAAGCGCTAAATCCTACACAGTCCTTACATAGGCAAAACTGCTAGTGACTGCAATGGGAAGCTTGCTTGAGTAAGAGCTGATGCGAATGCTTAAAATTGTAACTTAAATTCATTTGACATTATGTTCGATTTTATAATTGCTAACCACCTTTACACAGAGCACGGAGGTCTTGTAACACTCCTTAGCTGACCTTTAAAACAACTATGAATAGGACTTGGGAGATTTTTCGTACGTTGTATGTAAGATGTATATGCATATCTAAAATACAAACCTCACATATCACTTTTGGGGGGAGAGAAAAGCCATGCATTCCAGAACAAAAAAAGTTCACGAAGAGCAGGGTTAGTAATTCATAATAAACAGTTGAGTTGGATTAGAGTGATTTATTTTTTCTAATGCTGACCAATTGGTGGGTATAAGCTGTGTCCACAGCAGTGAAAAATGCTGACTGATGAGATAAAACAATTGCACTCAGGCTTATGCTGTGCTGGGATTGACTAAAGAAACAGACACAGTAGTTGTTTTTTTTGTTTTTGTTTTAGTAAAGCATTATTTGGAATTGATTGGGTGGGGAGATGAGAAATAGGGAGGTGTCATCAGTGCAGCTCAGAAATCAGTGGATTGGGCAGCAGTCTCCTGTAACAGCATGAGCTGGCCCACTGCCACGCTGCTTCTTCGGCTGTGTGCTTGAATAGGGTAGACTGGGGAACAGCTGTACCTAGCACTCTGTGTTGTCCTTGGGAAGCAGAACACCTCCTCTTCATGGAATAGCCTCAGAATGTTTTGTCTGAAAGGTGAGGGGGCTTCTTTGGCAAAGTTGTTGCGCTGTTTCTAGCCAACAGGATTGTGTTGTTTCATAGGGATGGATTTTAGTGTTAAGATGGCAACTCCTTTAAAAACACAACTTGATGTGAGTTTATTCTGTGCAGAAATGAGAGCATGGCATCAATTCATTGTTCTTTTTTGTTCTTACTAGCAGGCAAAGAACCCACTGCTGCCTGGCTGGAATTCTCTTGTGGGGTACATGAATGTTTGTCAGACAAAAGGTCAAGCTTGCTGTATGCGTGTGAAGTAAACTTGGGTAGCTTAATATAGAGAATATTTCAAAGGAACTTAGTTGCATCACAGAAACTTTTGGAAGGGTTTATTATGTAAAACGTGCACTGGTAATGTTGCATTGTGAGTTCAACAAGACTGTATCTCGATTTAATTATTCTCAAAATTGGACTGGATGTAATGAGTGCCTTGGGGGAAGACCGAAGGAAATTGATTTTGTCATAATAATGCAAATTCTCAGTAGAAATTAATTCTGCCGTTATGGGTGATGATCTTTTCTGGATCCAGAATAACTGCTGAGCCATACTAACAACAAAGGGTGTAAGAGCGTGTGTGTGTTTGTGTGCGTATGCGCATAAGTAAGTAAGTAATTGGGCTTTGTAAGATTGTGTTCCTGAAGGGAAGTATTTCCTCAGAAATGATCTTGCTGCTACTGTCATAGCCCTGGTCTATACTGGAGTAGCTGAAGTCGGTGTATCTTAGGTCAACTTACCTGGCCGTGAGAACGGCAGCGAGTCGACCGCTGCTGCTCCCCCGTCGACTCTGCTTCCACCTCTCGCGAGCTGGAATTCTGGAGTCGATGGGGAGTGTGTTTGGGGATCGATTTATCTGTGTCTCATAGTTGCTGAAAGCTCACTGAGCAAAGAGCTGTTGGGGTGAAGTATTAGGACTCTGACACAGATTTAATTTTCCATTGGAGAGAACAGTAAAATTAAGTATTTGAAGCATGCATTTGCTTTTCATTTGGTAAGAACTTATTGTCCATCTTTCAAAGTGGTAATATCAAAATATTGAATAAATTATACTTATTCTATACTACTACAAATTTTTGTTACTTATTGTATCAGGGTAGCACTTAAAGATCACAAGCATGACCTGGGCCCCATTGTGCTAGCACTGCATTCATACGTAACAAAAAGAGCGTCCTTTTCCCCAGAATCTTAGTCTAATTGGTGCCATTATATTTTCATAGTTTCTTGATAAAGTCTTAGCTGGTTACAGAACACTGTTTCACTATATGTTAGGTTCATCTTAAATGACACATTGGATATGCTTCTGCACACATGTACGCACTCAAAGTTGTGTTGTGTGCGTTTTTAAAAAACTGTTTAAAACAAAATTATGACATGCACCCAACTCAGCAGGCCACTGGGTTTTAAAAAACAAAACCCAGTGATTCTGAGTTGTTGATTTTGAAAGCATTAAATTATTATTTTATGCAGGATATTAGTTACTGCTGAAACGAAGAACCTATCTGGAATATGGGTAATATTTTCAAAAGCAGAGAAGTCCCATTTCCAAAAGTGTACTAAGCACTTAGGAATCTGTCGCATTGACTTTGAATGAAACATAGTCTTCTTAGTGCTTAAGCAGCTTTTGAAAATGGGACTTAAGCCCCTTTAAAAATTTACTGTCTACAGCCTGTCTTGTGTCCAATGTACAGAAATAGAATCTTTTTTTTGTTTGTTTTTTAATACAATAAAGGACTACAAGTCCTGAATGTCCCTTGATTTTTAAACAATATTTATGTAAATGCCAAATGCAAGGGAAAATGTCTCAACATATTAAATGCATTTTTATAAGTATTTTTTCTTGACATAGGATTTGGTAACTAAAAGATACAGAAGGCTAGTTAAGGGTGCCCTTTGAGTTTATGGTTATAATGGATAACTGCTGAAATATTAACAATACATTCGTGATAAATGTTATGACATCTATCACATTCAGGGTTGCAATCCAGACTAGTGAGGGAGTTGTCACCACCTACCCTGCAACCCCGGGTGCCTCACAATGCTTTGTTGCTGTAACTCCCAACCTGGGCTTGTCATAAACAGATAGCTAAGGGTTAATGTCTCTTTCACCTGAAGCACCTGACCAGAGGACCAATCAGGAAACCGGATTTTTTCAACTTTGGGTGGAGGGAATTGTGTGTCTGAGTCTTTGTTTTTCTGGCTGCCTGCTTTCTCTGAGCTTTGGAGAAGTAGTTCTACTTTCTAATCTTCTGTTTCTAAGTGTAAGGACAAAGAGATCAGATAGTAAGTTCTATGGTTTCTTTTCTTTGGTATTTGCATGAATATAAGTGCTGGAGTGCTTTGATTTGTATTCTTTTTGAATAAGGCTGTTTATTCAATATTCTTTTAAGCAATTGACCCTGTGTTGTATCATCTAATACAGAGAGAACATTTGTATGTATTTTTCTTTCTTTTTATATAAAGCTTTCTTTTAAGACCTGTTGGAGTTTTTCTTTACTTCAGGGAAATTGAGTCTGTACTCACCAGGGAATTGGTGGGAGGAAGAAGTCAAGGGGAGATCTGTGTGTTGGATTGCTAGCCTGACTTTGCATTCCCTCTGGGGGAATAGGAAAGTACTTTTTGCTTCCAGGACTGGAAACAGAGAGGGGGAGTCACTCTGTGTAGTTTCACAGAGCTTATGTCTGTGTATCTCTCCAGGAGCATCTGGAGGGGGGAAGGGAAAAAGGATTATTTCCCTTTGTTGTGAGACTCAAGGGATTTGGGTCTTGGGGTCCCCAGGGAAGGTTTTTCAGAGGGACCAGAGTGCCCCAAAACACTCTAATTTTTTGGGTGGTGGCAGCAGGTACCAGGTCCAAGCTGGTAACTAAGCTTGGAGGTTTTCATGCTAACCCCCATATTTTGGACGCTAAGGTCCAAATCTGGGACTAAGGTTATGACATGGTGTAGCAGCGGTGGGATATAGACAGAATACTCTCAGACAGCCAAACAGCATGCAGTTCACACCCTGAGTGTTCGTGTATAGCTCCAGCCTGCCAGCAACACTGACCCCAGCAGCCCTGGTTACTAGCTGCAGGGTGACTCCAACACACTCCCCAAAATGTGTGTTCTTGCACTGTCCATCCCTCTCCTGGTCAGTTCAGATATCATAAGTCCGTTGTCCCAGTAAGGGGTCAATATACAACAGTTTGCCACTTTAATTGGAGTAACCCAACATTTCATTTTAAACACAGCACTGGATTAGTCTGATGAAATAAAACAAGTTTTTTTAACTACAAAGATAAATTTTAAGTGAGTACATGTATAAGACAAAGTCAGAAATGGTTACCAGAGAAATAAAAATAAAATACTTTCTAGTAACTAAAACTTAACAAATTAGACTTGGTTACAGTTAAAATTTTTACCACAGGTTCTGAGCAACAGTGCTGATCAAATTTTCAAGTCAGGGTCTCTCACCAGAGTCCAAAGGCTAGATTTTTTGTTTGGTCTTTTCAGGTGAAAAAAACAAGAGAGAGGGAGAGATACTTCGGGATATGTTTGCCTCTCATTTTTATAGTCCAGTCACCCTTTGAAATGCATTTTCCTGAGGGATACCCTTGGATAAAGTTCATTTCTGCTGTGAGGTTGTAGTCATGGAGTCTTACGGTGGAAGAGGTTCCATGCTGTTGTTTGCTAAAATGTAGATGGGATTTGTTCCTGCCTCCCTTCTTTTTCAAAGAAATGTCCACTTGACAGGGGATTTCCAATCAACTTTGACACCTGGTTTGAGGTGCCAACTTGTCCTTTGTCTTTGAGAAACAGGTTTATCCATTCCACAGACTTGTCTGGTAACGTGTTCCCTCTAATTTTTCGCACCCATTGCAGAATAAATTTTGTTATGTGCACTGATATGGAGGTGATGTGTAACACATCAGCTTCATATTGATGCACATAACAAAATTCATGTGTTGGGGGTGAGGCTGAGGGGTTTGGCGTGTGGGAGGGGGCTCAGGGCTGGGGCAGAGGATTAGGGTGCAGGGGTCTGAGGGCTCTAGGGTGGGGCCAAGGATGAGTTTGGGGGTGCAGGAGGGTGCTCCGGGATTATGGTGGAGAGAGGGGACTCACCCCAGCTCTCTCTGTCCCCCCAGCAGTGCCTGGGCTAGGGGGTAGAGGCGCCTCTCTCCGCGGCAGCAGTTCCTGGGCAGAGTTCAGGGAGGGGCGCCCCATGACAGGTTTGGGCAGGGTGGCCCTGACTGCGACTCGGGCCAGGCCGTGGCTGGGTTCGGGCTGGGCTTCCTGGGTTTGGATCTGAGCCAGGCCGCTCCGGTTTAGGTCCAGGCCACCGCGGCTGAGTCTGGGCCTGACCGCACTGTCCCGGCTGGGTTTGGGTCCAAGGTAGGGGCGCCCTGGCATAGTTAGAGTTGGAGGGCTGCCCCGGCCACAGCAGATCCAGGTTGTGGCATAATTGGGGCTGGGGGGCTGCCCTGGCGATGGCAAGTGGGGGGCCGGGTTTGTTTGGGGCCGCAGGAGGTCCCTGGGCAGGTTCTCTGAGCACCTGCACGGTGCTAAACAGGCTGCTGCGCAGCTTACAGGGAATTTAGCTGGTAACCACATTTCAGTCAATTTCACCGTGATATGATTGACCAGTGAGTTTTCAAATGGTACCTTACAAGGCATATTTTGTACAAAGATTATTACAGTAGTGTGTAGGGTGTGAATGCAGGGGTTCATATGGTGAAAACATCATCAAAATGTTTACTGTATGCATGTGTTATCTTAGTCATCGCGGTGACAAGATGGGCTTCCTGTCTTTCCCATTCCAGTCATGTTAGTTACACTCTGGTCTCTCTCCTATTCTCTGTATCCTCCCTAAAAAGTGTTATTGTAGTGCCATTTTATCATCATGAGGGATGTTTTCTACTTCCTAAAATAATTCTGAAATCAATAATTTAAGTAAAAGCTAGCATATGCTATGATCCCGGTAGTTTTAATTTATATACATGTTTATAATCCTATAGTAATAACTTGGAGGTACAAGTCTCTAATTTACTTCACTTCCCCCATTTTTTGTAGTAATTCCCAATCATTTTCTATTGTATCAGTCTGTTTGATTTATCCTAATCATAGTATTTAGCTGCAGTTTTGGATATATTGTTAAATCAAGATACAATAGAATGAGGGGAGACTGAGAGATGGGTTTGTTTTCTGTCTCTTAAACAGTGCAGCCTGTTTGTCCTGTGGGTATTAGTTTTGTTTTGTTTTCAGTTCAGAAAGCTCTAGGAGAGTTGTTTGTTTTTATTTGCGTGTTTCTATGTCTAGCAACTCCTGTGTTGCTGTGCAGTAGGAGTTTTCTTCAGTCTCTGGTTATGATTAGCATTCTTGCTTAGATGCATCAGTTATTAATGTCTATGTGTGTTTTGAATCATGTGTACTTGTGGGGGCTGTTTGGCACTGAAATCCTCCTTCTGAACTTGGGCTCACCACATCTTTATGGTATTGGGTTCAGCATCCCTCTAATTTATTGTCTTTTTTTTTCTTTTTTTAACTACCATTTGTGCTCACTTTACCATTATCCTTGCCACCCATGTGCAGCCACCATGTCAGTATCAAAAGAAAAGGCACACAGTATCCTTCAGAACTGCCATCAATTTGGAATTGCTCTGGCAAAGGACACAGTTCAGACAGTAGACTTCCATCCTCATGTCTAGAGCCCTGCGTGGCTACAAAATTTGTATGCACATCCAGTCCGCGATCCGCAAAAATCATCTGCGGATATCTGCAGATTTGCCGGGCTCTACTCATGTCTCCAGTGAACCAGAATGTATTTCCTCTAGATATATCTGAGCTTTCCAGCATCAAGGAGCATTAGTTCTGAAATCACTTCTGCACCGTAATGTCCCACAATCTCTAGGATTATTGGAAAATATGATGATACATTAATATAAATGTTATTGCTGATAGACTGAAACAGATCTTGTATAGATGTATGCGGATGCAGGGCAGAAGCTGGGCTGTTTTATTGCTCTCAAAAGCTTGGAGCGGAGAGTTGGATATCTAGAAACTAAATATATTTTAGTGCTTAATAGTTAATATCAGGAAGGGTCATGAGCATCAGCCTCAGTACATTGGCATGAGCTGAAAAGTGAGCTCGGACTTTGCCTAGGAGCTCTTTGTTTCTTTGCAGAAGTTCATAGTTTCGCAGAAGGGTAATAGTGCCAGAAATGCTTTAAAGCGGGTGCCTGCTACCTGCCTGCTGCTGAGAAGTATTTTCCATATCTTTGCACGTCTTACAACTGTGTATTTGGTGGGGGAAGTTTTTCATACCAATAATAGTAAGGAGTTATGTTAGAAACTGTCTTCGAAAAATCCTAGGCATGCGGGTTGTTGCTCCCTAGAGGAGAGTTCCATGCTGTAAATACAGATTTTTATTTATTTATTTTTTTAAAATTAAAGATCACAGGCTTGTTCACCAGTTGTCTTGTGTGTGTTATGCATGTAAAGACATTCCTTGGATTCTTTTTTTGGCAACGTTCTCAGAAAATATTTAATGTTTAGAATCAGAAACAGATTTTCTCTGATGTCTTGAAACAAATGCATTTTCCAAGATGAGCCATGCAAATGACAATTTGTACACGCGATTGCTTTTTTCTATTTCATGTCTTTCCTTATTTTTTTTTTTCATATATACAGCAGCAAATCAGAAGAGAAGGAGGGAAGGGAAGAAATTTGGAGTCAATTAAAGTGAGAGTGCTGCCTGCCTATAAGATTCCAATCAAAATGTAAAACTGCTTTATTTAAAACTAGGAAACCAGCTGGTTAATGGGGTGTGTGTGTGGATGGGTGTTCATTTAACATGAATTCAATTCTGTCTTTTATTTCCATCTTGGATTTTTGAAATCGTGTAGGTGTGGTGCATTTGGGTATCATATAGATCCTTTTTAATGATGTACAGCAATGATGAGGGCACTGAAGTAGCTTCTCCCAACAGTGGAACAATCAATCTTAATAAATACATTGAACATAATTCACACATTTTATATTGAAATTGTCTTTTTCTTGAAATCATTTTGTTGCCTTTTATCTCACTGTCCCAGATCTCCTAGCATCAACTCTGGTATTTGTGAGTAAAGTGATTATTATCAGAACTGTTGCTACATGGACTCTAGTTACTATAAAGAGTGAATGGAAGTATAAAGCAAAGACAAATAATGCATGATTCTGAATTGTTAAAGTTCAATATTGATTTTTCTCCTTAGTAGAAGGTTGTTTCCTCCTAAGTAAGTGATTGATATGTTATGGCAAGCATAAGTGCTGGGGGGTGCAGCCACACCCCTACGCTTGAAGTGGTTTCCATCATATACAGGGTTTACAGTTTGATTCAGTGCCTCTCAGCACTCCCACTATACAAATTGTTCCAACACACCTGGATGGATAATTATGATTCAGCAGAGTTTGGTAGCCAGGATGTAGTTCAACCTTTGTCTTTCTGAGCCCCCCCCCCCCCCAACATGCTATAAAAACTCCAGGGCCCAGTTGGGGATGGGGGGAAACCAGGGCTTTGGGGCTGGGCCCTCAGGCATAGGTGTAGTTTGACTTCTGTTTTGTGGGGCAGGAGCTGGCAAGGCTTGGGCCAACTCCACACAGCAGGGTCCAGGAAGGCAGCACTACCTCCACTTCCTGACTCACCCCAGCAGGCCACCCAGCCTGTCTAGGTTGTGTGGTGGGGGTTCAGCTCAAAAAGTTTGAAAACTGCTCAGGGTACAGGGAGAGGGTAGCTAAGGCCTGTGTGCAGGCAGGGGGGTAGCTTAGGATGCAAGGAGAGGGCAGCTAGGGGCTGTGTATGAGCAGTGGGGTAGCTCAGGGTGGAGGGTGGGGGGTTGCTAGGGCTGCGTGTGAGCAGGGGTTAGTTCAGGGTGCAGGGTGTGGGTAGCTAGGGCTGTGTGCGAGCAGGGGGGTAGTTCAGGGTACAGGGTGGGGATAGCTAGGGGCTGTGTGAGGGCAGGGGGTAGCTGAGGGTGCAAGGAGGCGGTAGCTAGGGGCTGTGTGCAGGCAGGGGGTAGGTAGCTCCCGGTGCAAGGATAGGATAGCTGGGGCTGTGTGAGGGTGCAGAGAGGTAGCTCAGGGTGCAAGGATGGGGCAGCTAGGGGCTGTGTGTCAGTAGAGCTCCCCTGTGGTCACTGCTCCCCAAGAGTTCTGCTGGCCACAGAGTGGGGTCCTACTGCCTGTTCAGCTGTTACTGGCTGCATGAGCTGAGGAGCAGCCACAACTCCAGGCATTATTAGCAGATGGGGGGAATGCTGTGACTGCCTGCTTCATGACACCAGCCAGAGCAGCCGCTGTCCACACTGCCCGCCTCCGGCTTCCTGCCTCTGGCCAGGGCGTGGGGCCTCGGGGACAGGGAGAGGAGGAAGGGTGTGTTTGTGTGAAGCTGCCCCCAGGACTGCCCCACTCTGGCACTGCTGGGGGTGGGGGCTGTGCGCCAGGGCTCGGGGTTTCAGCCCTGTGGTAGGGAGGCGCAAGGACTTGGGCTGTCTGGGTTTCAGACATGGGGTCCTGAGGCCTCCCTGAAACCAGTGGTTCTCGTGGACCCCTGGTTGAGAACACTGCTTTAGTTAACCACCCTTTCTGCTTGGCTCATCATCTTTATTTTTTCCCTCTTGTACTTTACAGAGCTGCTCTCTTTTGCTCCCATCTACTAGTCTATTTTCTTCACTTCTCTTTTTCTGGCACACCCTGTTATATTTAATATCTACTCAGTTAATCTTTACTGAAGTCTACTCAGATCATAGGTACTGATTGGCTGGGTTGCTACCCTGCTAAGCCGCTGCCACCCCATTCCATTGAATGGAACACTTTACACAGGCTTTGTCTACACTAGAAAGGGTTTGCTGGTATAGTTATATTCAGTGGTGGTTTGTGAACTTTGGGGCAAGTGAGGCGATTTGCCTGCTCAGCAGAGAAGAGTTGGGAGGAGCTGAGAGGAAGTGGGGGGAGCTAGGAGAAGATAGGGATACTGGGCAAGCTGGGGAAGGCCCAGGGGAGCAAATGGTGACTCTCTGAAGAGCCCTACCTGTGCCCAGCTCTTGCTCCCTGTAGGGGGTTCTCCTGTCTAGGCAGCCCGGCCACCCAACTCCCGACATCTCCCAGCTCTGCCCGGGGCTTCTAGTGGCTTCAGCTCCAGCACTCCCTACACAACAGAGGGGAGAGTTTCTGGTTACTCCTGTGATAGGAGAGGGAGTAGGAAGAGGTCCTACCTTCCCAGCATCTTTTATATATCAGCTGCCACTGGTTATATTGGTGTAGCTATACCAGCAAACCTGCCTACACCTATAGGTGCAGTTTATTCCAACAGAACAGTGTTTTCCACCAGTATAACTTACATCTGTGCCCTGAAAAAAGTGTGTGTGTGTGTGTGTGTGTGTGTGTGTGTATATATATATATATATATATATATATATATAAAAGAATATACCAACTTTGTTGTTGATGTAACTGAGTCTACATCAGTGCTCTAGCAGACATAGCTGTGTTGGTTAGGGATGTGACTTTTTTCCCCCCACACTGCTAAACAAAATGGCGATACCAGCGCAACTTTTCAGTTTACACTAGGCCCTGGTCTAACTCTCAACAGAACATCTGTGTGAATTCCAAGATGTAAGCAGGTTGCCACAGAGCAATAAGAGCAGTCTACTCAAAACAACATGGCATAATGGTCCAAATAAACCCAACAATGTTTTAAATGGAAAAATTTAAAATAGTTGTTGGTTAAACAATGAAAGCTTCCCTTTTTTCATGCTGAAAGGAACAGAGGGTGGGACATATCAGGAAAGGTTAAAAGAGCTAATATGGGTAGCGTGGCTCAATGGAGTATGTGAGGTTGCTGTCTGCCATATTCTATAGGGTCTGAATACCAAAGAGAGAGGGGAATTGTTTGCGTTACCTGGAGTAAAGGAAGTGAAATTGAATGGAACACAAGGAAAATTTAGGTTGAACTAATGGGGGTGGTGGGAATCCTCAGTGAGATCAGTTAGGTTGTGGAATAGTATCCTAACAGAAATGTTGAAAGCCGCACTTAACTACTGTTTTTTATATTACTGTAGCACTCAGAGGCTCCAGTTGAGATCAAGACTCCATTGTGTTAAGCATTGTACAAACCCAGAGTAAAACACAGTCCTTGCCTCAGAGATCATAGACTGGACTGAAGTGGGTGGGAGGGGAAACAGCATAGAAAGGTGAAGTGACTTTCCAAACGTCATGTATTAAGTCAGTGGCAGAACTGAGATAAAACCTATTCAGTAGCCTGCACTCCCTTTGTCATTTGTCTTTTGATTCATTTAACAGCAGACTCGACAAAGTACAAATTAAAAGCTGCAGATAGATACTGGCAATTACAAGCTGGTTACAAATATAACTGAATCAGCGGAAATGGATACAAAAATGCTTGCAGATTTTGGTTTAGACAGCACCTTCACAGTATTCCTTAACAGCAAGGCTAAATACTGGGCCATGTTCATGATACCCATGAAATAAGTAAAGCCCAGTCCTGAAGACTCTAGATGGGCAAAACTCTTATTGAACTGAACCCATAAAAGAGATATTAACTGCTGCCCTTCAGAAAGGATACTTTAAGTGTCCTATAGAATATTTGTCATAAGGCCAATGATATACGTTCTGCAAATATTTTATGTAATTCTTACACTTCCAGGGAAGCTCACTGAAAAAACAAAAGGCATCACACTGAAATATATAAACGTACATGTGAGTTACTAATTAAATCTATTGCTTGCGTTGCTGCTCTCATTCTCCTCTGGTCTCACCAGATATCTCAGACATAAAAAGCTACACAACATGATAAAGTTGCTGAAAAAGATAAACTAAACTATAGTGCATGTTCATAAAATTGTGCTGCTTCTGAAAAAAAGTTCCACTATCTTCTAACAAAGCTGTGAAACTATTCTGGGGTGTCACTGATCTCCCAAGCCTTTTACATGTTTGAGAACCATGTGAAACAAGTTTCCTTCTATCAGCTGAAAGAAGAAATGGGGGGTTCCTTACTTTACTTATCCAAAGTTGATCTTTTGTAGCTATGTGGGAAAAGCTCCCTCAATAGGCTAGGAATACACACGGGTGAAAGTAAGGCAGTATGGGCCGGTATGGCATACTGGTAAAAAGTGGCTGCCGGTACCGGCCCATACTGCTGTCTTAGTGCTTTAACGTTGTTGCCCCTTTTGCCGCCCCCACCTCCCCTACCGGTGGGGGGCAAAAGGAGCAGCTGCCCCAGGTCTGGTGATTTAAAAGGCCCTGGGGCTCCAGCTGCTGCTAACGCAGGAGCCACTGCACGGATGGGCTGGCTGGGGGATGCTGACCTCCAGCCCCACCCGTTCCGGGGGAGGGGGTGGAGCTGGCATTGTACCAGTAAGAATTCAATTTTACTTTCATCCCTGAATACACGATAGACTATTCCAAATAAATGACCTGACATTTATCACCAGAGGACAACAGATGTTTTATCTTTTGCAGATATATTAAAAAGAAAACCCCATGCCAGTTATGAAAGCAAAATATGAAGATTAAAAGAGGGAGGAAAAGAAATAGCAATAAAAACAAACCAATTAAAAAGAGCTGAACTTCAGTGTTGAAGTTCTGTTTCACTAAATTTCTTTTTCATCAGAAAAACCCGTAAGTAATTTATAACATCTCCTCAACAGCAACACCAGCCCTCTGCAGAGATGGTGGTGAATAAGGCAAAGCTAGACGAGTACATACTATATACAGCACTGGTAATGCTATACTTACACAATGCAAAGTAATAACTTAAATTCTTGAAAAGCCTGTGAAGATATTTATAGGCTCATTTAAAGTATGTGTATGCTATTTCACAGAGCACTTCTGTATTAAATTCTTTCAATATTTATGGATCCCGTCAGCTGTATATATCATTTTTCTTGTATATTTTAGTGTATTCTGTAGCATGCACTTTTATTCTTTAAAATGGGAGTGTTGGCGTCTAGCTGCAATTTAAGAGGAATTCACTGCCCTCTACTGAGCAGCAAAGCAACATCTGCACTGTCTTGACAACTCAACAGCTGCATTTAATTTTTTTTTTAAATAGAGATGGTTAAAACATTGTCAGATCAAGATAACAAAAGTGAAGTAATAAGAACATGGGACCCTTCTACAGATCATTCAGTGACCACTAGTTACTCTTTATAATGGCAGTATTGTGTGACCCCTGGTAGTAGGGTGACCAGATGTCCTGGTTTTATAGGGACAGTCCTGATTTTTGGGTCTTTTTCTTAGATAGGCTCCTATTACCCCTCCTCTCCCAGTCCCGATTTTTCACACTTGCTGGCTGGTCACCCTATCTGGTAGCAATGGTAGGAACGCTAGTTTAGACTTAAGTTCAGGTGATCACTGTCCTTTCTAAGAACCATGTTTTCTGTGCTCAGAGCAGGTCTTCACAGAACAGTGCCTGGCATCTTTCCGACACTAACAGTCCCACAAGTGGGGCTGGAAAAGGGGTAAGAAGCATCACAGTCCAGGGCAGCATGTATTCCCCTTCTATGATCCAGCAAGGCCACCTACTTTTAGGTGCCAGGTTCCTCAGCCATCACCTTTCTTGAGTGGAGACCTGCATCTCTCTCCCTCCTGATCGGGGTCTATACAGGCTGCACAGTTCCCTCCAAACACCATGAGTTCCCCAGCAAGCCAGACTGTGTAAGCAGGCCTGTTGTCTTGTGACCAGGACATGGGTGGTCATGACTAGTGGCTGAAGTAGGAGTCAGGTCTTGTGGTTAGCCCAGTAAGTCTGGAATCAGATGCCAGAACGAAGAGTCAGAGGTTAGGATCGGAGCCAAGGAGACAGAACTGGGTTACCTGGAGCGAGACAAGGTAGGGCCCAACGCTTTGAGCAGCCATTGAACAACTGCTGCTGTTTCTACAGGGCTTAAGAGCTGGTATGCTGACTCTTCCAAGGAATCAGGCAGTCTACTTGCCTGGAGAGTGGCTCTGCTGCAGGCCCCGATTCCTGACACCTGCTTTCCTTTCTTGTCAGAGGCTATAAACAGAGTAATTAATTGTACACAGTTGGAAGTTACCACACAACCCTTTTTAAGCAAATGCATTATTGTTAAGGTGAAACCACATGCTGGTTAAAACACAGGAAACGAATGGTAGGAATAGACGCAGTTTTCAGAATGGAGAGAGGTAAATAGCGGTGTCCCCCAGGGATCTGTACTGGGTCCTGTGCTATTCAACATATTCATAAATGATCTGGGAAAAGGGGTTAACAGTGAGGGGGCAAAGTTTGCAGATGATACAAAACTACATAAAACAGTTAATTCCAAAGCAGACTGTGAAGAACTTGGTAATTGAGCAACATCATGGCAGATGAAATTCAGTGTTGATAAATGCAAAGTAATGCATATTGGAAAACATAATCCCAACTATACATACAAAGTGATGGAGTCTAAAATAGCTGTTATCACTCAAGAAAGGGATCTCAAAATCATTATGGATATTTTTCTGAAAACATCTGTTTAATGTGCAGCAGCAGTCAAAAAGGCTAACAGAATGTTAGGAATCATTAGGAAAGAGAAAGATAAGATGGAAAATATCATAATGCCACTATATAAATCCATGATATGCCCACATCTTGAGTACTGCCTGCAGTTCTGGTTGCTGCATCTCAAAATAGATACTTTAGAAATGTAAAAGATACAGAGATGGGCAACAAATATGATTAAGCTATGGAACAGCTTCCCTACAAGAAGAGATTAAAAAGACTGGGACTGTTCAACTTGGAATAAAGACAATTAAGGGGGAGGCATATGATTAGTGTTCTATAAAATTATGAATAGTATGGAGAAAGTGAATAAGGCAGTTTTATTTACCCCTTTACAGACCACAAGAAGCGGGGGGGGGGGGGGAGGGGGGGTCACCCAGTGAAATTCTTAGGCAGCAGGCTTAAAACAAAGAAAAGGAAATACCTCTTCGCACACCCCCCTCTGAAACTTGTTGCCAGGGGATGGTGCGAAGGTCAAAAGTATAACTGGGTTAAAAGAAAAGAACTAGCCAAGTTAATGGAGGATAGGTCCATCTATGGTTATTAGCCAAGATGGTCAGGATGTAACCCCATGCTCTGGGTGTCCCTAAGCTTCTGACTGCCAGATGCTGGGACTGGATGACAGGGAATGGATCACTTGATCATCCTGTTATGTTCATTCCCTTTGAAACATCTGGCATTGGCCGCTGTCCGAAGACAGGCTGGTGTGGGCTAGCTGGACCATCAGTCTAACCCAGTATGGCTGTTCTTATGTTCTAATAAGCTTACCAGAGATCAGTCACAGCTCCCAACAAGGGCTCAGGCAGTTGATCAGTCTTTCAACCCCGCCAGATTCTTTTTTTGTGGTTACAAGTTCATAACAGCTATTAGCTCAGAACAAGCACCCCTATGAATCTGTAAGGCACTCCTTTATACAGTTTGGGCCTCACATCTTGGGATCCTGGGAACAGGTAATCAGCAGAGTGTCACCCTCTCTTCAGGGTGTAGCTTCAAAGGGCTGAGGTTTTGCATAATTGCTCGGGTGCGGGAGATTTGCAATTACCCTCTCCTAGATATTTCCCAGGAATTCCATTTCACACGTATTGTCCCAAAAGTTCATTCTTATCTGCCACATTGTTCAATATAGTCCTTTGATCATCCAGGCCCACAATAACCTTTGCATTTAATAGAATCAACTCCAGAGATACTTAAACTTAATTCAATAAGATCTCCCAAAGATATTGTGGGAAATTGCCATATTTGTCACAAGAAGGTTGAGGAATTTTAGCAAAATTTCCTAGTAAAGATGCGGTAAATGAAGTGGAGGTAGCTCCCTTTTATGGACATCCAGCCAGCCAGTTAGCTGTAAAATTCCTCTTAGTAGCTGTTCTGTATTTGCTTTACCTGTAAAGGGTTGTAACAAGCCCACAGGTAAAAGAAAAGGAAATGGGCACCTGACCAAAAGAGCCAATGGAAAGATAGAATTTTTTTAAATTGGGAAAGAAACTTTCTCTCTGTGGGCTGAAGAGACGGGAAGCTGGAATGCTGTGTAAAGTGTGGAACAGGTATGAAAATTCATCATCCAGATCTAGAAGGATTCATTGGGATAGGAAATGGTTAGATAGACGCGATTAAGTTTATTACTTCTATTTTCTGTAAGGCTTTTGGACTCCTCTGTCTTAACCCCAGATGCTTTTATGTGCTTGTAACCTTTAAACTGAACCCCCAATAAAGCTATTTTAGATGCTTAATTTTTGTAATTGCTCTTTTAAAATCTAACAAAAGCCTAAGTTCCAGATGTATTTTCTTTCTTTTTGTTTTTAATAAAATTTTCCTTTTTTAAGAACAGGATTGGATGTTTGTGCATATGTTGCTTAATTAGCTGGTGGCAACAGTTGATTTCCTTTGTTTTTTTCCTCAGCTATTCCTGGGAAGAGGGGTGAAAGGATTTGACGGTATCCCCCAGGAAGGCATTCCCAGGTGGTCCTTCCTGGGTTCTCAAAAGGTTTTTGTTTGTTTGTTTGTTTTTTTTGCACTTGGGCAGTGGCAGCATCTACCCATCCAAGGTCAAGAGAAGCTGTAACCTTGGGAGTTTAATACCAGCCTGGAGTGACCAGTATTAATTTTTTTAGAATCCTTGTGGACCCCCATCTTCTGCACTCAGGGCTTGTCTACATCAGAAAGTTGCAGCGCTGGTGAGGGAGTTACAGCGCTGCAACTTAGGAGGTGTACACATCTGCAGGGCACCACCAGCGCTGCAACTCCCTGTTTGCAGCGCTGGCCGTACTCCCGTTTTGTCTCGGGTGTAGAGGATCCAGCGCTGGTGATCCAGCGCTGGTAATCAAGTATAGTCACTTACCAGCGCTTTTCTTGACCTCCGTGGAATAAGCAGGTATCCCAGCATACCTGAGGAAGCCTCCGGTAATCAAGCTGGTCTCCTTCCCCGGCTTGCTCTCGCGTTCCCCGAACCCCGAGCAAGCAGGTCTCCTTCCCTGAGGTTTGCTGGGTGGTTCCGGGAAGGCGAGAGCAAACCGGGGAAGGAGACCAGCTTCGCCGCGGTTTGCTCTTGCGTTCCCCGAACAAGCAGGTCTCCTTCCCTGCGGTTTGCAGGGTGGTTCGCGGAACGCGAGAGCAAACCGCGGCGAAGCTGGTCTCCTTCCCCGGCTTGCTCTCGCGTTCCCCGAACCCCGAGCAAGCAGGTCTCCTTCCCTGAGGTTTGCTGGGTGGTTCCGGGAAGGCGAGAGCAAACCGGGGAAGGAGACCAGCTTCGCCGCGGTTTGCTCTCGCGTTCCGCGAACCACCCTGCAAACCGCAGGGAAGGAGACCTGCTTGCTCGGGGGTTCGGCGAACGCGAGAGCAAACCGGGGAAGGAGACCAGCTTCGCCGCGGTTTGCTCTCGCGTTCCGCGAACCACCCTGCAAACCGCAGGGAAGGAGACCTGCTTGTTCGGGGAACGCGAGAGCAAACCGCGGCGAAGCTGGTCTCCTTCCCCGGTTTGCTCTCGCGTTCGCCGAACCCCCGAGCAAGCAGGTCTCCTTCCCTGCGGTTTGCAGGGTGGTTCGCGGAACGCGAGAGCAAACCGCGGCGAAGCTGGTCTCCTTCCCCGGTTTGCTCTCGCCTTCCCCAAAACCCCTTGAAGCCGCCCAACAGCGCTGCAGTGTGGCCACATCTAACACCACTTGCAGCGCTGGTTGCTGTAAGTGTGGCCACTCTGCAGCGCTGGCCCTATACAGCTGTACTAATACAGCTGTAACAACCAGCGCTGCAAAATTTTAGATGTAGACATGGCCTCAAAGTGCCAGAATGGGGAAATCAGCCTTGACAGAAGACTTGGTCAAATGTTTATATAGCTGAACCAGGGTTTCCTTTAGTTCAAGTGATAGGATTTATGTTTGGTGGAAGGATATGAATTTTATATTTTCTTAGTGACAAAATCTTGGATAGGCCATATTGTATCCTATAGTGCTGATAGTGAGTTTTCCTGACACAATTTCGACTCTTGTGCTGGTACTTACGCGAAAGAGAAGTTTGCAGCCTAAATAATGAAGGAACTCCAATTTTTTCTTAATTTATTATTAACATGAGCAAATGGGATACTGTAGCCATGAATGCTTAATTAGTATTTAATAAAAAAAAATACATTTCAATAAAGATTTCATATTATCTAAATGCATTAGTAAGTCAGCTTTTGTTTCCTGATGCCACAGTTGCTTATATCAGATGAAAATTCAAGATCATAATGAAGTTTTAGTTTTTGTTGCTAGCAACCAGTATATGCATAATTGCTGCAGCTCTTTGTGGGTGGGGTGGCCTTTACCATCAGGTGCTCATTGTGCATCCACTGAAAAACAGCAACTATTGACTGAAGGGGAAGGATTTAGGGCTTGTTTCAGTCTTTTTTAACTCCTGTCTGGTGTGAGGAAGAATACTCAGGGTGCCAGTGCTGGGAGAGAGCTCTCCCAGCGCTGCACGTACTCCACATCCTCATGGGGATTAGTTTACAGCGCTGGGAGCACAGGCGCTTTACAGCACTGTATCTTGCAGCGCTCAGAGGTGTTTTTTTTTCACACCCCTGGGCAAGAAAGTTGCAGTGCTGTAAAGCGCCAGTGTAGCCAAGGCTTGTGGTTGAGAGTGGAAGGATAAAGGGATCCAAACTGAGACTAAAAAAAAAAAAAAATGGGTCATGTGAACTTTATAAGGAGCGGGGTCATTTCTCTTTATTTATTTTCCCTTGTCAAGACTGTGCACTTTAAAATAAATAAATAAATAAATAAATAGCCTTGAATCCCCTAACTTTACTTTCTGCAATTCTGATTATTTCACCATTCCATCTGTTGGCTTTGCCACATAGTAAGGCCCTAATCCTGCAATTAGTAGCATGTGAGCAGGTTGGCAACAGGGTTTTCTGTGGGCACGGCAGTCTGCCAGGACATTGTGGGACTGGAGCCTAAGGGCTTGTCTACATCACAAAGTTGCAGTGCTGGTGAGGGGGTTACAGCGCTGCAACTTAGGAGGTGTACACATCTGCAGGGCATCACCAGCGCTGCAACTCCCTGTTTGCAGCGCTGGCCGTACTCCCGTTTTATCTCGGGTGTAGAGGATCCAGCGCTGGTGATCCAGCGCTGGTAATCAAGTATAGACACTTACCAGCGCTTTTCTTGACCTCTGTGGAATAAGCAGCTATCACAGCATACCTGAGGAAGCCTCTCCTTCAAGCAGGTCTCTTTCCCTGCGGTTTGCAGGGGGGTCCGGGGAACGCGAGAGCAAACCGCGGGGAAGCTGGTCTCCTTCCCCGGTTTGCTCTCGCGTTCCCCGAACCCCCGAGCAAGCAGTTCTCCTTCCCTGCGGTTTGCTCTCGCGTTTCCCGAACTCCCCCCCCCCCCTGCAAGCAGGTCTCCTTCCTCCCGGTGTGCTCTCGCGTTCCCCGAACCCCCGTGCAAGCAGGTCTCCTTCCCTGCGGTTTGCTCTCGCTTTCCCCGAACCCCCGAGCAAGCAGGTCTCCTTCCCTGCGGTTTGCAGGGGGGTTCGGGGAACGCGAGAGCAAACCGCGGGGAAGCTGGTCTCCTTCCCTGCGGTTTGCTCTCGCGTTCCCCGAACCCCCGAGCAAGCTGGTTTCCTTCCCTGCGGTTTGCTCTCGCGTTCCCCGAACCCCCGAGCAAGCAGGTCTCCTTCCCTGCGGTTTGCAGGGGGGTTCGGGGAACGCGAGAGCAAACCGCGGGGAAGCTGGTCTCCTTCCCCGGACCTCCCTTGAAGCCGCCCAACAGCGCTGCAGTGTGGCGACATCTAACACCACTTGCAGCGCTGGTTGCTGTAAGTGTGGCCACTCTGCAGCGCTGGCCCTATACAGCTGTACTAATACAGCTGTAACAACCAGCGCTGCAAAATTGTAGATGTAGACATACCCTAAGTATTTGGGCCCAGATTTTTAAAGGTAGTTAAGCGTAGATTTAATTAAGATAGGACTTTTAAAGCAATCAGAAAAATGCACATTTGTGTGGATGCTACTGCATACTTATTTTCTGCATGTACTTAGGGATGGGCATGTGCTAAATGGGAATTTGTGTGAGTACATGCTTAATTATGTGCACTTGCAGACTTGCACTCTGGAAAGTGCATATCTGCAATGACAATAAGTAATGTCAACCCCCCCCCCCCGCCCCTATTGGATTGAAATTAAGCCCTTCAGATACAAACCCCAAACTACTTTAGATACATCAGTAACTTCATTAGCTGACAGCAATAGTAAGACCTAATCCTCCGTAAACTATTTGTTAGAAGGAAGCATTGTGCAAGCATGTCACACCCACACAAAATATGTGCATAGTTGTGAGAAGACAAATGCATGTGGGTATGACTAAATGAAGTCTGAATCACCAAAATCTAGCTCTGTATTTGAAGTGTTTATTCCACGGTGAAGTAAATGGCTTAAAAAAAAAAAGTCATTTGTTTATGTGCAGATCTTTATTTGTTGAAAGACTATGATGCTGGAAACTGTTACAGGCTTGTTGTCCATGTCTCTTGGTTGTGAGGCTTGTGTTGTAGGAAGAAAAAAACAAAAACCTACTTAAGCTGGATACCATTTTTTTGTTTTCTTGTTCTTTTCTATCAGTAAGAATTTTGGGTGGGAACAAAAGTTGTTAGAGAATTTCCTGTAATGAGCATACTTTGAACTGATGAGTCAGGTCTGTGTTGCGACAAGGAAACAAGTTTTTTGTATTTGGTATGTTCCTGGATTTTGAAAAAAATGCAGTTGATAACCTTGGAAGCAGGCCACTTAACTGTCAGCTTCACTTTTCTACCAATACTATGTTGTAGTTTACACTTAACCTGACTGGGGATTACAGAGGAATGTTTTCTGACTGGAAACCTTACCCACAAAAGCTTTAGAAAGAGTGACTGGATTTAGCCCCCTCACTACATTGCATGTCTCCAGGGTTTTTAATTTTTGTAGTGGTTTTGCACTATAGAAAGTTCTCCTTACCCTCTGCCAGTTAACTTCGATTTAAAATGTGCCAGTTCAGTAGTATTTGGATATGTGGCTTTTTGAAATATGCTTTTCTACTCTTCCCTCTTTTCAAAAGATATAATTGAATTTTTGTTTAACTTTTGAAAAGTTTTTCTTATTTACATGTTGGTGGATGGAGATATTTGGTACATTATGATTTTCTTATTCCTTCTCCTTTAAAGGAACATTTTCACCTTGAATCCTAGTCCTTTTCAGAACGTGAGTTAAAAGTAGTTTTACTTCTATTGAAAGTGCTAGCTCTCCTTACAAGTCTCCCTTCCAATTTTTGTGGTTTTGCAATCACACTTTCCTAATATTTAATTTAAAATCTCCCCAGCAAAAGCAGGGCAAATTGTAAAGAACCAGTGAAACTGACAATATGCAAGGTGCTGTCAGATGCAAAAGTAAACTGAAAAAGACTTTTTTTTCTTTAACCTCTTTCAATTAAAGTAATCAAATGGGTAAAGCATATGCAAACAGAAGCATGATTTTAAGATGATAATGTCCCTTTAAAAACTATTTCCAAAATCTCTTCTCAGTCCCATCTTGTCCAAATGTATAGTTGTAGGAACAGGCCTAATAGGGAGAAAAGAGATCCTTGTGATCAAAGCACTGGACTGGGACTGAACAAAGGATAAGTAGTATCGTCAGTTCTGCAACAGTCTTTCTGTGTGACCTTGGCCAAGCCACTTAACATCTCTGTGCCTCAGATCCTCATCTATAAAATGGGGAATATTATCATCTGTCTTGTCTAGTTAGACTACAAGCTCCTTGGAGCAGAGATCCTTTTTCTATATTTTGTTACAGTACCTAATACAATGGGATGAGGCCTTTACCTCATACGAGGTCTCTAGGCAGTGAAGTAATACAAATAATTAATTAAAAAAAAAAAAGCTGGATAGGTGCTTCATTGTCGACTCAAGGATTTAAAGTAAAATGAAAGCACATGGTCCCAGTTTGAAAGAGTGAAATAATTTAGATTCTGGAATGTGGATTCCCTCTGAAGCTGCTGGTCTGATGACTTTATGGAATAGCATTATTTTCATATGATCTTATGACCTTTCCAAGTTAGTGTGTGAGTCAGCTACAGAATATTGGTTTGCTTGTAAAAACAAAAACCAATTTAGGACAAAATGAAAGGTGCAAGGGGTAGACAGACTGTGTACATATTACATGGGCTAAGGGCAGCCATATCTCTGTCCTTCCCCTCCATCCATGTAAACCAAAATATGCAGAGGCATTGGATGGAAGAAGAGGCACAGTATAACAAGTATGTTGGTCTTCGTGTCCATCATCAAATCTGCTTTTCTCAGTCTTCTCAATGCAGTTCATTTTATTAGGCTATACATCAGGGGTAGGCAACCTATGGCACAGGTGCCGAAGGCAGCACACGATCTGATTTTCAGTGGCACTCACACTGCCTGGGTCCTGGCCAGTGGTCTGGGAGGCTCTGCATTTTAATTTAATTTTAAATGAAGCTTCTTAAACATTTTAAACCTTATTTACTTCACATACAACAATAGTTTAGTTATATATATTAGACTTATAGAAAGAGACCTTCGAAAAACATTAAAATGTATTACTGGCACGCGAGACCTTAAATTAGAGTGAATAAATGAACACTCGGCACACCACTTCTGAAAGATTGCCGACCCCTGCTATACATCAAGGTTAAACTCCTATAAGAAGATGCACAACTGCATAGATTTGAGGAGTTTACCTAATTTCTGCACCTTGTTTTGGTGTTTTCTTGTAGTCTGGAGTAAAATAATTTGGTCTTACATGGATGGATTGGGTTTATTGAAGAGGAAGTTGGTCATTGAAACAGTAGCATAAGCCACAGCCTAGAATGGTTGGTGAGCTACCCTTTGAGAATAAATTATTCTGAGTTGCAGCTTTAAATTTTTCTTCCTCCTTTATTGTTAGCAAAAATTACCAGATTGATTAATGTTGCTATTGGTAGAAGAAGAATGGGATAGCGTCAAACAAAGATATTTCGATTCATCTGCTGACATCTTATATTACTTTAAGAGTGCAGGACCTACAAGATAATTATTTTAGTGTAACAATCTCAGAACACTATGAGCTTTTGATGCTATACAACAAAGCCTCGTGATATGCTGCAATTTTTTTGACCTATTGCTGAACTAGAATTTAAATGTTTTAATTTTCAGAACTCTGTGATGTAATGCACTGTTACTCTATATTGGCAAAGTTTCTGTTACCTTTGGCAAACTTACCTCACATGTTTGGAACAAGTCGCTAACCCTGAACACAAAGGTGTCTGTTTATCAAGCTTGTGTCCTTAATACTGTCCTTTAGGGCTATGAAAGTTGGATTATATAATCCAAGCAGGAGTGACTATAGAACATTTTTCACTTCTACCCTCTTAGTAAAATCCTTGGAGTTACTTGGGTACCAATGGACCACCAATAACGAGATTCTTGAGAGAACCAGCCTACAGTCTGTGCAGACTATGCTGGACGTTTGCAGACTTTGCTGGTTGGGACTTGTGGAGTGTGCGCCTTAAGATCATCTGCCAAAGGTTGTGCTCTATGGCCATCTTAAGAACTGCCCGTGATGCAGAGGAAGGCCAAGCTCTGATACAGCAATAAGGTCAAGCCAAGGCCTCAAGAAATTCAGCATTCCCACTGACACCTGGGAAAATCCTGACCACAATTGTTCAGTTTGAAGAAGCCGAGTTAAGACTGGTTCAGTCACTGCAGGGAGCCATCAGAGCACCCAGGCTGAGGCCCACAGGCCAAGCCAAGAAGCAGAGTGTACTTCAGCTTCCATCTGATCGGGCTCTGTTCCCATAAGCTAAGCTCCACTGACAGACCGACTTTGTCACGTCTCCTTTCATCTGTCAAGATGTTGAACAGCCATATAACACATTCTGTATTGTATGAAGAAGAATCTGAGTTCTTTGCCAGAAGACCATATAGTAATTCTAACAGCTTGAAATGGAATGAACTTTATTTTCTAAAATCCTGTTTTCTTTGAATTTTTAGATTAAATTTCCTCTCGAAATTTTCACCCTGTCAGTCTCTCACCTCTTTCTCAACAGCCCACCAAATTTAGGCTTCCCAGATAAAATTTAAGATGACAATTCTAACAAACTGTAAAACAGTTTTAAAGTCTTATTTATTACCTAAGGCTTAACAATACAGTCTGCCTTGACTGAGGGCCAGTGTGTGGTTACTGCTGCCTCAAAAGCAGACCAGGGAACAAATGGTTAGTAACAAGTCATTATTCAAGTGCCTTGTTCCCCTTTTGCTCCTCAGAAGGGAGAGGAAGAAATAAGCACCAGCCTTTGACAAGGCTCAGGCTACTTCTGCCTCCATGCTTCCTTAGTTGTGCTTGCCAGCATGGTGGGGGTGGAGAGCATCCACACTCTATGCATTCCCCAGTCCTGCACAGGAAGTAGAATAGTGGCCATGAAGAATCTGCTCTTCCCCTATGCTGCAACCCACAATGTGGGTAACTTGTACAAAGAAGGTAGAGGATGCCATTTGATCCAGATATGGACTTTCTAAGCAGGACGGGTTGCCAGGGTGCCTAACTATATTGATGCTTCCAAACCCCTTACGTTAAGGGGGAAGAGATCCCCCTGGATCTTAGGTGGTAGTGGGTACTCATAGCATGAGCTACCCATTGCCCAGACAACCCTGTAAGGCCCATCTTCTTCCCCCCACTTCATTCTCCCCACCTTCGCAGGTCTTTGTCTCCCAAGTCCAGAGATGGACAGCCAGTCTTCATCTTTCAGTCACACTAGGGATTTGCCTCCCCCCACCCCTGCTACCTCTATAGCTTTTATCACTATGACTGTGGCCTTTCACAGCATCTCTGTTCCTCAACAACTGTGTGACTGTCTCATCCACAGACAGGGTGGAAGTCATGGGACTGAGTCAGCCAGTTTTCTTGGCAGTCAGCCTATGTTTATGGAACTCACTTGTTGAGGAGATGAAAATGATTGTGATTCACACCATTTCTGGAACAATACGTAAAGCTCACTCCTTTCCTACAACAATAACTACTGATATAGTGGAAGAAGAAGGAAGTATTATATCATTTGTTTGATTCAGCCTGTCATGGTATAATTCCCCACTCTGAACCTTAGCATCCAAAAGATGGGGTACCAGCATGAATTCCTCTAAGCTCAATTACCAGCTTAGTACTTGTAGCACTGCCACCAACAAGGAATTGCAGTGCCTGGTACACTCTGGTCCCCCCAAAACCTTGCCCGGGGACCCCCAAGACCCAGTCCCTCTGGATCTCAACACAAGGAAAGTAAACTCTTTCCCTCACCATTGCCTCTCCCAGGCTTCCCCTCCCTGGGTTATCCTGGAAGATCACTGTGTGATTCAAACTCCTTGAATCACAAAATAGAGAGGACAATTCACCTTCCTCCCTCCTTCCCCTTCCCAGACTCTTCCTGAGAGAAAGTAATCCTGGCACAGAGAATTTAGCCTCTCTCTCCCCCTTCCGTCCTTTCTCCCCACCAATTCCCTGGTGAATCCAGACCCAGTCCCCTGGGGTCTCACCAGAATAAAAAAACAATCAGGTTCTTAAATAAGAAACTTTTAATTAAAGAGAGAAAAACAGTAAAAATTATCTTTGTACATTTAAAATGGAATAGGTACAGGGTCTTTCAGTTATAGACACTGAGAATACTCTCCCAGCCTAAGTATACAAGTACAAATTAAAATCTTTTTAGCCAAATACACATTTGAACTCCTTCCAACCAAATACACATTTGAACTCCTTCCAACCAAATACACATTTGCAAATAAAGAAAACAAACATAAGCCTAACTCGCTTTATCTACCTCATACTCACTATTCTGGATCTATAAGAAACTGTATCAGGGAGATTGGAGAGAAACCTGGTTGCACGTCTGATCCCTCTGAGCCCCCAGAGTGAACAACAACCAAAACTACAGCACAGCACAAAAACTTCCCTCCCTCAGGATTTGAAAGTATCCTGTCCTCTGATTGGTCCTCTGGTCAGGTGACAGCCAGGCTTACTGAACCTGTTAACCCTTTATAGTCAAAGAGATATAAAGTACTTCTGTGCTATTAACTTTTTTTATCTGTTTATGACACAGCCATTTCGATTTTATCTTTTTGTTAGGTGCTTGGAATATTATGGAGATGAGAGCAATATAAATAGATATAATTAGCTTAATCCATTAACTTCATTTTTCCATCATGAAACACTGACCATTTAGCCAGAGATTATAGGTATAAAAGTGACAAATCAATAGGAGTGGATAGAGCATATTAATATAATTATCTCATTTCCAAGAAAGGTGTGCATATAACTCTTTATTCTAAACAATTTGCATTGGTTACCTACTTAACACTGGACAGAAGTTTATTGCTCTTATGGGGTTTGACTGTTTATTTTGGAATTAAGTACTGCTAACTTGGACTGCTGCTTACCAATTCACCTTTCCTTTGTTAATAGCAGCACATATTTTGTCATTGCCCTTGCTGAAGGAATTAGATGCCTCACTCTGCCAGGATCTATAAATAGTAGAGCTAATCTAATTCTTCTTTCCAACACTTTTTTTTTTCCTCCTCTGGACAGTTGTAAAATATATGTACCATAAGCAGCTAATTCTACCGGTTTGTCTCAGATGTGTTTCTCCAATAACTGAGATGTTAAATAATATAATACTTTAGATTTGCAAAGAATACTGTGTTTTCTGCTGTACCATTATTGCTTAAAATAATATTTATTGATACAAGGTATTATTCAAGACCAATTAATGTACTGTGGTGGTGTTGCTAAAGTTCAGGTTTTAGCATGTTTCCAAGATGGAACTGGAACTGTTATATTGAAACAAATTTATGATGGGGGGGGGGATGGATTTACCACATGGTTACTAGTTGTGTCAAATACATCTTAGATTTTGGCCCTATAAAAATAAGAACAACAAAAATTCCTCAATGCTTTAAACTCACATTAAGGAGAGTGGTTACGAGAAGGTTCTTATTTTAAAAGGTACTCATTAACCAAACCATGCAGTGATGACAATTTTGGCTGTAAAACTGAAAACACAGTTTAATTATCTCTGCTAATTGAGGGCCAAATTCTGTCATTCTGCTTACCTTAAAAAGTACCAGACTCCACAAGCAGTCCCATTCATTGCAAGGAGACTTCTTACCAAATAAGGTACTGTACTATGGAGTATAAATGTTAAATACTATGCAGCTGGCATAAGAGTATTAGAATCTACTTTTATTTTAGTAGCTCACAACCTTGTCATAGGAAAATGACATCTATCAAATTCTTCCACCTTGCAGAACCCAAAGGGTGCACTTGAGTCTGGAGTAGTCTCCTCTGGAAATGTGAAAATGACTTACCTGATAGATCTAGATGTGTTTGTCATGCTTGGCCAAAACTACTGTTTTCCAAGCTACAACAAACAATAGATATATAAAAAGGTGAAGTAATGCTGAACTCCTGTATTTATACCTTTTGATAATGCTTGTGACACACATTTACTGTGAGTACTCAGTAGTGAAACTGAACTCCACTTCTGGTTTACACAAGTTTGAAAGGCAATTGTCTGCATGCTACTCCTTGTACCATAATACGTTTTAAAAACAGCCCACCAAAACCCCCTCAAAACTTTAAAAATCATGCCGTGATGCTTTGTATCCTGTGAGATGCAAAGTACTCTTGATTAGCACTGGTCGGGAATTTACTGGTGAACTTTATTTTGTTGGAAAATGCTAGTTCATTGAAACTCAAACTGTACGTGGGAAAGGGTCAGTTTTGATGAATTTCTTGAAGGTTTTGAAATTGCAAAAAAAATCTTTTTACATATTTGAAACAAAATGTTTAGTTTCCCAGTTCTGAATGACTTTTCATTTTGAAATTTTAATTTAAAAAAATAAAAACATTTGAAATAGAAACAAAACCTTTTGATTGCTTGAGTCCAAAAAAAAAAAAACTGGTTTGTGAAATTTGAGATTTTGCCTTTTTGTCCTGATTTGGGGCAGGAAAAAATGTTCAAAATCTCAATTTTTCATGGGACAGGAAAAATGCTTCCGACTCAGTACTGTGCAGGATTGGGCCTTTATGTAGTTTTGATTGACCAGTAGATGGCACTGTTTTTATAATTACAGTGATAACATACAAAGGTGGACTGAACAGAGCTTCTAATTCATAAGCCATAGTGGTAGCATCAGAATAATACATCTTTCCATTTCCTAACAAAAGGCCATTCATAACGTTGACCCTGGAGAGTCTATTATTTTGCTTTGTTTTTATTTTGAAAATTCAATTGCACTATGACTTTTAAGTACAGAAAAGCTTTGGAAAGAAAATGAAGCTATTTTCACACTGCTGTGTCCAAAAAAAAAAAAGAGCTTTCCTCTTTGGCCTTTTAAATCCATAAAGAAATTGTGAAGGGAGTGGCAGTGGGGAGACTACTTTCTTCTGTTACCATGGTAATGGGTTTAATAAGCAGGCCTGACACTGGTAATCCTACTGCAACTGTGTCTGAATTGCTATTTAATGTGAGCTGTAAAATGAGCTGTTTTTCACAGATGTAAATGAATCCTTTGCTTTAGTGGTGCTTGGGTGTACCAGCGTTACCAGCTTTGTCATTCCATTGTTACTCCAGATTAGAACCTTTTTTTTTTTTTTTGGCAGATCATCTTTCGTTCCTAGTTTCAGATGCCACAACAGCTGCATGGGACCAGGCCCCTAAAATAATGTAGCATAATAGCTTCTGTTTTAACAGCCACCAGTAATAACTTTTCATTAGAACAACTGTCAAATTGCTTCTGCATCTCTAATTTCTTTTTTTAACCCAAAATTTGATTCACGAATTATACTAACTGAAACAATCTTTCTCAGCAGAAGTCTTACCTCTGTGTGGCAACAAGGATAAAGAGGAAAACTGTAGGATTCTTCTCATTTACCTACAGCTTATACAGCTGATTTTGTTTGCTTTGTTGTTTAAACATTGCAAGGCTAATATCAAACACATGACATTGATTGTTGCGGTTAAAATAGGCTTTTTTTAACTGAAAGTAAAGATGATGACTGAAATACATGTTTAAGTGTATTTTAAATGACTAGGGACTGTAAACGGTATATTGCAAAATGTTTTATTGAGTTAAACAATAGTAATAGAATTAAATAATAAATTATAGCAGAGGAAGAGTGAAATTAAGAGGTATAGAAGAGAGGGAAATTATATGATCATAGCTGAGAACAGAGTTGATGGTGTAGGGAGATATGGGAAGGCTGTTCCACATGACAACAGCAGCAGAAGAGATGGCTCTCCCACCATCAGTTGAGAGATTACATGAGGGGACAGGACGAAGGCTGGGGACAGAAACAGAGACACCAGGTCAGTGGGGTAGTCTTCAAGCAAATTTATGGAAGGTTTAAAAACCAAGAATGGCTATTTTGAGCGGAGTCCTGAAATGCATGTGAAGGCAGTGTAGTTGGGATGGTATTGGTGTGGCCATGCTGCTTTGTAAGTGTTGGAAACTTGATTTTTTCCCCAACGCTTTAATTTCTCACAACCTTTCAGCCACTTGTTTTAACTTAGATTAACATTGCATTTTTTATTTATCAGGGCTTTGTTCTGTACAGAGAGAGGGAGGTGAATGTGTATACTCAGCTTAGTTTGTTTAGTAGCAAGCTTCTCTGCTGGTTTTATGGGTGCATGGTGTATTGAGCAGGTTCTGCAGAACATTGGGATTGTGCTTTCAGGTCACATTTAGAGCATACATCTGCCTATTTGAACACCAGGAATTAAACTGGTCAAGTTCCTTCTCTGTGTGTGGATTTATACCTGAGTTGTTATGCACACTAACACCATTAATTTTGGTTTTGTATATTACATATTGTGTTTAGATTTTTTGTTTAAATCTTGTGATGCAACATTGTGTGACTATGTGCGCACCTTGATATTTTAAAGGAAGTTAACTGCATGCAGTGTTAGTCACAAACACACACACACATATATATATATATATATAAATATAAATAATTTTAATTCCACATGAGAGTCTGGAATGGAGCTAATACCAGAGAATGTGATGTTCATAGAATCATAGACTTTAAGGTCAGATCATGTGGGGACGGTTGTGTCCTGAACAGCATGAAGCTGTTGCAGAGCCTGACTGTGAAGTCCATAGACACTCCCTAAATCTTTCATGCTCTGTGTTGGTAGATTATCTTTTGGTGTTTATGGTAAAAGCTATTCACATGTTTGAATTACTGTACTTTAAGAACAATAAAAGTAAAAAGTCATGTCAGCATCTCAGTTGAAGGGTTCATTTTTATTTCTTTTTCTAAAACATGTAATGGACTGAAAATGTAAGGACTTTTTGTTTATTTTTTCAAATGCATGACTAAGGGCTTGTCTACACTGGCAATTTGCAGCGCTGCAACTTGCTCGCTCGGGTGTGAAAAAACACCCCTCTGAGCACAGTAAGTTTCAGCGCTGTAAAGTGCCAGTGTAGACAGTGTACAAGCACTGGGAGCCACACCACTTTGCCGCGACCCCCAAAAGCCACATTAAAGCGCTGCTGCAACAGCGCTTTAGCATTGCCACTGTAGACTAGCCCTTAGTGTGAACATGTTGGGAATTTAAACTAGTGCCCCAGAAAGAGGTAAGGTCTGCATGCTGGTCTGGGAGCCAGTAACTGTTGTATTCTAATCCATTCTCTAACACCAACTCCTTCTGTGGTGTTAAACATTATGTTAACTTTTCCTGCTGCGGATCAAGTTATCCATTTGTAAAATCAGGATAATAATTCCTGCGTGGCAAAGATGTTCTAAAGATTAGCTAATTTTTATATAGCTGTTTGACAAAGAAAAATGCATGATGTAAGTGCTGAGCTTTATTTCTATCATATAAGCAATAAGTACTGTTGTTACTCGTATGTGACTAAGCGCTCCGTGAACCATTTTATTTACATGAGTCAGTTGCATGGGGTTGGTGTTTTGCAGATTTTAGTCTGAGAAATGTTACTTTTTAAATAAAGTAGAATCTTACTTATTTTTTAAAAAAAATAAATTAAAACACATTAAGCCAACCACCCTTAAAATAGAATCACTATCAAAATAGGGCAACATTTAGGAATATGCTGTGGGGAACTGTACCATTAAGAGGCCCTAGCAAAAGCTAATTGGAACTGATTGTTATGTTATACAGGGGTTCATAGCTTGCAATGCTGATCAGTTAGAACTTAGACATTGAATGAAGCGGACTTGTAAATGGGTTGGGACTCACCACCCGCGGTGCCTCCCACTGGTGACTCTGGGAATTAGCTCGATTCCAGTGGAGCGCCCCCTCCTGGTGGTGTCCCGTCCATTGTTCTGCCCTCTGCTCTCTGCCGCTGTTGCTGGACCCACGTTGCTCCCTGCTCAGTGGCATCCTCTTCGAGGCCACTGTCCTCCGGCAGTGCCCCTTAGTCCATCTGCACCCCCTTCTGGGGATCGATAATCAGCAGTCCCACATTCCAGCCACAATATGCAACCATGTCCAATCGCCCTCTGTGTCTAATCCTCTTGGCAGGGATCTGGCATGGTATAATGGTCACTCCCTATGGCCAATGGCTGGGTGTACTGCAACGAGGAAGGGGGGGGCCCAGACCCGCCCTCTACTCTGGGTCCCAGCCTAGGGACCCTCTGGCATCAGCCTCGCTGTCCTCTTTCTTTCCCCTCCTCAGTCTGTTTCCCTGGGCCGCTTCCCTTACAGCTTCCCTGACCCTTGCACCTGCTAGGCCCTTCCCTTCAGGGCCTGCAGCCTGGCAGCTATGGGCTAGAGCCTTCTAGCCTCCCTGAGCCTGCCCAGCACTGCACTGTCCAGAGTGCTAGTCTCCCCCTTGGAAACGGACCTTCCCCTGTCAAAGGCCTGGGACAGACTGACCACTCCTGCTCTGGGCAGCCTTTCTATATGGGTGAGCTTGGCCCTGATTGGTTCCCTCCAACCTGGGCCCTGATTGGCTCCCCATAAGCCCTTTTCTGATCGGCTCCTGGGCTGCGCAGGCTCCCTGTACAGTTCCCCACCCCCCCCCCGCTCTTTTAGGTTCCCAAAATGTGTGTCTGTCAATAAAGTTATTTTTTTTTCAATACATGAACTCTTGGCTTTGAAAACAGTCTTTATTATTGCAGAAAGTCAAAGATACCTTAGCCCAGGAAAGAAACAGGCACTGCAAATCAGCTTAGGAAACGGATTCCTACTAACATTGTAACCACTGCACTTCACTCCCGTGCAAGGCACCAAACATTACTGGTGGTTTTCAGCCTCAAATTCCTCCCTCAAGGCATCCCTAATCCTTGCAGCCCTGTGCTGGGCCTCTCTAGTAGCCCTGCTCTCGGGCTGTGCAAATTCAGCCTCCAGGCTTTGAACCTCAGAGGTCCATGCCTGACTGAATCTTTCACCCTTCCCTTCACAAATATTATGGAGGGTACAGCACGCGGATATAACTGCGGGGATGCTGCTTTCCCCCAAGTCTAGCTTCCCATACAGAGATGGCCAGCGCCCCTTTAAACGGCCAAAAGCACACTCCACAGTCATTCGGCACCAGCTCAGCCTGTAGTTGAACTGGTCCTTGCTCTTGTCAAGCTTCCCTGTATACGGTTTCATGAGCCAAGGCATTAACGAGTAAGCGGGGTCTCCAAGGATCACAATGGGCATTTCAACGTTCCCTACTGTGATCTTCTGGTCTGGGAAAAAGGTCCATGCCTGCAGCTTCCTGAACAGGCCTGTGTTCCGAAAGATGCGTGCATCATGCACTTTTCCAGGCCAGCCTGTATTAATGTCAATGAAATGCCCACAGTGATCCACAAGCGCCTGGAGAACCATAGAGAAATACCCCTTCCGATTAACGTACTCGGATACTAGGTGGGGTGGTGCCAGAATAGGAATATGTGTCCCATCTAGGTGGGGTGGTGCCAGAATAGGAATATGCATCCTCTCTATCGCCCCTCCACAGTTAGGGAAACCCATTTGTGCAAAGCCATCCACAATGTCCTGCACATTCCCCAGAGTCACGGCTCTTCTTAGCAGGATGCGATTAATGGCCCTGCAAACTTGCATCAACACGATTCCAACGGTCGACTTTCCCACTCCAAACTGGTTCTCGACCGATCGGAAGCTGTCTGGAGTTGCCAGCTTCCAGATTGCAATAGCCACCCGCTTCTCAACTGGCAGGGCAGCTCTCAATCTCGTGTCCTTGCGCTGCAGGGTAGGGTCGAGCTCCTCACGCAGTCCCATGAAAGTGGCTTTTCTCATCCAAAAATTCTGCAGCCACTACTCGTCATCCTAGACTTCCATGATGGTGTGATCTCACCACTCAGTGCTTGTTTCCCGAACCCCAAAGCGGTGTTCCACGGTGCTGAGCATTTCCGTGAATGCCAGAAGCATTTAAGTGTCATACACGTCAGGCGACTCGCTATCATCATCGGACACCTCATCACTTTGGATCTTAAAGAATAGCTCAACTACCAAACGTGATGTGCTGGCGAGACTCGTCAGCATACTCCTCAGCGGTTCGGGCTCCATTTCCCACAGAAATTGCGCTGCACAGAAACCGTTGAGAGAGTCAAGATGGCTCCAAACATGGACGGGAAAACGGGGATTGCTGGGATGTGAAGCGAAGTATCACGGGGCATTGGGACAGGAAGCAGAATGACCCGCACCCTCTGCCTCCTTCCCACAACCCATGGCGCCAAAATGAGACGAGGTGCTCTGTGGGATAGCTGCCCATAATGCACCACTCCCAACATTGCTGCAAATGTGGCCACACTGCAGCGCTAGTAGCTGTCAGTGTGGCCGCACTCCAGAGCTTTCCCTACACAGCTGTACGAAGACAGCTGTATCTCCTAGTGCTGCATACCTGCAAGTGTAGCCAAACCTCCACCCCAGTCTGACTCTGGAAGTCTACATTGCAGTTAAGAAGCCCTGAAATGAGAGCTGGAGTCAGCTGGCTTGGCCAGCTGCAGGCTTTTAATTGCACTGTAGACATACTCAGTGCTTTTCTTTTCAGTTTCAAGTTGTTTCACTGTTTTCCCATTAACTCTAATGGTTCACAATTGTCTTTTCCTGGCGGGACAATGGATGGGTACTTGAAGTACTTGAACTGTGAGGGTGGGAGGAGACCTTTCTCTGCTGTGAGGTGTACTTGCAATTGTAGTGCTGGTCAGGAGCATACTATTCTATACATATTTCATAATGACCATCAAGTTCAGAACATTACGGTCTTTCCTAAAAGATCTTACTTGGCATATTTTTATACACAATAACACTGTATAAAATCAGTTGATTCAACTGCTTATTCTTTGGAATCTAGATCCCCTGTTCTACCCTTGGGGTCTTTGGACACTCTCACCGATCACAGCTGTGTATGATGTTAGCATAATAAAGGTGTGGAAGTTGTATGGATATGTCTTGTACTATCCAAAGGATCTGCATAGCATACGTGATGATGATGATAGCATTTCTTATTTAATGCACTCAAAGATAAATTGTCAACAGGTCTGAAGGTGATGTGGATCCAATGTGTCAGTGAGAATTATACGTAATTTGTGTTTATAATACTCCGTGTGTGTCTATAATATATATAGAATATGTATTCTATACCCACACTCTGCGTTATAGTACATGTGAGATTCAGCATCTCTCACTGTTTTGAGATCTTGGGAATGCCTAGACACATTCTAGGCTGTGTAGTCGTGTCGTGATAGTATCAAGAGCCCAGAGCTCTCCCAGTGCTGTAATAAAACCACCTCTGCAAGAGCAATAGCTACCAGCGCTGTAGCGCTGTCTGCATTGCCACTGCGCTGAAACTTGCATCACTCAGAGTGTGTTTTTTTTCACACCTCTGAGCGAAAAAAGCTTCAGCGCTGTAAGTGGCAGCGTAGACAAGGCCTAAATGTTCCCGCTCTTGTGATTCTGTCAGCCCCTGACAGTTTTATGTGAAAGGTGATCATTTTTCTCCCTAATTGTTAGGACCAGAGCTTGAAAGTAAGGAAATGGCTAAAAATAGAGTAATAGAAAGCTGACTATCAAGACCTTGAATGCAGTAACAAGTTAATAACCTATTTTACTAGTAGTTAAATTATTTAAAAACCGGTAATGCAGGAAATAAGTGCTATTTTTTGGGCCTGTGTGTAAATGACTGTTCAAGGTTGAAAAAGGAATTGACAGCTTTGTTTAGAAAAATAAAAATAAAATGAAAGCTGCAGTGGAACAGTAAGAATTTTATTCAGGGGCTGCTTTTGAAGATATAAGTGAAATCCTGGCCTCCTTGAAGTCACTGGGAGTTTTGCTATTGACTTCAATGGAGCCAAGATTTCACCTACAATGTATTATCAGACTGTGTACGAGATTTATTTTTCTTTTTATTAAGAGTTTCAAACTAAGAATTGGCAGTGGGGGAGAGTTTACAGTGTACTAGAAATGAGTTATCACACAGAAAGAATGAAACTGCGGTTTCTTTTTAAGTCTTCGTGATTTTGTATTTGCGAGTAACTCAGAATTTAATGACCATAACGTCTAGCACATCCATATTATAAGCGTGGACATTCAGGATTCACAGAAAAAAGTGTTTAGTCTTTACTTAAAACTTAGGTGCAGACATTAATTCCTACCACATGGTAAATATACTCTTTAAAACTGGATTTCAGTACTGATCCCATTATCGTGTATTAGCATTTCTGCAGGGGCACACATTTGAAAATATGGCTAATGGAATATGTCTGGTCTAGAGAAGTGCATGTTAAATACTATTGGGTCTTCTGACCAATAAGTTATCCTGTTTGATTTTATTAAGAGTTTGGAACATGGAAATCATCTGGTTTCTACCACCCTCTCTTGTATTTGTAGTGTGGGGCTTTGGGCCTGCCCAAAGTGGCTTCTGCATATCAGCAGGGGAGCAGGAAAAGCCTTATAATATACATAAATATTTACATAACATTCATGTACTTTTGCATGTAAGCAATTACTGTAGTTGTCACAAAGATGTTCTGTGATGGTGAATGGGAGGGGATGTGATCCAAGGCAATTGTGAATCTGATGTTGGGGAGGTGGTTCATGAAACAATCTGTTTATTTAGATGTGATCCGGGCTATGGAAAAAAGCTTGACACTCTCACATTAAGATTATTTTAAAACACCCTGATTCCTCCTTCCCTTTTCCCCGTTCTCCCTCCAGTCTTATCAAAAATACAAAGTAAATCTGTAAAATGAACTAATGGAAAATATTTGCTCCAAGTGGGGATCATCCTACCCAGTGATTTGTTCTGTCTCTTCCCCCTCTCTTCCCTGGAATTTTGAATGTGTTGGAAAATCACTCTATAATTACATCTGGTACCACAGAAGTATTTCCTAAAATCTTAACCCAGTTCAGCTGATATGGAGGACAAGAAGATTACCATTATACCTGCACTAGCGTATTGCATATGCACAAAAATAGAGGGAGTGATAGTATCACGACTAATGTAGCTACAGATGCATAGGTCCCATTATTTAAAATGCTAATCACAGGTATCACAATGTTTAGGAGACGTAGCATGGACTAGTAGAATGAATCTGAGGGCTTGTCTACATCAGAAAGTTGCAGCGCTGGTGAGGGAGTTACAGCGCTGCAACTTTGAAGGTGTACACATCTGCAGGGCACCACCAGCGCTGCAACTCCCTGTTTGCAGCGCTGGCCGTACTCCCGTTTTGTCTCGGGTGTAGAGGATCCAGCGCTGGTGATCCAGCGCTGGTAATCCAATGTAGACACTTACCAGCGCTTTCCTTGACCTCCGTGGAAGGAGGAAGCCTCTGGTAATCAAGCTGGTCTCCTTTCCCGGTTTGCTCTCTCGTTCCCGGAGCCCAGAGCAAGCAGGTCTCCTTCCCTGCGGTTTGCTGGGTGGCTCCGGGAACGAGAGAGCAAACCGCGGCGAAGCGGGTCTCCTTTCCCGGTTTGCTCTCTCGTTCCCAGAGCCCAGAGCAAGCAGGTCTCCTTCCCTGCGGTTTGCTGGGTGGCTCCGGGAACGAGAGAGCAAACCGCGGCGAAGCGGGTCTCCTTTCCCGGTTTGCTCTCGCGTTCCCAGAGCCCAGAGCAAGCAGGTCTCCTTCCCTGCGGTTTGCTGGGTGGCTCCGGGAACGAGAGAGCAAACCGCGGCGAAGCGGGTCTCCTTTCCCGGTTTGCTCTCGCGTTCCCGGAACCCCCCTTGAAGCCGCCCAACAGCGCTGCAGTGTGGCCACATCTAACACCACTTGCAGCGCTGGTTGCTGTAAGTGTGGCCACTCTGCAGCGCTGGCCCTATACAGCTGTACTAATACAGCTGTAACAACCAGCGCTGCAAAACTTTAGATGTAGACATGGCCTGAGATTAGCAACTGGGAATATTTGAATTCTAATCTTGGCTTTTCCACTTAAGGCATGGACAAATTACTAAACCTCTGTGAGGTTGTTTGTCTTCATCTTTAAATATGGATAATACCTACCTCACAGGAGTGTTACAAAGATTCATTAATTTGTTTGTATAGCGCTTATAAAATGCTAAGTGATATATATCCAAGTTTATTTAATTATTCACTATAAATATAGCCACAGACTAAACTGAGAGTTATTTACTACAATTTTTGTAACAAATATTGGGATTCAGATTTTAAAATCTGATATCCTTGCTCCTGTCCACATATGTAAAATCCAAATATTTACTTTCTTTTTTTCCTTTTCTTTAGCCTGCATGCAGAAATAATTTAAATGTCCTTAATCGAGACAGAATCCTTTCAGGTTATGATTCTGTAGCTGTTCCTGTTGCAGTGATCATACTAAGTTAGCCTTGAATAAACTTCTAAGATATGACCATCTGTGTGTGTCCACAGTACCTGTTATTTAGAGGGTGACATATAATCTGGGATAAAGCTTAAGAGAAGAAGCAGACATTAGTGGGAGCACCAAGGAACAAGTCTGAAATCTGTTGCAGATGGATCTGCTTCACAGCTTTGTGCTGCTGATATTTTTGTGTTTCTTCACTGCAAGAATCAGGCTGAGAGTAAGAAAATATTGCTGTGTCCAGCACCTAAAAAGTCGTCTGCTTAGTCAGATTATTTTTTAATGATTATAAAATCCAGTTCAAAACAGCTCACAAATTAAATAGTTTTGTTTACTTAACTGAGGAGGAGAGCAAAATCTTTGTCCGACATAATCTTTTCCTCTGTCCATTTGAAAGGTTATGGACAGGCCACTCCTTCTGCTCCAATCTAGCCATTGGGAATACTAAGGACATCCTTTGGAGCAGCATTTTACAATGATTGCTTATGTGCACTGCCTGCCATCAGACCCGATGGTTGGGTGTTTGCACAGAAGCAAGTGGCAGGCCAACCGTCATGATGATAAAGAGGAACTTATCCCGCTGTATTCAAACAAAATGGGGAATAGTCACATCAAACTTCATGGGCGCCTCAAGAAAAAGTTAATGAACAGAGAAGACAATTCCTACTGGTCAAGTAAGAATGGATTATGTCCTTTTAGTTAATGATTTGAGTTTCTTAGTATTATGCTCTCTCGTAATCATCATTATTTGGAAAAAATAAATATGAGATGGAATCAAGTCCTTTTAAACAAAAAATATTGGTTAAATTCAGTAATTGAATCAGATTCGTACTTGTCTAAGCAGATAAAGTGTCATTGTTTTTTTGTAGGATAGTGTGATTAGAAAATGAATCTCGTTTACAACAAATGTACTGTTTCAAGTAATGTTAAACTATGGGCAGTGCTTTTTGCTATATAACTGAAAAGTGAAGATGCCGTGGTGTTATCTCTATGCTGTGGTGTGACCATGTTTGAGAGCTCTTGGGAACCTGCATCAGTTTAATTATTCAGGTTTTTTTTTTTTTAGCAAAACAGTGTTTTGTGTTGATGGATTGTTGCCATATTACTTACATTTTAAAGAACCAGAGAAGTAATTAATATTTAAAGCAGAAAATAAAAATTAAACCGAAGAAAGAGGTACACTTGCCTCATAGATGTTAAATCTCCATTTAAATGAAAACTGCTATTGGTGCAATAGATGGGTGCTTTAAGAAAAGCCCTTTATGTCTAAGGTTTTTTTCTTCTGCATGTGAGGAGAAGAATTCCTGAGTCATAATTAATCTTATTTTGGAAAGGTCAGGTTCCATTAGTAAATAGAGATTGAGATAGAAGACGGAGAGGAAAGCATCTATAATGGTAATGCCTCAACTGGCTGCTGTTAACATCATTGCTTGCCTCCCCTTTTCTTTGTCCATCCAAGCAAAGGCACCCAGCTGTTCATGGAGTGGTTGTTCAGAAAAGTATATGAACAAAATGTGCACAAGGCAAGGAAAACATCCCTTGCAAAAACCTGCTGGGCTTAATGGCACTAGGCTTTGTTTGGAAAAAGTGAATTAATTCATTCGCAGCTGTATTGATTTTCCTTTCCTCTTTGCTCTCAAGCTGATCTTCTGATGATGTCTGTTTATCACCAACAATTGAAAAACACTACCTAGCCATACAATACTAATTCTGATAAGTGAAATTAGACATAGCTCTAGTTTTCTGCATTCTAGCATTCTTCCAAGCATGCTCCCACTGGTGTTCTGTGCCAAGAAGGGAATGATCTTGACCTGTTCTTGAATAGATATCCTTGCCCTGTTTAAAGAAGAAATAATTTCTCAAAATGTAACTGAAGAAACATAACCTAGAGGGTCCTGCTGAGTAGTTCATCTGTTGAGTTTTGTATCTAAGAGCACAAGGGCAGCTCTGGTTTAGTCAAAGGGAAAAAGAAAAAGAATGACAGCAAAATTATATGAAATATCTATAATATATGTGTATTGGGGAAAATGCTGAGTTATTTCATATAAAAAGAAATCATGATATTGTTGTAGCTAATCTGCCTCCTGCTATAATATTTTAGGAAACAGACCCACTGATGGAGCTCATGGAAGCATAAATGCAGTTTTATCAATACCGATTTATAGTTGGTTTGTTTTATTAGAATTTCTAGTTTGGTACAAAGGACCCTTTGCAGATAATTTTTTGTCTTTTAATATCTGATTCTGGTGTTAGTTGCCACTTCTGAACTACACAGGATAACTTAGCATGTTACATAGTACAGAGCTGGTCCCTTAGCAATGACCTTTTGGTATGTTTCAGTTTTAATTACATTCAAGGTATGTAGAATAGCTGTTCTGTTTGAACCTGCTTCTTCAGACTATGAAGTTAAGATTAAGAAAAATAGATAGAGCTCTCAGAAATCCTGCAGAGAGCTTTTCACTCCTTTCTCTTTGTGCTGCATATGTGGAAGGAATCACACACACACACCCCGCCTCGCAATCCTGTTATGTCTTAATAATGAAATTCTCCTGCAAGGGAGAGGAGGTGGAGGTGGAGCAGGAAGGAAGATAAGAGGTGAATCAATTGTGAAAGCTGTAGTTACTACGGCAGTTAAAAGTATATGTTAAATGTGCATTGGTGATCTTAGTTCCTTTTTCAAATAAGCATTTGAAATCATTCCATCAGCTTAAATTTAACAAGTGTTTTGGTCTCTATTTTCATTCATATTTGGATATTTGCGTTTCATTGTGAGGCTGTGTTTGACTCACTAACTAATACAATTGGATCAATGCTTAATGAACTCTGAACCAGGAATTAAAATCATATAAATGTTAAAGCATGACGTGGTTGTGACTGAGAGATGCATAGTTGTGAAAATAAGACCTTAGGACGCTTCAGCCATCAGCTCATCTATTCTATAATTCAGTTTCTGAGTATGCTGTGCAGGTTTCTCCAAGAGAACTGCTTGTGCTTTTTTGTGTGGTGCCCTGCTGCACTAGACTTCACAGGATGTATGCATTCTGGAGGGACTCAGGAACAGTTTTTTTACCTGCCATCTCTCCACCCCCATTTCCTCATTTAAGACAATAAAAGAGCATACAGACCAATCCTAATTAAGGCATAAGTTGCAAGCACTATGAAGAACAAGCGTAAACCACCCCCATTGGACAAGTACTGAATGTTTAACCTTTAGATAGTAGAGTTTGTTTAATTTTTAAATTTTGTTAATTTTTATTTTAAGGAACAAAAGTGTTTAAGAGGTGAAGGAATTTCTGGGAACAGGTAGCGATAACTGCAGAGCACAGTACGTGCTTATTGGCTGGGTTTTATCTCTGTTGATAAAAGCCTCCCATTGGGGTCCTTATCAAGCGGAGTGAGAACAGCATTTCAGGTGGTTTCACAGTACTGATTTACCCTGCTGAAAAGGCACTCCATAATACTGAGGTTGTTTTAAAGCACAATGTGGTCAAATTACTGAACTTTCTCACAAGTTAACGGGCCACCCTTATTTGACGGGTGAGGAAGTACTCTGCGTTCTGCGGTAATAATCCCAAACATTTAAGTAATATTTCTTTACTATTTTATAGTTTAAATAACTATAGTATATTTAAATTTGACATTGTAAAATGAGGGTTCTATGTTGCTAGCCTTGCCTTGGTCCAGTGTCCATGACTCCCTTCCTCTGCCGTCATTACTGACCCATTTCTTATAAGTAATCAGGGTATGAAATCAAGCAGAGTCCAGGAATAGGAATCATGCGTCTTTCGATAATCTTCCTTCTCTCAAGAAAAAACAACAACAAATCAGTCAGTCAGCAAAACAACAGTGACAGAGACATCCTTACTTATCCATGATTATAAACAAACCCATCAGTCTAGGTTAGTTGCTGATTGGTTTCCCAAGAGAGAAGTTAGGTTGAAACAGTGTTTTTTTCCTGAATTGACAGGTTGCCAGGAATGGAACCTGTGTGTGTTTATTACTGAGTTAACTGAACAGTTTCATCTGTTTTTTGTGACAGCTGAGTATACTGGGAGGGAGACATATTATTTTCTTGTTTGAGGAGTGTGTTTTTAGGAGTGTTAGATTATGTTTGACATTGGTAGCTCCTGCTAAGAAACTTCAGAGCATTTATTACTTAGTAGCAACATGAGATGGAAAATGTTTTCTTTTTGTGTTATTACACCTTCTGAAGACACCAAGGGTCCAATCTTAGGTATAGGGTGCTTTTTGTTTGTTTTTTGTTTTTGTTTTTTGTATCTACCTGTATAATAATGTAGTCTGCTATTCAGAAAATGTCTGTGTGAGAGTAAGGCCTTGTCTGCACTACCAAATTTTGTCAGCAAAAGTTATGTCGCTTTAATTAAAGTGCTTTAATTGAACCACTCTTGCATGTCCACACTAGCTCCTTGTGTCGGCAGAGTGCATCCACACTAACAGCTCTTGCATCGACACAGAGAGCAGTGCACTGTGGTAGCTATCCCACTGTGCAGCTGGCTTCAGGGTGATTTAGGAAGGGTTTGCAATGCCTCATGGGGCAGGTACAGCGTCACATGGGGCAGGTTTCTTAATCCCATGGTTCCAGGGCATCCTAGTAGATTGTCCACCACTTTTTCAACTGAAGTGAGGGGGTGTGGGAAAGGAAATGAGAGTGATGTGTCAGGGGCAGGGAAGACAGCAGGCTGACTGACCTATCCTGAGGAAAGGGAAGGGGATACCCTGCCAGACAACACCCCCCCCCGTCTCTGCTCAGCACAGCAGGCTCTCCTGAAGCAGCCTGCTCTGCGTGCCTGCAGAACAGGAGCATTCCACCTTAATGATTTGCTCTTTGTTCCCCAAACAGAGCAGCACCCTCAGCTGTCTGATACTTCCTCAGAGCTTTGAAAGATGAAGGGTGCATGCCTGCAGGGCAGCCGAGATCAAAAAAATGAACAGAGTGGTCAGTGCAGGCATTGTGGGATACTGGCGGAAGCCAGTTCTGTTGACAAAATGAACAGCAGTCTACACTGACCCTTTGTCACGTTAACTCTGCAGCAAAAGGCTTTATGCCTCTCGTTGAGGTAGTTTTATTTTATTGGCAAAACAGCAGAGTTTTTCCACCAAAAGTAGCTTTGTAGCGTGTACACCTCCCCTGCTTTGTTGGCAAAAGACAGCCTTTGCTGTCAGAACTTTGTAGTGTAGACAAGACCTTAGTGTAAAGAACATGACTAATTAAACTAAGTTATAAACTAGTGGAGCCTTCAGAATAAAGTCTGGCTTTTTTATTGTTAACTGCCTGTGAATGTCTTTCTCTCTCTTCACTGTTTCTTTCTAGTATGTCCATCACTGTAGGAACTAAATTTCCCAATTATTAGTAAATATTTAAGCAAATACCAGAGTAACTCAGTGATTTACCCATGACAATGAAGGGTCCAGTCTTTGCTTGACACAGCTAGTTGTGGAGACAAAGGTGGCTGTAAGTTACCTTTATGGCTCTCCCATTTCTGAGTGTAGCTGAGTGTTGAACTGGCCCTTGTTCAAGTTAGAGCAGTCACCACATTTCTCTAATTTATGCCAGTTAGGATCTATCAGCTGGGGATCAGCAATGTGCATTGTGCTCCAGCCCTACTCCTATCGTGTTTTTGCCCCTTATATCTATTCCTTGCTGGACTTAACATATCATCAGCTCTTGGGTGTGAGGAAGCCACTAGAAGGGTTGGTGCAATGATCCTTGCAGGACAAATTTAACCTTAAATATTTGCAATTGAAAAGTTAAGTTCTGTTCCTATTCTTGATTTACTGTAAAGAATTTGGTCAAGATACTGAAAAATTTTCAGTAAGGACAGTTGGGGAAGAAAACAGAGACCAATTCTGAATGCTCTTGAAACGTACTTAATAAAGACTACTTACTTTATGATGGGATGCTAGCAAAGTGGTAAATGTACTTAAAAGCAAATAGATGAATAGAGAGGCCTACTTGTGCTGAAAGGAGAACACTTTGATAGCTGGGCTCTTAAATCAAGTGCTAGATATAAACAAAATAATACATGTTTTTGTTCATTGTAAGAATGAGATATTGCATTTCTCTGAAAGTTCTGTTATACAAAACGCAGTCTGTGGCACTCATATGCTATAGAGAAGTGAAGGCGAGGTTTTGATAGCTCATTAACATCACTTGTGCAAATCTGAGGCATCTGAAAGAATGCAAAGTATAGACACATCTTTGTATAGGCTCTCTTGTAATTTGAGCAATGATTGTCTGCTTTAATTAATCAGATGGAGGAGCCTTACAACAAGTTCAAATCTGAAGTAAATGAGATATGAGATCTGTTGCAGAGGATGGTGGTTAGAGTTTAGGGTATGTAGTCACTGCAGTGATAGAATCTGATTAAACATCTTCAGATGCATTTTTAATGCTGAATATAGTGTATTTTCAAATCTTAACCATGGATTGCTCCATCCAATGTGTTGTAGTCAGCAAGTGTTTCTGTGCAGAGAGCAGTTGCCGTAATGTGAAAAAATTGGACTTAAATCAGATTAAGGCAGGAACATAAGAAGAAGAATGTTAAAACTTCACCGGAAAAAGTACAAGCATTTTAAGGACTCTGCTCATCAATGGCAAACACCTAATTGAATCAGGCTTGCCAACAAAAATTGATTATGGCAGTATAATGTAAACCTATTTTATAATGTCATGGTTCAGAAAGATTGCTTCTCGAAGAGGGGTAGCTGGTTCCAAATGAAGTCATAAAAGGCAGTCAGCTTGCAGTGGAGGTGCATTTTCTGCACTGTTGGTTTATGGTTAACTAGTTCTCTGATTGGGCCAACTTCCGTTGGTGAGAGCGACAAGCTTTCGAGCTTACACAGGGTTTGTCTCTCACACCGGCAGTAGTTGGTCCAATAAAAGATATTCTTCTTTGAGTGCTTGCTCATGTTGATTCCACTCTAGGTGTGTGCGCACCCATGTGCACAGTCGTCGGAGACTTTTGCCTTAGCAGTATCCTTAGGATTGGCTGCGGTGCCCCCTTGATTGCCATGCTCATATGTCGGTATATCAGGCGCTGCCGACCCTATGCCCTCTCAGTTCCTTCTTACCGCCCATGATCGTTGGTCGGAGTACCTTGTCTTGCACTGCAAAAGCATTAGCGGTTCTTTCAGCCCATCGTTCTGTCTAATTTTTGTTGTTAGTTCTTAGGTACTTAGTTTTACCATTAAGTCAAGTGTTAAATAATAGTTTAGTAGTTAGAGTCCCACAGGGAGTTCACCACGGAACGGGGCATGCCCCGTTCCTAGGGTGACCAGACAGCAAATGTGAAAAATCGGGATGGGGGTGGAGGGATAATAGGCACCTATATAAGACACAGTCCCAAATATCAGCACTGTCCCTATAAAATTGGGACATCTGGTTACTCTACTCTTTCCCAAGGCTTTAAGCCGGGTTTATTGTATACTTGGGCATTGTCCATTAGTGAACCCCATTATAGCTGTTTGAAGTGTCTGGGGGAATCTCGCAGAAGAGACAAGTGGAGGATCTGCAAAAACTTTCGCTCTCGAACTCAAAAGGAGCAGGATATCTGCTTGAGGGCCATCCTCATGGAGGCTGTGCTTCGTACCACCTTGGAGCCCTTCCGGTTGGACTCCACGCCTAGCACTTTGGCATTGGCGTGCAGCGCACTGCTGGCACCAGAACTCGCTTGGCACCATTCCCCCTCTCTGGTGCCCAAGAAGTGGCTGAAGCGTAAGGGACAAGGAAGAGTTGGGCAAAGTACCAGTGTTAGAGGCCACATGCCCACCCAAGAGCTACATGGGGGTATCACTGAAGTCGAACCTCCTAGCCTAGCCAGGGATCCTCCTCTGACTCCCAGGAGCGGCAGGGGTCCTGGCTCCTCATATGGCCACCTATGCCCGAGGTGGCCCTGGCGGCCAAGGACTAAGTAGGCCGTCCGGCACCACGAATGCCAAGCGATGGACCTGGTTAAGACCCACACCTCTAAGGGGAAGCTGGTTATGGGACCTCCTGCTAAAGCAATGGAGCGGCCCTGGTGTCGATCCCTCTGGTGCGGGATTGTTCCCGGTCGCAACACCAGTCTCCAACTCCCTGGTACTGCTCTTCCGGCAGGCACCATTCCTCACCATTTTCTTACTGGTCACCAACGAGAGTTAGCTGACAGACTCTGGTATCTACGGCTCTGCCCTGGTCACGGGAAGGGCAGTGGTCTGAGTTGAAAGGAGAGTTCAGCCCCTCACCTAGGCGAAATGCCAGACGCCCATGAGACCAGCATAGTTCTGGGCGTGGCAGCAGAGTCAGTGGCCAACCCAGTGGCAGTACTGGAGCCCATGGGGTATACATGTCATGCCGGTCCTATACTCCTACCGTTCTTCTGAGGCCGCGTCGGACAAACTGTCTCCGGCCCAGCCAGCACCAGCATCGGAGCACGGTGCCAAGTCTGATGTGGGAGTGTTGCAGCAGGCCCCGATGCCCAAGGAGCCATCCCCTGGCTGGCATCGAAAGCCACCCCTCCCTCTGTGATACAGTCATCTTTGTCATTTCCGGGCAAGGGGGTGGTAGCCCCTCTCAAGCGAGCAGCCTCCCCCTCACCCCCAATGACTTCAACAAGCATCAGGCCCTGCTCTAAAGGGTGGCTGCTAACTTGGACTTGGAGATTGAGAAGCTAGTGGTGGAGTCTGACGATCTCTTCAGCGTCATACTGTCCTCCACCCTGGCCTGGGTTGCGTTGCCCATCCATCCAGGGGTCCTAAAAATTGCCAAGTCTGTGTGGCAGACCCCCTCTTTTGCTGTCACAAAACCACAGCGCCCTCCTGCACCTGAACCTGGAAGCATTGCACTTGATGGGTTGGCATATGCATGGCTAAATGCAGAGGGAGCAGGTGTGTTCGGCCAAGGTCCAGCAAGTCTTGCTGGGCAGCAAAAAGCCCTCCACTAGAGTGACCTACACGGCCAAGTGGAGACATCCTGGACTGCCTTCTGCACCTCAAGCGGCAAGGCCTGTCATTGTCATCCATTAACATCCATCTGGTTGCTATTTCGGCTTTCCATCCGCTGCTCAGTTTTTGTTAATGGGCAGGTTGGTTTTTGCCCACGACATGAATGCCAGGTTCCTCAAGGGACCTCGAGTGCCTGTCCCCGCATGTCAGGGAACCAGGCCCTCCGTGGAACCTAAATCTCATGTTTTCCTGGGTCATGGCACCCCTCTTCGTGCCTCTGGCTTCCTGTTCTCTCCTTCTCCTTCCTTGGAAGATCGCGTTCTTGGTCACAGTAACTTCGGCCCACAGGGTCTCTGAGATTAGGGCACTTACCTCAGAACTACCTTATGCAGTCTTTTTACAAGAACAAAGTCCAACTGCGTCTACACCCAGCCTTCCTGCCCAAGGTGGTCTCCCAGGTTCATATGGGCCAGGACATTTATCTGCCCATCTTTTTTCCAAAGCCACATATGTCGGAGGAACATTGGCTGCATTCCCTAGATGTCAGAAGGGCACTAGCCTTCTACATTGAATGGACCAAGCCATTCCACAAATTCAACGCAGCTGTTCGTTGCAGTGGCCGACAGAATGAAAGGTCATATGATGTCTGCCCAAAGACTTTCTTCTTGGATCACTGCCTGCATTCGCTGCTGCTATGAGCAGGCAAGGGTGCCACCTCTGACAAGAATAACTGTCCATTCAACCAGAGTGCAAGTCTTGTCGGCAGCTTTCCTGGCCGAAGTGCCTATCCAGGACATCTGTAAGGTGATCACGTTGTCGTCCATCCACAGGTTCATGTCCCATTATGAGCTTTTCCAACATGTGTGAGATGATGCTGGCTTCAGTAGAGCAGTACTGCAAGCCACGAGACCGTGAACTCCCAAGCCTATCTCTGAGGAGACTGCTTGTGAGTCACCTAGAATGGAATCAACATGAGCAAGTACTCAAAGAAGAAAAAATGTCATTAGTTCCAGGATACAGCATTCTTGAATCAGATCAATTCTGTCATTAACTCACTGGGCAGCTGCTGCCAACATTTCTGAGGGAAATCAAACTTACCTTTCCCATCTGTATGGATGGGGATTAATAATTCCGGTTTATTGATACCCCTTCAGTATTACTAAAAAAATAGAATAGGATTGGTGACATTTAAGCACCAGCAGTGCTATCAGTTCATCAGTAAACAAAAGTGGTCCATCTTAATTTGTCTAATTACCATCCGACATGTGGGCCAGCTGCCTCACTGAACAAAAGCAGTTGATCACACTATCTTATTAATTGCGTATTAATTACTGCATTCATCTTAACCATATGGGAGATGTTGCTGGATGCATTGAAGGCTGTTTAACAGTAGGAAGGGGGAAAATGAAATAGTAATTATATCTTCAGAACATAAATCTCAAGGGTGCTGGTGTGTGCACACCATCCTAATATGATCCATGTGTTGTCCTTCTGCTCTTTTTGTTCTTTGACTGGTACTGAAAATTTGGAAAGATTTGAACAGAGAGACAAGTGCTCATAATGAAGTACCGGTATGTCTTGGTTGATGACTGTATGCAGATGAAAACTAAAACAAGTTGGTATTTTATTTTTATGAATGTCTGAGTGGTAATTCATTACAACCATGTCTCTTGTTCAGAGTTGTTAATTATAACCCCCATGTTACCTAGAAAAAGAAACCTGGCATATGATTCTGTTTGTGTGTCTGTCTGGTCTCTCTCTGTTTCTTATACTTATTTTAATTTATGGGACAAGGATCTAGGTGGGATTGTTTGGGAAGGGAGTGGTGATATTTGTTAGAGATTAGACGTGAAGAAATACAAAACTATGTGACATTCAAGGTTTTATACATTTTTGCTACAGATTTATGTTTACCTCTCATGCAGAAAGGACAGTTTCTGAGTAAAATTGGACCTATTTCTGAACATAAATGCATTGCTGCCCTTTTTTTAAAAGTTGAAGATGGCTTTTCATTTCTGCATGTTTTCTGTAGGAGTACAGCCATTTTTGCAAAACTGAAAATGAAATTTACTGAGACACAAATAGTGGAGAAAAATGGAACACTGAGAATTTCTGTGCCCAAAATTCCATACAGCAAAAATGTTGATTGCTGCATGTGTTCAGTGTCAACCCATCTTTCACGAAGATGAAATCTGTCACACTTAGAGGCAAGACACTGAAATGCTTCCCTGTATTTACTTTTTCATGCATTGTGAATGCACCTGCTGCCATTGGAAAACACTTAGTTGTCTTAAGGCAGGCAGACAATATAGGTTATGAGTACACTGCAAGGACTGGCTTCCGTTTCACTCCCAGATTTACATTATCATGGTCTAATAAGTTCTTAATAGTTTGCATAGCTACTCATTGCAAATTGATGCGTGCCAATGGTTCCCTGTAGATGGCAGTCTTTTGCCTTGTGCTAGACATTCACTCTTTGCTCTTTTGGAACGCAGCAAGTTTTCCTTTCAGATTGCAGAGTTAAGTATCACTCTGTTATATTCATTTAAGTGCTTCAGGTAGCATTTCAGTCCTTGGTTTTCTGTTTTACTGCTACAGTATTTTTTATTTATTTATTTTTTGTAATTCACGTCTTCTGGTTTTGTGTATTCCTTTAGATTTTAAAAAGTGGTGATTTCTTTGAACTAATTATAGAACCAGGCTAAACAATGGTTAGGGTTTGGTTTCCCTATACTCTGCTGTCCACAGTCTCAGTATGTGTTCAAGCTACATCACATGGCTAGAGATAAAACTGAAGTGAGTGTGATCCTGTTGGTGCTTTTGTAAAACAAGATTACATTGCAGCAATGATGGTCTGAGTGACTTTAGCAAGGCAAATGATGCAAATCAGGTGATATGTAATATACTCTTCAAGAATTTCAGTTTCATAACAGATGCGCTCTTGGAAAGAGACCTGCTACCCTCTGTGTCTAAACTAGGCCAGTATACTTCAATTACAACTGCTACACTAATTTAAAAATAATCTATCGAAAGTGGGAGAGCTAAGGCCTATTCTAGTTGTTTCCCCTTGCCCCTTGCAGACTCTTTAGGAGGGCAGGAAACTCATCCTTCTGGAATTTTTAAAGCAGCGAAGTTGCAGGTTGACTTGGCAACAGGAAGGACAATGGTAGAACTCTAGCTTTCTGGGAAAGGGAGAGGTGCAAGTGAATGGCTGGTTGAATTCCCAAATCCCTGCTTGTATAAAAGGAAGGATGGGGCTGGAATTGGAGTATGCTTTAGCTTACTCAGAAATGTTGAGGTTCTTGGCTGATTAAATCTGTCAGTGTGGCTGCCCCAAAGTGAGGATAGAAATTTTTTGGTATTAAAGGCTTAGCCCTACCTTAGTATCAACAGATGGTATTTTGTTTGTATTCATTAAATCTTTCAGAAGAAGAGAGATTGAGAAGAGGTTAGTTGAGTATTTAATACCACATTTAAATAATGTCTTCAGAATCCAGGTGTGTGGTAACTGATACATAATAACAAATTCCAAAAATATTTCAGTTTAGTAAACTTGATGAGTACACACAAGAGTTGCTCAATTTAGAAAAATTATTAATCAGACTAGACCAAACATATTGGTAGAATACATCTCATAATATACTATTGCCTAAACACGTATCTGCTTTTTGCTCATAACTCCAGATAAGATAACTCCTAGTCTAGCATTTAAAGCGGTGCATTGCAATTGCATCTCAACTGTAACTATAATTAATAGCAGCAAAGAGTCCTGTGGCATGCATCCGACGAAGTGGGTATTCACCCACAAAAGCTCATACTCCAATACGTCTGTTAGTCTATAAGGTGCCACAGGACTCTTTGCTGCTTTTACAGATCCAGACTAACACAGTTACCCTTCTGATATTATAATTAATAGATAGATTCCAAAGCCAGAAGGAACCATTGTGATCATTAAGTCTGACCTGCTGTATAACATAAGCCATAGAACTTTCCCAAAATAATTCCTAGGATATAACTTTCAGCAAAACATCCAATCTTGATTTTAAAATTGCCTGCAATGAAGAATCCACTATGACCCTTGGTAATACGTTCCAATGGTTAATTACTTTCTCAGTTAAAAATTTACACCTTATTTTCAGTCTGAATTTGTCTAGTTCAGTTCTAGCCATCATGTTGTACCTTTCTCTGCTAGCTTGAAGAAGCCATTATTAAATATTTGTGTCCGCCATAAGCAGGTACAGACTGTAATTAACCCTGTAGTCAACCCTTAACCTTGTCTTTGTTCAGCTAAATAGACTGAGCTCCTTGAATCTATCACTATGACACGTTTTCTAAGCCTTTAATCATTCTCGCAGCTCTTTTCTGATCCCTCTCCAATATATAAACCTCCTTAAATTGTGGACACCAGAAATGGACACAGTAGTCCATCAGTGATTATACCAATGCCAAATAACCATTCTACCCCTACTCAAGATTCCCATGTTTGTGATCCAAGCATTGCATTAGCCCTTTTGGCCCCAGCATCGTCCTGGATGTTTGTGGTCAGCTGGGTATCCACCACAACCCCCAAATCTTTTTCAGAGTCACTTAGTCCCCACTTCGTAAGTATGGCCTACATTCATTGTTCCTAGATGTATACATTTATATCTAGCCATATTAAAATGCATGTTGTTTGCCAACTGATCCAGATTTCTCCGTGTCAGTGACCTGTCCTCTTTATTATTTACCATTCACCCATAATGTCATGTGGTACCAAGTCAAATACCTTACAAAAGTTTAAGTATATTACATTACATCAACACTACTATCTTTAGCAATCAAATTTATAATCTCATAAAAATATCAAGATGAGTCTGGATTATTTGGGTTGATGTATGAACTAGAAAGAACGCAGCTTGAATTTCAGATCCTTGGCTTCGTCTGCAGTTTTAGCAGTAAGAAAAACATCATTTTACTTCTAAACTGACCAAATAATCTGATCTGGAGTCACTGAGGGGCTATATATGAATCCCCATAATACCATTTTTTGCAGTCACTTACCAGAGTGGAGCTGCATTTAATCAGTCTCCATATGTCATCCATACAGAGAGAGATTTGCTTCAGTGTGAGTATTTGTCATTTTAAAATAGAAGTCCCTCAAGCACTGGGCTTAACTGTTAGGTTGCAGTTCTTATCTCTTGTTAGAACCCACTTTGTCAATACGATGGCAAACATCCAGCCTGTTAGCTGGATCTGACCTACATGATATATAAATCTGGCCCTTGTGACAGATTAAGTGTCTGTCAAATTTAATGTTTTGTTTTTTAAAATTCAGTTCCTAACACTTATGGTTTGGAAGCATCCCTTCCAAGTGTGAACTAGGCTTTTCTGTTAAAGTGCGCAGTTACTCTGAAACAGTAATTTGGAAGGGTCAACATTTGTCTCAACATTTTAACTCTGAAGCCTAATGACAGTAATTCAAATGACAACTTTTACTATTCAATTTTAGCAGAAACATTAATCTCTTACACTTTTCCTTTGTTGGATACAGTGGTAGAACTTAAAAACTGTGGTGTTATAAAGGCTGGAACCAACTTTTCTCTCTGATTTTCAGTGTCTTAGTCTAGGTCCTTCCTCGGGGGGAAATGAGATGCCATTGGCTTTTTGGCCCTTGCTGAAAACAGATGAGTAGGTTTTTAAAAAGAGTTTTTCCTTCAGTTTTGTGTTCTGGCTGTTAGGGGCCCCTAACCTGGAGTTTCTGGCCTGTAGATTCTAATTAAATTTGTAATTAGCCCTTCTCCACAGAAAGTTTGACAACTCTTTTTAATTTAAATGAGTTCCTTCAGCTTTTTGTAGCAGCACCCTTTTTATCTGCCTGCTTTTCTTTTTGTTTGTTAAACATTTGACTGATGAACATGAAGGCATTGCTGGACCAGTGATAGTGAGCTGGTGTTCTGGAAGTGTGTGAGTAGAGCACTGAACAGATGGTAGTAGTAGTGTCCGATTAAACAGAATCAGGCCCTCTTTCAGTGCACAACAGATAAGAGAGTTTTGTAGCAGTATATTTAACTTGCTGTAAACCAAACACTTTGCCCCAGAGTTACCAAGGGAGAGCTGTAGTGTAGTGCAGGTTTTTCTCTTGTGTCTGATGTTGGTGAAGATTATTTTATCTACCTTGTCTTCAATGGGATTCATTCATCAGAAGGGAATAGTGCTCTTCGGTGTTGCATAAAAATGTGTTCTCAGAGCATGCACAGAGAAAGGGTTGTTGCATCTCTTGATGCCTGGAATGGGCGCTGTTCTAGAATCTTAAACATTGGGAATTTTTTTGGATATTTTAGATGTCTATACTCAAAATCCTTTTACAAAGTTTACTCATGAATCAAACCAGCTGTGATAAGCAAATTAGGTTGGAGAATGTCTCTTTACGGGTCTGTAATGAACTTGGCATGATTTTTGGACTCTGTATGTAAAATAGTAATTCCTTATAACTACTGTATGCATTGGGGATGTTTGTGTGTTTGAGGGTGTTTTTGCACTAGATAACTGTCTGCATGGTTATAAAATAAGGATATTGTCATGTGACACTTCTGTCACGTGGATTGTGAACTCCAGAGATCCTGTATTTCACCTAATACTATATTTCATAATACTTAATAAAAGTTGCTGAAGAATAGAATGTCTTTCTCATCATCCGTAAATTTGAGCAAAGAAATTAGAGGCTTTTTCACATCACAGTGCATTCAAAAACAAAATTTTTGAGGTTTTATTGATTAAGTTTTCCTCAGGGTGGAAACTTCATTCGTGTTTGCACCATTGATTTTTTTTTTTAAACGCTCTCATCGAACATGCTCCTTTAGCGGTCAAACCTCCCCCTGAGTCTACTAGAGACTGCTGATTAACTACTCTAATCTGGCTTTTGTATGTGCCAGTGACCAAAATATTTATTGTTTAAAAACCAGCATACTTTAACAACGTGGCTCCTACATTTGTGTTATGTTCACTGCCATAACTAGTGTCTAATTTGTTGCCCTGGGTCATTTAAGTATAAGATCAAATTGTGTAATAATAATATTGGTATGTAGAATTAGCAATCCTGTTAGTCACATTAGTAAGTGAGAGTAGAATTTGGACCACTGTATAAGGCTTTAAAATACAACCTGAAGAGGAACATGCTACAGTTTTAAAACTGTATTAAAAGGTGTCAACGTTTACTCCTTTCTTTGTTAACTATTGGTAATTCTTTGCCTTTCTTTCAACCTGTTTGTTAACGAAGGATTTATCTTTTTAAAATAACTGAGTTGCACAATACAGTTTATTGTGAACTCTGTCTTAGCTGAAAATTTTTGTCATTATATTATTACTTTAGAGTCCTTGCAGAATTGTCTGTATACACGTTTGTGTGGTATATTGCTCCCCTCTAATTAGGACTTGTCAGGCTTGAAATCATAGTGTATATATTGACGTGTGGGCATCTTAAGGCTCTTTGCCTATGTTGAAATTACCCACACATTATGAAATATTGACCTGACTTCTAGAGACGCTGAGTGTCTGCAGCTTCAGTTCATGTGGTAGGTGAGTTCCTCACCCCTTGTAAAAGGTCATTGAGCTGTTAACTTTCAGGGTTTTTTTAATGTCTTTCTGTCATATATATTGTCTATAATGCACCTATCAACTTGATACTGAAATGATGAAGATGCTATGACCATGTAGGTTGCGAGGTTTTAAAATATAAGTAGCAAATCTAATGGCATGAATGTTTTTAAAGACAGACTGAGTTCTGGATTACTTTAAATTTTCACTCGTGCAATGCCTTTTATATACCTGAAAAGCTTATGAAGGATTTTCCACTGTGTATTAGGTTGGAGACTGAAGGACAAGGGACATATTTTTGAAGTTAAGTGAGTCTTACTCAAATTGTAATTGTACTTTAATAAGGAAACTGTCTTAATACAATATCTAGTCACGCTGAACCCACCAGTCCCTCCAGGCACAGTACTTCCATTTAAGTCATTAGAGGTCCCATGTAGAGAAGGCTTGCTGGGTTGGCCCCATGTAAGTTGATAGCACATTTTTGTAAAAATGTTTTATAACCAACTTCAGCCCAGCCTGTGTCTACCCTAGCCAGGTAAGACAACATTTAAAGGGGAGACTTGTTTTAGAGGTGTGAGCAGAGCACTAAACAGAATCGGCAGTTCAAGTTGTCGTCCTAGCTCTGTAACTGATCTGCAATATGGTTTTGGACAAGTTATCAATCTCTTTCTTCTTTCCCATCTGTGAAAAGGGCTTTCTTAGCCACTTTATGTGGATGTTTTGAGGATTCATTAGTTAAGGTTTCCAGGTTGTTTTGAAGAGATCAAGCACTGTATAAATGCTGCGTTGTTGTTGTTTTTAACTCTGTTCTTGCTAATGAACTTACAGTACTGGTATACAAAAACATTTTGTACATTCACTGAGTCTAAGGCCACGTCCAGACTAGAAATTAAAATCGATTTTAGATACGCAACTTCAGCTACGTGAATAACGTAGCTGAAGTCGAATTTCTAAAATCGAGATACTCACCAGTCTGGACGGGGCGCCATCGATGTCCGCGGCTCTCCGCGTCGATTCCGGAACTCCGTTCGGATTGATGGAGTTCCGGAATCGATGTAAGCGCGCTCGGGGATCGATACACCGCGTCCAGACTAGACGCGATATATCGATCCCCGAGCAATCGATTTTAACCCGCCGATGCCGCGGGTTAGTCTGGACGAGGGCTAAATGTCATGAGCTAATTGGGCATCAATTATAATTCTTCTCTGAGTGCTGGTTCTTATGGCTATTCACTGTGGGTGTGCATGTGCTCCATGCCCCCCAGGACCAGAAATTCTTCAGTAACTGTCTCTTGTTCTGCACCTGTGCACTATGCCTTCTTGTGCTGCAAGCTAAGGGTATAAGTGGCGGCACAGATAGACTGCCTCTTCAATTCCCGCTTACAGTGTGGGAAGAACTGTTTTGGTAGCTTCTAGCTTCTTTGGCTCAACTTTCCTATAAAAGATTGTAAATAATTTTAATAGTTTTGTTAGTTAGCATATAGTTGTATTTTAGGCCATGGCTACACTCACACTTTACAGCGCTGCAACTTTCGCGCTCAGGGGTGTGAAAAAACACCCCCCTGAGCGCTGCAAGATACAGCGCTGTAAAGCGTCAGTGTAATCAGGGCGGCAGCGCTGGGAGCTCAGCTCCCAGGGCTGCACGCTACACCCGTAAGGGATGTGGTTTACATGCAGCGCTGGGAGAGCTCTCTCCCAGCGCTGCCGCTCCGACTACACTCACACTTCGGCAGCGCTTTGAAATTCCAAATGTAGCCATACCCTTACTAATGAAGATAAGAGTGTCTGTCCCCCTTCTAACCTCCTGCACAGTTAACCTTCCTTTTTAAAGGTGTGTCATTCCCACCTACCTGTATTCCCCATTTATTTTTGTTAACTTTGTATATCAGGAATATGAAGTTCTGTCTTGCATGTTTTTGTTTGAGGACTAGAGAAAAACTTTTCTTGTTCCTGAGCTAAAAGGATGTGAAAGCTGGAATACTTCACAAAAGAGATTTTTCTCCTGTGTGTGTGAGAGAGGTGGTGTTTTTTGGGGGGGGAGGCGGGGAGAAGAGGCTGTTTGGCAGCGTGCAGGTCCGTCCCCGAGGGAAAGGGGCATGCTGGCAGCACAGGGTCAGGTGGGCCACTGTGTGTCTGGTGATTGCCGGTTTGTAAACAGTGCCCTTACACTGGGCTGGATGGAATGGGGCCACCCCACCATGCCATGCCTCATTGCCCCGGCATACCCCTTGCTCTGGGAACTGACCTCCCCATGCCATGCTCCATTTACCCAAATATGTTTGGTGCCGGGCCCACAAAAGGTTAATCCGGCCCTGGCATCTATGTGTTGATTTTTTTTTAAAGTTCAACAAATTAACAGTGTATGTTTATGGGACTGACCTTTCATTTTAAGGGCATCATAGGGACATTTTAATTAAGAGGAATTGGCCCACACAAAAGTCTTGTTTAAATTCTGTTTTCCAATTTTTTTGGTGTTTGGTGCCATGAGATCAATGCATCCATTGACCAGCGAAAGACATTTTCTGCCGACACTTGCGGATGGATGTTGCCTCAGTTTGCAGTGGCATGCTAAGTAAATTATGATTCTTCTGTGCACTTTCTCACAACACAAAGTCACATATTTATATGAAGTCAGTACATTACATTAGCTAAATTATTTTGTTTGTCTGAGGGAGACTGTACTTTGGTTAAAGCAATGTTGCCAGTTCTCAAGTGTCTCACAATATTTGTTGTCTTTCTTAAAACCCTAATTGCTGGAATGAAGTTACTCCTTGGGAATCTCATCCTTTATTTACATAAAGTAGGCATCTAGCCCTCATTACTGCAGAAAAATATCCTGAAAATGTGTATCCTAAAGGTCCCAATACCTAATGGCAAAGTGTTATTTTTTTAAGGCTCATGATGTTGCTGGGCCTGAGCCATGATTTTTGGATCATGCAGTTGGCAGTACTGTAAATGCAAAATATCATCATTACTACACATCTTTTTCATCTATACAGCACAAAACACTTTTTTCAAAAGTGGAGAGGTATTACTACCCCCACTATACAGAGGGTGTTTCTCTCAGAGCACATAGTTCAATGCCTTACCTGAAGGTTACACAGAAAGTCAGTGGAACTCAGATCTCCCGCCTCTCCACTCTATGAAAAATGCACTTGGTCCACGTATAGCTATAACTGTCAGGACAAGCAATGTAGGGAGGGGAGATGGAGGTACATTATCCAAATGATTTCTGTGACTTTTAAATACATGAAACTAGCAGGAAGTGTGTCCCCCTCAGGACACCCACAGAGAGACTGGGATTAGTTTAAAATGGTGTCTGGATGTTACTACAGATTGACAAATACATAGCTGCTGCCAAATGTGACTTGTGAAATGAATGCAGGGACACCTTGGGACAAAAGTTCAGAAATGAAGTTTTTGTGATTAACTTTGTTGGTCCCCCACTCATCCCCAAAATCTCTTACAATAGAAAAAAAACAAAAAGACCAAGGTAGAAGATCAATCCAAGTTTTCTATCTGATAGTTTATTTTCACTAGCATTGATTGAGGAAAACCAATAAACTTGAATTTATCTGATAAATCTGAAGGAGATCAAGATTTTGGAAAGACTAGTTTTTCTTCAACTGCCATCCTAGATTCTGATCAATTCTATAAACCAAATCCCAGGCTCACAATCAACCACAGGTAACTTTTGAAATTTACAATAAAGACTATTTTCCGATGTAATCTAAAAAGATATTTCTCAGGGGAAAAAACAAACTTCTGTGAGCTAATGTTCTCTTAACTAAGGAATGAACAAAGAAAAATGCACACCTAAATTTAAAACAAAATGTTAAAAAGTTGCACAGTAGCTAAATGTTCTCTGTTCTCCTTCATATTCTTGCAATATTTGACTGGAGATGATCCTACTTGAAGAAACTGATATTTTTCCTATGTGCAGCTCTGCCTTAAAAGCCTGTCTCTCTTTCGCAACTTTGTTATATGCTATAGCTGGAGAATATGAGGGAAGATTTTTGAACGGTTGAAGAAGTGAAATAACTTTCTTGTTTTGTGACCTAAATAGGATAATCAGATGATCAAAGTCTGTTTCTTATCTACCCTCATGTTGCTTCTCCTTCTCATCTTCCTCATTCTTCACCTCCCCCGACCTCCTTTCCAGAATTTGCAGTTCCTAATCCCCTATGAGCATGAATAAATGAGGGAGCTGTTGTGATATCTTTTAAATCAATACCTGCTTGGTAATCGCCTATGTGGAGAGAGCCTTTGGGCATGGTTCCCCAGTGGGTTAAGTGAGGCATGGACCTCTCTTTTATATCTGCTTTTGGATAAAATACTTCTCCCTCTCCCGCCCTTCTCCTTCTCCTGATCCCAGATTTAATTATTATAATTTGTTAGTACCTGGGGAAGTATCGTGCTTCATGAAGAGCGAGATTGTCTTGAAAGAAGCCATTGTGAGCAACTTGAGTTCAAGATAGGAGGGCAGCTGAATGTATTTCCACTTGGGAGTGCCTTTGTGGTGGGAACTACTAACTTTTGTTCTCAGGAAAAATACCCTGAGCTAGCCAGACATGATTGGCTCCAAGGGGGAAAGAACCGTTTCTAATTTATAAATTATTAACCCTAAAGGAAAACAGCCTTTTGGATCCACCTCAAGGTTACAAATATTTGGTGGCATGAGGGAAGGTGACTGGAATTGGAATAAAACTGGACATGGCTAGACACTCTTTCCCAAACCTGAGCTGTTTGGTATTCTTTAGTCTATTACAAGAGCCTTTTTTAACTGAAAGAAAGAACAATTCTGTCTAATGGCCAAATTCTGTCAAGTATTGAGCACCTTCAAGCTTGAAATCAATGGAAGTGGAAGACACCCTGTATCTTGGAGGAGGCGCTCAGCACTTTGCAAGATTGGGCCCACTTTGCTGTTTCTCTCACTGGAGATCCAGGGCACATGTGCTCAGACTGTATATGGTGGGTGACATTCTGATTTAGCCTAGTTGTTGTTTCCTTCTGTCAGCAACACCTGCTTAAAGGGATTGATGGAGAGATGACTCAGAGAGCAGTTCTAAGTAGTATACTTAACCTGAGCCTATGGTCATACTATATATACTCTCCTTCCTCAGATATGTGTGGAAACCACTTCATACTGAATGGACATAAGAGTTGCAGAAGAGTAGCACTGATATATTTTATTTTTTGGTGACTGGCATGTCTCTTAAGAGCAAAAACATGCAATTTGATGTTGGAAATACACATCTCTCCTCCATTATTTCACTTATTAAATGTAAAATGGAGATACACTGGAATTGTTTTCGCAGTGCAGTTCCCTGTTCAAACAGGAATTTGTATCTTTTAAAACTCTCCTTTTAAAAGGTTTCCAAAGCATCTGTGACTGTTGTTTCTTTTTTCTGAACAATATGGTGGCTAACTCTTACACTTTTAACATTTATATTTTGAGCCTATGGCAAGTACATCTGGTACTTGGCACATCACTCATTGCATGAACTTCATGGTGTATGTAGTTTGGGGTGTTGACTCAACCTCGCCTGCATGGAAGTAAATGGTGACTAAATACTTTATTTATAAGTATTTTCTGAGTTTTGCATAATAGAGTCCTATGTAGTATGATAAGCAGGAATAGTAGAGGACACAATACATTCAACACTTCTTGAAAACGTTCTCATCATGCAAAATTGCTATAGTGCCTTTGGCAGATATGTTGTAAACCTGTTTATAAACATTCCAGTTTTGTCTAGTTTTGACGTTTGGTTCTTAAAGCTTCCGATTTTCACAAGATTGGTAGCAGTGGGACAGCGTTCCATATATTAAGTGAATGCAAGTTAGATAATAAAGGGAGCTATCTCAGTGGTCTGCCTTAAATATTTCTGAGGAAACAAAATATTTCCAGATAGTTTCACAGGCACAGACCTTTTATATGGCTGTCATTGTCAGAGGGTGACTGTCCCAGATGGTTGTCATGGAACAGGTCAGCCGGAAACCTAATTCTAAAGAGGAGGATGGGTGCACTGTTTCAATCACTCCATATACAGCTCATTTACAACCCTTCTGTATTTCAAAGGTTTAAAACGTGTGCATGTCCTTTATCATAAACTACAGTGCCACTGTTGCAATGTTATTGGCAGACTTTAAAACAAAACAAAATAATCTATGTTGACAGTAGCCAAAAAAGAGCACTGTTCAACTTGCCTGAAATTGAATATGCAGAGAGACTTCTATATGGTGAAAAAACAGAGAAGCAGAAGTTTTCCAGCGATTCTGCACACTGCTCGCAAGGTTTTGAATAGGCATTTGTGATACTGGATTATGTTCTTTTAAAATTACTTGTCTTTTCTTGGTGCTCTGAACCCCCCTGCCCTCCCCCAGTAAATAACCTGCGTTGTTTCATTCTATAGGACCAGAGGAGCAGCTTGGATTAATGATCTCATCAAATAAAATATCCCTTACCATTTCATCATATTGCTTTGGGGGAGGGATGGCTTGAGCATTGGCCTGCTAAACCCAGGGTTGTGAGTTCAATCCTTGAGGGGACTTTTTAGGGATCATGGGGCAAAAAACAGTCTGGGGATTAGTCCTGCTTTGAGCATGGGGTTGGACTAGATGACCTCATGAGGTCTCTTCCAACCCTGATATTATATGATTACTTTCATTTTATCAAACTTTTTGAACTTGCCAAACACCTACTTGTATTTAGAGTAGCTGCTTATATGGCCTATGCACCTGATAAGCTTTAAGGGATTTATCGTCACAACTTCCCTGTGAGGTAGAGAAGTGCTGTTATCCCTGTTGACAGATGGAGAAATAAGGTACAGAGAGACTAAGTGACTTGCCCAAGGTCACACAAGAAGTCTGTGGCGCGTTAGGGAATTGAACCTGTCTTTCCCAAGTCCAGGCTTGTAGCCTAACTATGGGTCTGCCCCCTGTGATATTTAGATTGTGACATGAACCCTGCTGTTGCTGGTGTTCTTCTTGTCCTACTATAACTCACTCTTAATTTAAAAAAAAAATTAATTTTAGGGCTGGCGTTTTGACTGCTAGATTGACAGCTCTGGAGGATGAAGCCCTTTAACTATTGGGGTGAGGGTAACAGCATAAGCTTCCCCAAACTGTCCCACCTTTCTGTTTCTACCCCTGACCTTGAGAAAACACATTTGGAGGATACTTTAGCCTCCATGCCTGTTCAGTCTTGAGATAACTCTTGGGGTGCCAGTATGGTGGTGACGGCTTTGTGATGTGGAACATGTATGTCCATTAGGGATACTCAAGCTGAGGTTTGGCGGCCACAGGATGTCTCCTCAATGTGTCTCCTGTGACTCTTTGCAGCACATGATATTGAAACACTGTGTGATATAATTATTACCCAGTCTAAGTTATTAACCAATCAGGATTCTTTTCCTATGTTATTAACCAATTGTAGAAGATAAAATTTTAATATTTGGTCAGTCATTTTGCTGTGAGAAGACATACAAAATATTTCCCCGTCATACCGTTTAAATGTGACTGTATGGTACTATGGTAAATGAAACAATGAATTCACCCTACTGTGGCTCTTTTGGGTAATGTTGATCACTAATTTGGCTCCTGAACCACTGAGGTCTGAGTATCACTGGTCTAGACTGAGACAATATACTAAGTTCACAGAAGCCACTAAATATCCATCCGAGGAAGAAGGATGTTTATATGACGGATTGCAGTCGTTGACTGTGTTGTCATTTTGGAGGTCAAGATTTGTGGGGAAAATTCAGAATCTTGCTTCCAAGGATGACAAGAGACTGGAAATGACACAGAGGTTGCTTTGTGTAAGTGAGGTTGAGACATAGACCTTCTGTCACACAGGAGCCTTCAACATGTCAGAGGTAGCTATGAGAGCAACCTTATGCTTAGTGGAGACATATGGCAGCTCAAATGAAGGAGGAAGGAAGCTGCTTTCACCACTCAAAATTTTCCAAGGTTTCTATCCCCACCCCCCCAGTATCCACATTTGGATGCTTAACCTTGGGTGTTAGAGCTTCATTACAAACATTAATTGGGTGGGAGCAGTTATTGCTTTTTACCCCTGCTTTATAGTTGCATTTACTATTAATAAATGTCCTGGATTTGGAAATTGAAATCCCTTATCTATAGGACAGGAACAGCATTGGCAGTGACAATATAAGCTTCATGACACTGTCTCGCTGCTGAAGTGCTTTTGGAGAGGCTGGAGTGGTGGTACGATGTTGAATCTCCAGGCTTATTCAGTCCTTCACTTCTCTGCAGAGACTGCCAACAAGAGTGCCGCTGAAAATGGTGGTTGTTTCCAGGTATGTGGATACCTGTTCTTTAGGAACAGGATTGAGACCGCAGACTCATTTTCTTTCCTTCAGCCATCAGATGATAAATAACATAATTCTGATGTTACGTAGTTAATCTAGATTTGGTCCAGTACCTAGGCCAGGTCCACACTTCAGATTTCTGCCAGCTTAACTCCATTGGTCAGGGGTGTAGCAAGCTATATCGATTCCTGACCAATATTGCTATGCTAGCAGAAGTCACTCATGTAGATGGAGCTATACAGGCAAAGTCAAACTTTTACTGGTATAATTTGCTTCTCTTGCTTACTTTTCTCCCTCTTTTACCCTCAATTACCCCTCCAGAAGCATATATTTACCAGAAAATCAGGTGCACCCCTGCTTGAAATCCCAGAAAGTTTGCTCAGTCCCTTCATCCTTCCGTGGCAGGTAAAATGAGTACTATGCAGTTTATCAGTACCTTGACAACCAAGGACGTGGAACTCGTAACAGTAGAGGTTCACCTGTTTCAAATGAGCTGTATGCTGGTTGTCTGTCCAACTCTTGTCCTCAACCCTTAGGCAGCCACATTTCTAGTGGTAGTGATTTGTGTAGGGCTAGAATGTGGCTGGCACTGCACAGGTGAGCAAGGGTGGAGGGCACCTTTCATGTACACAAGGGGATGCCTCAGTCCCTGTCCTTGCACGTCTGGGATGCAAGAGGAGATTGGGGAGCCATAGTATCACTGGTAGTGCTACATTCCCCAAAGAGAGGCTGAAAAAGTTCGAGGCACATCCGGCCCTTTTTGGCATCAGCTGTGTGCCAGCTTGGGAGAAAAGCATGCTGCATCCTTTCAAGCACTGAAGCACTTGCCACTCTGGTGTGTTCTCTTCAAGGATGTTCTGACTGCCTCAGTGGTGAGCCAGACAGAGTGCCTCTGGGACTTGTCCCCCGGGTGGCTGTGATATTAAACACACTTGTGGTTTGTAAAGCGCTATGGGCCCTTTCGGCTGAGAGGCAACATATGAATTTAAAATATTATCGCTTCCATTCTGCACAGTTGTGATTCTGAGATAAACCAGCAGGGCTGGGAATTGGATGCTTCTCAAGAACACCTGCTTCTGCATGCTGCACTGTGAAGGCTAGAACTTGCGGCAGCTTTTGGGGCAGACTTACACCCCTGCTGCTGCTATTTTTCACCACCAAAGAAAAACCCTTTCATTGTTAACCCAAGGCAGTTGTGGAGCCTTGCTTTGTAAAGGAGGACTTGCTACTTGAATCTTAGCATTGTGTGAGGGGCATGCCCTGCTGAGCAGATTGATGGGGGTACTTAGCATTTTCTCTTTAACTTCAGTAAAATAGTAATTCACTTCTAAATAGAAAAGTAGATGTGCTTATGTACAGGAATATTTAAAGTCATGAGGTTAAAGTGTATTTCAAAAAGCCTTTTCAGGTCAGGCTCTTGTACTGGTGTCTTTTGTTGAATTATAGTTTCTTTATTAGACAGAAATCATTTGGTTAGCTTGTTATTAATTTTGTTAATGGAGTTTCCAAGTTGATCCTAATCAGGACAGCTCAGCATGTGACTGAATGAAATTCAACATGTAATATTGCTGGGCTGTTTCCATTATTGTAATTGTAAGTATTTTGAGAGCAAGGATATATAAAGAAAAGTTCCGTGATGGGGACAATTAAAATGCAGGTCTTGGGACATTAAGAAAGGGAGGCGGGGAAGAGAAGAGAAGGGGGAAAGAAGGGCATCCTGATTTACACAAGAATGCAGCCCTCATTTACAGCTCCATGGAGATTCAGTTGTAGAGCCTTGCTGCTCATAAATGTTGCCTATGGAATAGGAGGAAGGGATTGGGGGCGTGTTTGGGAAACAATAGTTGAAAGCCTCACTGTCCCAGCCAGTTCAAATTCCATACAGTCACAAGTAGCCTGGGCTATACAAAGGAGGGACATGAAAGTATCCACTTCTCTCTCTGCTACACTGTAAATGATTTTGGAAGATCCTGTTAGAGCAGTGAAAACGGAAATTATCTACAATTCTCACTGTTTGTGGTGGAGTGAAACCAGGAGAGGAAAACTGTTGATTTGCTGGGGAGTGAACTGGATGAATGAGCATTGAGTTAAAAAACCTGAGCTTGGTTCAATGCAAATATGAACGGTTGGCTTTCTTTTTTTCTTCCTTCACAAGTTGTAACTAGCAGCTCCCAGCCCCCAGGATTATGTTTCAGAAGGAGGCGTTCAGGTTAGGGATTGTTAATGGTCTCTAACTGCCAGGACAATAAGGCCAACCTCACTGTTGTTCAAAACGGGCGGGGGGGGGGGAAGAAGGGGTGTAGGAAGAGACAAAGTTAGTAGGATTTGCAGAGCTTTGGCAAGTACAAATTGAAAACCAGCCACCTGCTTGTTGCTCCTGTTTTCTATGGGATCTAAACTCCAGGACCACAGATACACACTTTGGAAATGGTGGTGTTCATCAACACAAAGCTGAAATCTTTAATTAAATTTTTCAAGAAGAAGAGTAAGTAGTTGTGTGCATGCAAGTTTTCTTTCTGGAAAGTGTTGGAATTTGGGTAGGAAAGCTCAGTATGTGTATATATACCTTCTAGAAACTTTATTGGAAAATCTGTACATTTCTCTTTCACTGCATGTTTCAAACTGTGCAGAGGCAGCGTTGGCGAAGGCAATGTTCCTGAGCATCTGCTTCTTTGTAAGAGTGAGTGAGTGTTAATTTACTTTGATTTCCTTTGTCCCTGTAAATCAGGGGTTCTCAAGCTGGGGGTCAGGACCCCTCAGGGGGTCACAAGATTTTACATGAGGAGTCGCAAGCTGTCAGCCTCCACCCTAAACCCTGCTTTGCCTCCAGCATTTATAATGGTGTTAAATATATTAAATTTTTTCTTAATTTATAAGTGGGGGTCGCACCCAGAGGCTTGCTATATGAAAGGAGACATCAGTACAAAAGTTTGAGAACCACTGCTCTAAATGGCTTTGAAGAAGAAAAACGTTTTCATTTAATGTAAGCTGTTTGATTATGAGATTTGAAAGCCTCTTGGTGTAACTTGCTGCTTTGTGTATATATCATCAATGTATGCCAAGGTATTACTCTAACATCTTCTGGTAGCCCCAGCTGTACAGCTGCTGAACTTGTGCAGAAATTTATGGTGCTGTTTCATTGTGTAATACCATTATAGTCATAAACTTTTTTTAAAAGTCATTGAGATACTTGATTTACTTGCATATTTAGCTGGTGAGATTTAATCCATTGAGACAGGCTAGTTGAATTTGATCTGGCTATCTGAGTACGTGTAGCACATCTCGGTGGTTTTATTATGCTCTAGATAAGCAATAGACTGCTCTTAGTATGGCACTGAGTAGAGCTGGGCAGTAGTATGGCTGGTGTCTGTCTTTTCTTATTTTGTAAGATAAATACCAGGGGTAGGGGTTCTTTCCTGGTAAGTCAGTCATCCAATGTACCTTTTGTTTCCTATAATTCTAGGATAATTGACATTGTGATCGGATAATGAGTGACTTGTCTGTTCGTTATCATCTGGATTTGACCTCTGATTAGCAAGGACAGAGAATGCAGCCATACACCATGTCAGCATTGTCTGCCCTGCTGCATGAGGTGTTTTCGATCACATCCAGTACAATGAAAGTAGGTAGAAGAGGGGAGGGGCCAGACCACATAGCCAAGCAAATGTATGAGCAAATGAATGTTCCAAGAAAAAAAAAAAACAACCAGAAAACCATAAGGAAATTCAGTTAAAAGCCTCGAAAAATGACTCCTCTTTTACTGCATTTCTTGTAGCATACTTTTGTCTCGAGATTCTGAAGTTAATTTGTGAGTTCCTTTATTTTGTTTAACTAATCAATGCAATTATTTTACAACTGAAATTATTCTTCTAGGCAGTGTGCTGTGGTGAAAGCTGTCATTTTTCAGATGTAAGGAAGCCGTCACCTTCACACTGTGCTTCCTAGCCTGTACAGCTCCTCTGCCATTATACAAGGCATTACATTTCTCATGCGTAATAATGATACAATGCTAGGTGGTGCTGCTATATATACTGTAGTAGGAGCGGCATGATTTAAATGCTATTCCCAACTGCAACAAATGAGAGATAATGAAAACTCAGAAACAGGGACAAGAGGATGGAGAACAGCCAGGTGACCAACACAGTTTGGTTGAGTCAGCATAACAGGTGCTTGGGAGGCAGGCACAGCTGTAGTTTTTTGCTTTGGAGATTTGGATGCACAGCATATGCTCTGAAGGGCAAATGCTGCTAGAGGAGTGATACCCCAGCTGCCCTTTTCCTATCCCTGCAGAGTGAGGGGTAACACTGTTCAACCACAAAAGTTTATATCGATAGCAAACTTTAGATAACAAGTAATGTCTATCTTTCAGGGAAGATAAATTATAAGTAACTATTATGGGTGTACTTTTGTTAATTAAGTAGTTGATTTATTACTGGATAGTGTTTTAAAAGAATTTTGAACTTGAGAAGTGCTTTATTTTAATATATTATTATGCAAATGTATTGGCAAGTTAGGTGTGGCCATTGGGATTCTGCCAAGGTGCTATTGTGGCCTGGCCAGTATATGACCAATGTGTCATGCTGTGATGCGTAAAGGCAATGAGCCAGACTCTGCTCTCACTCATAATGGTGTAAAGCCAATGTCATCTTATTAACGTCAATGGAGTTGCTTCTGATTTATACCAATGTGAAATCTGAAGAGCCCCAGTCTGTTTTTATATTAGTATCCTCAGTTCCCACTCCTTCCCACCATTTATTCATAGTCCTCATTCAACTGCATTTAATTTTTGCATTACATTCTCCCTCTCTTTCTTTGCAGCTGTCTCCAACCTAGATGAAGAAAGTAGATGGACAGTCCATTATACTGCTCCCTGGCACCAGCAGGAAAATGTATTCCTGCCCTCCACGAGGCCACCTTGTGTGGAGGATCTGCATCGCCAAGCCAAGCTGAACCTCAAGTCGGTACTAAGAGGTAAGATGCTGGCAGTAAAGCTGTTGCTAAGAACTTGGAGAGAAATTCAGTAACTTATATGGTTATGTTCTCTGTGCCACTAGAGAGCCTGGCTTTGTCACTTGGATTTTGAGTCCTTAAAAGCATATTTGAGTTTCTTACACTCCAAAAAAACCAGCTTGTTCTGCAGTTTTAAACAGATGTCAGGTGTGTTGGATGACATTTGCCAGAGGGGGAGAAATACTTTCTGCCATAGAGAGATGAGTAAATCCCCAGCTTTGCTGCGCTGAACTCTCATATGGAGGGCAGAAAAACTGCCTTAGATGACTCGGTGCCTTTATAAATTCACATGTGCCTTCAGAGCCTTCTTTTAAATAAAAGCAGCAAAGAGTCCTGTGGCACCTTATAGACTAACAGACGTATTGGAGCATGAGCTTTTGTGGGTGAATACCCACTTCATTGGATGCATTCACCCAAGAAAGCCTATGCTCCAATACGTCTGTTAGTCTATAAGGTGCCACGTGACTCTTTCCTGCTTTTACACATCCAGACTAACACGGCTATCCCTCTGATACTTCTTTTAAATAATAACTATATCTTAAAATTCTGAATCAGCCCATTTATTGTCTTAAGAAATAGCTGGGCAGAATTGACATCTTTGTCATCAGTTCTGTTGAAAGTGGTCTAGTATCACATATGTGGGAGAGTGGCTTTTGACTAGCTAGCAAAATCAGCTTCCAGGGACGCTTTCTGTAGTATAACTCCTTGTTCACAAAAAGTTGCATTAAACTTTTAAGAACTAAATTCTGCCATCACATACACCTGCACAACTCTCAATGAAAGGCAATGGATGTGCGAGGTTCACACTGAAACGCACAGTATGGCTCTAAGGCAGGGGTAGGCAACCTATGGCATGCGTGCCGAAGGCGGCACACTAGTTGATTTTCAGTGGCATTCACACTGCCCTGGTCCTGGCCCCTGGTTTGGAGGGGCTCTGCATTTTAATTTAATTTTAAATGAAGCTTTTTAAACATTTTAAAATCCTTACTTACTTTACATACAACAATCGTTTAGTTATATATTATAGACTTTTAGAAAGAGACCTTCTAAAAACGTTAAAATATATTACTGGCATGCAAAACCTTAAATCAGAGTGAATAAATGAAGACTCGGTACACCACTTCTGAAAGGTTACTGATCCCTGCTAGAAGGTTTTAGGTAAGAATTAGAAACTGTCCCGGAGTTTGAATGAGTTTCTGTGTTAGAAAGAAACTTATAAAAAGAGTTTCTATAAAATTGTTTACAAAGTAAGTCTATATAGATGGCTTCTTGCTAGCCTTTCCATGTGTCTGTTACTAGTGCCACCATTTCATTATCTTTGGCGTTAGCAGCACTATGTTCTGTTAGTGCAGCCATTTGAACAAGAGCAGTCAATGGAGAAAAGTTTGGAACATCATCCGCCTGTCGGTGGAAATAGAGTTTTGAGACAGTCTCTGTGTATAGGAATTTAAAAAAAAAAAAAAATGTTTATCCTTGTGTGTATTATTCAATGAAGACAGTGTCCCTGCACCAAGGTCCCATACCTGCAAAGTGCCAAATCCTTCAACTTCCATTGATTTCAATGTGACCTGAAGGCACTAAGCACCTCACTGGATTGGGCCTGAGTAAAAGCGCCTTGTGATTTGGTTTGCAGAAAATATTTGTCTGTGTTAGTGGCTTGCCTTTCGAATGGAGAAACATTTTGTTGCCATATTTTTGTTTGTTTTGTTTCAGTTCCCTTAACCACTTCAGTTAATTGAGTTTCACCATTTCTTATTTATGCCTTTGATGGTAATTTAATAGGGTACTTTTCACAGTCAACATTATTAGATCACGCACGACTCAGCAAATACCCTGCATACACTTAAATTTATTACTGGGTTAATATATTTGTGCAGAACTTTAGCCTTGAACTATCTCTTGTAGAGGTAGGCTTACAGTGCACATACAAGACATGCTTGTCAGCTATTTACAATAGAAAGTTTCCCACTGTAGCTTAAAGAAAATGCAGTTGGTGCTTAAATTTTGTTCTGTCAAGTCTTAACTACTTGTTCTTCCATTTTCTATCCATCATCTGTCCTGGAAACTTAATGAAAGAAAAATATATGGGCCAAATTCATGCCTGCTGTGGTTTTCTTTCAATAGTTATATCAGGGATGAATTTCCAGTTCTATCTTTAATTGATTTATATATATAAAACCATATTGCAGTGTGAAGTAGGTGTTTTTATGCTCCTCAGCCCAATATATAAGCTTCAAGATATCAAAGTCAGTGGGAACTACTACTCGCTTTTTCTATAACTCTTTTTCTTTAAGCTAATGCGTCAATGCTAGCTGCTAATTACTTATAATAAGCAACCCCACAAAAACAAATCAGTGTATGCACACAACTGAGGAAACTTTGATAAGGAAACAGGTTTTGGTTTCATGTTTCCAAGGGCTGGTAATGAACATCAGAAGAAAAAAATTACTTCATATTTACTTACAAACAAACAAACCAACCTACTTTAATGCTGTTTTTTAAATTCTCATCAGTGAGATTTCTGGTCCAGCTTTAACACTGTTTTCTCATCTTTTGATGTTTGAATAGTCTGACTTGCATGACTGAAAATGAAGGTTCCCATAGCAATATTAAAACTGTCCCATCATGTGTTGGTAGGGTGGCCAGATAGCAACTGTGGAAAAAAATGGGACGGGGTGGAGAGTAATAGGCACCTATATAAACTGGACTGTCCCTATTTTTAAAAAAAAAGAAAAAAAAAGGGACATCTGGTCACCCTACGTGTGGGCAATGTTATAGGGTCACACCAGATCTCTGCAATAATATAAAATGTTACATATGTCCCAGGCTTAAAAAATATGTGTCACCTCAATTAGCTAGAGGCTGATATGAAAGATATGGGGCTGGGAAGTGTTGAGAGATCCATGGGTGATGCCCTAGTTAACTTCTCCCACCCTTTCCCCTTTTTCAATGTAATAAAGGCAAAGAGTTCTGGAATTCATACTCTGGTGCCGTCCCTGTACCTGTCTGGTGCCTTCATTTGTCATACTAGACCTTCACAGGCTGATAAATTTAAGTCTGCACTTTCCTTTCTTCCTGGCTTCTGGCAAGGAGAAGGAGCTTCCTTTCTTCCCTGCTACTTCTCCTTCAGGCTAGGAGAGTGATCGCTGCTACTCTGCCCCTCCCTGGGAGGGAGGGGGAGGAACCAAGCCCTTGTTAGTCTTTTGCCATCAAATTGAAGGGAGGTGTTGAGATGGTTATCTTAGTTTACATCATCTCTGGATACTGTTAACACATCTGTGCCTTGGGCTTATAAAACACCAAACTGAAGAGCACCACATCAGGTATTTTCAAAGAGTTCAGGTCGGGGATATTGTTATGTAGTAAAAGGCCCTAATGAAATGCAGTTACATAAGAGCAGAGTTAGGTTCCTATGGGAACCTGGATTCTGAATTTCTTGACTCTGTGATTAAACTTCATTTTTAACATATTAATATTCAAAATGTATAATATTTGTTAAATGTTACAATATTAAAATGAGGTCCAAGACAGTAGGACAATTGCTGCCAAAACTACAGGATGTGATGTCATTGGAAAGCAACTGATTGCTGTAGTCTGGTGCATGAAAGTGTTTGTTCCAGAGAGATCGCCCATCCAAATAGTGTTGGGTCCCAGCTTTGCTTAGCCTTAGCTTATGAGATTTGACAATACCACTGCCTACCCGGGCCAGTCTGATTCCAGGCTAGTGATTTTTGTGTAGTTTTATTCACTGATGCCCGAATGAAAAATAAATATTCAACTCTGCTTACAAATAACAAAGCAGAAGCAGAGTGGTTTGCACTAAAGCCACCTGGTAACATATCAAATGTTTGACATTTTTCAAAATAATAAAAACACACAAAAAAGTGGATTGCTGTCTAAGTGTTCTCTGGTGTTACCTTTCTAGAGGTAAGAGGTCAAACCTCCTTAGTTTTTTTAATTATTTAAGGTCACTATTCAGACTGGTATAGTTTGAAAAGTTCAACAGGTTTTAGATATTATGAAGCTGACCAAAAGCCTGCTGAAGTGAATGGGAGCCATTTAATTGATTTTTAATAGGATTTTGATCAGCACAATGTAAAACATGCGCACAATGATAATAGTTATACCAGTAGCTTTTTGTAATTATGTAATCTGCTTGGTATGTAGTACATTTAAATATTAAGGAGGGATAATGTTTCATGGGAGGAATGGCATTCAGCAGCGATCTTTACATACATTTCTTGTCCATTTCTTCAGGAAACAAATGCACATGTTTTTATTTTTGTTTTTACCTTGTTTAATTTTATGAATGTAATAATCTGTTTGAGAAACAACATGCAGTTGAATATGCTGAGGAGTGTTGTATTTAAAATTCTTGCACCCATAAACCACAGCTATGTCTTTCTGATATTAAGCAAGGAGAAGATCCAACTTTGCTTGCCTATAAAACTATTCTAAAATATGAATGTCTCGATCTGGCATGCAGATTTGTTCAAACAAGGTAAAGGTGCTAATCCTCATTTATGATTTCATGCAGTACATAAATTACATACGAAACTTTTAAAACCAAGATGTTTATGTATGATCTGAGTTGAAAAACAAAACCTGTGAAATTGACACTGTACATTTTTGTGTTCATTCACAAAGAAATGCTGAATGGATTTGGATGTAGATGTTTTTAAAAACTAAGAAGACTTCTAGCCTGAGAAATTTCAGCTCATAATTCATGTGTGTGCTTTTCAGGAAAATTATAAATGGCTTTAAAGGAGGCTTTGGAATGGAAGTTCAAGCTCAGTTGAATTTAATAATAAAATACCTCCCTCATTTCAATGTATTGCTTAACTGTTTTTAAACAAAGTAGAGTATGGTATCCTGATTACATAATGTATGCCATTATTTGAGAGAGTCTATTCCACCGGCCAAATAACCTATCTCCTCTCTTTCTTGGACGTGAGTGTTTGGCACAACCAAGATCTTGGAATATCCAATAAATCAGATGGGAAAGGGGAGTGAGGGGTGGGAGCGGCACATGTTGAAGATTAAACATTGTCATCCAAGGTACCTGTTTCACTGTCCTTCATGTCCAAGCTGGTCTTACAGTCCATTCCCAGAGAATTCATCTTAGCAAGTATCTCATTCATATTCTCACAGGTTCCCTATGTTCTCCAGCATAAAACATGCAGAATGGAACAAAACTGTACAAACATTCTGTGGGTCTTAGAGAACTCTACAATTCATGTGAATATTTTCTCTGTGGGATAAGTGGAGATGAATGGGCGAAGACAAGTAAACGAGGGTGGCGGCTGTGCAGGAAATCAAGCTCCACTAAGGGGGAGTCACAGCACATGGACGATTAATGTTGCTCTGAGCAGCATTAACTAATCCTTTTTTGTTTTTTATTCGGATTTTAATCTGTGCTGCAGAGGGAAGATGGCACTTTTGCTGTAGTTTCCAGAATCTTCCCATCTCCAGCCCTTTTGATTTATATGACCAAGAGGCTGTGCAAAATGGAGAGGTTTGCACCCTACATAATCACTGTCCCTTGCCACGTCACCAGAGTTTTCCCCACAGATTTGACTTGTTTCTATGTAACATGGTAGTACCTAAAGGAGGATGCACTGTGACCTTCAGCCAGTATTAGAGATCTGCAGTAGCAGTAATAATTCTATTAATAGTAATAGTAACACAAGCAATTGTCTTGTATAAAATGTAAATTGAAAATAATCCTCAACTAGCTAGCTGATCAATAATTTTAAAAGTGACCAGCAACAAGGGCAACAGCACGCGACATGTTAGGATGCATGACCACGGTACAGCTAATTGAACTATGTTGAACTATTCAAAGCTAGTTAGAACAGATGCGCATTTCAGCACAAACTGAAGATCGCCAAATCAGGGCTAAGGTGGGAAATTGCCTTCTGGAATCAAGGATATGTCACTGAGAAAACGATACAAGTTTGGGTTTAAACCAGAGGGGGAGATATTGGGAAAGGGAGGGAGAGAAGAGAATTATATCAAGTGGCTAAGGCCCTGTTTCCAATGAGAAATTGTCCCAATCCTAGCCAGCCACCAGTGTAGCTGCACTGGTGACAAAAAACAGGTTAGCTCTACTGGTGCGAATCATGGCTTTCTTTGTCTACACATGGGGGTTGCAGTTGCTTCAGTGGTTGACCACTGGTTGCTGGAACTGAGACAAATATTCAGACAAGGCTTCAGCTGATCACCGCTGCCCTGATATCACTCAGAGATAGAGGCATCCAGTTTTTGAGATAGCCAGGGGTTAAATCGATGGTAATCAACACCTTAAAAGTCATACCAAAGTCGGCCTCATCCAGTGCAGATTACTGCACAGGGGATAATGTTTCATTACCACTATGTTCTACGCTAATTTCCAAATAGATTTAAGGTATTGACCCTTGTACAACATGGTACAGTAATCCCACATATAATAGATATATTAAGGACAGGAGGTCCAGTAGGCCAACTTCTATGGTATTTGTACACATCTGCAGAGGCTTCCTGCATAAATTACTGATTTTACATTGCAGTTGTATTGATTCAGGTTATTTGCACACACTATAGGGCTCAATGCTCCAGTTGCCAGTGTCTATGGTGATTCATTAGTCATCTTATCTTGTGGGGAACGGGGTTTGCTGGCTGTGGCTTCTGTTTTGTCCTGTTAGCCAAGTTCAAGAAATGTCTTTAGCAGCAGTAATTGAAATGTTTGATTTATATTCCAGAAGGCATCTGATTAACATTATAAAGTAAAACCAGATTTTAGCCTCCCCTCCTGAAAGAACCTCTGGACAGGTTTGTGTTTACCCATTGTTTTTGCCAGGCTTCTGCTTGATCACTGTACAGATGAGCAATGCTGGGATCAGCCCCACTGCTGGATAATCCTGCTAAGAAGATTATTGTTTTAACAGTAATCTTGTGTTTCATTAAAGAGCTGCAAAGTAAAGGGGAACCACTTAATGTTAACAACAGGTCTAGTCCAGGCTCACAGAGATGTCAAGATGTGAGCTCCCTACCAAAACCTTATTGAAATAAGAGACCAGTAAGGGCTAGAAGCAGACCATATGTCCTACCAAGGCCTTGTTCTTACAAAACCAGGAAATAAAAATCAACTTATTTCTCATTATTTTAGTTTCAATAGTCAAGTTAGTGCCGGTAGCTCTACCCATGTACTCTATCCTTTTTACTCCTTTTGAATTAATTCACAGTACATCTGTTGTTGACTCTGGCAGAGTTCCATATTCCAACGGCCCTTTCTGTAAGGAATTAAAAAGGGAAAAAAAGTATTCAAAGGAAATTAGACAAAACTCCACCAAGAATCTAGACTTTACATGTTGAGTATTGCTTTCATGCTGAGAAATGAGCGCTTACTGGGTCATGCTCAGAATGCAAATCTGTATATTTTATTAAATCCCATACCATTGGGTGTGAAAATATATACATTGATTATATTTAGACGGATTACATATACACAGGGCACATTATAAGCACTTTACAGTAGAATGCTTAACACGTAGCTAAGAAACACTGTCAAAATCCCTGCTGAATAGATTTTTTTTTAAATCCTCTAAAAGACATTTTGTATATCTGATGTTTCACTCAAAGCCCATAGCAATATTCCTCTAGTATTCTTAAGTCCTTTGAGCCTTACCATTTTTCAAATTTGTATCTGTGTTTGGTGGCATTCATGTAAATCTTATTTTTTAAAACTTGTTTCTTGATAGCTTTGTTGACACCGAACTTTTATCAAGAATCATGTATAGGAAGCAGGGGGTGCTAAATAGCCTAGGATTTGTCTTGAGTAGGATGAAAAGTATGTGTTTTAGAATGTTTTATCTAATACATTTTAAAGTCTAGTGTACCCAAGGCAGCGTGTACTTTTAATGTGTGCTAGTTGGTCTAGTTGAAACTTGTGGGGGGGGCCTTAATTAATACATTCTAACAATATACCTTTAAATCTTAGTCAAGACAAACAGTTAGGGATGGTCTCCACTACGGGGAGATCAGTCCATTTAGCGGGTCTAGTGAAGACCACTAAATCGATGGCAGAGCTCTATCCTGTCGACCCCGGTACTCCAGCTCCCTGAGAAGAGTAAGGTAAGTCCACTGGAGAGCATCTCCCATGGACCAGATACCAGAGTAAGTCAACCTAAGTAGTGTAACTTAGGTTGGCTTATCCCGGCAGTGAAGATAAGCCCATAGATAACTGCGAATGAGACACAGAATCTTTCACTTCTAACTGGCTGTTCAAAAGCTGCGTCTTGATTTGGTGACCTACGTGAAATGAGTGAGTTGTCTTAAGCATTGTCTACATTGGGAATTTTCCCTGAATCCAGCAACTGCTGGCCAGTTGCTGATGTAGCTACAGCAGTGCATACTACTAGTGTAGACAAGGGAAGCTGTGATTTGCACCAGTGTAATTGATTTTGATTTCAAGTAGAGCTAATTATCCACTGGTGTAAATCAAAGCTTTCGTTATCTACACTAGGGATTTGCATGGGTACAGCGTCAGTGTTTGGCTATGAATCCATGAAATTGACAGAAATTCCTGGTGTTGACAAGGCTGTGTTGAGTTCTTAGTGGGCAGGTGTCCATACTGCAAGAATATAACCATCTCAGTTGTCCACCTAACTGGCATTTTATTGTCATCCTCAGAGAACCATAAAGAATGTATAAACACCGAAACTAGTTTTTTACTCTTACGCCATGTACAGACTTGGAAAACAGATCATGTTGTCACGTTAGCTAACCCATTACGTAACATGAAGTTAAATAGGATCTTGCACCTGATGGTGACATATTTTAAAACGTGTTAGCTGGTTGTTAACAATCATTTTAAAGCATAGCTTTCTGGGTCTATAGTAGGTTCAAAGACCTGTTTTAAATTGGGTGTGTAAACCTGGCCTATTTTTTAGCTTAGACATGAGCTTGAGGGTATTCCCTCAGCATCTGGTTGAGAACTATTGTTAGGAGTGGGGTCGGGACATTACTCCCTGTGCTGTAGATGTTCTATTTATGTTTAAGAGGCCTGCATCTCCAGGACTATCAATCTGGCATTTTGCGGGGGATGTTCTATGTACTCAGCTTTTTGTTTGCAATATTTTAAGAATCCAGTATGTTAAATTGAAAATGTGTTAGAAGAAAGCCTCTGGATATTTTTATATAAACATTCAGTTTGTGTTCAGTTGTCTTAGAAACAGCAAATGTCCATAAAAAGGATAGAAAAGGTGGTTATTTTTTCTTTCAGCATTGAAAAAGCAAGAATAAATGAATATAGAAAAGGCACAGTTAAACTAATCACACTTATTACCAGTCAGTGTACCAGTATTACATCCCCATAGAAATTTAAATTAGTCCAAGACAAATGGAGATAATCATTTTGAAGTCTCCCCAGTGACAGCTTGTTACAAATGATATTTGTTTGTCTGTTTTAGTTTAGTGCCCTTAGAAAGCTGATTGGGTTTTCTGTACTAGTGAATCATTTAAATCATTCACTCTGCTGGAATTTGCTGGTTGTGAAAGGAACAGGTGAAAGATAGGGATGTAAATACAGTTTAAAAAGTTAAGATTAAGCGGCTGGGACTGATCCCGCCAGCCAGCATGGCTGGGGCTGGGGCCTGGGCTGCTCCGGCCAGCGTGGGGTTGCTGGGGCTGGCGGATTGGCGGACTAATGCTTACTGGTTAACATTTTACATCCCTAGTGAAAGAGAGAAAACACACAATGGAAATATTTAAATATGCCGATGATTCAAAACATACAACTGGGAGTCACCTATTGCAGAGCTCTTTCTTCTCAGTCATGTCTGGATCCTTCCTGAAGAATGGAGCAGCAACCCCTTATTTGTCTGAGATACTGTAAAAGGAATCCCTCCCCCCCGCCACACACATTCCCCAGACAGGATGCACTCTAAAACAAACAACTCTCCCCCAGTATACATATATTAAATCACTAAGAACATACACTTAATGTTGCAGTTGTGATTATAAATCCAAGGAGAGTATGCTTCATTTAAAGTATCAGCTTATACTCTCAGTTTAAAGCTGGCTGGGATGCATAGTTCTAAGCCTAGCCAAAAGAACAGAGCGCTCTAAGGTGGCTTGACAGCCATTGGAGTGACAGTAATGGACATGAGTCTGAGCTGATGGTCCCTAATTAGCCAATGGCCAGCACAATTATCAACCCAGTCTGTTTCTGAAATTGTGGAGTGGAGTGGGGAGAAGAGAAACCAGGAAGGGAAGGAAAAGGTTAAAAAAAGAAACAAAAGGATCTTCTAAAGCGAGCAAGGTGTGTGGGGAATGCTGGGATAGTGGGTGTGTCGCAAAGACCAGGCACTTCTGTGAGACCATTTAATCCATGATTTCTTCAGTGAGATTAAATATATTTTGCAGCGTGCACTCCACTAGTGAAGAAGGTGCTAGCGCTGGAATTACTTGATTGGGGATGAAGTGTCATTGAATCCCAAAGACTAAAGACTCTCTATTGGACTTACGCATGTCAGGAGATACCTCGTGTGTACTGATATAGCAAAGTTCTAAACTTGTTAACATCACCGTACATTGTGGTGAGGGGAAGGTGGTGAGGATGAGGGGAGAAGGGTTGGGTGGGACAAGGAAATATAGTAACTTAAATAAACAGAATATTAACCAAACCATCTAGAGAGTGTTGAACAAAAGATTTTTCAGCTAATCTGTTGTGGCAGCACATCTGTTGGAATTCCTGACTCCGTAAGAGAAAATTGTTGTCCTCTGTCCAAAATGGGTGCTTTGAATGTAGTGTAGATAAAGTTCATGAACTTGCCTTACAGTCAGTATTGGTCATTGTGGTGTGGCTCTGCAGCATATTTTAAAGCTAGTTTTGATGTAGCGATTCACTCTGATAGTCCAGTTCTGCAGATGATATGGGGATTTAGACAGGCAAAATGGGATTTGTTCCAAGTTGAATGCATTCTTGTGTGATATGTAGACTGGTATCTGTCTGAGGTACTGATATGGCCCCCATTACTGTAATACTTGAGCATGTCACAATGTTTAACGTATTTATCCTCACACCACCCCTGTGATTTAGAGAAGTGCTGTTATCCCCATTATACACATGGGGACTTGAGGCCCGGAGAAATTTAAATGACTTGCCAAGGTCACACAAGATGTCTATAGCGGATCAGGGAATTAACCCAGGTCTCTGGCTAGTGTCCTAACCACTAGACCCTCCATCCTCACTAGTTGCAAGTTGTTTAGCTCCTTTAGACTAAGGGACATAGCTGCTATATAGGAACATAAATCAGACCCTTCTTTTAATGTTCTATTAAGTATGAGATATTTGTAGAAACCAGATTTATTGCAGATAATATTTTAGCACTCTGCATCCATACAAAGTGAGCGATAAACAGTATTATCCTCATGTTATAGATGGCATCCAGAGACCAAGTGACTTGTTCAAGGTCGCACAGCAAGTCAGTGGCAGAGTTGTGAATATAACCCAGGTCTCTTGACACTCAGCATATGCACAGTCCATAAGATCACAGCTGTCTCAAGTAAAATGCAGCAATAAATTCAAAAGGTGAAGGTGAACTATTACCACAGAAGTTACTTCTCTGTCTCTAAAATAGAAGTTGACTGCAAAACAGGTAGCCAGTAACAAAAAAGCATAAAACAACAAACATTATTTAATCAGTTTTCCCTAAATCGAGATACGCCTTGCACATTTTAGCAGGACTGCCATTTTCTTATCAGGCAATTTTTAGATACAGTTCTTATGGACACTGATTGTAAAAAGTTACTTTAATACAAAGTGCTGCTTATAGATGTGATCTGTAAAAAGGAGCTCTCTTTTGCATAAAATGAGACTGTCTAAGACGTTTAAAATCAACAAGAAAGAATTTTTGACCTCAGGGAATCGAATAATTTTCCAGTGATGTGTGCAATGAATAGATAAATGTGTTTTCATATATTGATCAGCAGATTTATTTCTGTGGTTGACAGTTCAGCTGACTATTACAATTAATAGCCCTTCTCCATGATCCCCCAACCCATCCTTCAGATACAAGTCGCAGTGAGAGAGACTGTGCCAAGAAGTCACCCTGAATTTAGCCAAGCTAAGTCAGCTTGTCACTTGCTCATTTTTTCCTTCAGCAAAAGAAAAGACCTCTAGTACAAAGGCAGCCCCCGTGTGTTCTTTTCCTCCCTCTTCTCTTCTTGGTCCATAGAGCTTCCTCTACTGAGGCAGCTTTGCATAGAGACATCTGCTCTGCCATGCATGCAGTGCTGGTAGAAATTGCCCATGGTCCAGCTGGCAGTTAATTTGGTATTTTTATCAGTTGGTCTGAAGTTGTAGTTGAATTAATTTTCCTTGGATGCAAGACAAGACGCCTGATGGAGGCATTTCTGAGCAATAATTATTTCTTTTGCTTTAACTACCCAAAATGTCTTTTTTAATTTTGTAAGTATCCATTGTTAAATTAATTTAGGGAATGCAGGCATTTTTACTGATAATCGATAAATGCTTAAAATATGGAGAAATGGGATTACTTGTATGTGGATGTGTACTATATATAGGCATACTGGATTTGGGACTTATGCTGAAACCCTTGCTTATGCAAGCAAAGTTTACTTACACAAGTAATCCCATTAAGATTACTTTTGTAAGCAATGATCAGGCATATAACATGTAGTCTCCAAAGGGTTAAAGTGTAGTACGTACCTGAAGGCACACAAACAGCACATAAGCTATGTGGGTTTGTGTTAGGTACAAAAAACACATGACAATTTGGGAGATTGTATCTTCTTGGAATAGCAAATATAACTGTATGAAAAACATTCAGAAATGACTGTAAATCCATGTCACGCTGTTCAGTTCTACTGTCTGTTTAGCAGTTGGTCTATATGGCAGTAAATTTTGCTTCACATAAATTTTCAAGGTATGGAGATTAGTTTTAGCTGTTTGAAATTCTGCTGGTATGAAATATTAACTAAATGATAAGACTGGAACAGAGGAGAAGCTGCACAAAAATCCTTCTGGCCCTCCCCCAATACATGCACTCTCTTTTGGCATTGAGAAATGCAGTGTGTCTGTCTGACTAGACAGACAGTGCATAAGTTAATCCTGTTTTTTCACAGTAATACCATGTCAAATGAATTAATGAGGTATCAGTTCTGTGCCTTCTGTTCACTCAGTTGATCTGTGACTCAAATTATGGTGTAAGAATATGGTCTCAAGTTGTTTGAAATGCAGTAAATTGCTAATGTATGCAGTAGTTACTACTGTGCATTAACTATTGAGGGTCAGCTAGAGTTTAATATGAGATGGGAGTTGTCTCTAGTACAAAAATGACATGAGATCTTTTCCAGGTTTATGAGTTTGTTTTCTCTAGCATTTTCATGGGATTGGTCTGGGTACATACCACAGAGGCTGTTAAGAATTTGCAACCAACAAGTCCAGTTGTTCAAGTGGAGTCTAATCTTTAACCTTGTCCAACAGATTCTAATAAGTTTTACAGATAAAAAGCTCACTTAATTGTGCAACAATTCATAGCTCTCGGTTTTTGAGCTCATTCTGTTATAGGGCTGCACTGAATTCCACCGAAGCCTCACGGTGAACTCCACTTTGACACACTACACTAATACTGTCTACAGAATCCCTGCTCTGAACAACAGCCTTATGTAATGCGGAGAGTACTGTGAACAACTTATGCATGGTCTATGACTGGCATTTGCCGTGCACCAGAATATAGCAGTGTGTGGGGTAGTAAAAAGACCAGCAATCCTGAGAAAATGCTTATATATAGCTAAGGCTAAGATTTTGTCATGGATATTTTTAGTAAAAGTCACGGGCAATAATGAAAAGTTCACGGAATTTTACTAAACTTTTACTAAAAATATCCATGACAAAATGGTAAGCCTGAGCAGCTGCTGGTGGGCTCGGGGCTCCAGGGGTCCCCACCACCTGTAGGAGCTTGGAGCTCCATGGGTCCCCTCCGCTGGCAGCTCCAAGCAGCGGGGGGTCCCACTTGCTGCCTGGGGAGGCCGGGAGCAGCAGGGGTACCCCACAGCTTCCTGCCTCTGCAGGTGGCAGGGGACCCTGCAGCTCCAAACTGGAATTCCATGACTAAATTGCAGTCTTATATATAGCACCATTGACTGCTTAAAAACATTTCCTTCAGTAATGTACCTCCCAGGAACACACCTAACCTTTTGTTACATATGTAAAAGTGACCTGTGAGTCTTTCACAGGTTTCTGACCATATTTCTGCCATCACCAGTTAAAAATTAAATAAATAAAGCCTGTCTGTGTGAACAAAACAAACAAAACCACCCCAATAACAACTTTTGGATAAAGCATGTCTCTCTGACAGGGGTTGTAACTCTCTCCCCCCCCCTCCATTCACACTTGCAAGAATAAACCATGTTATAACACCTTCGACCACAATAATTTTAAAACAGTTATTCTTCTTCGAGTGATTGCTCATATCCATTCCAGGTAGGTGTATGTGCTGCGCGTGCACGTCTGCCGGAAACTTTTTACCCTAGCAACTCCAGTGGGCTGGCAGGTCGCCCCCTAGAGTGGCGCCAGTATGGCACCAGATATATACCCCTGCCGGCCCGCCTGCTCCTCAGTTCCTTCTTACCGCCGTGTCGGTTGCTGGAACTGTGGAGTGCGGCTTGCTGACCTCCACGTCCCTAGCTCTCCTGTTCTTGTTTGTCGTTTTTAGTTGTAAATAGTTCTTAGTTAAGTAGTAGATAGACTGTTAGCATAGTAGTTAATTAGAATCTTGTAAATAGTTATCTAACATCGCTTGTGGGTGGGCCGTTGCCCTCCCCGGCACCCGGCACCGGGCCCGTGCCTGGCTCGCCGGGTTTCAAGCAGTGCTCGGCGTGCAAGAAGCCGATGCCTACGAGCAATCCCCACGACGCGTGCCTTAAGTGCCTGGGGGAATCGCACGTTAGCGACAAGTGCTGCATTTTGCAAGGCTTTTAAGCCTCGCACTAAGAAGGAGAGAGACCAAAGACTTCGCGCTCTCCTTATGAAAGCGGCTCTGTCTCCGGCACCGGCGGCGCAGTCAGCCAGTTCTACTCTGGCACCGGACCGTGCCGGCACCGGCAAGACTCCCTGGCACCGACCATCTCCGGCACCGGGAGCAGACTCACGTCCCTCGGCATCTGCAACACCATCCAGGCAGGCCCGAGTGGAGCGCCCGGCACCTACCCTGGCCGCGGCACCGCCTACAGGACTGCTGTCGACTCCAGGCCCGGAAGGTCCGTCGAGTCCAGCCCCTCCTAGCTCCCCCTTAAGATCAGGGGTCGAGCTACGGGTACCGTCTACGCCAGAGACCTTTGCCTCGGCTCGGGACTTGATCGCATTGACGGAGCCATCTCAGCCTCAGCCGGCACCCCCGGGACGGGTAACCTCCAGGGGTAAGCCGATGCTTTGAGCGCTGTCTCCCGAGTCCCGGCACCGATCACCCCGGAGGCGTGAACGCTTGCGCTCGGGGCGCCACTCGGAGTCCCGGCACCGTTCTCCCAGGCGGTACCGGTCGTACTCGCGGCACCGATCGCCATCTGCATGGTCCCGGTCGGGCTCGTCTCACCGCCGGCACCGAGACTCCAGGAGCCGTTCATCTCGGCATTCGGCTCCCCGGTCGACCTCCCGGCACCAGGTCCCAATCCCGGTCGACCTCCCGGCACCGCGCCGGTGGCAGGTCCCGGTCTCCGCTGCCCTCCTGGCACCGCGCTCATCGAAGGTCGCGGTCCCGCTCCCGGCACCGACATCGCTCCCGATCCGGATCTCGGCACTGGTCATCACACCGTTTCCGGTCCCGATCCTGGCACCGATGTGGGTCGCGGCACCGGGCCTTGGCACCGAGGGGAGCGTCGGTCTCGGCGCACAGAGCTGCATACCAACCAAGCTCAGCGCCTCCGTAGCCTTCTAGGGAGCCATCGGTCTCTTCCCAGACTGACAGCGCCTATGCCATGGGACAGGACAGACACTCGGCCCTGTTCCAGGACCCTCCACCACAAGAGCGAGGGGCTCAACAGTGGGGGTTTTGGACCCCATGGGCGTATTCCCAAGCCCAGGGTCCGCAACACGTTACCCCCCGCCCTGTGGGGGAACGCAGACCACCGGAGGTGACGGTATCTAGACCCCCTCATTCCCAGGAAGCAGACGGCAGGTCCAGTCACCGGGACCCAGAGCTCCCTCCAGAAATGGAGGTGCAGCCCCACATGGAACCCCCCGTGGACACTTTGTTGCCGGGGGTTTCCTCATCCTCTTCTCCGGATGAGGCAGTGGCGGGTACCTCGTCCTCCAGTCCTCCCCCACTGGATCTTAGGGCACACCAAGACCTCCTCCGCCGGGTGGCACAGAACCTGGACTTGCAAGCGGAGGAGGTGTCTGAAATTGAGGACCCGGTGGTGAGCATTCTTTCCGCCGATGCGCCCACCAGAGTGGCCCTGCCCTTTATAAAGACAATCCAGGCCAACGCCACTAACATCTGGCAGTCACCGGCCTCCATCCCTCCGACCGCTCGAGGGGTGGAACGAAAGTACATGGCCCCCTCGAAGGGCTATGAATACCTATATGTTCACCCGACACCCTGCTCGTTGGTGGTCCAGTTGGTGAACGACAGGGAGCACCACGGACAAGAGGCCCCAGCGCCCAAGTCGAAGGAGGCGAGACGAATGGACCTCCTGGGCCGCAAGGTCTATTCGGTGGGGGCACTACAGCTCCGGGTCTCAAACCAGCAGGCCCTCCTCAGCCGCTACTCCTTCAACTCGTGGGTAGCGGCGGGGAAGTTCACGGAGCTCTTGCCTCAGGACGCCCGCCAGGAATTTTCCACCATCCTGGACGAGGGCAAGAAAGTAGCAAGAACATCGCTACAGGCCTCCCTTGATGCTGCCGACTCGGCCGCTCGGACCCTAGCCTCAGGGCTCACGATGCACCGAATTTCTTGGCTGCAGGTCTCTGGCCTTCCACCGGAGCTCCAACATACAATCCAGGACCTCCCCTTTGAAGGCCAGGGCCTATTTTCGGATAAAACAGACCCTAGACTAAAAGACCTCAAGGACAACAGGGTCATAATACGGTCGCTGGGCATGCATACGCTGGCGACACAGCGCAGGCCATTCCACCAGCAGAATCAGCAGCAGCAGCGGCGGCCGTACCCTCAGTTCCGCCCGCGGCAGGACCTCTCTAGGCGCCGAGGCAGGAACAACCGCCGCAGGCAGTCTGGTGGTCAAACGGGGCAGAACCAAGGCTCCGCCAAGGCCCCTCCAGGGCCTAAGCCTTCATTTTGAAGGTGCGCCCGAGGACGCAGTACCAGTTTCCCCTCCGGATCCCTCCCTGCAGTTTTCCAACCGCCTTTCTTTTTTCCTCCCGGCGTGGACCCAAATAACGTTGGACCGTTGGGTCTTGCGTACGGTGCAGGCCGGTTATCGCCTGCAGTTTTCCTCGCCCCCACCCACCATCCCCGTCCCTCTTCAGGGACCTCTCTCACGAGCAATTCCTCCGTCAGGAGGTGCACGCGCTCCTTGTCAAGGGAGCCATAGAGGCGGTTCTGGAAAACGAGAAGGGCAAGGGGTTTTATTCCCGTTACTTTCTAATCCCCAAGTCCAAGGGCGGCCTCAGGCCCATCCTCGACCTGCGGGAACTCAACAAGTATATCGTGAAGTTGAAGTTCCGCATGGTATCACTTGGAACCATCATCCCATCCCTGGATCCCGGAGACTGGTACGCCGCCCTCGATATGCAGGACGCTTACTTTCACATCTCCATTGCCCCCCAACACAGACGTTTCCTCCGCTTTGTGGTCGTCCGCCAACATTATCCATTTGCGGTCCTTCCGTTTGGCCTCTCTACGGCCCCGAGGGTGTTTACAAAATGCATGGCAGTCATCGTCGCACACCTTCGACGTTGCCGCATTCACGTCTTCCCCTACCTGGACGACTGGCTGATCCGAGGCACATCGGAGCTGCAGGTCTGCGACCATGTCGAAAGGATCAGCACCCTCTTTGTGGCCTTGGGCCTCGTCATCAATGTGGACAAGTCTACTCTGCTCCCCATGCAGCGGATAGAGTTCATCGGGGCCGTTCTGGACTCTACCCTGGCCAGGGCCTTGCTACCCTTGCCCAGGTTCCAGTCGTTGTCAGCCATCATTCTACGTTTGCAGGCGGCCCCACTGACCTCTCTACGAACATGTCTGGCCCTTCTAGGCCACATGGCAGCCTCTACGTTCGTAACGGCATATGCCCGACTCCGCATGAGGCCTCTTCAATCATGGCTCATTGCGCAGTATCGGCCGGCCAGACACTCGTTGGACACAGTCGTCACTGTTCCTCAGCGGGTGCTGGACTCTCTTCGCTGGTGGCTGGACCAGTCCGTAGTCTGTGCGGGGCTCCCGTTCCATCCGCCCCAACCCTCGGCATCCCTGACCACGGATGCCTCAGATCTGGGCTGGGGGGCACACTGCGGCACCCAGAGAACTCAGGGCTTGTGGACACCTCAAGAGATCAACCTCCATATCAACATACGAGAGTTGAGAGCGGTCCGCCTTGCTTGTCAAGCGTTTGTCCATCTCCTTCAAGGTCGTTGTGTCGCGGTGTTCACCGACAACACGACGACCATGTTTTACATCAACAAGCAGGGCGGCACCAGGTCCTCTCCCCTGTGTCTCGAGGCCATGCGTCTCTGGGAGTTCTGCATAGCCCATTCGGTTCACCTTTCCGCCTCCTATCTCCCGGGAGTGCGGAACACTCTAGCGGATCAGCTGAGCAGATCCTTCCGTTCGCACGAGTGGTCCCTCCGTCCGGACGTCGCCCTCTCCCTCTTCCAGAGGTGGAGTCGTCCCCGGATGGACCTCTTCACGTCCAGGCAGAACAGGAAGTGTCAAGCATTCTGCTCCTTCCAGGGTCGGGAACCAGGGTCTCTAGCAGATGCATTCCTGATCCCATGGACAGCCCACCTGTGTTATGCATTCTCTCCCGTTCCGCTGATGCACAGGGTTCTCCTCAAGGTGCGCAGAGACAGAGCCCGGGAGATTCTCATAGCTCCAGCATGGGCCAGACAGCATTGGTACCCCATGTTGCTGGACCTCTCAGTGGCCAATCCGGTTACCCTACCCCTTTATCGGGACCTGATCACTCAGGACCATGGCAGGCTCTGTCACCCGGACCTTCCGTCTCTACACCTTATGGCATGGCTCCTGCGTGGTTGACAGGCTCCAAGTTGCGCTGTTCTACCCCGGTTCGGGAGGTTCTCATGGGCAGTAGAAAGCCTTCTACCAGGGCTACTTACTCAGCTAAGTGGAGGCGTTTCTCCTGCTGGTGTTCAGAGAAAGCTCTTCACCCTATGGAGACTCCCGTCACCACTATTTTAGACTACATCTGGTCCCTCAAGACCCAGGGTCTGGCGTTGTCGTCCCTTCAGGTCCACCTAGCGGCCATCTCCGCGTTTCATCCTGGAACGGACGGATGTTCTGTCTTCTCCCACCCTATGGTGGCGAGATTCCTGAAGGGACTGGAGCGGCTCTATCCACAAATCCGCCCTCTGGCCCCTTCATTGGACCTCAACTTGGTCCTATCTCGGCTCATGGGCCCTCCATTCGAGCCATTAGCTACTTGCTCCCTACTCTACCTCTCGTGGAAGACCGCCTTCCTGGTGGCCATTACCTCAGCTAGACGAGTGTCAGAGCTGAGGGCCCTCACAGTGGACCCACCATATACCGTCTTCCATAAAGACAAGGTACAGCTGAGGCCTCACCCTGCCTTTCTTCCCAAGGTGGTCTCAGCTTTCCATGTTAACCAAGAGATTTTCCTCCCAGTGTTTTTCCCAAAGCCCCATTCGTCCCGCAGGGAGCAACAGCTCCACTCACTAGATGTCCGTCGGGCGCTAGCATTTTATCTGGACAGGACCAAACCCTTCCGCAAGTCCCCCCAGTTATTTGTGGCGGTAGCGGACCGGGTCAAGGGGCTGCCGATTTCCTCCCAGAGGCTATCTTCCTGGGTTACCTCCTGCATCAGGACCTGCTACGACCTGGCCCACGTTCCGACGGGCCGTGTGACTGCTCACTCCACCAGAGCACAGGCATCATCGCTGGCTTTCCTTGCCCGCGTGCCAATCCAAGAGATTTGTAGGGCGGCGACCTGGTCATCGGTCCACACATTCGCTTCCCATTACGCCCTGGTTCAGCAGTCCAGAGATGATGCGGCCTTTGGCTCTGCAGTACTCCAGGCCGCAACCTCTCACTCCGACCCCACCGCCTAGGTAAGGCTTGGGAATCACCTACCTGGAATGGATATGAGCAATCACTCGAAGAAGAAAAGACGGTTACTCACCTTTGTAACTGTTGTTCTTCGAGATATGTTGCTCATATCCATTCCACAGCCGCCCTCCTTCCCCACTGTCGGAGTAGCCGGCAAGAAGGAACTGAGGAGCGGGCGGGCCGGCAGGGGTATATATCTGGTGCCATACTGGCGCCACTCTAGGGGGCGACCTGCCGGCCCACTGGAGTTGCTAGGGTAAAAAGTTTCCGGCAGACGTGCACGCGCGGCGCGTACACCTACCTGGAATGGATATGAGCAACACATCTCGAAGAACAACAGTTACAAAGGTGAGTAACCGTCTTTTCTTGTAGTGTAGGTAGGGTTTGGAAGCTGCAAATATTACTATACAAGAAAAGAAACAAGGATCAGCACTAGAAAGATGGTGGATGAGCCTATGAATAAGTGCACACAGGTATGGCTACATTTTTGATCATCAGTTTTGATTGGGAGTTTCTGGTTTCAACAATTAGAGTTGGCTCTACTCTTTTTTTTTGTCTGTTCATCTTCATTTAGTGATTCCCTTGCTAACCATAGGAGTTTACAAAGTTATAACTCCAAGAATTTTTTAAATTACTACAGTGTTTAGGGCTTCTCCAGGGTGGCATTCCCAGTCAGTGAGACCATCCTGGAGCCAGCCCATGCAGTGTGGCACACGCCAGCCTCATGTGCACCAACACCCAAGAGAGCGAAGAGGGGGTACTTTGTGCTAGCTAAGGGAGATGATTTCTTATTTCCCCAGCTTGCTCCCAGTTCCCTGGTTGTTCAGGTGACTGAAGAACGGGCATGGCAGCAGCTGCAAAAGTCTGCCCCTCTCAAAAGGTGGCCAAGAAACTGGACCTGATGGGCAGGAAGGTCTTTTCATCCATGAGACTGCAGTTCCGTGTTGCAAACGGCCAAGCTCTGCTAGCCAAGTTTGATTTTAACAGCTACGACAGGCTAGCAGAGTTCAAAAACAAGCTTCTGCTAGAACTCTAGGAGTGGTTCCAGATGCTGGTGGACAAAGGGGACTGGTAAAAAAAGTGGCCCTCCAGGGAGTAGTGGACGCAGCCAACACTGCCTCTTGGACACTAGCCACCAGCACAGTCATGCGCAGGAACTCGTGGCTCTATCTTCCAGCTTCCCTAGGGAGGTCCAAAATCCGGTCAGCGACCTCCCTTTCGATGAGACCAATCTCTTCAAGGTGTTCCCTTGGCCTCTACAGTCCATCCCCCAGACACAGACGCCAGAAACAACTCTTTTTCCTGTGGCTCCACTCCTCTTACCCAGCGTACTACGAGTGCCTGGAAAAGCTCTCACTTTGGCAACAGCACTCTGCGGCCTTGTTTCCCCACCGCTGCTGTGACCGCCTCCTCGACCTTTTCCCAACCACAGGCCCAGGGCCAGTTTTGACACTTGGGTCAAGAGCAGTGATCCTCCTTCAGTGCCAAGCACCGCATCCCAAGTTATTGAGGTAAAATCACCAGGGACAGTTGGGCAGTGGAGATCATCCACCACAGATACTTCATAGAGTTCCTCTCCTTTTCGCCTCATCGCACTCCCACCTGCCTAGTTCTCAGCAGAACTCTATACCTCAGTGATGTACAATGGTTTGATACACAATGCCATGCTCAATGACCTCTCTGCAGGGTGGGGGATGCCCTGCTGGTAACTCTTTGCCTCTTTTGCTCTAGCGGAGCTCTAGGCAAGGGCTCTTGAGGGGACGCTCTCCTCCTCTCCTGGAAGGGTGACCTTCGCCATGCCTTTCCTCCCATTCCCCTTCTGCCACAGGTTCTTCACAAGATTCACCAGGACAGTGCCACCGACATCCTCATAGTGCCTTATTGGCCCCGGCAGTTCTGGTTCACCGACTTCCTGAGGGTCTCCACCCAACCACCAGTATCTCTCTGCACACTCGAGGATCTCCTTACCCAAGATCGGGGCCGACAGTGCCATGCCAATCTGGACATTCTTCACCTCCCAGCCTGGTATTTGGATGTGTGTCAAGTGTAGACCACACATGCTCTGTGCTCCATTTGGCAGAGCCTCACCCAGAGCAGGAGGGAATCCACCAGAACCTGGTACCATGCTAAGTGGAGATGCTTCATAGAGTGGCCCCATTGCTGCCACCACCACTTTGGGGGACACAATAATCATCCTCAAACCGTGAGTCTGGAGTCTCAACTCTATTCAAGTATGCCTGGCTGCACTTAGCGCCTTTCTCCTGCCAGTGGATGACACCTCTGTCTTTACACCCCCTTACCACTTTGGTATGCTTCATGAGGGGCTTGAATAACACGTTTCCACTGGTTGTGAAATCCACACTTCCATGGACTTTAACACTGTTCTCTCTACCCTCAGCAGATCACACCCTGAACCCATGGTGACATGCTCCCTGACCCGCCTTGCTAGGAAAGTGGCATTCTTCGTTGCCATCACTGCCAGATGAGCCACGATGGCAGCCCCGCCTCTCCTCCCCCCCATGGTATTTCACAAGACAAGGTCTCCTTAAGTCTACATTCCAAATTCCTTCCTAAGGTAATGTCAGAATTTCATCTCAGTCAATCCATCTCCTTGCCTGTGTTCCATCTGAAACCACACATCTGCCCCGCTGACAGGGCCCTGCACTCCCTCAACGCGTACTGGTGTTCTACCGCCACAGGCCCCTTCCAGAAGTCGCCAGGTCTTTTCATTGACATCGCTGAACAGTTAAAGGAACAGGCCCTCTCCCCCCAACAGGTATCTAAATAGCTCTCAGGGTGCATCCCTGTGAGTGCTACAAATGCTCCAACCTCGCTCCTCCTGGCAGAGTAACAGCCCATTCTACATGGGTACAGGCCCCCTCCTCAGCCTCAGTAGTGGATGTGCTATAGCAGGACATCTGCTGGGCCGCAACATGGTGCTCTGTCCACACATTTACAGCACATTATGCTATAATGCATGTGGCAGCAATGGATGCAACCATGGGCCATACTGTATTGCAGACGCAGTTCCATTAGCATCCTCGCACCCACCTCTGTGCTGTCCACTGCTCACAAGTCACTCACATGTGGAATACACATAGGGACCATCACTCAGAGAAGAAGAGGTGGTTACTTACCTGTAACTGGAGGTTCTTCGAGTTCTATCTATATTCCATTAGCTGCCTTCTCTCCCTCTGATTTGGACTAGAATATGCAGTCATATAAGGGAAAACTGGTGTGGCGTCGACCTGCGCTGCATCTTATATCCTCAAGTGGGAGCACAAGGAGATGCACTACCCCACGTGTAGGTCAATGGACACTGCTAGGAAACACTTCCGGATTAGGTGCATGGTGCACATACGTGCCTACATGTGGAATACAGACAGGGCCACACATCTCAAAGAATCTCCGGTTATAGATAAGTAACCTCCTCTTTTGTCTTCATCCTCAAGGTTCAACTTTATATAGTCCTGCCTTCATCTCTCTGAACTAGTCTTCATTTGTGGCTCCCTTAGCCCTCTGTACTCTGACAGCAATATTATCCTTGGTTCCTTCTCTCACAGGCTTCTCTGTGCCTCTTCCCACATTGCATTCTATGTTTGGAATTCCCTATTTCAGTTTATTTACCAAGCCACTTCTCTTGTTGCATTCAAATCCCGCATAAATACTCACAGCTGCTGCAAAGCTTACAAAAAGTGATGGGAGAAAAGGTAACAAAAATCCAGGTAACAGTCTCATCAAGAAGTGTATGTGGCCTACTGAGTAACCACTTTTGGATATCATCCTCTCCTTGTCATACCTTCTCCCTTGGCTGTTTATGGACCTTACTTGTGTCATGCTGTACACTTTTCAGGGAAGTGACTAAGTTTTATTTGTTTTGTGAGGCACTTACCATATTCCTGGCCACCCAGAAATTTAATTATAATAATTTCTGATGTTATAAATGTGCTAGTTCTCCAGACATCCATCAAGTCTTCGGGCATAGACAAAACTTTCTCCCCTCCCCCCTCAAAATAACTTTTTAGTTTTTCCTTATGAATAGACTTATTTGAAATGTTGAGTTTTCCTTTCACAAGAAGTGTCAAGATCTTGAAATTACATTCCATTGCAAAATGGAACACAAAGGCAAAATATAGAAAATTTTTATTAAATGGAAAATTTCGAAAAGTATCTAATTGGATATGTCAATATGGGAAATTTCAACAGCACAATTCAATATGTCAAAAGGATATTTTTCATTAGATTCTCCTGTTCAGAAAATCAAAAATTTATGTCAAAATCAGCATTTATCTGTGGAAAAGTGTGATTTTGATTAAACCACTTTTTAACAGGAAAATGTTCCATATGAAGAATTTTGGGCAGCTCTGTTTATAAATCATACTAAGACTAAAAAATGAATTGTCATAGTTCTGGACAACTGAAGCTGTATTTGCTGTTTGTGGTCTAGCAAGGGCCACCCACTCTAAACCTGAGACTCTTCAACTATCACCCTCACCCCGACCACGGTATTTCCATGATGCACAGTCCGATCACTGTGCTGTGATATTCCCAGCAAAAGACAGACTGTCTAAGCAGGCTTGCTGTAATTCCCTCTTCAGAGATGGTACACAATGTAATTGCCAATGGTTAGAAGTTACCATACAGTTCCCTCTACGCAAGCACTTTTATTCTTAAGATAAAAGCATTAAAGAGAAAATATATTACAAACAACAAAAGAACGTACACACATGCTAATAAGTTTATCAGAGATCACAGCCTAACTCTTAACAAGGACTCATTGCCAGGGGATGTCGTGAATGCCAAAACTGTAACTAGATTCAGAAAAGAATGAGATAAGTTCATGGAGGATAGGTCCATCAGTAGCTGTTAGCCAAGATGGTCAGGGAGGCAACGCCATGCTCTGGGTATCCCTAAACCTCTGACTGCTAGAAGCTGGTACTGGGTGACAGGGGTGGATCACTTGATAATCGTCCTGTTCTGTTCATTCTCTCTGAAGCATCTGCCATGGCCCCTGTTGGAAGACCGGATACTTGGTTAGATGGACCATTGGTCTGACCCAATATGGCCATTCTTATGGCTCTGGTTGGTGATTATTCTTTCCAACATTTCCCTAAGGTTTGGGGCCCCCTTTGGACTAGAGATCCTGTCCATTTGCTGGATCAGATAGAAAGTCCTGAGTCAGTTTTTACTCAGACTAGTTAACAAAAAATCCTTTCTTTCTCTGTTAGTCCCTAGAAAATCCAGTTTGAACCAGTATATTTGAGCATCTTTCCAGGTGGTGGTAGCTCTGTAGATGTGTTTCAACCTGAGTGAATTTGTCTAACCACCTCCCCACTATTCTTAGTTCCTGGAGGGCTGTGGTCCCCTGCTTCATGAGATTACATACTATCCCTCAATTATGCATAAACAATTACATTTTTAATACAATGTACTCCTAAAATACTTAAACTTAATTCAATAATGTTTAACTAGGACATTGCAGAAAACTGCCATCTGTTACACTCACAACAATTACAACCTACACACCTTCTTCTTTATTTTACTTTGCAAGTGAACTTTAAAAGCTGCACCTTCATTTTTTTAGGGGGTAATATTTGGGGTCTGTTGTCTTTTGCAGCATCATTCTACATATTTGTCGTCTTCATCTTAGGTGTTCCCGGTTTAGTTACAGTGAGGTAAAAAGTAGCTGCTCTTGGGGACAGACTGGAACATACTAGCAGAAGGGCCCACTAAACACAATACTCTGTCTTTATTGTACAAAGCCATGATTTAGAAACCAAGACAACTGTGCAACTTCACAGCAAGAACACCAGACCTTGAACCAGATATGTGGCCTTGTAATATGATGCATTCATGAGATTCATGGGGCAGGGAAGATCATGTGCCATAATCCTGTTCTCCCCCCACCCCTAAGTTAATTGTGAAACTTGGTATTGCATTCCATTAAACACATTGCAATTTAAAACAGGCTTTGTCTCATAGAATTAGATGTCTGTATTCAGTAAATGGGATTTCTGTTTTGGAGGCTGTCTTAGAGTATGATATTCCTTGCCATCCACAAACTACTTTATGGATGTCTTGTTGAAAACAGTAGAGGAATAAATGGAGAAAACCTAGTTTGTAGAGTATAAGATTTGAGACCCTTATTAATTAGGAAGTAAAAACAAAGCCAAATTATGCTCTGGTTGCAAGTTGTAACTCCATTTAATGATTCGCCAAGTAAAATTCCTCCTTAAAAGGTGCCCTCAATTCAGAAAAAATGGACGTTTTTATTTATATGTATGTACATGCACACACAAACTAACTCTCTCACACACACATACATACACGCGCACACACGTCAAATGGTAAGGCGTGGAGCAGGCACAGAAATGTTAATTCTCAAAACAGCTCTTCTCCAGTAAGTAATGACAAAAGCTGTTTGCATTATGACAATGCCCACTGTACAGGAGACGTTTCAGTTACTTAGGTAGAGGTGTAATAAATACTTATTTTTATTTGTGCTTTGCAAATCTTGCAACAGATTCAGACTTCAGTCTCTGGAAATGTAAAACTCACAGTTTGACTGGGCAGATCAGTTTGGTCGTCTCATCTTGAACATTTAATTTTTCCTTATGCTCCAGCATCTGTTAATCTTGAGCACAATCACACTGAATATCAATTAAGAAAAGTACACAGACAGGAACACAGCTACAGAAATTTTATTCAGGGAAATGAAGTGATACTGGGATTTTGGCCAATTTGGGTTGGTTTTTTTTATCCCTCCCTCAATTTTATTCTATATTCCTCCTCTACATGAAAGACTTTTCACTTTACACTCTTCCCACGTGGCCTGACAAAGGCTGACCTGAGGTTCTAAGGATCCCTATAATTTGAACTTCTGCCTCTCTTTTTAAAAACACTGTAATGGATGTGTCTTCCCCAGATTGGGAGGCTAGATGATTGGTCAGTGCCAAAGCCACTTAGCAGATGGTGTTTGAGTAGTGAGCAATATCCTCACTCCAAGTGTAGGGCAAAATTATGGAGGTCTACCAGCCTGGCAAATGAGACCCTCACTGTTGCTAGCACACTTTCATCTCCCATACTGTAGTCCGCTGCCATCTGTCAAGACACTGAGCCTGACCACGCTTAAAAAAAAATTCTCTTTCTTGCTCTCCTTCTTATTTATAATATTTCTAGAGATCCTGTCTCCCGAAATAAGTGATATCTATCCTACACATATAGGTACAGAACTTCAAAATAGTATCCTATTATCTGTTCGACAATGGTAATATACTGTAGAAATGTCCATCACCATACTCTCAGTAAATATTATGTATTTTCTTTTTAGATTTGCTGTCCAGTAAAAAATAATAGGTATTGGTCTTTGTAATATGCGATCAGTAGGTGGATGGATGTATATATGAACTGATGTACATGTGTAATTACTCCTATGCATACTTAATGAAAAATAGAGTATATGTATGATGTCTGCAGTCTAGTGTTATAATTCATATTAGAAACTGTCCAGAAAAAAAGATTAGGGATAACTACAGACAGATAAGGATCAGTTGTTATGGTAATGCTCAGTTACAATTAGACTCATATGTATCAAGCTTTATACTACATATATTTATATCAAGTGAGTTTTATGCTTAGAGAGGTAAAAATAAATTGATCTGACTCTGATCCCTATGCCTTTCTTAAACTAGACACTCGATACAAGTAAGAGAATGGGAATAAAATGTTATCTTTCTTTGTTTTTTTGTTTCTTCCTCTTCCATGTACAGAATGTGACAAGCTGCGGAGGGATGGCTATCGAAGTTCTCAATATTACTCTCAGGGTCCAACCTTCTCTTCTTCTAGTGCAGCCTGTGGAAGTTACCAAGATGATTATGAAGAAATTGAACGAAAGGTAAGGAATAGAGCTGTTAAATGATTAGAAAATACATGCAATTTCAAAATTTTTAAAAAAGTTGCAATTATTTGCAGTTTTAATTGCACTGTTAAACAATATAGAATACCAGTTGAAATTCAGCATGGAAACATGTCCTCTGGAATGGTGGTTGAAGCATGAAGGGACATATAAATATTTAGTATATCTGGCACATAACTAACTTGCAATGCTGGCTACAAAAGTGCCATTCCTGTTCTCCCTTCTCACGCCTGTTCTTACTTACAGGTGACATTGTAAATAAAAAGCAGGCAGGATTATCTCCTGTAAATGTAAACAAACTTGTTTGTCTTAATGATTGGCTGAACAAGAAGTAGGACTGAGTGGACTTGTAGGTTCTAAAATTCTACATTTGTGAGTTGCACTTACACAATAAAGAGATTGCACTGCAGTACTTGTGTGAGGTGAATTGAAAAATACTATTTTTTTTTACAATGCAAATATTTGTAATCAAAAATAATAATATGAAGTGAGAACTCCATATTTTGTATTCTGTGTTGTAACTGAAATCACTATATTTGAAAATGTAGAAAAAATCCAAAATATATTTATTATTATTTTAAATTGGTATTCTATTATTGTTTAACAGTGTGATTAAAACTGCGATCAATCATGACTTTTTTTTAATCTAGTTAATTTGTTTTGTGTTAATCGCTTGCGTTAGCTATAATTAATTGACAGCCCTAGTGAGGAGGCAGGAGATTGGGGAAAAGTGCATTAAGTGACTATAAAACCTGCTCTTCGTATTATTTATATAGGCTGAGATTTATAAAGGCGTTTAAGGGAGTTAGGTGCTAATAAAAGTTAAGCATCTAACCTTCCTTAGGCTCTTTGAAAATCCCAACTCTGACTATATATATCTATATGTAAATAAAGTTCCCATTGGTGTAATACAAGGATGACAGTGTGAATGGTCTGGTAATGTTCCAGGGAGAAGGTGTATCTTATGAATTAACAATGGCAGCTGTTTTGAAATAGTGTCATGTTAGTCTTTACTAATCTTTTTATGATAAAGTATCAGGTGGGGCCATTAATCCAGGTACACAACATGACTGTGTTCACACAACAACAAGTACACAGACTTCATACCCTGGTGTAATGTGGTTATGTCTTTTATTTATTTATTTTAATAATGGAGATATACCCATCTCCTAGAACTGGAAGGGACCCTGAAGGGTCAACAAGTCCAGCCCCCTGCCAAGTACTGATTTTGCCCCAGATTCCTAAGTGGCCCCCTCAAGGATTGAACTCACAACCCTGGGTTTAGCGGGCTAGTGCTCAAACCACTGAGCTATCCCTCCCCCCATGTCATTTCAGTACTCAGAAGTTCTGTCCTAATGTATCCCATCTCTCTGTAATGAATTCCAAGGAAATGAAAGATCTCACATTGATATTGGTTTGACTCACTGCATGTCAGTTTGCTTCGTATTATGTTCCCTGTCTCAGCTCAGCAACGCTGGGCAATTGTCTCAGAACCTGGAAACTACTGAAACAAATGAAGGGTGATGGAAGGGACAGTTTCAGCTGTAAGATGGTTAAGATGGTTTTGTAGTCTTCATGTGATTTTGGTCATTTCAGCTACAGAAACACTATGTTGCATTAATATTAAAGTTGTGAGTTAACTGTATAAAAGCAAGAAAATTCCAATCTGCGAAATGGTAAGCTGTCCTTAACTCCTTAACATTGTGTGGAAGTGTTGGCGCGCGTGTGGTATCCAAGTTATTGTATCCTGTGATATCTTGGTACAAAATATTGCCTGCCCAGCAATAACCTGGCATTCTTTTGTCAGTTTGTATCACAGCCCTTATCTTTATGGTAGTTTAGTTTCTCTTTTTTGTTTGTTTAATACTAACATTATACCATGTGTTTGCATATGTGTGTCTGTATATAAATTGTATCTACACTGTGAGGTCTGCCAGTCCTTTGAATTCAATATAAAGTGACTGATAATATTGTATAGTTTTCCCATTTCCATTTTCCACATTGCCTCACATCAATGACAGGGCTGTGGCTTTGTAGAAACTTCAACTATTCTTGCTGTGCTTTAACAGTATCCATTGTAACATCTCATTTAAACTCTTTGTGTATGCAGTATGGAAGTAAGAATATTACAGTGATAATCTGCAAAGACCTATTGAAATCACTAGGAGTCATAATACAATATGTGCTCTTTATTATAAAAACTGTTGTCTACATGTGTTCATAGCTGTTGCTATGTGTGTGTAAAATTGTGTGTGTGTGTGTGTGTGTGTGTTTAAGCTATTTTAAGTATTTGGTTGTCCTAGTTAGTATTGTGGTCCATATAGACAGATAGTCCACAGAACTGCATTTGTAAAACTAGTGAGGTATGATGTAACATTAAGGTTGTTTATAGGTGAGCAGACCTACTAAGGACTAATTGCCATGGATAATTCTGCTTAGAGACTAAACGCTGTCATCCTTAAGGTTTGTGTGGTACGTTGTTTTAAAATTATTAATAAAGAAATTGCTAATATTTTGTTCAGTTAGTCTATGCGTTCTGAAATGTTTAACTATAAATGATTACACTTCATTGAGTGAATAGCATTTCTATTTCAAATTAAAACAACTTCCTCTTAATCTGTGTTACTCAAAGCATGGTTTAGTGTGAAGGAGGATAGACAGATGCAAGGTTGACACAGTTTTTAGTGGCACTAATTAACTGAGCACCATTAGCTCTCTCGCTCTAGCTTAAAAACTTAGTAGGATTTTACCCATTAGCAAAATTACAGTGTGGCTCTCCTTTCATACTGTAGAGTTTCAATGGTTCATGTTCTTTGCATCTGCATTTTTTTTAACTTTAAAGTGATATTCTAGAATTGTACTTTGTTTGAATTACCACCTCTCAAAAACCATTCTCTAAAATTGAAGTTTAATCCCATTGGTAAAAAAGTCAAAGGCTTCCAAGAATGTAACTGTAAGTGGGACTTGAGCCCATAAGTTTTAACTTATGGGGCTAGAAAAGTACTCAAGCAACAGTCTGGATTTGAGCTCAGAATTCTTCCATATTGCAGCAAGACTGATTCAAACAGCAAAAACATCCCCTCTTCATGAAAGCTTTTTAATGATATCTGCTGTTTATCAAAAGCAGTCAAAGCAAACGTTTAACAGGCAGATCAGAAGAATGATATATTTCAGTGTTGTGATCGGAGAGTAATAGAATAGTGAATGGATCAATGAATTCTCATTTACTGTTTGGAAACTTTTCCCTAAATTGGCATTATTCCATTTTTGCTTCAGGAAAACTATATTACAGAGCATGGTAATTTCAGATAATGGACTTATCTGAAGTTTCCATGCTCTCTAAAAATTTCTGGGAGACCAGGTGATGTAGCTGGATAATTCTTTATTTTCTAGACAGTTGACATGAAATCATGGTAAAGTGTAAGTATAGTTCTCTCAGCTAAGTCACCAGAGGATGATGTTCACATCAAAAAACACTACACTGTCTGCTTAGGAAAGGTTTGGATTGGCAGTGTCTGGTATTCCAGGTGACTATTCCAGTGAACTGTCAGGGATGTATAGGCGAGTTTATCCATTTTTTTAAAAAACGAGAGACTGACTAAACAAGTATGGTTTTCTGAAAGAGAGTTCGTATAATACAAAATATTTACACTGCCCTTTTTTTCTCATGGAAAGGCTTCTAAATTACAGTACACACAATATGAACTAAATTGTTTCCTTGTGTAACTCCACGAGGGAATGTCTTCACTACCAACGTTAAAGCGCTACCGCGGCAGCGCTTTAACATGGCTGTGTAGTCACGGCACCAGCACTGGGAGAGCACTCTCTCAGAGCTGTAAAAAAAACCCTCCTAGGGGTGTAGCTCCCGGTGCTGGTGCACTGTCTACACTGCCACTTTCCAGCGCTGAAACTTGCAACGCTCAGGGAGTATTTTTTCACACCCCCGAGGGAGAAAGTTTCAGCGCTGTAAAATGGCAGTGTAGACAAGGCCTAAGTGGAGTTCATTAAGGATGAATTTGTCCCTTTGTATTTTAAATCTCAATAGTAAAGTCTGGATTGGTCTTACTGATTCTCTTTTTGTAAAAGAAGATAATCACTCTCAGTGGCCTGTGCTTATCCAGTTTCCTAGTAACAAAGAAGGTGTTACTTCAGTCACTGACTCCCCTTTTTAGAGTGGTAGCCCTGTTAGTCTGTAAAACCAATGAGGAGTCATGCCTAAATAAATTTTAGTCTCTAAGATACCACAAGGACTCCTCATTGTTTTTGCTGATTCCCCCTTGCTTTCTGAAAGTGTGTATTATACTATATAATTTAAATATGTTTGTCTTTTTACATGTGTTTTCTCATTCATTCTCTTTTTTTCACTCATTCTCTTTCTTTCTTTCTTTTTCTCTCACTCAACAGTCTAGTCTGTTAGACTGCATATCTCAGTCTTGCATTAGCACCTGCTGTTCCTTGGTTCCATGGAGCCTCAAGGTATCTAGCCACAATGGAAGCATCCAGCTGTCCTGGTTGCAGCTTGATGTTACTGTAGCATTAGCATATCTGGAATCTTACTGTGCTTTTATTCTTTGTTCCTGACTTGCTGCTGTTTTCTTTGTAAAAACAAACAAAAACAACCACTAACAAAAGTGATGTTAAATCCAGTCATGCCCTTTTTTCTCATTAGCTCAGTTGTCTGCAGCTCAGATCCTTTGTTTACTTGATAAACTAACACATTTTCATTGCCTTTGCAAACCTGTTAACAGTCGCTTCTGCGAGGAGCAGTATGTTTTATTTAATGGCTATTTGATAACAATCATCTAGTTCTATTAGTGATCAAATATTGTGATTTGGACTAGCATGATTTAACAATAAGGAATGCCAATTGCACAGAGTACATGGACTCAGAGATGCATCACACTGTGCCTTTATTTCAACAAACAGGTAGAAAAAGTATTTCCCGCTTGTTAATGGGGAAGAAAATATATATTTGTCACTTTGCTCATCAGAGCTGTTGTTTCTCTTTTCAGCATTTTGCAGCAGTTGGGGTCCTTAGAAATCATAGGTGGAAGGAAATTTATTAATAGTATTTACACATGGGAATTGAGATTTGAAGCTGAGATTTTCCAAGGAGTCTCAAAGAACTGGGTGCCTAGCTGCCTTAGCCCCCTTTGAAAACCCTACATTGATGTGAGTTGTGGGAGCTCTGGACTTGCTGAATTGGCTCTTGTAACAATATTGATCTTCATTGATGAAATTTCCTTCAGTATATAAAGGCTAAGAGAGGCCTGTACTGCTTTGATCCTGCATTATATTGCAGGATCCTGCATTATATTGCTTCCTGCTTCTTAATACCCCAAGGATGTGGCAGACTGGCAGTTGTGATGATGTTGTGTCTGCATAGCAGAAACAAAATGTCATAAGGAGCACTGTCTAGGAAACTGTAAGACACTGAGGAGATAACGTAGTGAAGAGAATAACAGAAGGGCACTGTCCAAAAGGAAAGCTTATGTGTGTATGTTGGATGGGAGTTTCAAGAGGCCAGAGTGATTTAGAGGCATAAGTCCTATTGAAAGTTAAGGGATGTATGCCTCTAAATCACTTGGAACGTTTGGAAATCCCACCCATTTTCTTCAAAAGATTGTTCAAATGGTAGAATTCTAATACACAGAAATAATTAAAGAAGCACTGTAGCAACAGAGGAAAGAGGAGATAAAGAAGATAGTAGAAGACTTGATGGTTTCTTTGTAGCTAAGTCATTTCTACTCACAAAAAATCCTCCCTTAACAAGACAGCAAGTGATAAGAGTTCTGGGGCAAAGGCTAAGGGGCTGATGAATTAGTCAAGAAAACTGGAGATAAGTCTGTCCAGGTTGTCCATCTTGAGATAAATAATGTAAGAAATACTAACTGTACCTAAAAAGAAGTTCCAGCCACCTTGCCTTACAACAGAGAGTTTCAGATGTTGTTTATAATAGGAAGTGAATGATTGAGATACCAATAGCAAAGTTGGTGAGACTGAAAATGGTAAATATATAATCAATAATGAGGATTCTCCCAGATTCAGAGGGATTTGAGGATTGCCACTAGTTGGACCAGTAAATGACAAATTTATTGTAATTGAATGCAGATTCATAGTGAAAGCAGCAGTGATCCCAAAAAGATTGGAGTATACACACTAAATGGAGTAGTTACGGAAACTGTGGATTGACCAGGAAAGAAATGTAAAGGCCTTTGGTTTGTGTGGTGGGTTTTTTTTTTAAATTATTATTATTTATTATTATTATTATTTTAAACAGAATAGCACTTAAAGCCATTAAATTAGTATTTGCCTGGAGAAGAAACTGCAAACAGGACAATGAGATACATGAATAGAAAGCGATTCTGTTCTTATCCAAAGCTCTGCATAGACTTCAGTTCTCAGTTTTACTTATTTGTTCTGAGGAGTTTTATTCATAGAAATGGTTGGAAGGTGAATAGACATTTCAAGGTTGTTTTTTTTTTATTGTAAGGGCAAGTTTATAGAGGTTTAATTTGTCATCTGAGAAGACAGGACTTCCAGGTGACCTTCTAGAAACCTTTGGGGGCAGTCTGTCTCTATTAGGAGATTAAGAGTAAACAGGGAATTTAGGCAGAACATGCTGTGAAATAATCAGCCTAGAGTCAGTTGCCAGTTAAAGTCTTTGAATAGTATAAATCTTCTGAGGAAGAGAAACCATTTTATAGGTAACGGGAACACTGAGGGACAGAATCCCAACAAAATGATGAAGAGTTTAGAGGAAACAGCCTTGCTGAGTCTATTTCCCTATAGGCTAAATTTTCCAAGGGGGGAGATCTCACTTCAACCTCTGTTTTAGTTCAGACTTTTTTCTACAATGTCCATTGTGCACATCAATGAAAAATTGTATGTGGTCCAAGTTCATTATTTGCATGTGCAACGAAAAACTGAGCATTCAAGCAGTAGCTCATGCAAAGATATGTGCCTACAAATTAGAAGCCATACTTTGAAATTTGGCCCTATTGGTGCAAAATAAAAGCCAGTATGAAGCAGAGAATTTTTACTATTCTAAAATGGGAAAGTTGCTTTCTGTTGTTTCAGAAATACTCTGTGTTTATGGCTATACTGATGTGCTCTATGGCCAGTATAATCTCGTAGTATTGCCCCTTGCGCTACCACTGTGATATAATGTGCCTTATTTGATAAAAGATATTCCTGCAGTTAGAATCGTCACTCATCTAATGGCTGTGTGCACTAGCCTAGAAAAGTAGATGACCTTGAAATATTTAAAAGAACCTGCTTCCATATTTGGCAAGAAATCTGTATCTCCCATAATCGGCCAATTTAGAGATGAACCATTTCAATGCAAACGGACCCAGGCTGCTGTTTCCCAGCGGGTGATTTGTGCACAGCTTTGTAAATGTCATGCCTTTTCAGTACACTGATGTGGAAAAGTGTAAACAAATAGTACCTACCACTACCATTGTTAGTATCCTGGGAGCAGGAATAGGAAGAAGGGGAAGTTGTGTGCTTCAAGAAGCCAGTACAATGGGAAAAAATCATCTGTAGTTGGAGCCTGATTTCCCACCCCACCCCCTAAAGCACCAAATTTCCAAAACTCCCTTTTAATGGAAATACAGACGTGTCCTCTAGCTTGAAAGAGCAGTTTCCATCAAAACAGCATTTTAGCTGCAGTTGGCACAAATAGGGCTTTGAATCACTTTTCACAAGAATCTTCACCTGTATATTTGTTTGCTCATTTGGCTGGTCAATTCATCTCCCTCCACCCCCCCAGCTCCCTTAATTTTCTGAATCCTGATTTTTCTGAAAAATGTAGGCAATTGCCCCAGATCTTTGGATAATCAGGATTCCATCACTGTTTTCTCCTTCTAGATGTTTTTGTTGTTTCCCCTCCATCTGATCACTCCACTGTACAACAGCTTCATTTAAAAGAAAAATATTGTCTGTGCCCTGTTTGTTGGAGAAATTTCCTTGAAAGAGAAGGTGAGCTTCTTAACTGAATATCTCTGTCACTTGTCATACTGGAGCAGCCCCTGGTGATTGCCTGATGACAGCTGAGACCTAGAGCACCACATAGTTTCAATGTGACAGTTATCGATTCTGACAGTATCAAGCAACTAGAGGAAAAGTAGGTTACTGGAGCTTATCACCACACACAAAGGGCAAAACTGTGCTTCCAATATGTCCCTTGGCACATGAACAAAGGAGAGAGAAAAACCTCTGGTTGGAAATAATGTTACTCACCATCAAACAGATTCTGACTACCCCATTGAAACAAACACACACACACTCTTTTTCCTTTCTGTTCTATTGTACTGTAACAATATAGGTTAACACCACTTACAGTTCAGGATCATTTGCCATTTTCATTAGAAACCCATTATACCTCAGCTATATATATTTTTTTTAACCAAATTTGGCTGAAACATGGAATACAAGCTGCCATTCCTTATGTGATAGGGTTTGTTAGTTTTTCTCCATTGCTTATCTCATGCAGTTTTGTTAAAAGCTTCAGTGGTGGAAAAAAATCTGTTGAGGGTTGAAATTATTTTTTTAAAGCAATTTAGACCTCATGAAGTGATTCCCATTGGCTTCAGTGGAGCATAGCCACAAGGATCTGTCCATGGAGCTTTGTACAAGATTGGGTCCCTAAACTATACTTAGGCTTTGTCTACACTAAAGGGAAAAGTCGATCTAAGCTACGCAGTTCGAGTTACCTGAATAGCATAACTCAAATCAATGTCACTTAGATCTACTTACTGCGGTGCCCACACTATGCAACGTCAGCAGGAGATGCTCTCCTGTCGACTCCCCTTACTCTTCTCGATCAGGTGGAGTACAGGAGTCAATAGGAGAGCAATCGGCAGTTGATTTAGTGGGTCTTCACTAGACCTGCTAAATCAACTGCCAATGCATTGATCGCCGTAGCGTCAATCTGGTAAGTGTAGACAAGCCCTTAATGAACTTAAGACTGTTGGTATTTGGCCCCTCTAAAATATGAATGGAAGTGTCCATAGATCAGATAATACACCAGGATCATCAATATAGTATTCAATAGAGAAATATAAAGAAAATCCTACACTTCAAAGCATATTCCCATATCATGGAAATACAGTATTATTAGTGTCATTTATCATTTCCATCGAGAGGCCCTAGCCCCATTGTACTAGGCACTGTACAAACGAATCATAAAAAGGTGGCCCCTGTCCCTAAGGGCGTACAATCTAGATGGTCGTGGGGAATCGGATACAGCAAATGGTGAGAGTATAACATGACAGTGAGATGATTGTGATCCATGTATTAAGCAGTACAACAGATGCCTACACCATTTTTATACTGCTGTACTTTTTAGAAAAATTGAGTACAATTTTTTAAATCTCTGTTAAAATATATCTATAGTACAGGCATCTCCGCAGATCCTCAGCCCCTGGCCCGTAAGTAGAGGCTGCAAAGCACCTGCAGAGGATCACGGATTCCACCTCCATATATGACAGTCAAGCTATGAGGAATGAGTGATAGCAGTGGGCAGCAGTGATTGAGTACCTCATTGAAGAGCGAGTTTTTGATAATGCCTCCCTAATAAGAGGTTGTTCTTACCTGGCAGAATGACAAAGGTACTGAATTGGTGCACACCATCCCAGGTTGAATGTCCTGAAACACAGATGTCAGTAGAAATGTAAGATGAAGCATCTTGGAGCATGGTAGTCAGAGAGAGGGAAGATCCATCAACACCACTGCTTCTCCTAACACTTACAAAACATTTTGTTTTTCTTTCTAAACAAGGACTTTTCTCCAGTTCTCTATCCTTCCCTGCCACTGGGGTTGGCTATGATAACCTCCCTGGCTCCAGGGAAGAGAGCTGAGAATTTATGACGGATTGTTCAGGGATTTTGACCCTCACCTCCAAGCCCATGGATTTGCACAGCGCCCTCTGTTCGGCATATGTACTGGATCCAACTGTCCTTGGAATTAGTCTGACTGATGCCATCAGTATATTCACAACAGAAAGGGGTTACATTCCTCCCCTCTCCACCAACCGTGACCCCAGAATTTGGCTCATGTAGTGTAACAAATGATTGTTCCACTAAACAAATGTCACTCAGCCGAAAGCCTTTTTTTGGCACAGTAATTTTGGATAGTGAAAATACTGTGCGAGCTTTGTTGTTTCCTGCCCACGTCCCCTAGATAGCGGCATGGACACAAAGCACGGTCCTTTAATAAGGAATGACTTTATAAGGTATGCAAATCCTGTGATAGTGTGGTGGTGATTAGATTTCCTAGTAAAATTCAATGGTGGTTAACTTAATTGTTTTTGTTCCTTGGTATTATCAATGGATACCCTTTTCCTCATCACTGAGGTTGGTCAAGGTTTCTCTCCTGTGCTTTATTTTAGTTCTTTGCTTCACTGAGCTTAAAAACTGTCTCTTCATAACAGGCTTCTTGCTAAAACTGTGCACATCACAACGAGGTAAACAGGTGCTCAGTTCTGAAGTCCCTTGCTAGCACATTGCTGAGAGAGGCATACAAGAAGGCAAACAGGGAAGTTAACTAATCTGATAGTGCATAATGCAGTTGTTCCCGGAATAACAACTGCAAAATCAGCAAAGAGTCTTGTGGCATCGTATAGACTAACAGACATACTGGAGCATGAGCTTTCGTGGGTGAATACCCACTTCGTCGGATGCATGTACATATACTTTTGTTAGTCTATAAGGTGCCACAGGACTCTTTGCTGCTTTTACAGATCAGGGTAACACGGCTTCTGATACTTAACTGCAAAATGGAATACAGTTAATAAATAACTTTATCATTTGTCATGCTCAAGATCATTTTTCATGCTACTTTAACATATACTCTTGAATCTGAGCAGTTTTGTTGGACAAATAACAAGTTTTCATTAAAAAAAAATCATACTTTTTATGGGCAGGCTATGATATCCTTATTCTTTCTGAGTAGTATCTCGCTCCACGAGTAGTCCTGCTGGCTGCAATGAGGCTGCTTGCAGTGTCAAGTACTGTTCGTTGTCAGTAAGGCTATCACAATTTGGTCTGATATTTTTTTCTTATAAGAAATTCATATTGTTGTATATGTTTCTTTTTGTAGTGCTCAGTCCCTTCTCCAGAAGAGGAAAAGCTTATTAGCATCAAGAGAGCTAGAACACCAGTTTCAAATGAATGTTCTGATATCAACACCCAAACTAACTGGACCAAGTCACTTCCATTGCCAACACCAGAGGAGAAAATGCGACAGCAAGCACAAGCGGTCCAAACAGATGTGGTTCCTATTAATGTAACTGGTAGGCTTTTAATTTCAGTGGTGGTTAGAATGCCTGGGGCGGGGAAGAACCCTAGTCAATTTTGTTTCATTATTTGTTACCTGAAGCACATGATTTAGTTACAGCACCTGAAATAAATACTAGTTATTGCACCTTTGTTTCAAAACAGTGGTTTGTGAACCCTCGTCAGACATTTAATTTAATGCAGGAAAGCAACAGCATGGTCTTGAAACAGAATAAAAATTGATGAGATCTAATGGGAAAATTGATATCAATTACATTTGGCAATGATTTTCAGGATTTTATCTTAAGAATTTATGGAAAGGAAGTTATCAAAAGATTTCTGTCCCCCAAAGTGGGCGAGTTTCAACATTTGGAATATATATATATGAAAAACCTTTTATTATTGATGGCAAGAGGCTTACAGGGAAAGAATATGGGTGCGGATATAAAAAGAGTTGTTGGGCTGCTTATATTTATGGCTCTTGGGAGGAAATTTCCCTTTGTATATATGTATTCCATATTTCTGTAGATCAGTAATATATTGACCCTAAATGTAAAAAATGTTGTGGGTGATTTTAACTGCATATATCCCATTTAAAACTATGGAAGTTAGGCTGCTGAAAACCAGCTAAACCCAGAAAAGTTTTTGGTGTATCCCAAATTAGAACTTTCATGAAAGATTAAATAATTTAATTTTTCCTTGTGTCTGAATATTATAAAGATTGTGTATTATAGGTTGTTCAGTATGTGTGTTTATGTTTAGATGCCAGAAACAGGAAGATATTCAGTATCTGACTTATTTCAAACCTCACATGGCTTCCATTCGACTTCAAGCTTACCATTATATTGTAATCAACAGCATGTGATATTTGATTTTGTTTAATAATTTATTAAGACGGGGTGTTCACCTCTCCTGTTTGATTACTAGTAACTATTTAATACACATCCTTTTTATTAATATAATTTTGTGAAAGAACCGCATAGAATTAGTGCTGAATGTTTCCATTGGTGAAATTTTACAATTTTATACAAGTTTAGGCCAATAATGAACACTACAAAGAAATCTGCAAATCAAGAGAAAATGTCATGGACATTAAAAGAAGACACCAGAAAATAATGAAATGTTTCTAATTAACAGCACAAACAAATACAACACTAAAGTAGTGCAGACCAATTGGCATTATCTTGGAAATATAGGATACACAGGTGCAGAAGGTGGTGGTATGGGAACAATGGATTATCTGCCGTAATCAATAAGTCTGAGCATGGCTTAGATATTGTGACAGCAGGAGCACAACATACTTATAAATTGAGTAATCTGCAGTTCACAGTAATGACCTCTGTGTACTGCAAATATCCAGTGGAGACAAACAGATGGAAAGAAGGGGGTGGGGAAGAATAAAAAGATAAGAGATCAAGTAACTGCCATGGGTTTAATTTAGCTGTACAGTATTGGAAATGTTAATAAATCTGTACAAATTGTCCTTGTAATTTCATCAAGTTGTATAACAAACCTTGCTTTCTTTGAAGTGCTTGTTTCGCACTCTATTCCTTTTATATACGTGATAGTAAGGGGCTATGAAAGTGATTAGAGGAAAGCAAAATTACTGTTAGGTATGTAAACTACTCTACATGAACCATAAGGTTTCCTGGTCTCTGAAATTATTACTGTGCTACTTAAAAAATAATGAATTGAGTGCCGTAATGAAGGGGATCTATCCTTTGCTGCAGTCTATTACAGGTTTCAAAAAATTCAGTCTTTCCCCCAGCAAAACTTTGTTTTATAAATTTCCTGGGTTAAATTTACTTATATGGAGGAGAGAAAAAAATGCAGAATGAAAACTTTGTTCTGTGCCACTCTTTAAGCCCTGCTGTGCAACATACATAGCAGCTTTTGTACCTTTGCTTGCTCTTTTTTAATAACTTGTGACTCTTATGTTGTTTGCACAGAAATGAGACAGAAATCCCTATTCATTACTATTTGACTGAAATAAAATATTAACCCAAGAAGTAGCTTTTGAAAATTGAAAGCATTTTTGAAAGTGCATTAATAATGAATAAGCTACAAGGCCTCTTACTGGAGTGTGCACCACATGGTGGTGTTCTGGCAGTTTAGCTCTTCAGTGGGACAGATTGCAATTAACACATTTAGTATTACAAATCTGGTGGCTGGTCTGAAGATGCATGGTTACTGCATTAGGCTGAGAAGCTGCTGACTAGACATCGAGGTTTGGAAATGGATCCTGTCTTTAGGATAAATGGGCTGAGCTCGTTCCACAAGTGATTTTGCTCCATTTTTTAGTGATGGAGTGGTGGCCAGCAAGTGCTTTTACAGCACGTTCTACATTTTAATCAAGAGACATATAGTAGTGTCTGCTGCAGTGGGTTTTCTAGGACTATTTTCCAGCTGTAAAAGTATCGGTGGTGATGGGTAGGATAAGCAAGGGGGAAAATGAAAAGCAAAGGTCTGATTCTGCAAAGCAGCTAAGCGTGCGCTTAGGTCCTGTTGACCTTGTGTCCCATGAATTAACAAGTAAGACACATAGACTTCAGTGAGGACGTCAAAGGACATTTATTTTAAACCATTAGGAACAAAAATGAATATTTTTAGATATTTTTATTAGACCCTGATAAATATGTATTTTAGCCTCAAACAGTGGTCAAAATAAGACTGAAAGATCCTGATTTCATTAATTTAACTTAGGCCTTGTCTACACTACAGGGAAAATTTGATTTAAACTACTCAATTTGAGTTACGTGAATAGCGTAGCTCAAATCGATGTAGCTTAGATCTACTTACCACGGGGTCCACACTATGTGATGTCAATGGGAGACGCTCTCCCGTCGATTCCTCCTACTCTTCTCAATCCAGTGGAGTACAGGAGTTGACAGGAGAGTGATCTGTGGTCGATGCATCGATCGCCGCTCGTCGATCCCCCGGTAAATGTAGACAACCAAGCCCTTGGTTTGTTAATGCAGCCTCTTTGTCCTTAACATTCTTCATCCATACAAATCAGTATAAATTTGGGCCTTTTCTTCCTGCCTTTACTCACAGGAATAGTCCCATTTAAACCAAAGACTGATTGCATGAGTAATGGTTGTGGGATTGGATCCATAATTAACATAGTGACTTTCATGTGTTCCATAATCCATACTGCAAAATCAAAAGCAGAATAAGGCAAACGAGGACGGAGTGGCAGTGTTAGTCAACAGAGGATTTCCTTGTTTGAATTCTCTTAAATTCCAATTAAAATTGTATTTTATTCTGGAGGATCTGTGATTATATTTTTTTTGTTTTGCATTCTAATTTCCTTAGAAGCCACTGTCTTGTGTGTGATTGTTTTGTTTTTTAAATGGAAGAAGAAATTTTTGAAGAAACAAAAAAAACCCTGCTATTAATAGGTCCATCCAGCTCTTTGGACCTATCATAATGTGGGTAGAAGTATTAGTTGTTCATCTGAAGTTTGGCTTAACAAATGATCCTGAACCTTCAAGCAATAAGGGTCCCAGCATCTCATAACATTTAGGGTATGTCTACACTGGAATAAAAGACCCATAGCACAGCCATGGCTGGTATAGGCGCTGAGTTTCTAATCTGCTGGGGGGTGCCCCCGCCCCATCCCGCCTCTTCCCTGCCCAGTTCCACCCTGTCCCCTGAGCGTACTGCGCCCTCGCGCCTCACCCCCAGCACCTCCTGACGCTGCAAAACAGCTGATCCATGGCAAGTGGTAAGTGCTGGGAGGGAGGGGGAGGCGCTGATGGGCAGGGCCCACCAGCAGGCAGAAGGCACTCGGGGAAGGGGCAGGTTCTGGTAGGGGGGCTGCGACAGCCACCACAGAGTTGGTGCCTATGACGGCTGGCCTGGGTCAGCTGACTCAGGTTCATGGGGCTCTGGCTGCTGGGCTGTAAAATTACTGTGTAGATGTTTGGGCTCAGGCTGGAGCCTGGGCTCTGGGACCCACCTTCCTGACAGGGTCCCCAGAGCTTGGTCTCCAGCCTGAGCCCAAACATCTTTACAGCAATATTGCAGCCCCAGCCCGCTGACCGAGGGCAGCCTCAGGTGTGTGTTTGCTGTATAGACATGTCTGCAGGGTTTGTCTATGCTCCAGTCAGGACATGTGATTGTCATACATGAGCTAGCTTGCTAAAAATAGCGGTGTTGCCATGCATGGTGGCATGAGCTAGCCACTCATCAAGCCTGCCCAGGACTTGTGTATGTCCTTGAGTGGCTAATCCATGCTGCCTTAGCTACCCTGCTATTTTTAATGAGGTAGCTTGGGTCATGGGAGGCAAGTTTGTAGAAATTTTAGTGGTGCCCAGAACCTGCCCCCCCAACTCTGCCCCCTCAAAATCCGCCTCCACCTGCCTACGGCTCTGGGCGGGGTTTCAGGGGGGAGGTCTGGGGTGCAGGTCCTGGGCTGGGGATTAGGGTGCAGGAGGGGTGCAGGCTTTGGGAAGGAGTTTGGGTGCTGGGTTCAGGCTCTGGGCTGGGGCACGGAGTGGATGTGCAGGAGGCGGTGAGGGGTGCAGGCTCTGGGCTAGTGGCGGGGGTGTAGGAAGGAGTGGGGGTGCAGGCTCTGGGAGGGAGTTTGGGTGCTGGGTGCAGGGTCTGGGCTAGGGCAGGGGATGGGTGTGCAGGAGGGGGTGAGGGGTGCAGGCTTTGGGACGGAGTTTGGGTGCAGGCGCCGCTGGGGGGGTGTAGGAAGGGAGAGGTGGTGCACGCTGGGGCAGAGGATCAGGCTGCAGGGGAATGAGGGTTGGGGCTGAGGATGAGGGGTTCATGATGTGGGGGGGCTCAGAGCTGGGGCAGAGGCTCAGGGTGTGGGGGATGAGGGCTCTGGCTGGGGCAGAGGATTAGGGTGCAGGGGGATGAGGGCTCTGGCTGGGGCTGAGGGTTCGGGTGCAGGGGGATGAGGGTTCTGGCTGGGGATGAGGATTTGGGTGCAGGGGGATGAGGGCTCTGGCTGGGGCTGAGGATTCAAGTGCAGGGGGATGAGGGCTCTGGCTGGGGCTGAGGATTTGGGTGCAGGGGGATGAGGGCTCTGGCTGGGGCTGAGGATTCGGGTGCAGGGGGATGAGGGCTCTGGCTGGGGATGAGGATTCGGGTGCAGGGGGATGAGGGCTCTGGCTGGGGCTGAGGATTAGGGTGCAGGGGGATGAGGGCTCTGGCTGGGGCTGAGGATTAGGGTGCAGGGGGATGAGGGCTCTGGCTGGGGCTGAGGATTAGGGTGCAGGGGGATGAGGGTTGGGGCTGAGGATGAGGGTTTGGGGCGTTGGAGAGGCTCAGGGCTAGGGCAGAAGAGCAGGGTAAGGGCAGCCTGCCTTGCCATTAGCGGGTGGCAAGCGCTAGGACCCTGGGGCAGCAGACAGCAGTTCTGCCAGGAGCTGATCTGCGAGCATGGCGGAGGGGGGATGCAGGGGGAGGGGTGGAAGGCAGAGGCCGGGACCTGCTCCAGGCAGGGGCGGGGCGGCGGGGGAGACCCGCAGGGGCCTGGGTCAGGGCCCGATCCAGGCAGGGCCGAGGGAGAGACCCATCTCCAAATATTGCTGGAGCAGGGCGCCCAACCCTGAATATTCCTGGAGCCCGGGCACCTCGAGCCCATATAACTCACCGCCTATGGCTTGGGTATGCTTATATGTGCTGTTATAACACCACCTCATTGCAATGTACACATACCATTAGACTAGTAGTAGTGTCCTCTAAAAGTAGACATTCTGCCACAATGTTTTGGGGCCTCTCTATTATAGATCCTGGGGAATGCCCCTTACTTTAAATATGACCATATTTAAAGCCATATTTACCCCTACTTTAATATGGTCTTACTTTTTAATTAGTAGAACCCTGAAAATTGAGATGAAATTGGTGAATTGTTACAGTTGCAAAGCTTTTGGTTAGCAAGAATGCTATACATTGGGACACAACGATCCATTAACATTTAGTCATAACCTTTGTATATGATGAATGGAACTGCTACAGTTATTAGTCCTGTGTTTTCAGGTGTCTGCACACAATCTTTTGAAATGTAAAGTGTTGTAGAAATTATTATCTGTATGACACACAATGATGTGAAGGAAACCAGGAGAAAGATGTATGAGAAGTACATTAGCTACTGTGGATGTGCAGTAGTCACTTTTCTGAGGTACATAATTTGGCCATTGATTTTTTTAAATTACTAAAGAAAAACTTAGAAGGCAGCAAGAGAATACACATGTGCAAGTGTGTACAGCATCTCAGTTTTTAAAACTCTGCCCCCAAATTAGGGCAGATTTAAAAGTGCTTAAACTCATCCAAAGTGAATTTGTATTTTAAAAATTGTGTTTTTTAAATTAAAAAAAAACCAGAGTTTGAGCACTGTGATCTAATTTTAGGGGAGGAAATTAACTTGGCTGATAATTCAGAAGCCATGTTTGATCTTAGTGGGAATTAAAATGGCCAAGTTGTGACCCCTAAAAAGTGAATTTCTAAAGAAAATCTGTTCAACCTTAACTGGAGGGGTGCTGCTGCTGGGTCCCATTATGATACAGTACATGGTCACTATAAGGCTTTCTTCAGTAATGCACTTTGATAGACACAAGTTCTTCGTTCTGAATGTTACATTTATAAAGGTTTGATAGTAACCAATGTTATAGTTTATTAATACTTTTGGCCTTTTACTTATGGAGATTGGGATTGAAATATAGCTGAGATCACAAGGAAAATTAGTTTGGTCTCACCTTGGTCACCAATGGACATTTACCCACATCATGAAATAACTATACAAATTGGATACCGTTGCTTTGGCAATGTTTGCTATAGAATCATAGAATATCAGGGTTGGAGGGGACCTCAGGAGATCATCTAGTCCCACCCCTTGCTCAAAGCAGGACCAATCCCTAACTAAATCATGCTCTGAATGCTCAGACTGAAAAAAAAAATATTACAGATCAAGGTTTAGATGTGTTAGTGAAGCTGCATGAGGAAGCTAGCATTAGTCCTGCCATCACACAGTCTGTTCCTAAATGAACAGAGTTAGTCTTTCATTTTCAGGGAGCAATCAAATTTGCTATCTCCCTCCCAAAAAAACAAACAAACAAACAAAACCTGATGACTTTAGTGGAATGGCACTTGCTTCAGTCAGATTTGAATTAGGTCTAAGGAGTCAAAATATCATACACTGTGTACCTTTCTATAATGTATATGTTCCTCAAGCCTTATGGTGACGATATGCTGTATCTTTTCCTTCAGTGTATACCCTCACTGTAGAACTGAGCTAACATCATTTATTAATGCCTTTTTTTCATTTCTACAATGAGCTAGTGGAAGAAAGTGCATGATGTCAGCGTGCTTGAAAGTAATGTTGCTTTGCTTGTTCTACTACACATTAGGGGAGAATTTCGACCGCCAAGCCAGCATTCGGCGGTCTCTAATTTACACAGACACTGTGGTAAGACGGCCGAAGAAAGTCAAAAGGAGAAAGACTATTACAGGAGTCCCTGACAACATACAAAAGGAGCTAGGTATGGCTCATCAGAACTGTATTCCATCACTATTCATCTTCACTGCTTACCATTACTTGACTAATAACATTTACCAGTGCTCATGAAGCCAATACAGTCTGATAGCCTATTAAAGTTCCAAATAAATGTGTGCCCTATTGCAAAAGGCATGTTAGTTCAAGCCAAATAATTTGTGCTGGAAATTAAAGCTCTTTGTTTGCTGATTTCAGTCAATTGAAGGGAACACATTATTTGAAAAAATTGTGTACTGGGACAATAGAAATCTGCAGAGATGTAAAATCCATGCATTTAGAATCTTCCTACAGATTTTGGCCAATGCTCCAGAGTATAAGTAACCATTTAAATAAAAATGAAGTGTTTAGGCATTTTACTTGTGAAGAATGCATTACCAGTGTTAACCAATTAATAGTTGTCTTACTGGATCTGCTGCCTCTCACACTGAAACAAAGCTACCCAAAGAGTCATCCACTTCTTCCAATGTAGTTCAGACCTAATTGTGACCTCTTAAATGCCAGCATTGTTAATTATCTCATTGATCGTGCTTGACATAGACTAGACATCTAGTAGTAGATTAACTAGATGTTTAGTGAGAACACTTCTATGTCCTGATGTTCAACTCTTTTGCATGATCCAGAGGAACAATTTTCTAGTCAGTGGCAACCACCCTACTTAGGGTTGTGATCTTTTTCAGATTTAATAAATTAGGGGTGTTTGAAGGTGGTGATGCTCTGGGTTTTGGCAAACCCTTTTAAACTTTTTTTAAAGGCTTATAAAACTAGTCTGAGTAAACAAATCATCTTTATTTTCCCAGTCATTTAAATCCATGCTTTTTCCTGTTTTAAAGAGAATTGAGTTTTCTAAATCATAATTTTTTAGCCAAAGGGATTCCAGTAATTCTATAGTAAAGTTATAAGAATTTCCAAAAAATGGAGGTAGTGCAAGCTGCATGCCATACATATGGTAAAATCTCATGTGTTGATTCTTCCTTTAGATTTACTCCCTCATGCATTTTTCCACCCATTTTTTCCCCATATTTTCCTCATTCTTCCATTTTTCCGTCTCCCAAGCAGAACACAAAACTTATGATGTTTCAGACTGAGTAGGTTTGAAATTAGGCAAAGCAAGCTCACCTGTCCTAATTTCTGACATAAGGGTCAGGCTTATAGAATACTTGAATGTGGGAGACCTACAGAGAAACCCAGGTGCAGTACAAAGTGGTGCTGTAAATAGAGCTGTTCCCTCAAAATCCATAATGAAACAATGTCCCAATATGGGAATCTCACCTTTCGTTTTGCTACCAAACAAGATTTACACAGCATAACACCATATTGAATTTTCACATGGCAACTTTATATTACAACACCATTTGATGTCTTGATGAAATGACATAGTTTTCTACCTATAATGATTTTGAGATTCTTTTAATGTCCTGAATGCTAGGCTTGTAGGATGCAAACCAGACCTGGAAAAGTTGGATTTGTGAATTCTGAAATGAGTGGCAACCCAATTTGGAAACAGTGTGTGGAGGATGTGGTCTTTTGCATATCATGTAAAACCAAAACTCTGGATATGTGTGCACATTTTATGCATTTATTTTTACTATCTAAAATAATTATCATTTACTAGCTGAAATAGATAGATAGCATCTGTACTATGCAGAAATCTTCCACAAGTGTCTTAAACAAAGATTGCCTTTTGCTGGTTCTACTTTTAAAAATGATACCACAGATTTTGTAGGCCTGATTCTTTGTTCTTAGGTTTCTGTGATGTGCTGAACACAGGAACAGAAGGGGCAGGAGTAAAAGGTGACTTTAAATCCCCTTTCACTCGCTGCACTTTCTTAGGCTGTCTGGAAATTTGTTTGGCCCTTTGCTTAAGCTATAGTAACCTCTGGGCTGCTAATCTATGCTCTGGCTGAAACAGCTTCTTATGGACTGTCTGCTATGTCAGGATAGGCAGAGCACAGCCACAGCTCTTGTGCTGGGAGCTCTTATATTAGCTTCACAGAGCCATTGTGGCAGTTCTGCACCACATAGGGAGCAAACTTACGCTAGAGGGATTCCCTAGGAGCTATTGTTGCCCCCTTAATGCCTAGCATGTATACAATTTTAACAGTAAATATCAAAACATTTTTTCTAAGTAGGTCAGTATCATTATCCCCATTTTGCAGATGGGGAAACTGAAGCACAGAGAGGTAAAGTGACTTGCCCAAGGTCACCCAGCAGTAAGAGTTGAGAAAAGAACCCAGGTTCCCTGAGTGCCATTCCGGTGCTCTGTCCATTAGGCCACATTTTTTCCTTGCAATATATGCATGTAATCCATTCTGTTTCCCTAACCCTATCTCAAAGCAAACTTCTTGTTAAATATGCCGCGGCTCATTTTTTTGGAACGTGGACCCAGATCAAATCCAAATAAAGCAATTACATTGTGCCTATCTACATTTTCCCTGTGGTTTCAATTGAATAAGTGCCTCTTCATGTCTTCACTAAAGCATTGCTGTGAATGGCCATGTTTATACAAGAACTGAAATCTCTGGACACATCAAAGTTGCCGTGCACAGGTTAAATAATCAACCCATAGCAGACTTGTTACATCTTATTTGTTCTTCAAAAGGAAACAGAAATATGAGAGAACCTCAAATCTCTTACCAAAGTGGACTATTTTTGTACGTTGTTATGGAGCTGGAAAAGACTCTATAAGGCTGAAATGTTGGAGTTTTCCCTGTTTCTCTGTTTTCTTTTGACGAATAAAGACAAAATATAGCAAAAGTCTGTCAGATGTATATGAACACAGCAGTTTTTGTGTAGATAGTGACTTTGATGCCATTGGAATTTAACCACATATTCTAAAAGGGAACACTAATTGCACCTATGAAAATCCCAATGAAAAATATCTTTAAGTATTCATATTTTAGCATACTTTGGAGTATTGCCCTTTTGCCATTTCAGCGATGAGGAAAGTGATCCATGTACATAGTCTGTAAAGCAGTTGGAGATCCTCCTGCCTGAAAGGTGCTCTATAAATGATGGCCCTTCACTTGTCCAGTAAAGTAATTGTTCTCATATCCACACTGGCCAGATTCAGAGTATTAGACCCCTAACAATTTAGAGATATCACCAAGAAACTGCAAAGGGACTAACTTTATATATGTTAAACAATACTGTTGCTGAACAGTAGCATCTCTCAAAACTGTTTAACAAAAAGGGGGGGAAATGGGTGTTAAATTTCTACAGACACTAACACACTCCTGATTATTCGTACATAGCTCTAAATTATCTGCATCAACTACATAGAAACCATAAAACTTAGCCTCTGTGGGACAGAATTTGAACAAGAGTAAAGAAAAGACAAGAAAGTCAGGGACTAATGCTCCAAATGGATGTACCTGCATGACTTAGCTTCACTAAGGGTTTGTCTACATGTACAGCGCTGCAGTGGTGCCGCTGTAGCCCTTAGTGAAGATGCTGCCTACACCGACAGGAGAGCTTCTCCTGTCAGGGCAGGTACTCCACCTCCCTAAGAGGCAGCAGCTATGTGGACAGGAGAAGCCCACCCGTGACATAGCGCTGTCTACAGCAGGAGTTAAGTCAGTATAACTGTATTGCTCGGGGTATGGCCTTTCCACACCCCTGAGTGACGTTGTTATATCGACATACATTTGTAATGTAGACCAGAGACAACTCTCTCTCTCTCTCTCTCTCTCTCTCTTGGATGTGGCATTACTGAAGCAGCTACATTCTATCACCATTTCCTTTATCGCACTCTAACTCTTCTCTGGATGTCAGAATGTACCTTTTTTGGAACTGGTGAATCTGGGTTGGACCTGTCAGAAAGTAAGAACATTCCCCTCTTTCTCTTACAGAAGGGCAGGTAACAGGGAGAATCTTCTGGAAGCTTCCCCCTCTTTTCAGCTCTTTGTAAAGTTCACCTTTCTCTTCCTATACCTCTAGGCTATGGACTGGACCAAAGACACCAACTTTTTTTTTCACATTTTTACAGTGCTACTTAACTTACTGTGTACTTATTCTGTACTGACTCCTTTATCAGGGATCTAGCCTAACCTGATCCAGTGCTGCCTTTACCAAGACTTGAAGCTGTCTTGCTTGCGGATAAGCTTTCCCCATAAACTTGCACCAGAGCAGTTTCAATGGGTTACTTCTTTCAATTATTCCAGGCTCTAGGTCCCCTATGCTCCCTCCCTATATCTCTGCACCAGTCCTATAGCAGGAACCACATCTAATCCTTCATTACTAGACGCAAAGCAAGTCTTTCTTCATCTCAACAGGGATAGGTTCAGTAGAGGAAATTGCTTTAGAGTTCCTTTCTTTGCTTGTTTCTCTCCCCCTCTCCCCTTTTGTCAGGCTCCATGCACATTCTGATTCTTTGCCTCTTAACAGCCTGGCAGCTAGCCTCTGCCCTGTTCTGGTCCGAGGGGACGGGGACCAATCTAAGCATACCATTCTGTCCATTACCGCTGTTCTCACATCTTCAGTAACAGCTTTCACAATTCTTTTTAACGTAAGGTCCAATTGAATGTCCTGGGGTTTTATTCACAATAACCTCCCCCCCCCCCTTTTTTTTTTTTAAAAGGAAGTTGTGTTAAGGGCCAGAATTGAGATCAGATGCTTTTCTTTGGCTCCTGTCTCTAGCATCTGCTTCCTGATAGGTCCCTGAACACCAGATCTGTTTGTGACAACCTATCAGTGGTCAGGATGGATGTCTGACAGCTGAATCCAGAATGATCGCTCGGCACCTGCTTTCTGGTAGGACAGATCGCATCACTTGGTTCTCACCAACCATCCATAAATGTTCCAACTGTCACTTTTTAACTTCTTATAGTTGGAGCTCTGTCTTGTAAACAATAGCTGAGAGGAAACAATTCCTGTGAAGTCTCAAGTAATCATCTCAGAAAACTCTGAGCAGCTATGACCCCAAATGATGCTAGGCTTTAATAAGTAAATCCATAGGTATTTTGTTTCCTGAGGGATTCAGCTAACTCCACCAAGTTCCTGAGCCCAACTAATTGCTGTATACTTATAGAAATATTTTTGGTTTACAGGAAGCTTATCCTGCCTTCTCAGCTAGAACTCCAGATAACTCTAGGCTTACAGACATGTATAGATTCCATGCCAGTGTCAGGCAACTCAAGCCATGGGATTTCAAATCCTGGTGGTCTCTCAATCTCTCTCTCTATACATATCCCACATAGTCCTCAGAGAGGATATTATTTCCTTTAGGGTCATTGGGCATTTGTGCTGTTAACTGGTGGTATTTCTAATAAGGCTGCAGCTTCTCAATGTCATTGAGATACTTGGTTTTGGGCTTAATCCATTGCACTTCTGTAGTACCATTCATCTGAGGGTCACGAAGAGCATTCCAAACGAAATGAATTCACAGTTAATCGCAACACTCTTAGGAGGCAACTAAGTATTATCCTCATTTGCAGACGGGGCAAGTGAAGCACAGAGAGGTTAAGGATAACGACCATCCCCAAGGTCAGCTGTTGAATCAGTGGCAGAGCAAGAAACAGAACCAAAGCTGTCTTGATTCCCCATCCAGTAGACATTCATCCATTAAACATTTATATTTTCAGGAAGCAGTGATGTGTACAAAAATCCAACACTTTTAGCTGACTGTTCTGTGGAGTATTGTAGGATTTTGTAGGATTTTTTTCCCCCCTATCAAATGTCAGATGCTTTATGGAGCACCTAGTGCAAATTCAAATACTTATAAGTTGATTTTTGTTGTGTAGATATTCTATACTTGTGCAAGTGCTAGGGGAAAACATAGAGGAGGAAGTGAGTCAGGCTGCTCACATGTGATAACAGGGATAGTGCTGGCACTGCACATGCACCATTCCTTTACGCAGCTTACCACCTTTGGAGAAGGCCTAGTAGTAGGGTATGAGTTGCGCTAAGTTCATGAACACGTCTGAAGCATAAGTGAGAAGTGCATGTGCTAGAAATAATCATATAGCCAGACACAGCAGGTTTGGAAAGAGAGATTGCTTATATATTGGTTGAAACCAACACAATATTTTGTAACAACAATACGACACCTTTTTCTCTTATCCATCCTTCCATTTGCACTGTTTTACCTCAGTAAAACCCACCTTGTGATGATCCTCAATTAACTGTTGCTGCTCTTTGTCAGAGTAATCACTGCAGAGTAGCATGAGGCTCTCTCTTCCAGCTGCATTTCATCCAACCCTAGGGACTTAAAGGCAAACTCTTTTCTCAGATCTGCATGATTAATCTACAGTGGCTAGATGGAGTAGCCACTAAAGTCAGGGGATACTGATCTCTGTCATGTGACGGGTATTTACCTTTGTAAACCTGTCCCAGGTCAACTGAGTCCAGCACTTCTGATTGGAACCCTACAAATATATGAGCCCATCTTGACTCAGATATTCAGTTTTCTCTATTTGCTCTTAAATTGTGCTCTAATTTAACTGCCTGTTCAGTAGTCCCAGTAATTACCAGCCTGGCAACAGTTTGATGGGTAAGATACTATGTCCAGGTCTCTCACGTGGTAGTGCACAGCACTAATCAGCAAGCCACTGTGCTAGACACCACCATTTTAAAACTCCAAACATAATGATGATTGTTCTCAACCGCATTTGTGCAACATCTGTATCTCAATTTTCATTTCTGTAAAAAAATTGCTGATGTCTGCTTAAACACCTCTGCAACCAGATGGACTTTTAGCTCAAATTCTTTTCCAGCATTTGGTGTAGTGGCAGACATAACTTCAACCTGTTATTAGATCAGAGGTTTCTAAATGTAATATTCAATTAATGGTTTGAGGTTTTCCTCAGAAACTGCTCCTGAACAATACACATTCCAGCAGCTGTAGCAGCAAAGGCAGTTCAAGTTAAGAATTTTTGGAAAGCCTTCAGAAGAGTGTGTAAGAGACAATCTGGCATTCGATGAGGAATTCCAAACAAACTGGGAAACAATAAAAAAATAAAATTTCCTCCAAAGTTCCACCAAGCTGGGATTAGCCCACAGCATTTTAAGAGAGGCGCAGTGAGTTCCCACAGCTTTCCCTGCAGGTTTCTGTTGTCCTTGTACAAGAAATGGAACTGGAAACAGGTACATAATTGTGAAATTAGGGCTCACAACTTCCAATGATTTCAAATGGAGTTGTGCACTCATCTGAGGACAGAAATAGACCAATGCAATTTCACAATTTCTTTTTAACAGAAATTTTTTAAAACCTCAATGTTATGTTTTCTTTAAAAACAAAACAAGACACTTTTCAGAATATATTACTTGAAACAATTAGCCTTCAATTTAAGGCCCTTATCCATCAACTATAGCTATGTGAGTGGACCCTTCCACCTACATAGAGTGCCGCTGATTTCCCTGGGGCTGCACACTGGTTGCCTGTTAGAATGGTGGAGCCTCAATGAAGTCATGGGGCTCTGCAAGGGATCTGATTGCAATACTGGGGTCTGAAGTTTCACCTACCTTGAGTCAAATTTTGCATTCCTTGCATGTGCATAAGGACTGCTAGATTAGGCCCTAAATTGTCCTGACTTTGTTTTGTTCCAGTCAGCTTAAAATTTCCATGCATATTTACAGTAAATAAATTTGTCCCAGTTACTTACACTCTAAAATTCTCAGCTTCTTGTCTTGGGTGAAAATCTTTGGTGTTGTCCTGCTTTGTGAATGGTACTATTATGCTGAATATTTAGTTTCCCTATGTGTAACATTTTAAACAAATGTGAAGTGTGTTTCCATGTATTTTTAAAAGTTGCATATATGTATATTATAGATTGGTATACACACACACACACACTCACACACACACACACTTTTCAGTGTGTGTATGTATGTGTGTATACACACACACACGAGTAATTCTCAATCAGAATGCAAAGATACAGTATACCTACTGTGATGCATAACTGCAGTTTATTCTCACACAGTTTTCTACATTCTGTCCATTTATTTTTGTCAAATCGCAACTGCTATTTCTCTGTGTAATACACAAATTCCTTATCTCTAAATGGCTAATAATAATTGTCACCTGGTCACATCACAGGGGCAGGGATCTTTGTGATGTCTACCTTTGTGTTTTTATAGCACTGTGCAAAACAGGAACCTGACCCTGTAATATAAATTCAAATAATAAAAATATGATTATTGTTGTTATATGGCTCTCTCAATAACTAGACTCTAATTATGCAAATCTGTACCTTAATTGACTACTATATTCTGTCTGCTCTGATAGGCTCATGTACTTAGAATTTTCATTTCTCATTCTCTTGGCTGAAGCAGAAAAACTCTGCATTTTCATGAGAGCAGAAGAATCTACACACAAGCAAACAAAATGGGCTTAAAATGGCTTAAAGTTTACTTTTTGTCTGGAAAAAAGTAAAACAAATTCAGCCTTTTATGTGCTGCATTCCCTTTAGAAGCATCACCCCCAAGCAATACCATTTCCTCCTCCCCCAAATACCTTTTCACTCTGATAGATGCCAAGAATAAGAATAATTGAACGTGCTTTAAACTGTATTTAAAACTGAATGGGGAAAACACTTCTTCTACCAATCCAGTTGTGTTTAGCAAATAAGAAAGAGGGCAGGCAGTGGGAGAAGATGCCAACTCAGACACGCCACTGGGTCATTTCTGAGAGCAGCTTGCAGGCAGAAGTTTTAAAGCAACCACTTTCCCCCTGTTCCAGTTGTTTTTAGTGGCGTAGCAGGAATCCAAGTCTGTAGATGCAGGCTCTGAGACTCACTGCAATGGGTTTTAAAACATAGTGTAGACAAACTCTTTCCTCTGCTGCCTCTTCTGTTGGCAATTTACTGTAATAGCACAACTGAAGTGGAGATTAAGAGCCCTTCCAGTCCAGTTTTAAATGCTGTTTAAAGAACAATATATATGGTGGTGGGTTTTTTTCTTGGCACAAAGACCTATAAAGAGAGAAATCTATAATAACCTGATGGTCCTTTCTGTTGATTTAGTAATAGCTGTATAGGGGGCTTCTAGGTCCTACAGTAATTCAAATAATAAATAACTATGATAATATATCGTGAACTAATACATTCTTCATCCTTTGTCCTCCAAGTCTGTTTACCCCGGCTATGGTATTTGACTCATAAACAGGAAGCATAGCGGTCTTCAACATCTCTGTTTGCTTTTTAAATAAAGAATGCAGGTTTTTGATGGTGCTGTGCATTGGAAGATCATCAGTTGAATTAGTTTTCTTGGTTCTTCTCTCCTCTTCTCTCCCCCCCGCCATTTTCTTCTTTTATTGTAGATACAAAATAATTCCAACGGCAAATGGTATTTAATCCTTTACAGATTTAAGTAATATATTATTTTTATTGCTTTCTTCAAACATTTGCTTTATTTGTGATACAGCAACTCCTACTGTCAATTCTTTAGCCCACACAAAGATTTGAAGAGATACTGGTGCCTTCTGAAGGACTTTGAAAAGAATAGTGTTTAGAAACAGTTTTGCAGATTTTAATTTTTTTTTAATAATTCCTTTTTCTTATTCTTTGTTTCTGTGATGTTAGCACAGAACCAAGATTTCCATTCTCAGGCTTTTGTCTGTTCCTGCTGCTTCCCTTCTGGAAGTCGTGCAGTATTATGGGTTGCTGTGGAAATTATCATGTCATAAATAGAAGATGTGATGTGGAATAAGCAGTAGGAACACACAAGATTCCATAAGCAAACAGTCCCTTGTAATAAAGAAAATGGGAAGAGAAATGTAGAAAATATACAATGCATAAGCAGAGTTTGTTGGTACTGCATGGTTTTTCAGAAGGCACGAACATCTCTCCACAGCTGTATAACCTCCAGGGGCAAAGGGAACAATGACCTAATAATGAATGTGACCTATGATGTCTTTTACATTAATAAGAATACGAAAATAGTGAAGTACTTGTGTTTTTGAGGGATAATTGTTGTTTTATTTTGACCCCAGCAGTTGGCACTGGCCAAAGTGACTTCCGTGGGCATTCGATGCATGTCCCAGATCACTATTCCACACTAGGGAGACTAGACAGCTACCACTCTGCTATACAGAGATCTGAAACCAAGGACACCAGCTGCCAGACAGAAGAAGTCAAAGTTGTGCCCCCTTCAGTGAGAAGAATACGAGCACAGAAAGGACAAGGGATTGCGGCCCAGATGTCGCAGTTCTCCAGCTCATCTGGAAACATGTCTGTGATGAGTGATTCCGCTGGGGTTATATTTGCCTCTCGCCTAAATAACAACATGGGTTTTCATAGCCTGCCTCGACCTGGAGCAAGAGTGTCTCTGCAGTCACTGGACCAAAGGCAGAGCATCTCTAACCAGGCAGAAGACATCACTGGCAGTTTGTCACACGAGATAAGCAAGTTGCAGGTTGATAATAGTGTGGTCCATATGAGGAATAACCCTAGGACTGGAACACTGACACGGCCAAAGTCCCAAGAGGTGAGAAGTTATGAGAGTGAAAAAGCTGCAAGCCCAGCATGTGTGGTCTCTCCTCATGCTACATATGCAACCAGCATCATACCAAATGCCACAATATCATCCTCTTCAGAAGTTATTGTGATTCATACCACCCAGAGTGCTGGACCATTGGATAGTAAAATCACCAGCTCATCTTCCTACACAAAACCCAGAGACAGTCCTGTTGCCAACAATGCAGTAAGCATGAAAGAAGATCACCATTCTTCTAGTGGTAACTGGAGTGAGAGCAGCTCAACACGCCACTCCCAGACCTCAGACACTGTCTCGTCTAATGCTACCATGATGCTCTCCCTTGGTGACTCAGCAGTATCTCTCAGCACTCCAGGAAATGTGGAGAATACGTCCCAAAGTATGAGCTATAGCTGTAGAAACAATCTCCCTTTCCCAGGCCACTCCCAGAATAGCGATGGCAGAAGTGAATCCAGTTTTTCAGGGGACAGATCACAAAGCAACAGTATAAACAGCACAGAGCACTGGGTGTACGAATCTAGAGAAAATGATGAGACACCCTCCCACAAGCCAACCTGTGCCGCGGCAGGTTATTCCACTCCTGTAAGCAACGTGAGTAGCAGCAGCCTAGAGCGGACTTCTGTCAAAGAAGATTCAAGTTCTCTGTATTCAGTGGACCATGATGGCTACTACACTACCATGCATATGGACTCTGGACTCAAGTCAAGTAAACTATGCAATAGTAATAATGGTTTTGGAAACCCCAGGCACAGTGTGATTAATGTTTTTGATGGAAATGAGAAGAAAAATCAAGACGAGCGGTCAAGCAACAGTGACAAATCCCTCATACGAAACATATCTTTGAAAAAAGCAAAGAAGCCACCTCTTCCACCATCCAGAACAGACTCGCTCAGAAGAGTCCCAAAAAACAACCCCCAGTCCAGCGGACAGGTACTTGATGAAACACTAATCGCTACCCTCCAGCATTCACTGCAGTTAAACCTTCAGTGCAAAAATGGTAGCTCCCCATCCCAAAGTCCATGCAGTGATTATGAGGATCCCTGGGTGCTGCGCTCTCGCAGCCAGAGCTCTGTCAGCGCAAGTAGCAGCATGATGTCCACAACAGCTCCAAATATGTACTCTCTCTGTACTGTCACTCCATCACAGAGTGACACAAGCAGCATCAAGTCAGAGTATGCTGACCAATGGGGTTACTACAGTGACTGTGCTGGGATGCCAGATGATCAGTTCAAATGCCCAGTGCCTCGTTCTGCAAGCATGACAGCCAGCCTCAATGATTACAGCATCAGCCACCTCAATGAGGGCTCAAGGGCTTCTATGCCCCAAGTGGCCAGTGGACTGACCAAACCAAAGAACACTTCTCCAGAGAAGTCTCACAGAGTCACATCACCATCTAGTGGGTACTCTAGTCAATCAAATACACCCACAGCACTTACTCCAGTGCCCATGTTTTTAAAATCCATGTCACCAGCAAATGGGAAATCCAAGTTGAAACCGAAAGTGCCTGAGAGAAAATCTTCTCTGCTATCTTCAATATCCGTCTCTTCATCCTCCACTTCTCTTTCTTCCAATACATCTACTGAAGGGAGTGTGAACATGAAGAAACTGGACCTAGCCCTGACCTCCCCTCCTGATGCTGCTGGTCCTCCACCTCTGACACCTCCACATTCCCCTGATCATCCTCTCCCTCCTCCGCCCCCTGCCCCAGCAGATGGAATGGATCTGCCTCCATTACCAGCCTCTCCCAGCTTCCCCCCACCACCGCCAGAAGCTATTATAAATCCTTCCTTTCCCCTGAGTGGTCCATGGTTTCCTTCTCCTCCACAGGAAACATCATTCAGTCCTTTTTCGGACCCTTCTCCTCCCCTTCCATCCCCTTCTTCCTCCATATTCCCCAATGTAGTACCTCCACCAGCACCACCTCTTGACCCCAAACTGACACAAGATGCAACTAAATTCACACAATATTCTAAGAATTGTAATCAGGATGATTCTGGCTACAGTGCAGTGAAACAGCCAGCCAACAAGCAAGATTGCAGTAGGCCTGTAATGCCCTTAATAACCACCAAAGCACTGCAAATGGTACAACTGAGGTCTGTGAAAAAATGTACAGGTGCACAGACTGAACAATCAGCTGGATCTATTTCTGAAGCCAACTCTCAGGAAAAAGCAACTGTAAGTTTCTCACCACAGCCTTCTCTAAAACCATCTCTTTCTCTAAGGCTTAGTAACAGCCTGGATGAAGAGATGAAAGCTCACAGTCCTTCCTTCAAAAACTTAATTCACACTCCTCCTCAGAGCTCACTTCCAAATCTCAGTGACAGTGCACCTGAGATCAACAGTGGTCAAAAACCTGGAAATGCAGCAGATCTAATACAAACCTTTGAAGCTGATGTATCAGGAACAAATATTGAAGAAGCATCTCAGTCTCCTGTGCAGAATGAAAAATCTCACGCTGACTGTATTAGTATACTGTTTCAGGTGCCATCAGGGTCTGCAAACAAGAACCAGGGTATATCATCAAACAAGAAGCCACCTCCTATTTCAAAGAAACCGAAACTGTTCCTCATTGTGCCACCTCCGCAGCTCGATTTTACAGCAGAGAAAATAGCTAACGTGAGTGATCCTGTCAGAGGCACATCAAGTCCAACTAGGAGAGAGACTGCACATTGCGAAGAAGCAAAAAATTGTCTTACAGATGGACTCAGTTCCAATGAGATGGACTCAGGCAGATTGGTTCCTGAGGGAGGAGCTGCTGGTTCCACCTTCTTCGAAACAGTGGAAACCAATGTCTGTATGGTACAGCCTGTTGCATCACCAGTTCAAGAAGCTCCCAGGCAGGAGCAGCAGACCACTTTGGATGAAGGAAGTAGTTCAGACAGCAATGGAGATGACAGCAGTAACACTGACAGACATCTATCTCAAGAGGATGAAAGTGGTAAGTCTGTCTTCTTTTATCCTTCAGGTGTAGCAGGAGCTAGTTTACTGATGGTGGGGGTTGGAGGAAGTGCGATAGCATTCAGATTTTCACTCACAGAAAGGGAGATGTGATACTAGACTAAAAATCATAAGGAAAATAACAGGGCTCAGATTAATCTCTGATAAAGATTCTCTATCTCCGTCTTAACCTTTAGTCAGAAGAGCAGTGGAGATACAAGCAGTGTTTTATTAACTGCATCATCTCTTTTAAAAATCCTGGGAAAACCTGGTTAGTGTGAAGAATTTTGGTGACTAGTTTTAATTGAAGCCCTAAAAAAAACCCTTAAAACTTAATTTTGTGCTGTGTATATGTAAACAAACATAGGCATTTCAGACACTGCAGTTCCCTCAAAAAAAAAAATCATTGTGAAATCAGAGAAATAGTGAGAAAACGGTTTGTTCAGTATATCCCTTCAATGTTTCACTTACTGTAGTGAAGAATATGGAGGGGTGTTTTAGCGGATAATGTGCCGTTTGGGACTCCGGTGACAGCCTGTCTGTATTTTTTTATTCCTTCTGATTAGCTGAGGTGTTTGAGACAGGCACAACAAATAATTCATCACTGCCAAGCAACAGTTACAGGGCAGGGAGTGAGGAGGTGGCAACGCCAGCTAGACCGAGAACTACTGAGGATCTGTTTGCAGCCATTCACAGGTACTGCGGAAGTTGCTGTCAGTATTGCTCCATCCACTAACTCTCTCACAATTCAGTTAAGTCTCCTCCATAGAAACCTAATTTTGATCATTTTTGTTTTTACAGCAAAACCCTCTTTATTTTCTAGTAAATAACTGTAGTTGGAAATCAGTAATAAACACAAGAACGTGCGTTTTATTGCTTTATAATAATATTTAACTAATTCCACATTAAAAATTGCTCACAGTTAAACCAGTTTTGATAACCTTACAAATCTCCTGACCCCTGAAAATTTCATGTTACACCTTGTGTATATTGTATTATTCTTAATCTGCCTGATTAACTTTACTTTTGCTTTCTCTGTGTATCTTTTTGTTTTCATTCCCTTTCCCTTCATCCCTTTCACTCTCCTTCGCTGGTTATATGGTGCAGTTTGGGACAGAGGCTCAACGCTAATGCTTCATGGCAAGCGTGGCTTAAACTGGCAAGTAACATAATATGTCAGTCATATGGCAAAACATATGACAAGTGCTGGATTATAGTTTGCCATAATCCAGTCTGAAGTGGAGTATTTTGTGTCAAATTGGTTTAGCAATGAAGAGTGCAATACAGATTCCCCTCCCAACTCAATAGGTACTCAATAAAAACCTCTCAACTCAATAGGTACCTGATTTTTCATTTAGCTTTCTTTTGATTTAAAAAAAATAACACTTCAATGAGAAGCAGGTACACCATTTAACCCAGCAGATATGCAGAAAAAAATTATCTATAATTGGAACAGCTGAAGAGCTTGCATTTGGAATGTGTGTGGTAGTGGTGCCATCTTATGGCCATGTAGTTTTCTTCAAAACACATATGGGCCAAATTTCCAAAGGGTCATTGTAATTGGTTACTTGCACTCACTAGGAATGTAATTACTCAGTTTGTGTACACGGTTTGTGTGGCTTTTCCATCACAAATATTAGAAAAGAGGAAGTCAGGACACTCAGGACGCATATATGATTTCATTTGTGAAATAATCCTCTCCATTTTAGACATTATATCACAATGTTGGCTTTCCATAACTTTTTGATATCCCTTCAAAAAGAAAATTGTGATATAATGTCTGAAGCTGAAAGAATTATTGTACAAAGGAAATATTGGTTTCTTGAGGACAATATTTTACATTATATACACACAAAGGTTCGCTCTGCATGGAATACATACATGGAATTAATGTGTGCCTTATGGCTGAGGGGTGAAAACATTATCTATACACACACATACACATTCTACACATAATATAAAAATAAAATAGAGCTGTTAGTGATGCCTATAGTTAATATTACCTGGGATTTCCCTTTAAAAGACCCCAGTTTTCAGTTGCTTATAATTTTGTTAAACTTTAACTACTAGGGCTGAAATTTTCCATGTTAGGTGTCTGCTTCAGGCTGAATTTTTAAGGAAGTTTCAGCATAAAATGGTTCGGTTTGAGAACAATACTAGGAATAAATAAGATTGTTCTGGCCATGTTAAAATACTTTTTTCTTTCTCTCCTAACCCTAGCCTCTCCCTTCCCCTCCCTCCCCAGCAACGAGACATTGAGAAGGTCCTATGTCTCCATGCTTTGGAGCAGGGACTTGAAATTTGGCAAGGAATTCAGCCTAGGTTAGAGATGTGCCTTTTGCTCTCCCTGTGAAATCTGGCTGAAAAATAAACCTCTGAAAATCTTGCTTTGTGCATGTTACGGGCTGGCAGCAAATGTTCTGTCTCCACTGAGGATACTGCACACCCTCAGAGCTCCAGGCCAACCACGCTGAGCGTGCCCCTCCGACTCACTGTGTTCACTGAGCATGCTTCAGCCTAGGAAATTGCAATTGTGTCCCTTTGGCAGCTGCATGAGAGCCTGGACTCGGAGTGTTCAGTGTTTGTGGCAGCCTGCCACAACTTATCCAGGGAACCTAAGAAAGAGAAGGGAAATGACCACTTTTAACCATTTATATTTCAGCCAAATCTGAATGGAATTTCATTGGGGAGGAGGGGGAAGCCATCTCTCTAGACCCTGGGGATTCTTCCTGCAAAATAGCCAAGGCAGGCCACAAACAGTGGAGCTGTAAGAGCTTCTTAAAGACAAGATCACAAGAATCCTTGATAAGTGGAAAGTGTTAGGCAACTTATATATAGGGGTCATTAAACTACCCCGTATAACATATAAATGTGTATACTAAAATTCAAGCATTATTCTCCCTTGCTGCATAGGCCCTGACACAGAGATTGACTTAGATAGGATGTTCCTAGTCTTGGACAACACTGTTGCAATATTTTCCCCCCTTATACTCCTTAATATCGCCTGTCCTCCCTCACAGTGGATAGGTGCCAATACTGCACTTTTCTCTCAGCTAGAAAGATGTAAGCAGCAGCATTTGAAAATTACACCAATGACACAATAAGTTGACTATAGGTGTGTAATAGGTGGGATGCACCTGAACTCCACCACACAAAGGGTCCTGAAATTATTCCCAATATCAAGTGACTACATCCTCTTGCTGCCTCCAGCTTAGCCGATGTACTGCATTTTGGTACTTCGTTTTCTGTTGGTAGGCCATAATGCAAAATGCATCTGAGCTTGCCATGGAGAAAGCTCAGCCTCTGGCAGAAATGGAGATGAAACATTACATCAAAATGTCCTTAGGTATACATGGAGTTGTACCATTTATGGTTTTAATAAGGGGAATGGTCTGTATTGTACAAGTCTTTTAGTAAATAATAACATGTAATTTGTTGTGTAAATCTTGCATTTGCAATTAGTGCTGAGAGTCATTTTAAATCATTTGGTGAAATTATATATATTATAATTCAGCATTAATATACTTTTTATATGCATTCTTTCTTAGTCCACAGGTGCCAAGCATATAACCTACATAAGACGTAAAGACGGGGGCAATAAAAATCCAGTTTCCACACACTTAGGCTCTTCTGATTTTTGCTGTGTTTTCTGTAGTTTTCATTTTTAAATTTAAAATCATGTCGCTCCTCTGGCTGCAAAGATAAATTTCATGTTGTAAGTTAGCAAATTGGTCTGCTCTTGGCTCTGTAATCAAACAGATGGAAATCACAGAGCACCAACAACATTGTGAATATCTGCCATTTATCTTGAAGGCCTGATTTTAACCATTTAAATTCTTATTTTTAAAATCATTTTATCTAAAACCATAACATTTAGTTCTTTTTATTCAAACCTATCTTTAGTGTTGTTGACATGCATGACCATGTACATTTCCAAAATAAAATGCACAAAACTACATCCCTAAGCTCTCCTAGAGGAACCATGAGCAATAAACAGCATGAGTTTCTAAAGAATATGCCAGACAGACTAGACGGATCTATTTTTATAAGGGTGTCAAGCAATTAAAAAAATGAATTGCGATTAATCGTGCTGTTAAACAATAATAGAATAACATTTATTTAAATATTTTTGAACGTTTTCTACATTTTCAAATATACTGATTTCAATTATAACACAGAACACAAAGTGTACAGCGCTCACTTTATATTTTTGGTTACATATATTTGCCCTATAAAAAACAAAAGAAATAGTATTTTTCAATTCACCTAATATAAGTACTGTAGTGCAATCTCTTTATCATGAAAGTTGAACTTATGTAGAATTATGTACAAAAGAATCTACATTCAAAAATAAAACAATGTAAAACTTTAGAGCCTACAGGTGGAGTGGAGTTATGTAACAAAAAACCCCTACATTTGTAAGTTGCACTTTCATGCATTACGGTACTTCTATGAGGTGAATTGAAAAATACTGTTTCTTTTGTTTATCATTTTTGCAATGCAAATATTTGTTCAAACATAATAATATAAAGTGAGCACTGTACACTTTGTATTATGTGTTGTAATAGAAATCAATATATTTGAAAATGTAGAAAACATCCAACAATATTTAATAAATTTCAATTGGTATTCTATTGTTTAACAATGCAATTAATCATGATTAATGTTTTTAATTGCGATTTAATTTTTTTTTTAGTTAATCACATGAGTTAAGTGCGATTAATCGACAGCCCTAACTTTTTGTGATCAAATCCCAATATTTGTGGACAAAAAGAATCAGCCTATATCTAGATTTAGTCAAATATTAGCTTTAGAAAATCTTGTTTGGAAAATAAGTTCAAATTGGCTTGGACATCAGCACCGTCAAATACAATAGATTCACTATTCCTATTCTGAGGAATAAGAATAGTGGATTTGTCTCTGACTCCTTTATGCCTCAAAGATCTGTTTTAATATATGCACAGGTTTGGTGGTGTCATTATTTATACTTCCTAGGTTGTTCCTCGCTCTGTTTAACGTTAACTTGCTGTCCTGCTTATTCGTTTGTTGAATAGACTTCCTCATTTATTTGGGGGGGAAATATTTTATTTTTATATTTAAAATCTCAGATCCAAAAGGAAAGTCCTTGGCCGCAAAGATTCTGAAGATGACCGTACCCGCAACCATTCTCCTTCACCCCCAGTAACACCCACTGGTGCTTCCCCAAATCTAGCTTCCCTCAAGCATGCAGGATCAATTCAGAGAAGCATTCGTAAGAGTAGCACCAGCAACGATAACTTCAAAGCCCTGCTGCTGAAGAAGGGGAGCCGCTCAGACACCAGTTCCCGCATGTCAGCAGCAGAGATGCTGAAGAATACAGATCCAAGGTTCCACCGAACAAAGTCAGACTCCTCCCTTGAGTTTCCCGACAGCCCTGCGAGCTGTTCCCCCAGCAAGAACAAAAGGGCCCAGGAAGAATGGGCCAAGAGTGAAGGCCTGATGCCAAGGAGTATGTCCTTTTCCAGCACAAGGTATGGCAGGTCGCGAACACCACCCTCTGCTGCAAGCAGCAAGTACAATGTCCGGAACCGTATCCAGAGCAGCCCCATGACTGTTATTAGCGAGGGAGATGGGGAAGCAGTCGAACCAGCAGAGAGCAGGATCCATAGGACATTAAAAGAGCAGCAAGAGAGACAGCTCAATGTGTTTGACAGCGATGACATGGACATGAATGATTTTCCATATGCTGAGGAGGCCGGTTCCAGTGAGACCAAGGCTCCAACCCACCTAGACATAATGACTCAATTGGTAAAACCAAATGCTTCAAAGAAGTGTCTAAGCCCTTCAGACGAAAAAAGTTAAGAAGTGAGAACAAAGGCATTTGGTATTGGTCTTTCAGATGGTATATAGAATGAATAAGCAACAGATCCCGGGAGAAAGCCCAGTCCAGAACAGTTTATTTTGCTGAGCGTTTATTACATAAACTTCATATGTGCATTGAATGCTGGAGCTCTGATTGCTCTGCATGGTTGGGTTGGGTAGGGTAGGGCTTGCTTTGAGTAGGTGGTCTGCAACTTTAAAGAAAGTAACAGTTGAACTTTTTCATAAGCCTTAAAAGTCCTGTCTGAGGGAGTTTCCTCAGATCCTTTGGGGTGTGAATTTTTTTTATACTTTTTGATTGTGGGAGCAAAATTTAGATGTAAAGCCTGAAAAGAAGATAGGAAGCTTCTGTGGTACAAAGGGGCAGTTGCTTTAAAGGCATTATATTTCTGAGGCTTGGGAAGTGGATGAGATGCATGGCCTGTTGGAGGTAGCAGGGCTAGCGCTGCACAGCTTCTTTTTTGTGTGTGCGCCTGTTAATTTAAGCATGTCATATTAATGTAAAAAGATGGAATAGATTATGAATTGGTGTAGGTACATTTTTCCAGAGGAAAATATACACTTTTTAAACCTAACACAAGAGAGTGGGCTCAGTTGTAATACAGTACTAGCTGCTGTGCAGCCATAGTGACAGTCACACAAACACACTCTCACTTCCAAGTGAATTGCTTACTTGATTGGAAATTGAGTGATCCCTTAAGAGAACTGAAATAACAGGATGCATATTTATAAAGAGAATGTAAGCAAATAATAGGAAAATGGGAGAGGAATAAGCAATACACTGCCAGATTTGGAAAGTTTCAGGTGTCTGAAATGAAATTAATCACAAAACATGAATTTGAGAGTTTGCGCCACAGAGCACCGGTGGAGCCTTTCAATTTAAATTAAACATGGGAGTTATATTTTGCCAGAAGGTTTTCATCCATTTATCAAAATGGGAAGACTTCTTATAATGTTCATCACTTGAAATGTCAAATATTTGCTAACTTTTGGTTACCAAAGAGTAAGTTAGTTACTTTCCTTTTTGATTTGCCTGCAGTATTTCTATTTTTAGGGGGAAAAAATTAGCAAGGTTTGTTTTATTTTATTGTATATTTTACTGATGGTAATAAAAGTGTTTAATGGTTTTCATTTGTAAAGAAAACAGTTGATTAAAACTGAAACATTGGCTGTAGTTTTTGGTTCATAGTAGGAAGGAAGCTTTTAATTTTGAAAAGGATTTTTGCATCATTTGATGGTTTGTGCAGTTTTTATATTGATTGTAAATAATGGAAGTTGTTAAATACCTTTTGATCTTCCCACTTTAGAATTTATACATTTTTAGACTGCTTTAAGAAGAAACACTCTCTTTTTAGATTATTTATTTTAGTGAAATATGCTTGTAATCCCTTTCTTCAATACCTTATTTGTTAGTAATGTAAATTTCCATGCCTTCACTTAACTCTTCCCCTCAAAAGAGGGGGATGATGACAATGCTGTGACTCTGCTTAAATAAAACAAGGCTGCCAATTGCTATCTTGTCTTCTGAATTGGTAACATCTGTCAAAAGTTGCAGCCAACATTTGTGCTCTTATATAGAAAACCATTCATCTTAACTACTAACATAAAGGGGAATCACACAGTTATCATTTTTCTTCCTACGTCAATCAAATATTAAATACAGAGCTCCACATTTTCATGTAACAATTAGCACTTACATTTTCAAAAGGCTACACAAATGTTAACTAATCCCATAACACCATCTTGAGAGGGAGGTAATTAGTCCCATTTTGCAGATGGGAGACTAATGGGCCTGATGCTTCAAGTGTGTGAGTACATGTAGTAGGAACTCAGTTCAGTGTGGTGTATTCAGGTCGGTGGTTGCAGGAACAGGCTTTAAGACAAGTGCCCAAGCTACCCAGCAACTCAGTGGTACATCTGGTATATAAATAAGAACTTCAGAGTTCTTGGTTTCCAGTCCTGTGTTCAGTAACAGCTCCATAGTTAAGGTTGAGTTGAATTTTGCATTTATATAAGAAATACTCAGTATTGTAAGAATAGAATAAAACAATGTGACAATCCAGGGCTGTAAGCAACAGGAAGAGGATGGAATGGCAGATCAGTAGTGTGTGTAGAAACCGGTGATGATAGAATATTAAGTTTATCTCAAATGGACAGTAAAAATGTTAGAGGCATGGGGAGAGCCTGCCATATGAAGAAAAAGTGAAAGGACTTGGACTATTCTATTTAGAAAGATGATGAATGAGAGCTACTAGGTACACAAAATAATGATACAGAGAAGGTAAAATGGGTGCCCTATGCACAAGGGACACCTCTTGATGAAAATGAAAGGCAGTGCATTTAAAACTGTTAAAAGGAGATACATTAATACCATACATTATTACCTTGTGGCAATGTGCTCTAAAGGTTATCTGAGGCCAAGAGCTTAGTAGAATTAAAACATCTGGCTAATGAGACAAACCAATTAAATGTATTAGGATTTTTGTAAAGAATGGTTTAGTCAACCATCAAGTGATACAGGTGGGGGAAACACTTCTCCATGGGAGCTTATTCACTAATTGCCCATCATTGGGTTACTTGCCCCTTCTTCTCAGCCTCTGGTGTTGGCCACTGTCAGAGACAAGGTACCGGACTAGATGGACCATGGGTCCAATCTGATATGGCAGTTCTTATGTCTCAAATACTAATACATAGCTCTCCTATATTATTAGATTGGATGGCTTGGAAAGGCAGAGGCTTGTTTTGGTTGGGTTGGGTTTGAGTGAGTTGCTGGTGACCTTTTGAAACTGAAACTTATGTGACTGCAGTAATCTCTCTTCTTTCCATGGCTAAGACTTGAGTAGAAAGAACCATTTCAATGCTAAGTTTATCCTTCAGATTTTCCTATTCTCTTTTTATTCCTTTGTGTTGCAAATATTAGCATTTTCTGTTTTAAAAACTTGATTTTCTTCAATCTGTTACCTATGCAACAAAGTAAATATTTGCAATGCACTTTGACAAACAAAAATAACGTATTACAATATGATTTATCAAAACAGATTAAATACGCAATTCCACTGTTCAGAGGTATCTAATTCGGAACTAAAAAAGGCAGAAATCAATGAATCAAGTGGTTGTTATAGGAACACATTTCATTCAGTGTAAGGCTTATATAGTAAAATATGTTTTAATCAGATTATAGACATCTTTATTCCAAGCAGTGCCTCTGGAATCTGGTGATGTCCTCTGTCTTCAGTCGCTGCACCTCCTCAGTCAGTGATCTGTACTGAATTTTCTGATATGTACACAACTACTCCTCGGCAGCATATTCTTAGGCCAAGTCTAATTTTGTCCACATAGTAATGTTGATTAGGGATGTGGGTTCTTTTACATATCTATGCTAGCATTTTCTTTCACTAACCAAACTGGTAGAAGCTACACCAGCAAAAGTACATTTTTGCCTGTATAAGCTCTGTCTACATTAGAAGGAATTTGGTGATCTAGCTCTATTGCTACAAAGTTCTTGCCCCAGGCAGCTGCAGGGTCTCCTGCCCGTGGCTGCAACTGGACAGCTGTGGGGAGTCCCCGCTAACTGCCGCGTCTGGGCAGCTGCAGGGTCCCCCCCACCAGGTTGGGGGTTGGGAGCTGCTAGGGCGGGCCTGGCTGGGAACTCCAGCCCCAGGGCAGAAAATGTCAGGGAGGTCAATGGAAGTTACAGTTCTTCTTCGAGTGATTGCTCATATCCATTCCAGTTAGGTGTGCGTGCCGCGCGTGCACGTTCGTTGGAAACTTTTTACCCTAGCAACTCCAGTGGGCCGACAGGTCGTCCCCTAGAGTGGCGTCACCATGGCGCTCGATATATACCCCTGCCGGCCCACTCGCTCCTCAGTTCCTTCTTGCCGGCTACTCCGACAGTGGGGAAGGAGGGCGGGTGTGGAATGGATATGAGCAACACATCTCGAAGAACAACAGTTACAAAGGTGAGTAACCGTCTTATTCCATGACCTCTGTGACATAATCGTAGCCTTATTTATAACATACAAAACTGACACGATCCTTTTCAAACAGAGTATGGATCCTCTGCTCCGATAAGCTTACCATCTAGGCAAGATGAAGACTAATCAAGGGCCAATAGCTCAGATTCAGAAAAAGGTGGAGGTTATTGGTTATGAGAAGTTAGGGAAGGATTTCTGGAATATGTGAATTTAAAGGAGGGGAGATTGTGTTTGACAGACAAGAGTGTAGACTGTTCCAAGCATAGGGAGCGCGTGAGATAAGGCACAGAGCCTAAAGTGGCAGGAGAGGTGAAGAAGTACAGAGTATTGAGGGAAAGCAGAGAATAAAAGAGGGGGAAATGAGAGCAAGATGTAAATGCATGACCCTGAAGATGACGACAAGAAGCTTGAATTTAATACAGTAAGAGTCAGGAAGCCAATGTGTGGATTATAGGAATGATGCAGTCAGGGAAGTGGCAAAGGAAAATTCTTTTAGCAGCAGGGTTTTTCTGGACTGCAGAGGGAGAAAGGTAGTTAAGGCCAAAGTTGGTGAAGGCATGGGAATCAGTTTTAGAAGAGAGGAAAGGGCAGATTCTGGTGATATTAAAAGAGAAGAAATGACAGGATGTAGTGAGATAAGATATGATGAGTCAGAGAGGAGAGAGAAGTCACAGATGACATGGTTATGAACTTGAGACACAGGTAGGATAGCAGAGTTGTTAATCATGGAAAGGAGGTGTTGGAGAGGAGTGAGGATGGAAGTTCACTTCTGGAAAGAGTGCGTTTGTGATGGGACAGAGAAATGAAATGCTATATAAGCAACTTGATATTCAATGATGTGTGGAGGGGGAAAAATCAGATAGAGAAGATTTGGGGCTTGTATGTATCAAAGTGGGGCTTGAAACTCAGAGCAGATGAGATCATGGGGAGAAAAGAGGTGGCCAATGATAGAATTTTAAGGCAGACAAATAGAAAGGAGAATGGGAAGACACAGACCACAGAGTTGGGGAAGCCAAGAGGGGACAAAGTAGGGAAGAAAGGTAAACAGTGTGAAAGGCATCAGATAGTTCAGAAAGAACGATGGAGACAGAACCCATGAATTTACATAGGAGAAGGTCATTAGTGTCCTTGGGCAGGGCAGTTTCAGTGCAGAGGAAAGAGCAGAAGCTAGATGGGAGGAGAGGAGATCAAGGATAAAGTTGAAGAGGGATGTAGATGCCGCCTGACTAGATACAGCACGCAGTATATGGAGGGCAAGATAGAGTGAAGGTAGAATCAAATTTTCTCCACGTTCCTCCCCCAAGATAGGGAGGCGAGGGAAACAAAAACATGCTTCAAAGCACAAATGAAGGGGAGTCTGGAGAGAAAGCTATTAGAAATAAAGGAGAGAATCAAAAGAAGTTTGGGATGTAGGAACATATTGAAAGGACACATTGAGGGGTTAGGAACAGATAGAAGGGAGACCTCAGACTTGGAAACTGCTACAGAGGAGAAGAGGAAGGAAAGAGTTTGACACTGTTAGGAAAATGCATTCCATGGCAACCTGCACATAGCTGTAAGGTGAAGACAAAACTAACTAGCAGCTAAATTGTTTTGCCTCAAGCAAAAAAAGGTTGACTCATCTCTGAAGGAGGAGAAGTGTAGGCAAATATGATGGTTGTTTACATTTTTCTAATGATAAAATGAATAGGAAAGTCACTTAACTCCTTTTCCCTGCCTGCTTATATGTCTATCTCTTGTAAGGCAGACACAATCTGCCCATTTTTTATAATTAGCAGGTGAGAGTTCCTTCAAGCTGCCAGTCATGCTAACTTAATGAATAGATATAACTAATTAATTCCCTTCCTTGAAAGAGGCAAGATTTCCTGCCAAGTCCCAACTGTAGGCCTTGTCTATTCCAGTTTGACTAAATTAATAATTAAACCAGTACAAACCCTCTAATGTAGATTCACGTAAACCAGTTGACCATCCCTTAAATCAGTTTAGCTTGACTGATTTAAAATCAATTTACTAAACTGGTGTAAGTTTTCCAAATTCCTTTAACCACCAGCCCACATGGATTTATAGATAGAGGACCACTTCCAAATCCCTAAAATATATGGAGTAGCCATTTATGGTGTCACCAGGACAACAGTAGTGGGCAAAACTTAATCCTTCCGTGCTCCACCGATTTTCCACCTGAAAAAATATGGATTGAGCAGACATCAATGGCACCTCACACAGAACCAATATGAGGGATATCCTGGTGGTGGCGACTGTACTCAGCACTGTTTTGAGTGAAGATAGGGTATTCTGTAAATGCGTAACATAAGTGTAGTGAACATGCATGTCTTCTCTGGTATGCTTTATATAATACAAGCTTCTGCAGAGCCATCTTTTGCATGACCGCCACTTACTACTTTAACGTAAGTTAGTGCCCCATCCCATCTATTTACAAATTTTAACAGTCTAATTACATAAGATTATTAAAGCACAACACAAAACTTTAACTAAAACCCAATTAAGTTTGCTGGGTAGCAATGTACTTAACTATTCAGTCCTTTTACATAACTGAAGCACTTACAAAAGACTTGACTAGTTGGAGCATTTTTTGTCTTAGTCTGCCCAAATTATACTTTATAAAACTTATTTGTTTATGAAGCACCTGTTTCATCATCATACAACCTTAACTTTGAACCAAAATTAACAGTATTATTTCATAGTCAATTCAGCAAATTCTTCTGAGACAAACAGGATAAATCTCTTGGTTCCATCATTTTAAGAGCACTGTTAACACTAGATCATACTGGACCTTAAAAAATGATACCGGGTGTGGAACATGATAGTGGCCACTCTGGGATCTGTGCCAGCTGACTTGGGGCAAGGATCTGATTAATCGCAGTGCAGATGTTTGGGCTTGGACTGCAGTCTGCGCCCTACAACCCTGTGAGGTGGGATGGTCCCAGAGCTCAGACTGCAGCCCAAGCCAAAACACCTATATCACAATTAAACAGCCCCAAGTCAGCTCGGCGAGCAAAAGCCCTACGAGCCTGAGTCAGTTGACACGGGCAAGCCACAGGTATCAAATTTCAGTGTAGACATACCCTTTATGTTAACCTGAATAAATATATACTGAACAAAGATGATGGTAAAGGTCGAAGTGTCAGGTAATTTATTGCTCTGAAGGAGAGTAAACAATTTTCTAGCACTCCATTATGCAATAAGTACATTTCATTCTCACAAATTACTTAGGCACTTTGTTGATAAACATTCCAATGAATTTTTTTCAAACAATCTTTTGGGGCCAATCCCCAGTGAAATCAATGGCAAAATTCCATTAATTTCAGTGGGAGATCAGGGCCTTTACCAGCAAATTCCAATCTGAATAGATAATATCCCACCATACAGTCCTTTCCTCTCCAATATAATACCCTATTGAACCAGACTTTAGAACTGTATTAGACAACAGAAATCCTAACTACTGTAAAACCAAGATTGGAAAATAAATCCAGCAAAAGATATAGGTTTAAAATTATGTACTTATAAATTAGATCTAAAATGTATACCTCAGATTAATTTTTAATAAAAGCCTGTCCTCCTTCGAGTGGTTGTTCATGTCCATTCAAAGTAGGTGTGCGCGCGCTGCGTGCGCGCCAGCCGGATTTTCCCCTAGCAGCGTCCGTAGGGTCGGCCCGGGCGCCCCCTGGAGTGGCGCCACCACGGCGCCCTATAAAGAGGCCCGCCTACCCTCCACTCCCTCAGTTCCTTCTTACTGCAGGTGACGGCTAGCTGGAACTTCTCTTGCGTAGCAATTTGGCAGTGTCCTATCCTTACCGTTTAGTCCATGTATTCAGTTATATTATAGTTAGTTAGCTAGATCTATGTATATTGTTTTCATAGTTGGGAGGTCGCCCCACCTGCACCCCCCAGAGTCTTCGTCGCTCACTGGGGCATGCCTGGGTCCTAACTCTGCAAGGACTCCGGGAAATTCATGCCCAAGAGTGACCTGCACTCTGCGTGTTTGAGGTGCCTCGGAGAGAGCCACCAAAAGGACCAGTGCTCTATCTGTAGAGGCTTCTGCCCGCGAACTCTTAAGGACAGGGCTCAAAGACTTAGAGTCCTCCTGATGGAGGCGGCCCTGCGACCACCCTTGGACCCAGAACCGGCCGAGGCGGGGCCCAGCACATCATCCTCGGTGCGGAGTGCCCGGCACCGGCATCAGGTGCTCTAAAGGGCACGAACACCTCCCCCGGACTCCCTGGTAGTAGATGTGGCTAACCACGGGGAACGTCGAGTTTCAGGGGTCAACACCGAAGAGCAGGGACGCAAAAAGACTTGAGCTCTTTGGTAGAAAGGTGTACTCCACGGGGGACTCCAACTCCGCATTGCCAATCAACAGGCAATAGTAAGCCGATATGGCCACAATACATGTTCAGCCATGTCGAAGTTTGCGGAGCTCCTTCCCCAGGACTCGAGATCAGAGTTTTCGGCCCTAGTGGAGGAGGGCAAACTGATCTCTCGAGCCTCCCTCCAGGCCACCTTAGATGCAGCGGACTCAGCCTCACGCACCCTGGCCACAGGCCTGGTCATGTGGCGGGGAGCCTGGCTCCAGATCTCGGGCCTGCCCTATGAGGTCCAGCAGACGATTCAAGACCTCCCCTTCGAAGGGCAGATGCCGTTTTCGGAGAAAACGGACAAACGTCTCTATAGCTTAAAGGACTCGAGGGCCACGCTTCGCTCGCTCGGCATGCATACCCCCGCGACCCAACGCAGACAATTTAAGCTGCAGGAGTACTCGCCCGTACCAGCCACAGGCTTGCCAGGAGCCAGGGCGCAGGTGGGGCAGAAATGGCAGGAGACGTCACCAGTGCCACCCCTCCGGCCAGGCGTCTGGCCAATCGAGACCACCATCTGGGCCCAGACCCCCTATTTGATGGTATGGTTGAGGGCAACCTACCAATCGAGACTCTGGATCCTTCCACCCCTACCTTTGGGTCACGTCTGTCCCACTTCTACCGTGCCTGGTCCCGAATTATGTCGAACAGATGGGTGCTCCGCATGGTAGAGAGGGGATATTCTATCCAGTACTTCTCCCTTCCACCCCACCAACCCCGCTCCCCGTCCCTCTTCAGGGACCCTTCTCACGAGCAGCTTCTATTTCAAGAAGTGAAGTCCCTCATGGAGGCAGGGGCGGTGGAGGAAGTCCCGCGGGAGCTCAGGGGCAAAGGCTTCTACTCCCAGTATTTCCTCATACTGAAGGCAAAAAGGGGCTTGAGACCCATCCTAGACTTGCGGCAGCTGAATAAGTTTGTGAGAAAACTCAAGTTCCGCATGGTCTCCCTGTCCTCGATCATCCCCTCCCTGGATCCAGGAGATTGGTATGCCGCCCTCGACTTAAAGGACGCCTATTTCCACATTGCCATAATTCCATGGCACCGTCGGTATCTCAGGTTCATCGTGGCCGACGTCCATCTGCAGTTCACCGTTCTCCCGTTTGGCCTGTCAGTTGCTCCCAGGGTCTTCACGAAGTGCATGGCGGTCGTGGCGGCCTTCCTGCGCAGGCGGGGCATCCAGGTATTCCCCTACCTGGACGACTGGCTCATAAAGGGCCGCTCCAAGGAGCGGGTAGAGACCCAGGTGTTGTTCATCAGGCGGACCTTTCTCAGTCTTGGCCTCCTCTTGAATGAAGCCAAATCCACCCTGTCTCCAACGCAACGAATAGAGTTCATAGGAGCAGTTCTGGACTCCACACACGCCAAAGCATATCTGCTGGAGCCCAGGTTCCGTGCAATTTCCGAGCTCATCCTCAGACTGTATCGCGCTCCGGTTACCACGGCGCAAGTTTGCCTCTGGCTGTTGGGCCACATGGCGGCATGCACCTATGTGGTGGTCTATGCCAGACTCCGGCTTTGCCCACTGCAGTCCTGGCTGGCGACAGTTTATCGCCCAGTCAGGGACCCCCTGGACTCAGTGGTGTCCGTTCCCTGCTTGGTGCTGAGCTTGCTACGGTGGTGGCTCAACCCGTGGGAAGTCTGCATGGGTGTCTCCTTTGCTGCCCCGCAGCCCTCCCTCTCCCTGGTGACAGATGTCTCGGATCAAGGTTGGGGAGCGCACCTAGGACGCAGGGCTTGTGGTCACCAGAGGACCTCGAGTTGCATATCAATGTCAGGGAGCTGAGAGTGGTCCGCCTGGCGTGTTTGACCTTCCCGTCTCACCTGGCTGGCAGGTGTGTTTCAGTCTTTCGGACAACACGGCGGCAGTCTTTTATATCAACAAACGGGGGCACACGCTCCTCTCCCCTCTGCAGGGAAGCCCTCGCGCTGTGGGATTTCTGCGTTCACAATGCCACTCACCTGACGGCGTTCTATCTTCCGGGGGAGCAGAACGGTTTGGCGGACACCCTCAGCCGCTCATTCCAGGGTCACGAGTGGTCCCTCCGATGGGACATGGTGCGCTCAATTTTCCAGCTCCGGAGCTTTCCCCAGTTAGATCTGTTTGCTTCAAGGGAAAACAGGAAATGCCAACGGTTTTGCTCCCTCCTGGGCCGCAGTCGGGGGTCTCTGTCGGATGCCTTCCTTCAGCCATGGGAGGACGGTCTGCTCTACACCTTCCCTCCAATCCCCCTGATACACAGGGTGCTTTTAAAGATTCGCAGATCTTGATCCTGATAGCTCTGGCGTGGCCGCGCCAGCATTGGTACACGTCACTCCTGCACACGTCCGTTCAGGCGCCCCTGACGCTGCCCCTACTCCCGGACCTGATCACGCAGGACCGGGGCTCTCTCCACCATCCGAACCTCGAGTCCCTTCACCTCACAGCCTGGATGCTCCATGGCTGAACCCAGTGGAGTTGCAGTGCTCCCAGCAGATCAGGAAGGTGCTGCTGGGTAGCAGGAAACCATCAACTAGGGCCACCTGCCTGGCTAAATGGAAGCGCTTCTCCATATAGTCGGGTCAGCGGGGTCACGACCCACTGGGGGTACCAATTCCCGCTGTCCTTGACTATTTGCTTCACCTCAGACAACTGGGCCTCTCCCTTTCCTCCATTTGCATTCACTTGGCGGCCATATCCGCTTTTCATCCGGGAGAGGGGGGTGCCTCGGTGTTTGCGAACCCGCTGGTTGGGCGTTTCCTCAAGGGTGTGGACAGGCTCCTGGTCTCCTCTCAGCGAATCTTTTCGTGGATCGCGACCTTCATCCGGGAATGCTACCGTATAGCTAAGACCCCTGTCCCTCCAGTCATGGCCCACTCCACTAGGGCGCAGGCCTCCTCTGCTGCGTTCCTGGCTCAGGTTCTGACTCAGGAGATTTGTAGAGCGGCCACGTGGTCCTCCATCCACACGTTCTCATCTCACTATGCCATCACGCACCAGGCTAGGGATGATGCAGCCTTCGGTCGTGCAGTACTCCAGTCAGCAGTGGTCTCCGACCTCTCCTACAGTTAGGCTTGTGAGTCACCTACTTTGAATGGATATGAACAACCACTCGAAGAAGAAAAAATGGTTACCCATCTTTTAGTAACTGTTGTTCTTCGAGATGTGTTGTTCATGTCCATTCCAATACCCACCCTCCTGCCCCTCTGCTGGAGTGCCGGCAAGAAGGAACTGACGGGGTGGAGGGTCGGTGGGCCCCTTTATAGGGCACCCAGGCCGACCCTACGGACGCTGCTAGGGGAAAATCTTCTGGCTGGCGTGCACGCAGCATGCACACACCTACTTTGAATGGACATGAACAACACATCTCGAAGAACAACAGTTACTAAAAGGTGGGTAACCGTTTTTTACTGTGTCTGCGGCAATAATAATTTTAGGAACACTAAAAAGCTCAGGAAACTCAGAAATTTAAATTGGAAAAAAAAAGTATAGCAAACAAAAAGTGAAACAAAATAGGCTTATCTGATCTTCTCTCTGCAAAAAAAATAATGCAGCTGCAGCACTCCCTTGTTTTATTTTCTATTGTCTCCTGCCCAATCCCCTTTTCTGCCATGGTCTCTTCATTGTCAGTCTAATATAGATTGTAAACTCCTCAGGGCAGAACTTAAGGCGTCTAATTTTCTTGGAAAGGACCCTGTACAAGCATGGTTTTAAACAAAAATATCTGTTATTTTACTTTAAGTGAAATTAACTTCTGGAACAGTGATTCATTTTTTTAAATGTGCGAGCATGAAGGTTCTAGGGTTAGCGGGAGCTTCTAGTTGTATGCAGCTACTTTTTGTCAGTTTAGAAGCACCTTCGATGGATTCTAAAGCCAGTCCTAACCAGCTCTCCTAAAACAGGAGACTGTAACAATGTGCTGACTTAAGGATGGTGAATTGCCTTGCGTACTTTTGCTCATTTGGACTGATAATATAGTCAAAGGATAAAAGCTTTTAAAGTCAATGCATCAGTAGTCACCATGAAAGTATATATCAGTCCTAGTGTAAAAAGCAAAGGTAACAATTGATATTACTTGAATATACTAACATATATATTATATATAAGTGCCTAGACTAGTACCATAAAGCAAACAATGTATTTCAAAAGGCAAATATTGGAGGCTTTGAGGCTAAAAATAACCAAACTATTACTATCAAGGTGTGGGTATATGTTCTATCACTATCCTATACTCTAGCAAGTGTAAAGCTGTTACCATATGATAGCTATTCAGTGGCCAACAAGAAATGTGTAAGTGGTCTCGGCTGAACTTGCAGTGAAGAAACATCCACAATTCACAGGTGCCAACACAATAATTCTCAATACCAGGCATCCTTGCTGGCAGATTTGGCATAGAGGTCTAGGATTAAATAGATAGTAGGATTAGTCAGGCATTGGCAGGGTAGTACAGAGTAGTTTGCCCTGCACTGGGGCAAGATGACTTCCTGTCCTTGCTGCTGCCAATACAGCAACTATCATAAGCAACAAATTAAGGTTTATAAAAATGGACTGTCAGTCCAGTGCTGGCACACTATATGCTGTTGAAGTTCAAACTCAGCTGCTCCAGTCAACAGCCTACTAGACAACACTTAGGCCTGCCTTGAGGGCAAGGGACTGGACTAGATGACCTCTCGAGGTCCCTTCCAGTTCTATGATTATACGATAGTGCTAAAGTTCTGTTAGCACTGAAATAGTTAATATTGATATTTAAAGTGTCATCTTTGAGGTAATAACCCGCTGAGATGACTGAGGCCATTCAAACCTCAGTTGTTGTTTTCCTGCTGGCTGCAAAGACACTAAGTTCTTGTTTTCTACACAACCATTGCAGATGCAGATTTTTTTTTTTTTTAAATAAAAGCTTATTGTGGAGCCCAGCTCTGTGGTGAGAGATAGGGTCTGCAGTAAAGAGTGTGGCCACAGAATACATAGGAAGAGTTCCTTGTGTTATGCTGTAGCAACCTCTAGGTGTGTGCTAGATGGATTTTAAGGGGAGGGAAATAGGGAACATGGTGTGTGAAATGGAAGGAAAACAGGGAAAATTTCATGGCTTTCTACTCTAACTGGAAGAGTGACCAGTCTCATACCATTGACAGAATGGGGAAAATTGTAGTGTCATTCTAGAAGAGGTACATTTGAAATCTGATAGATTATAATCTGTCTAAATGTTAAAAAAAAAAAAAAAAAAAATTACTTACAATTCCCAGGCCAAAAAAAAGTGTCTGAATAAACTGAACTTTTCTCTCTCAAGAAAGCATTTTGTTTCCTAGGCCACGTCCACACTAGAGAGTAAAATCGAAATTAATAAAATCGATTTTATAAAACAGGTTTTATAAAATTGATTTTACGCGTCCACACTAGGGCACATTACTTCGGTGGTGTGCGTCCATGGTCCCAGGCTACCATCGATTTCCGGAGCGGTGCACTCTGGGTAGCTCAGTAAAAGAATGAGACCAATAACTTCGATTTCCGTTCACACTAACCCTAAATCGATTTAGTAATATCGATTTTAGGGTTACTCCTCTCGTTGAGCAGGAGTACAGAAATTGACTTTAAGAGCCCTTAAAATCGATTTAAAGTGCCTTGTAGTGTGGACGGGTACAGCGTTAAATCGATTTAACGCTGTTTAAATCGATTTAACGCTGTAGTGTGGACCAGGCCCTATTCTTGATTGATGGGGTTTCCATTTCTCTTGATAAGCCACACCTCATTGTGTCTATTAAGCAATTTAAAAGGGCTGTCATAGGGCTCGTCCATACTAGGGGGGGGGAATCGATCTTAGATACGCAACTTCAGCTACGTGAATAACGTAGCTGAAGTCGAATATCTAAGATTGGAGTACTCACCCGTCCAGACGGCGTGGGATCGATGTCCGCGGCTCTCCGTGTCAATTCCGGAACTCCGTTGGGGTTGATGGAGTTCCGGAATCGATATAAGTGCGCTCGGGGATCGATATATCGCGTCTAGATTAGACGCGATATATCGATCCCTGAGCAATCGATTTTAACCCGCCAATACGGCGGGTAGTCTGGACGTACCCATAGCCAGCAGTATAATAGACCTTTTCATCAAACACTTTCCCATCCTGCTTCAACCTTTCTGCTAGTGTCAGTAGGTCTTCTTGGTTCTTTGTGGCACTAGAATATCCTTCAAAAGACCTGTCAATAATAAACAGCACGAGAACATGAAGAAAGCTTATCATTGATAAATCTAAGCTTGTTCTCTATACTGCTTGTCTAAATCCAGTATGGGCCAGCAGTGATCTTTTGAAACCATATAGTTCAACCCTTTCAGGGACTGTTCCCTACAGCCTGTTTTCTAGTACTTTGTCCAGTTCCGTTTATTTCAAATGATGAAGCTTCTGCAACTTCCTTTACAATAATGTCACAGTAACAGACTTTGCCAATGGGAAAATGGGGTATCTTCAGGCCTGTATGAGAGCTGTTCTTGGTGCAAAACTAGTAAAATATATGACCACATGCCTTGTTTTGCACTTGTAAAGAGTGTTGTCTTGATGTCCTGAGAGTGCCACTGTGAAAAGCAAAATTCCAAGGAACGTGGTTTGAACACCCTGGATTAATGGTCAAGAACAGGGATGGGACAATTTCCCCAGCACTCATTAAATTTTCATTTTCAGGAGTTTGTAACTATGGAAAAATACTACCTGAAGCTTACATGGAAAATGAAGTTAGTTACTTTATGCTTGAAAGTTAACTTTGTCTTAGAACAACTTGTTTTGGTTTAGATTTGGCAGTGGGGAAATTCATCAATTAACATTTTGCTGTATACTTGAACATATATTCTTAACTGTTTTAAAAGTACAGAGTTTTTTCCAATCCCGGGTCTTTCATGATGTTTTCATTAATATACAGTAAAATATAATTTTTTTAAAAAAGAATGCAAGATGATCTCCATCTAGGGAAGTTCAACAAAATATTTTCAGGACATGTGACTTCTGTATACTAATTATACTTACTGGGCTCATGTGAAAAAGGTATGAGGATACAGAGATTTGGATTGAATTACAGGCTAGTACAGTGGTCCCCAAACTGGGGGGTATGTCATGGAGGAACGTTGGCGGGGGGTGGGCGGCCCTGGGCCAGTCCCCATGTGGGGGTGGGGGAGGAAGCGCCTCCCAGCTCTGCTTCAGCCCTGACCCTATTTGCAGCCCTAGCTCCCAGCTACGGCTCCACATCCAGCCACAAACCTTACTGTGGCCCAGCCAGGGCTCTTCTCCCGGCCCCAGCCTCAGCTCTGCTCCCAGCCCTAGCCTCACTCCCAGCTGTGGTCCGCTCCCAGCCCCAGCCTTGCCCCTAGCTGCAGCTCCATTCCTGGCCCTCCTCCCAGCCTCAGACCTACACCCAGCTGCGGCCCCAGCCTCGGCTCCCTTACTCCTGTCTGTGCCCCACTCCTAGCCCCAGCTCCCGGGGAGTGGGGGTGGACAAGGTATGGTGGGGCACGACCATGAAAAGTTTGGGGACCCTGTTGCTAGTATAAAGTGAATTACTCATTCAATAAAGCATATGCATACACCATGTTATTCATCAACTGACTGCCACAAGGTGGCAGCCACAGTTTAGCTGAAGGATATCACATTGTGTTGCTATATTTTTTTTTAAAAAAGTGTCAGGACTACCTCTTCTTTTGAGAACTAAAATATTTTTGATCATGTATAAGCTGTCTTGTGCACAAAGATTTATTATCTGTACTTTGCAGAGTTGCAGTAGTTAGTTAATACATACCTGACAAATACAATCATTTCTGGTCTGTTTTCAATGAAAATATCTGACTCTGATGGCTTAGGTGGATTAGCTTGATGTCAGATGGTATATAAAAAGAGACTGTAATAGTGGACTCGCAGAATGGGCCTGCACCAGGTTCCACATGGCATGTTACTGGAGCTGTCATCTCTATCTTCATCCCTATCAGAAGCAAATAAGCAACAGTTCCCTGCTCTGTCACAAATCTCAGGTCAAATAATGTGTGTCAAGAAAGAGAGAGCACATTAGTGGCTTTATCAAAGTTTGCCTTTGATTTATATTTAATAAAAGGAAGTTTTAATTCATATGAGTTTTTTCTATTGTTGCATTGTATTTGGATTATCTTATCTGCCTGTAACAATTTTTAAAGAAAATGCATAATGGCAAATTTCTGCTCGTATGCAGCAGATCCCTTTGTTTCGATTGTTAACATTCCACTACTACAGACCAAACCTCTTAAGCCTTGTCTATACTTGCAGCGGCATGAAGGGTACATACAGCTAACTGCCACAGTGATAGGTAGACTGCATCCACACTGTGAAAGGCTCTGGCAGAGGGGAGGCAGCAGTGAAAGGCTCCTGAACCTTTCTCCACCGCCTCCCTCGGCTGGATCCTTTCCCCACTGGTGGAGACTTTCTTGGGGGCAGGGAAAAGCTCTGGCAGTGGCGAGGCAGCAGGACCTACACTACTAAAAACAGCAGTATATACAGGGGAGGCACTGCTTGGGTATGCAGAAAACCATGTAGGGTACGTAGCCTAAGGCTTTTGGTGTGTATATAGTCACCTAAGCAGTGCCTCACCATCTACACTGCTATTTAAACCTAACTGGGGATTGTGCAATGTCTATACATGCTGCTCTATGTCTACACTGCAGCTGGAAGCAAACCTCCAGCCAAGGCAAATACTTGAGCTACCCAACTAAAAATAATTGTATCGACGTTGTGGCTCTGGTGCAGGCTTGGGTCCCCCTAGGCTTGAGCTCAGGTGGCTAGAGCCACAATGTCCACACAGTTATTTTCATCATGCTAGTGTCAGCCTCTCTATCCAGGCTGGGAGGTTCTCTCTCAGCTGCAGTGTATACGTACCCATAGACTTGGACTATTCAGTACTTGCTATCAAGAGGTTATCTTGCAGACAGCTTTTTTTAAAAAAACTCAAAATTTAAACACAAAATTATGCAGTACAAAAACACAATGAAGCCTAACTTTTTTTTCAGACCATAATCAAGTAGTTTTAGGTTCAAAGTTTAACAACTCATAATTTGGTACGAAATGCCCTGCGCACTCTGGCTGTTTTATAAAAATCATCTGCCGCTGCCCTAAAAGTGAGCACCACCAGCTGTATACGACCTTTGTATAGGTTCTGGGCTGCAGAGTGAAATAATTAGTAACTGTATATCAAAAATAAACTACATGTCAATCACTGATGAATGCCCCCAAAATAACAGTGGGGAAGAGGAACATTCAGCCCATCAGTGGTTTCAAACTAATTTCCATGTTCTAAAGTCACATGAGCAGCTCCCATAGCTTTGATGTATCAATATGCAGTGGGCTGGAACACTTCAGTATCTGCTGAAACCAGACTACTAGAGAGGAGGCATTTAACTATTTTGTTTTCAGTTATAAAGGCCTGGTTGTGGGGAGTTTCTCTCTCCAGGGGGTATAAGAGTTTTGAGAAATATCACTGTGATGGGGTGCCCTTCCCCCACAGGGCTGGAGAGGTTGAAGTGGCTACGCAGGCCAATTAACTGCCCAGGCTGCACCTGAAAGAGGCAGGGAGCAGGCCACTCGTTGGAAATGGGCTCAGCTGGACAGGAACAGGAGGGGCCTGTAGAAAGCCCAAGAGCTGTGAGCAGCAAGGGGCTTGTAAGACAGTAGTCTACTATCACTCCCTTGGAGGAGGGCACATGGGCCTGTAAACCCAGAAAGAGGGGGAAGCCAGATAAGTAGGTAGAAGCCCAGGGGGGACAGCAGCTAGGGATAGGACTGTACAGACCTTGGCTTTTGTTACAGGGTTCCTGGGCTTGAACCCAATGTAGAGGATAGGGCAGAATTCCCCTACCAGCCACTGTGAAGTCACCACTTGGAAGGACTTTAAATTGCCTAGAAGGGGAGGACCTTAGTGACCTGGCTGGAGGACCAACCCTTGCACAGAAAGCTGCAGCTTCAGGAGTGATAGGGGCTGCAGGATGAAAGAAACCAGGCAGAGACAAGGGCAGCACCTGGCAAGAAGTAGTCACCAGGAGGAGATGCTACTAGCAGTGAGTATACCTTGTGATTATCACCTTATATCTTAAAGAAAGACACTTACTTTCTTCCACCTTGGCCCCTCTTCTAGTGAAACGCTGTGGGTATTGTGAATGGCATAATAAGTGGATGTGGAAGGGCTTTTGAAGTGGGGATGGGGAAGAAGGTAGGGTAAATTTAGAAGCATTAATGTGCTGAATGCATCTCTCTCCTGCTGTTAGGAGTATTCAGGGTGTAAGGGTGGGGGGGTTTGTTTCATAAAAACCATAAGCTTATCTCCTCTCAGCTATCCTGACTTATAAAAGGACCCACTACTATGTTGGCTTTTATGCCTTAGGAGAGTGGTTCTCAAACTTTTGTACTGATGACCTCTTTTACACAACAACCTTCTGACGGCAACCACCCTTATAAATTAAACACACTTTAAGCAGCTTGCTAAACAAAAAGGACAAATGATATGATCAAGACAGACTAGAGGGAAAGTAATTGGGATTTACTACTAACACTTTTACTCAGAATTATCCAATAATGCCAACAATTTCTTTTGGAAAAAATTACAATTGTTAGTGCATGTGATAGGGTATCTATCCCCCACACAAGGCCTGAAGAGGTAAGACAGGCCAATTAACTCTATTAGGCTGCACCGGGAGGGAAGCCACAGACTGATGATGACTAATGGCTGATGAAGCCCAGATGGGGGAGGAGCTGGGCTAGGCTTATAAAGAGGGGAAGTTGATGGTCAGACACAGCTACAAGGAGGAGCTCTGGAGTCACTGTCTAAAGAAGGGTGTTGGCAAGAGATAAAGAGGCTGTTTAGGGAGACAGTTAAACCTAGGATCCTGCCTTGGACTACAGAATCTCATCAGACTACAGGGGAGAGGGAGTAAAGAAGCTGTGGAGTGAGCACCGCTGCCCCCAGGGGAGAACAGAAGCTGGGAAAGTAAACTAGGAAAGAGCCCAGGAAAATAGCAACACAGTCAGAGCATGAGTGGACCGTGGCTGCTAGGCAGAGGGTCCCTGGACCTGAACCTGGGGCAGTGGATATGCCTGGGTTCTCCTTCTGGCCATTGGGAAAGTGCATCTTCCTTTCCTTGGAAGGAGAAGTCTACAGTAACCTGGACAGAGGGCCAAGTCCCCAAGGAGTAACCTGTTTTCACTGAGACACACCATAGGGCAAGCAAACAAAAGGGGTATCAGACTGGGCAGAGCTAATCCCCAGACACGACCACAAGGAGCTGTTCAGGGGTAAGTAAACCCCATAATAGGGCATAACATATTTAAAATGCTTTGTCACTTATTTGCTTTTTCAGTAGCTTAAAATACAAAGATATTCAGCCATCAATCAATCAGAAGCCAAGCTTATGGAGATAGGATCCCCTGGTAGCATTAAGGATATTTAGTCAGGGGGATAGCTCAGTGGTTTAAGCATTGGCCTGCTAAACCCAGGGCTGTTAGTTCAATCCTTGAGGGGGCCACTTAAGGATCTGGGGCAAAAATCAGTACTTGGTCCTGCTAGTGAAGGTAGGGGGCTGGAGTTGCTGACCTTTCAGGGTCCCTTCCAGTTCTAGGAGATAGGTATATCTCCTATTATTAGTATTAGTATTTGATCTATTCCAGATACCATACTTAAATGTATTAATTTTTCCTATACCCACTATAAAGAGAGATTTAATAAAGCCCATTTAAATGCTGCTTATTGCAATTAAGGTACTAAGGAAGACACTTCGTGTTAAAGAAGTGTTTCCTAAAGTGTACAGTCTGCATCCACCTGGGTGGAGTGAGGGAGTGTTTGCAAGATGGGTGTGCAGAAAGACCAACTGTCCTCCAGAATCTTTAAAAAAAAACAAAAAAACTCAGTTATCCCTTTCAACACTAAAGAGTGTTTCTTAGTTAACTAAGAGACTAATCCCTGAGTCTGCACAGAGCCTGAAACAATGGCTGCTAACACAAGTGCCACTTTAATTGTTCACTAACTCTTTCACTGCTCAAAGCAGACAGAAGATCTACACCATAATCACTAGCATTCCCAAAGTCACGTGTGGAAGGAGTACAAAAGACTAGTGGAGATGTGGGAGATGTATGGATTAAAAGAGGTGCAGCCTTTGCCATCACATAGTAGGGTTCCTTAATGATGGGACTGGCTCTCTTTTCCTGAAAGAGGGCTCAGCTTTCAAAAGGTTAGAAACACTGAATTATTGAAAAGTATAGTCCAGAGCATCTTATCTTTCTCATTCTTGCCTTGAATATAGTTAAAGAGCTTCATGAAGCCAGTGCTGACAGCTGAATCATAGTCCATTGATTTAACAGGAGTGGCAACCCATTTAGCTGGTTCATACTGCCCGACTTCATAATCTGAAGCCTATAAACAACCAAAAAACCCCAAAACTATCAAGAATAGCACTTCACATGGGCATCAGAGCATAAGTGATTAGGAATTCAGAGAAGCAGAACTTCATTTTTACAGCACAGGCTTAGCATTGGTATTTTTCCTTATCTAACTTTTTTTAAAGGGGGGAGGAGTATTAACCAGCCTGACATTGCTGGGGAAAATGATTGGGTACTAGTAAGAAGAGAGAGACCAATTATTGCTCCAAGCTTGGAACAGTGTTGCCGATCAAAACATGAAGTTTTGATAAATTTTTTTAAAGTCAGGAAATATATGGAAATTTTTCTGTGTTGATTTATCCAAGTTGCACATTATAATGTGCAAGAACACAAAGGGAATAAAGCAGTGGTTCTCAAACTTTTGTACTGGTGACCCCTTTCACATAGCAGCCTCTGTGTGAGACCTCCCCTGCTTATAAATTAAAAACATTTTTTTAAAATATTTTACACCGTTATAAATGCTGGAGGCAAAGCAGGATTTGGGGTGGAGGCTGACAGCTTGTGATCCTCCATGTAATACCCCTGTGACCCGCCTCTGGAATAAAGCTTATTTACTATTATAACTAAAACCCAAGATTACCATAACAATTTTAATCTTCCTTTACTTTAGTCTGACAGCACTTTGTGAAGAAATATAAAGAATAAATTCCCCTGGTGGTTTGTGTGGGGCTTTGACTCAGTCAAAGAAGAAAAATTACTGTAAAGTCACAACCTGAAACTTCTAATTTAAAGGAACACCACCACTTTTTTTTTTAACAGCCTAACATGTAATGTAGTCTAGTGTGCTGTGTGAGTAAGTCAAAGGAACAGTATGAGGTTACTCACCTTTGCGGGGGGGGGTTGGAATTCACTTACCAGATACCATTAATATATTGGATCAGAAATTCAAATTTTTTTTATGACCCACATCTTACCATAGTACCTCTCATGGCTCACTTCCCCTCACAAATACCTGGACCACCTCTGATCTGACACAACTGCAATGATTACTTGCATTCCAAAGTAATCTATTTGACATAAGCTTTCTGCTATTAATCAGCCAGTCCACTGTGACAGCCATAAAGTTTGACAGTCTCTGACTTACACTATTAATGTGGAAAACCTTAATCTAAGGCTGTGATCTCACAAAAACATGCACAACTTTTCTCATTGAAGTAGTCATCTTGCTTTCAGTGGGACTACTCATACAAGTGTGTGACTTAAGTGTTTGGAGGACCAGAGCTTAATTTACTTCATGTCAGGAACTTTGGGAGATTTGGTTCAAATCCTATACTGCTCACTGACTTCTCACATTACATTGGGCAAATCACTTAATATCTCTGCCTCTTAGTTTTTCTTATCTGTAAAATAGGTTTAGTACTGCTGTACCTTACAGGGATATTGAAGATAAATTCATTAATACTTGAGGTTCTCAGAGCTTGTACAGAAGAACAGTTAGTGCATGGCAGGCTGGGCTGTAAAACTACCTTGCACTAGCTTGCTATGCGCAAACTGTGCGGACCCTGCTGCTGCACACCAAAAACACCCTAGTATGCTCTGATCTACACTATGAAACATGAGTAGGTCAATGTGCACTAAGAAACTTCTAATGCACAGCAAGAGGGTTCACATAGGCACTTAGTGCATGGCATGCTACTGCAAGGTAGATTTACATGCCAGTCTGCTGTGCCCTAACTGTTCATCTTCTAGACAAGCTTTCAGACATTACAATAATGGGAAACAATACAAGTACTTAGATACTGTGTATTTTTGTTGACCAAACTGCAACACAAAATAAAAACTCCACAATTTCATCTTTTCCAACTCTAGTTAGCGAAAGGTTGTCACAGTGGGATTGCAAATCCAGAGCAAAAAGTGTAAACCAACTATTTGCCTTTACAAAAATTCCATAGAAGTAGATCTACTGATTTTTAGGTTTAGGAAACCTCTGTTTACACCATTTTGATTATAACCCCTAAATCAACTGGTGTACTTAATGTGGCTACAGCAACCTTAAGTTCTGCATTTATTTGCATTTTATATTAAACCTAAAAAGGTAACAATTTTGTATATTAGTTTTCTGTATCTTTTTTGATCCATGAGGAATAGCTAGCTAGTCCTGACACCATGGAGAGTATTGGCTTGCATGGCTCCACTTGCAGGTGGAAACAAATGCCCCAGAACTATAGCATTGCATAAAAAAATTGTTATGCAAGTCACCATGTCATAGCTACTGCAAAAACCAGCTTAGGGCACTGTGGTATCTTGTACCTCTCTAGTGAGCAGGAAATGACTAAAATTCCTGTCCAAGTTGACTTCTGCACGTCCCCATTGCCCCCCACTTTCCACAAAGATTATCCCAAGCTGAAGATGAGTCATTTAGCCCATTATGATCCGCTTGTCTCATCTTTTATATAACACGGCCCACAGAACGTCAGCTGTTCTAGCAACTTGAAGTCCTGCAGTCTGATTTTTATTTTTTTAATCAAACTTATTTCCCCTGCTCTCTGAAGCACTAGGGCTAAAGTGCTTTAACTCAAGCTCCCTGCCATGCCCCCTATTTTGCGGAGACCTAAGCCTGACATTTTTGACCAGAAAGGAAGGCAGACGAATGAGTGAGCAGTGGGGTGTTCTAGCAGACAGCAGGGTCCCCTCTCCTTTTTGCTAAGAGGAATTTTACCTGGCTTGGTACCGCTGTCCACTTAGGCAGCTCCAGCCCAGAGGCGAGAGCTTGGTTGTTGGGCTTCAGCATCCTGGGGACATTTAAAGCAGAGCGAACTTAGTAGGGCTTTTCGAGCCCCCACTCACAGGGGCGGCACTGAGCCCCTGTGCACCTCGCCCACCCAGCCGCGTCGGGAGCGCTGGGCTGGGCTCAGCATCTCTTCTCTTCCTCTTCCCCCCCCCCCCCACCCCACCCCATTCCGGGGACCGGCCGGGCCGGGCCAGCACCATCTTTCTTCCTCACCTGCCTCAGCGGCTTTCACCCAAATGTGCCCCCTGTCCTTCCCCAGCGGGCTCCCCCGTCTGCCGCAGCCTGCCAGCTGCTTGCGGGCGGGCCAGGCGGCGAGGTTTCATAACCCCTGGAAGCTGGGCACACCCACCGCACCGCGGGGTCGGCCCCTCGCCCCGGCCCCTTGGCCCGCCGGCCCACCCGTGCAGTGCAGGCGGCTGGCGGCCCCGGGAGCAGCTCCGAAAGGCCCTTCCCTAAGTGATGCGCGCTGCGCCGCCCGGGGGTCGCACAGGAGACGCTCCCCGGGGGGCTCCAGCAGTTTTCTGCCCTGCTGCTCCAGGCCGCCTCGTGAGCGGTGGCTCGGAGTTATGCAAGCTCCGGCCTGCACGGAGATCAGCCGGGGTGGGTCCAAGGGCCGGGCCAAAAGGAGTGGAAGTGGCCGTGCTACCCCGCTCTGTCCCTCCCCGCGGGGCCGTGCAGCACCTGCCAGTCACTGGACGTGTTATGAAATGGGGAGAGGGCGGGCCCGGGGGGGTGATGGGCTGTAAAGGAGCCTGACTCGCACAGCGCAATGCCCCCTCGCTGCAGCAGGGCGAGAGATTAAACGGCGGCTTTGCTACCGTGCGCGGAAACAGGCCACCTGTTGGGGTTACCCCGAGCATTAGTCACGGGAGCGTTTCCGAGCCGGGCTGGCGCTTCTGCAGAGCTGCGCCTGTTGCGGCGAGACTGGGCGTGTGGGGTCCTCTAGCGCCATGACCGTCATTGGAAATCACTCCCGGTGAGCTCTCAAAAGCAAGTCCCCATAACGTCTGTTAGTCTATAAGGTGCCACAGGATTCTTTGCTGCTTTTACAGATCCAGACTAGCAGGGCTACCCCTCTGATACAAGTCCCCATAGACCTTCCACCCCCCCCCCCCCCAGGCTGGGCACCCTTCTGACTGTAATGTAAAAAGGCCTTAATGGCCTCTATGGCAGCCTTTCAAATAAGAATTAGACATTATTGGCTATTTAGGCGTTCCAGGTCCCTTCATGTTCATCCCAAATGAGTGAGATTTGGGCAGATACTACATCACTTAGGAACACCAATTTGTATCTGTACACATCTCTCCCAGGGACCTGCTGCCTAAGGTTGCCAACTTTCTCGTTGCACAAAACCGAACACCCTAGCGCTGCCCCACCACCCACTACAGTTCCTCTTCCCCCACCCTCCCTCACTCTCACGTGGCTGGGGCACGGGGTTGGGGTATCAGAGGGTGTGGGCTCTTGGGTAGGGCTTGGAGGTGTAGGAGGGGGCTTTGGAGTGGAGCCAAGGGATTGGGAGTGTGGGAGGGAGCTGATTTTTTTGTGGGGGGGGAGGCACTGTTTGCCCATGTTGTGCATGTCCCTGGTCTCTCCTATGGAAGAGCTAGCTAACTCATATATGGTGGTTTGGAAGGGGGAATCCCTCTCTCAGGCAAGGCTAAAGGTAATGATAAGAGGAAGAACATTTCTAAAATGATGTATAAATAAACCCTACAGTTTCAGCATGTTACAACAGCTGCTATGTTTAGGGAAGGGAAACCAAAATTCTTAGAATAGGGCTTGCTGGCTCTCTTTGATCTAGTGTAAAACACAAGATTATACCTTCGTAATTTACAGGGATGCTGAGAGGCTAAATTAATTCCAATAAAATACTTTGAGTTTGATGGAAGGTGGTATAGAATTGCAGAATACTATCTTGATAATGAAAGATTTTAAACACATGAATAGTATTTGAGGTTATGTATGTGCATGGAACCCGCTGTTGTTGAACCATTACTTTGAGTCTCCTGCTTTTAAAATCTCACCAAAATGATGTATTAAGCTAAAGCCAAATTAATTCTAGTTATAACCTCACTGAAGTCAAAGGGTGAACTGGCCTAAGAATGAACTTAATGTTTTATATTTAGTTCATCATAGCTTTCGTCAGCATACTTTCATGGTTGTCAATCAAGATTTATGTTCAGGTATTATCTCTAATGTTTTTCTGGGAATTAACTAAGAAGCGTTATGTAAGGCCCACCTCACCCGTTTCAGAAGGATTAATTTATACATTGAAAACAATGATTGATATAGCTCTCCCTTCTCTTGGGATCAGATGTAAACTGAGGAAAAAATGGACTACTCTTCATGTGGCTTTATTCTCTTGGCTTGTATGTTACCTCAGACAAACATGTTGAAGAAAGACACTGTAGTAAAATGTACAGTGTAGCCTAATAAATGCACATTCTTTAAGCACAGAGTGGAATGTTTGGCATCAGTAGCTCTTTCAGGACAATCTCACTTCTATAGATACATAGGCAAAGATTTAATATGGTTGGTCAGGTTATTGCGCCTTGGTACAGACAACATGTATTTTTTTGTCAAGGTTATTACTTTAATAGATACTGACATTTATTCGTAATAATACTTGTATTATTATATACATTTATTTTGCTGCACATGTAACAAGTTCTGTGGGCAAGTATTGGTTGGGAAAGGTTACACTGTTCCTAAAGGAAATGTTTGTGCATAGTTGGACAATGTTACTGTAACTTATGAAAAATTCTTTGATAGTTTTGTTTATTAAATGGGGATATAACTTTTTAAGGAGGCTGTGTTGAAGACGCAGATATGGGGTAAAGAGGTCCGTGAGGAGCTTAGTGTTTAGCACCGCTGGAAATCCAACCTTAAGTGTCTCAAATTGGGCATTCAAAAGAAGAGGTAGTCAAACTAGTGGGAAATTTGGATCTTAATTTCTCTGCCTCTTTGCATACCTTTAAAACTGAAACAGTTATGCCTAATATACAGGTGGGGTGAGGTTTGATTTGTTAATGTTTATAAGGTGCGTTAAGATCACAGATGGAAGGTGCTATAGCAGTGTAGAATACTAGTTTATTATTATAAGAGTATTTCTCCTGTGCTTATCCAATATTAGCTAGTTATCAACAGGAAGAAAGAAAGAAGAATAACTTTAAAATAGTGTGTGCTTATATCAGGTAATTGTGATGGTGTCTCTTCTGTCTACTTTCCAGTAGACAGACAAACCCCACTACCCCAGTGGGCAGGGCACTGGCAGCCTTTCTGGAATTCTCAGCAGATCAGCCAAAGACTGAATGGACCTAGAGACTCAATTGCTACCTTACCCTTACAAGAAGACTGAGCTATTAATATTGAGAGAGCTTCGTTCTCCAGAAGTCTGAAGGCAGAACCTTGGATAAGCACTACAGTATTATATATTCAATGGCAACCTGCCTGCCACTACCTACGTTAAATGTAGAGTTAAGGTTGCTTGGTGATATGTCATCCCCTTGCAGATGGTTGAGCTGAGCTAAACTGAAACAAGAAATGCAGAGTAAGGTTGCACATACATCTTTAACTCTGCCCTCTTTCAGCACTACCCCCATATTCCCCATTAATACACACACCTTTACTCTGCCAACCCCAAGTTGCTGAAATGTAAGAACTCTTCACCACCTCTTTTACAAGCCATTCCATCAGAGAAATTCAGCTAACAAAATTAAAGTTGACCATGGTGCCTTCCCTCTGTTCCCCTGAAGCTGGTAGGAGCCAATGGGAATTATCTGCATACGCTCCAGTGTTACGTGTACCTGTACAAGGCAGTGGAGGCAGTCATTGGCCCTGCTTTGTAAAGGTATGTTTGTGATATAACTGCATGTGTGGAATACTTTCAGGTGTGTGACAGTTTTAAAATATCATTTATGCAAATGTGTTTAATGTTTAGACTTTATGAAATGCTTGTAAATTGCTGCATGCATTGATAATTTATAATATCTGTATGAGATAATACTTAAGTGTTGGGTTGTTCTAAAACTGTAAAGCCACCAGGCAGGAGAGAAGCATTAACAAGTAAGTACAAAAACACCTGCTGTGGTAAACTAGTATATCTCATCCAACAAAAGAAGGCCCAGAGACACCAGGCAAACCATTGTAGGAGATCAGAGGACAAGAATGGAACCCCAGGCCGGCAGACGGAACCCTGGGTGAACGGAACCTTAGACTGTTCATCCAGGCTGCCAGGAGGCTGAGTGACGCTGCCGGCTGGCCGCGGGCTGAGTGGGGCTGGGACCCCAGCTGCCAGTCTGGGGTTCCATACCCTGGCTCCTGCCAGCCGGGATCCCAGTCGCCAGCCTGCTGCCAGCCCCGCTCAGCATGCTGCCGGCTGAGTGAACGGAGCCCCAGGCTGGCAGTGGGCTTGGTGGCAGCTGGGACCCGCAGCCTACTATTTAAAAAAAAAAAAAAATGGGCTCATGTGGCACCTTTGGCACACGTGCTGTAGGTTGAGGACCCCTGTTCTAGTGTATACTGTGTACTGTACTACATGGTAATTTTCACTGTACATGATTTTCCTCTTATGCGCTGACCTTGGAACCTAACCCCCGCATAACATGTGACTCCACTGTATTCATTTTTGAAAGTTTGTAATAAGTGATGCTCGGGGAGGGGGAGGGGTAGAGGGAGGGCGCAAAATATCCTTGCACCGGCCCTGCTGACAGATGGTGTAAGCAGGTCACAGATATTCAATACACAGACTGGATTTCCTTTTCAGCCTGGGACCACTCTTTCACAGTTCAGAGTCATTTTCTTCCAGATGTACCTTCCAGGTGTTGAGTTGGGAGAGTGGCCAAGTCACAATGTCACTTCCCCTCTTTTTTTATATTTTCTTGCTGGAAAGTTCTTTGCTGTGATGTGGGGATCAGGCAGTCCCTCTTGGTCGAGCAGTCTCCAGTGCATACATGCGCTCTTTCTGAGAAGTCTCTGGATTCTCTTTAATAGGCCATAAGCACGTATACGCCTGGTCCTTCATTGCAATTGAAAGGTTGGCTGTGGGCGTCTCCCAACCTCATAACATATTTCAGTAATACATATAGCAATACATCATAACTTCACATACAATCCAACAGGGTTTTAATATATAGCAGATCGAGACTTTTAAAATGATATCTCACAAGGCATACTTTGTACATACCATAATATCAAAGTGGTAGATATGGGGGTCCCAGAGTGGTTATTTGAGGTACAGAGTGTCACAGGGACTGTCTGTGACTCCATGTTTAGGCAGTTAAGGTGCTTGAGGAGTTCACCCTTTATGTTTAGTTGGTGAAATCTAAATATAGAGCTCATAGACAGTTTGGGGTTTGTGTCCTGCTGCTTAACAGTCTGTCCTGAGGTTGGTACGCACATGTGAGTCACTCCAGACAGCTTGACCCATACCCTCAAGGTAAGGGAGCTGTAACTGTGAAGTGGTTCTTAAATTGAACATGTATGGTATTCTTTCTGGGGAGTTGGCCAAATGAGTGTATGCGAGTATCTAGAACCTCCTGAATCTTATCATGCTAAGGGCTCATGGGCATGTGTGTTTATTGAGGCATTGCTTTAAGAGGGTAGAGGAAAAGTGGCATGGGCAACCTTTCTCTACAACTCCATTGTGTCCTTTTATTTGTGTTTGCTCTCACCAAGAGGATTCCAGCTAATGGTTTATAAAAGGAGGGGAAGAGCTTTACTTTGCCAGCCCCACAGTTGCTGAAATGTACAAGGTATATGTGTTAACAGAGCGTGTTGGGGCACTGCTGAAAGAGGACAGAGTTAGTTATACTTTCTGGTTTTTAGAAGTTTGAGTTTTGCTCACATTCTAAACGGGAATGACCTTCCATCAACTGTAGTTGACTCTGTCAGTGTAGGGCTTTTTTTGTTTTTGTTTGCCACTGTATTTCCTCGTGGTTCTGTTCCTGTGTGTGTGTAATATTACACCCACACAGGAACAGAACCATGAGAAAATTCAGTGGCTTTATATGTGTATGTGTGTATATTTTGTTGGCAGGTGTTAGTAGTCATTTAGGCAGTTGTACATATATCATGTCCCACACTTAGCATCCTGAGTCCACCATCCTCCCTCTCCCCACACACATCAGCTACATCATACCAGTCTACTTTGGCGCACTTCCCCAGCCATGCCCCTGACACGTTCAATTTATTTCCCCCTACCCTCTACTGTACACAGGCCCCCCACCATAAGCAGGGAACACATCTCCTTGTGGTCTTCACTCCCTATGACACAAATATTTCTGTTGATGTTCCTTCCCTCCTATGACCTGACTCGCATGCAATGCCTGGAGTCAAGGACGACTATGTCACAGTGGAATATTGTTTCTAGTTGTGTTTCAGAATGGTTGCAGGGTGGAGTTTGTGGCAGGGCTGGTGAGAGGAATCCGATTGAGTTTCAGTTCCAAAACACTGACAATTTTATGTTTTTGAGAGAGATCTCCTCTGACCCCGGTCCAGTAGATGTTCCCCATCTCTGAGAAACAGTGAGATGTCGGAGCTTGTAATGTTTCTATGCTATTATGACATTCTGATGTGTAATCCAAACCAGTGAGGGACTGTCACCCCCATGCTGCAAACTCAGATGCCTCACAATGCTTTGCTGCTGTAGCTGCCACCTAGGCCACTCATAAACATCCTTCTAGTATGCAGGTTAAACCCGGAGTGTTTGTGTATAGCTGCAGCCTGCCAGCCACACATCAGTCACATTCTGGCATCCACCAGCCTTAGGAACCACTTGCAGAGGGACCTGAATCCAGTCCTGGATTTTTCACCAAAACATGTGCTCTGCACTGTCCAACCTTCTCTTGGAATATTGAGATATGTTACGTCTGTTGTCCCTCTTAATGGGGATCAATATACAACAGTTTGCTACCCAAAATGGAGTTACCCACTCAGTTCTCAACACTGGAGTAAGTACATAAGAACAGCCATACTGGGTCAGACCAAAGGTCCATCTAGCCCAGTATCCTGTCTTCCAACAGTGACCAATGCCAGGTGCCGTAGAGGGAATGAACAGAACAGGTAATCATCAAGTGATCCATCCCTTGTTGCCCATTCCTAACTTCTGGCAAAAGGAGGCTAGGGACACCATGCATACCCATCCTGCCTAATCGCCACTGATGGATGTATCCTCCATGAACTTATTTAGTGGTGTTTCTTTTTTTAACCATGTTATAGTCTTGGCCTTCACAACATCCTCTAGCAAGGAATTCCACAGTCTGACTGTGCGTTGTATGAAGAAATACCTCCTTTTGTTTGTCTTAAACCTGCTGCCTATTAATTTCATTTGGTGACTCCTAGCTCGTGTTATGAGAGAGAGTAAATAACACTTCCTTATTTACTTTCTCCACACCAACTGTCTTGAGTAGTTTTGTATCATTTGCAAATATTGTCACCCATCTGTTTTACCCTTTTTTCCAGCTCATTTATGAATATGTTGAATAGGACTGGTCCCAGTACAGACCCCTAGAGGACACCACTATTTACCTCTCTCCATTCTGAAAACTGATCATTTATTCTTACCCTTTGTTTCCTATCTTTTAACCAGTTTACCAATCCAGGAGAGTTTGTTTTGATTTAAAAAATAAAACAAGTTTGTTTAATTATACGGAGATAAAATTTGAGTACCATTATAAGGTATTAAAGTCAGAAATAGTTACAAGAGAAATACAGATAAAATGCTTCCCACTACTAAAACTTAACCAAGATAGACTTGGTTCAAGGTGAAATCCCTTACCACATGTTCCCAGTAATATTGCTGACCAAATTCTCGGGCCAGGATCTGCTCCTAAAAGTGCTTGAGCTGTTTCTGTTTTCATCTTATGTGGGTAGGTAGTGATACCTTGCAGTGTTTTTGCCCCTCGCCTTTTATAGTTCAGTCACCATTTGAAATACATTTTCCTGAGGGTCGCCCCCTAGATACATTTCATTGTCTCTGTGAAGACAGAGACAGGTAGACTGGGGATGAAAGAGTTCTATGGTGTTTGCTAAAATGCAACGCTATCTGTTCCTACCCCCATTCCTTGTCAAAGAATGGCCATTTGACAGGTGATTGCTCATCACCTTTGACACCTGGCAGAGGTGTCAGTTTGTCCTTTTGTCTTTTGAGAAACAGGTTTACCCAATCTTGTCTGGTAAACACACTTCAGTCATGACTTCAGCTTATGTTCATAGCTTTACATATAACGTTACTATGCACATATCACCATGATATTATTGACCAGTGAGTTATTAGTTTTCAAGTGATACCTCACAAGGCATATTTTGTACAAAGATTATAACAGTGGTATGTAGGGTGCAAACAGAGGATGCATTTGGTCACAGCCACACAAGATGCATTTTCTGGCCATCCATTAAAACCCGCCCAAGTTCGCTAATTAATATTCTTCCAACACACAGCTTTCATGCAGTTTTGGGCTGCATTGGCAGAGCTGTGGGTGCCAGAGGTTGGGCTGCAAGGCTGTTGGGGTGCACTGGAAAAATGGGGGTTGCTATGCCTCCCTCACCAGAGCCCCTACCATCTATCCCCCCCCTCACTTCAGCCCCAAACTCCTCTCTCCCTAATACCTTACTTCTCAACCCCCTTAAATCTTTTCCTTCCAGGAAGCATTCACATGTCTAATTCTTTCCCCAAAAGACTTTGATTACTAAGGCTACAGCTACACTACAGATCTTGCAGTGCAAATGCTCTAAGCCAATGAGAGAGAGCGCTCTTGTCATGAGTGAAGGTAGCTATGTCAGCAGGAGAAGCTCTCCCATTGACATAGTGCTGTCCACACTGGCACTTAAATTGATGTAACTTAAGTTGCTCGGGGTGGCTAAGGCTATGTCTACATTACCACTTATGTTGGCAACATGTATGTCACTCTGGGGTGTGAAAAAACACCTCCCCGGAGCAACATAAGTTTTGCCAGCATAAGCACTAGTGTAAGGTGCTATGTCAGTGAGAGACCTTCTCCGCTCATTGTGGTGGTTTTATTATGTCGATGGGAGAGCTCCGGTTGCCATAACGTGGCTACACAAGTAATCTTACAGTGTTGCATCTGTGCCGCTGTAAATTCACTAGTGTAGACGTGGCCTTATTCACAACCCTGAGCGACGTAACTTTTCTACCAACCTAAGCTGTAGTGTGTACATAGTCTAAAACAGCCACTCACGACTCACAAATTGTAGCAAATTCTGATCACTCATTGCAAAATTCCTTTTGTCTTAGGTGGGGGCTTGTCATTAACTTACCCTTAGGGCCCTACCAAATTCACAGGCATGAAAAATGCGTCACAGACCATTAAATCTGATCTCTTCTCCCCCCTCCCCCACCCCCATGAAAACTGGTTTTTTATGTGCTTTTACCCTAGACTATACAGATTTCATGGGCGAGACCAGCATTTCTCAAATTGGGGGTCCTGACCCAAAAGGGAGTTGCAAGGGGGTCGCAAAGTTATTTTAGGGGAATCATGGTATTGCCACCTTATTTCTGTGCTACCTTCAGAGCTGGCTGGCCAGAGAGCAGTGACTGGTGGCCGGGCGCCCAGCTCTGAAGGCGGTGTTACTGCCTTTTGAGATGGGTGGCCGGAGGGTTGCAGTTGCTGACTGAGGGCCCAGCTCTGCAGGCAGCAGTATAGAAATAGAGGAGGCAATCCCATACCATGCCACCCTTAGGCCACGTCCAGACTACGGTTTTAAAATCGATTTTAGATACGTAGCTGAAGTCGAATTTCTAAAATCGAGGTACTCACCCGTCTGGACGGCGCGGCATCGATGTCTGCGGCTCTCCCTGTCGATTCCGGAACTCCGTTCGGGTTGATGGAGTTCCGGAATCGATGTAAGCGCGCTCGGGGATCGATACATCGCGTCCAGACTAGACGCGATATATTGATCCCCGAGCAATCGATTTTAACCCGCCGATGCTGCGGGTTAGTCTGGACGTGGGCTTACTTCTGTGCTGCTGCTGGAAGAGCTGGCTCCAGAGTTTTTGCTGCCCCAAGTGGCGGGGGAGGGGAAAACAAATTGCGATTGGCAGCACTTTGCACCGCTTTGTTCTTCTATGGCAATTCGGCGGCAGGTCCTTCCCTCTGATAGGGACTGAGGGACCCGCCGCCGAATTGCCACTGAAGAGCTGGATGTGCTGCCCCTTCCCCTTGGCCGCCCCAAGCAGCTGCCTGCCGTGCTAGTGCCCGGAGCCGGCCCTGGCTGTTGGCGGCAACTCTGCCTTCAGAGCTGGGTTCTGAGCTAGCAGTCTCTGCTCTCCAGCTGCCCAGCTCTGAAGGGAATGCTGCAACCTGCAGCAATGAGGAAGAAAAGGTAGCAGTACTGCAACCCCCCTTACAATAACCTTGCAGACCATCCCCACACAACTTCTTACAATTACACCATAAAATTTCAGATTTAAGTAGCTGAAATCATGAAATTTATAATTTTTAAAGTCATAGGACTCTGAAATTGACCAACATGGACTGTGAATTTGGTAGGGCCCTACTTATCCTTAATTGAATGGTTAATTCAAAGGCACCAAGAAGTCTGTGACTCATTCAGTCATTAGTACCCCTCAGTTTAACAGTACGAGACAGCAAAAGGAAACTTTTTTTTTTTTGGTTGGTTGGTTGGGGTTTTTTTTTGTTTGTTTTAATTTTGTGTTTGGAAGGGGCTGTAGCTCAGGAATACCTTTGTCAAATGACCTCAAATTGGCCTAATATTATGCATGAGGAAGAACTGTAGAAAACTCAAGTGAGCTTTTTGTGTTACACCTGTCCAATGCTTTGGCCCCCAGCTCTATGATTTTTTTGACTGAGACATTGATGGATGAGGGATTTTCTGAGTAACAGTCCAAGTACCTGGTCATAACAAAAGATTTAATGTGGTTTTGGAGTAGTAAAAATAGTCATGGAGCAACTTGGACAATGTTTATGAGAGAAATATGCTAGCTGAAGGTTTGAACGCACAGAGCTGCCTGCTTGAATTCTTGAATTATCTGTGACTTATAAGTGGTACTTGTCTTTGGCATCTGATGTCTCAGTTCAAGGATGTGTACCTGTTGTAAATAAATTAGGTAAGAATAGTAGATATTTAAGGTCAGAATGGACTCTCTTAATCCTCTGCTCTGACCTCCTGAATAACACAGGCCACAGAACTTCATCCAATAATTTCTGCATCAAGCCATAATTTGAGCCAGAGCATATCTTTTAGGATAAAAATCCAGTCTTGCTTTATAGGCTTTGAGTGCTGGAGAATGTCCCACCGCTCCTGATAAGTTGTTCCAATGGTTAATTACCCTCACTGGTGTGTGTGTGTGTGTGTGTTTGGTTTTTAAAGTTCCTGTGTACTTATGTCAACTTATTTCTTTCCCACCAAGGAAATATTCCTGGAATAGAAATCGCCCTGACTTTCAGAAACTGGGACAGTGTATTAAGGGTGGGTGGTGAATTTAGAACTCCTGTATGATGCTGAAAGATTATTCTGGAAAGTGAAGTCTCCTGTGTATCTTACAACAAAGGGAATGGCAGTGTAAACTTTCCACACTTCTCTTTCGCTAGGAAGGAGTAAGAGTGATGACTTTTGGTGCTGGATTCTCCAGTTACTGAGGCCACTTTAAAGTGGCCTTAAAGCAGCTGGAAATAACTAGTGAGAATTTCCCTTGTGTACAGGAACTATCTGCTGACATAAAGCTGGTAGAAATGTCTCTGCTGCCTCTTGCATCAGCCACCCTTCATGCTCCTGGCATAAGATGAGAAAGAGGCATGTCCAGGATGAGTGGGGTGCCCTGATCTTCCACTGGTGGGGGGGTCCCTGGGAGACTTCACTCCTGTGGTGTAAATTAGAGCTGCATCAAAGCAGCTTTAAACTTGTACCAAGGTTGTGTGGCTGAGGATCAGGGAACTGCCATAGCTCTTTACTAATCTGAGCTGCACTGAGGCAGGGTGGGAAACCTCCTCATCTCTACCAGGCAACATTCAAACCAGTGTCTTAAAGGTGAAAGGCACTTTCTTCCATTGTGTATCTTGTAAACTATCAAGTCTTAAGCTGGGGGAGGTCAGAAAGGTGAGCCATAAAATCATGCAACTAGAGGGCTCCAGTGGAAATGCTGACAGATCTAGAAATACAATAAAACTATCTGGTGAAGCAATAATAGCTCTAAAATACTTCTCAAGCAACTATGCAGCAGACAAATATTACAGGAAAGGATCAGCCTGCTTAAGAATGACAAGGAATTGGGAGCAGAGGATAAGGACCCCCTGAGATTAACTTAATAAAGCTTATTTTGCATCTGCCTTTATAAAGAAGGCAGGCCAAGACCCAAATGTAGGATCAGATTTAAGGGGAATTAGGCAGTGTAGAGATAATATCAACAATAATATTAAGAGCGTCTAACTTATTTTAAAAACAGAAATGGCACAAGAACTAGACAACACAATGGCAGGCTAAAATGTTTTGACTCTTAAATGTTGAAATGACAAACGCCTTTGTTAAATGCAGATTTGCGAATACATTAGCTAAATGAAAACTCCTAATATCATTACTATATAAATAGTAAAATGCTTTATGTACCTACTAACCTTGCTAAATGGCTTCTTTCTTCAGTAATTAATTTAAGAATAGAATATTTATATTAATGAGGAATAAAATAATTACTAAGAGTGTGCAAGTAAACCTTTACCCAACTAGGAAGACAAGAGAAACTATTGTTCCAAAAACTGTTGTTGTATAGTCACAAATTAACCTAAAAACTTTCTAAGAATTATTTAATTTAAAAAAACTGTTTTTTGTGAAAGAGTGTGTTTGTACTTTTTGAAAACAGAATTTCATTATCTGTCAGTTGCCAATAAAATTGAAAAAATATTTGAGACTGGACTGAATAGAAAGAGTTAAAACGAAGGCAATTAAAGAAATGTCCGTTAATGAACTATGTGCTCATAAGATGAGGAGGCTCCTAAGGATTACCCATGAAAACAGGGAGCCAGTGAGAGAGTGACAGCAACTAGCTTGAATCTAAACAAACCTGAAAATGTTTTTCTAATAATTTAATGAAAATGTGAGTATATACAAGACTCCGAAGTGAGCGTGTGTCCATCCATCTCTATGAGCAAGCTGCCACTGACAGACAAGGATAAACTTCCCCAAAACTTCAGCATGCGTTAGTGAGAGAACATTAACTAAGACACTGCCAAGGGATTGGATTTATAGCTCTTGTTTTTATTGGAATACTGAAATGCTGTGTCCATTTAAAAGATTAACAGTTTCTTCTGCTAATCGCCATATGTTTTGACCATGTCTTCCTGAAGAGGAGACCGAAGCTAAACATTGGTAAACAGAAGAACAGTGGGATTTAATTGGACATGGTTCTGAATAGTCTGTTTTAAGACAACTCCCTAAATGGCTTCTTGTAAGTAACTAATTTCAATATTTTCTTTCACTTCATAGGATTTAGGTTAGGTTGCTTACTTTGCCCAATTATATACAGTTTAGGTTATTAACGAGACAGGCTTTACTTGCCCTTAAACAAATTATTTTGCCATATATAAACTGTTTTAAATATCTAATGAGATACTAAAACTGAATTCATGGTAATTTTGGGAAACAATATACTTTACCTTAACTTACCAAGAGAAAAATGACCCACCAAAGGCAGGTTCACTGTCAAGGGTATAATCTCTATTTTAAAAATGTCCACAGAAAAACATACAAAAAAGACTAACGGAACTAACAAGCTTATCACTTGTATTCTGTCATTTGTGTTGTCTTGTTTGTTTTCATGTTGTTCCTTTAAGAATTGTGGTGATTTTGCTTGGTCCTGATCATGGTGTTTCCTAAGGTATGTAAAAACACCTGGGACTAAATAGTGGGAGCCACATCTTGAGTTGGCAGTGAGAGAAACAATCAGTAAGAACTACTCTACCACTTCTTGTTTATCTGCACTAAAAATACTTAATCTTTAAAAAAAAATAAAATTACGTGTCCTCTATCAGGAAAGAGGGCCTGCAGCTGGGCCTGGGATCAGCTGACTAACCTCAGCTGCAATCCCTAATCAATCAGATAGCCTGATTGACCGACTTGAGCGGTGGAACTGCTTTTAAACTCAGCAATATCACTTGGCCAGTGGCTGCTCAACACTTAATGCCTCTCCTGTGCTTGTCTTGTTCCCTGATTTGCTCCTCTGCTCAATTTCTGACTGATTCCTGCCTTCAGCTCTGACCACTTAGCATGCCTGTCCATGTGCTGGTCCATGACAGCATCTAGCCATTTAAAACTACCCCTTTCCACCATACAAAGATCTATTAGTTTTAAAATAACTTTGCTTTAATAATTGAAATGATTGCATGGTGCATAGGTGAAGAAACGAGTTTTCAGAAGTGGCTCTGAACTTGGCAGTATCCATTGAACGTGGTAATAACTTGTTGCATGCAAAGCACTTTGTAATGAAAAACAGATATTCCAGATTATGGCTAGAAGATGACATGTTGCATATTTTATGCTTTTGTTTTGAAAGGTAGGCACAGTCAACATACAGAATTATTGTTTCCCTTGTATTACTCTTTTGTATCAGACATAAAAGTGAATTAAATAGAATGAGAATCTAGGGGTGGGATGCGGGAAGCAGGTTTATAAGAAGGTTGCCTCTGGACTGGCTTGTTCTCTAATATTTTTCATCCTTGTGCATATCCTTCTTCCTGTTAGGATGCATTAGGATGCTAGATGGCTGGTAATGATGCTTTGAGGAATGGATTCACCCCTAGTGCATGAAAACACAGAACTCCACTATAAGAAGTAGGTTTGCAATTGTGTTGTGCAGCAGTTGCTTCACCAGAAGCACACCAAAGGATTGGTGGAGAGATGCAAGTCTGAACCTGCCCCATATTCAAGGAGAGGTAGTGAAGGCTTTGGAGAGAGACTCCATATCCTTTCCCCCACCCCCACCCCCCCGCCTGGAAGAATTATGGCCCTTGTTTCTCAAGGGTGGTGGATTTAAATATGGAAAAAGCAAAGTGGAAAAAATGGCTGCAGGTTCTGAGATGGGCATTAAAGGAAAAAAGATACATCCTGGACTCTTAAGAACAGCCAAAGAGACAAAGTAATGCAGTAATGACTTACATACTGGGATGTCTTGTTTGACTTTGAGTATTACAGGCCTGTCTTTTTGTTTTCCACTATTTTATTTTTGACAACAAGCTCTGTATTAGATTAGAACTGGAGCTGAGTAAGTAGTGCAGGAAAATAAATTTATTTTGACCATTTCTCTCACACACTTTATTCACTTCCCACAACATTCATGGAAAAAGTTCAGATGTTATTTACACAAATGTTAATGGGAAATCTCTCTCTCTTCTTCCCCCCCCCCTCGTCTGCAAGTACTTCTCTGAACCTCTTGAGAGAATCAAACCTCAAGATCCTTATTCACCCCCCTCTTCCTGTTTTTACTAAAGCTATGATCATCCAGTCAAGGAAGAGAAATGATACCATGTGACCAATCACGGAGTGTGACTCCTGAATAGCAAATAGCTATAACTCACCCCAGACCCTTTACAAGCATTCCATAGGCTGAAACTCATTCACACTGAACAATGAGTAAATGTGAACATACACATTCATAGGAATTGCAACCTGTTCATGGATAATTTGTGACCAGAAAAGGGAGTCCATTCAATTAATAAATGGTTTTCAATGAACTGCTCCCCCAATTCTTATTATGACAGTAACAATTTTACCTAGAGTTGGGTTTTAAAAAATTGTGTGTTTAATGTGTTTTATCAAAATGTTTCATTTATTTTCAGTTTTTCCAAATTAAAACATTTTTAATATTTCATTTTTTGTTCAGTTGAGTCAAATGATGGGATTTGTGGGGGGTGTTTGTGAATTAAAAAAAACCCACTTTTTGTGTGGAAAAACTCTGGTGTTGGGAAGAAAAGGGTACTTGTCTAAGAAAAATGTTTTTGTTTTGAACAGCTCTGTCTTCAATCCGTATGGTAATAATGACCCTATAGACATAATTGCTTGGTGGGGTTTTTCTTTAATCTTTGAGATCAAGGCTATAAATATTCATATTGGCAATTTGTTACAAACCAGATAAATTTTTTTTTGTAAATGCTTCCTATTAAATGTTGATGCCTTGAGGCTGCTCAGCAATAGTGAAAATTTAAAAGCCCTGTACCAGAAGCATAGTAGGAATTTTCACTTATAAAGGGAATCTCTTGAACTGTGTTTAAAGTATAGCCAGTCACAGCTAGAGTACTAGTGAATATTCATGAGCTAGCTTGCAGCAAAGAATGGGTGCCAAGGTCCAGCTCAGTGTGCAAACATAAAGCAATTTTATTTAAGAGTTTTTAGTTTATAAGCTCCTACAGTGCAAAGCAGATCTTCAGTGTAGCTCATTTGCTTTCTTATGCCCAGAGTTACTAAATTTGCATTGCTTTTCAACTGTGTGTATTACTGGAGATCAGGACTTTGCATGTACAAGACTTTGCGCAGTGAAGCCTCCATGTGTAAAAGGGAAATAATACAGCACTTGAGTACAATTTATTTATTCCAGTTTGCATCTTTTGAGTTTCAAAATAACCACATCCACATCACTGTTTGCACTCTTGTTGGCAGCCTTAGTGGAGAGGCCAAGAAACAGATTGCCCTTCAAGCTTTAGGAGGCCGTTTGTGTGAACTGCAGTGGCCCAGTTATTAATTCTCCTTGTAATAACTGGCAAATGCTTACTGGGAGAGCTGCAGAGTCTTATTCAGAGCATCTAGCATCTTTTTGGAGAGAGAACTGTACATAATTATCTTTCAAATCACTATGAATTCACTTCCATAAATATTTCACATATCTCCTTAGACTCTCTAATTATTAATGAGCTCCAAACTTCACCAAATTCAAACAAATGTGCATAAGTAATCTGCATATAGGGTATAAGTAAATAACAATTTTACAGTGGTCTAGAGAGAAATTTGCAAAATTTTATAAAAAATTTCAAAAAACAAATGTATATTTCTACATAACTTTGGAAGTGTTGAACAGAAATGAATTTGGAATCATCTGATTTACTGATCAGTGGAGTTCTGAAAATCATGGCTTAGCTGTATATTTATTACTTCACTGCATTGTCAGACACAAATCAACTGGATGAGCCTGAGTCCTCAAACGTGACCTAAAATAAGTTTTCTTTAGTGATCTAACTGGTCAATAACCATTTAGCACTTAAAAATGAGTACCTGCCTACCAACAGGCTCAGACAGGTCATATGCTGAATTGATCTAAAATAACTTCATATGATTCTAGAGATGAGTTAATTCACATTTGCGGTGGAGGTATTGATTTTGATTGGAACCATAGTTTGGGAATTTCTGGATTCAGGCCCATTATGACAAATCAATGTTAATTTACTTAGAATCCTTGATATCGAGTAGGCATAATATTAAAATGAAATTATAGGAAAATGAGACTTGACTTAAGGGGGCCATGGCTTTAAGCATAACTTCAGCCAGGAACCAACTAATATCTAAAGCAGATACCACTATGTTGGGGTGGGGTGAGAGATGCTAACTCTGAATAAAATACAAAAAGCATTCTTTTTTTTCCAAAATAGGAAAAATAAACTGAATTCTGGATGTGCTCTTGTCACCACTGAAATTTGAACAAACGTCCATCTTTCAAATATACATGGGATTACAAACAAATAGGAACCCCAAACTGTTTGTCCAAAGATTGATTTGAGAAAATAATCAGTGAGCAAGAGATTGACAATGACACTCATCTCTTTGGAGAGGACAGCTGCATAAATACCCTTCTGGGAGATAATTAGGGTGACCAGACAGCAAATGTGAAAAATTGGGCCGGGGGTGGGGGGTAATAGGAGCCTGTATAAGAAAAAGACCCAACATCAGGACTGTCCCTATAAAATCAGGACATCTGGTCACCCTGGGGAGAACTGTCATGACAAGTCACCCTTAATCATGTGTAAAATCACTGGCAAATAAACAGGCCAACTGGAAGTGAAACCAGAAGCTGGGTCTCTGACACTAGCAAGGTAAAGTAACCAGATAGAAACAGCTTGGTGAAGAGGCTGAGTTCTTTAGAGATGTAAACATGTTGCTACTTCAGTCAATTTAGTTAAAAGTGGACCTCTCTAGATGAATTTGAATAATGCTAAGGCTAGAGATGTATGCACACCTTACTCTCTCCTTGTACTGTGATTTCTCCTCTCATACATTTTGTTTTCACTAAGATCACTTTTGTGTGATGTTTTAAGGCAAATTCCCTGTGGACTGCATTCTGTAAGGGAAATAACCTATATCTTATGTTCTTGCTCACAGTAAGAGTGTCTACATAATAACTCATTCATAGAAGGTTTTCATGAAGCCATATTATAATCCCTGAGACCTGTCTACACAAGTGGCTTAGTGCTGTTGTAACTGCACAATTGATCAAAAATCAGTACTTAAATTCCTCCATGGTGTAGAGTTACATGTTACAGAGTAACATTAATTTTATTTTTTTGTAAGCGTTGTTAGACAGTTGCTGAGTAAATGCCATTGCATCCATATTGCCTCCAGTTCCTTGAATTCTACATCTGTATCTAAACAGCTACATTTACATTTGTCTAGTGATCTAAGGGGAAATGGGTATTGTTTTGTTTAAAACACAAAATAGTTTTCTCACAGTTAATTTATTTTTTTCCAATTTTTTTTCTAAATCTTTATACATTGGACTTCGTGTCCAGTACTGAAAGCTTACAGGGTTTGATTTCTTTTTAAGCTTTAAATAAGAAAACAAAGTAAAACCATCAGCCCCACACAACTTATAGGACTGCACATCTGCTTATCAGCTGCATGAATATCCTGCTGTGCCACCAGTTGCCATGATGTCTGTTTCTACTTAACCCAAAATGGTTGAATCACATCTGATCCTTTCTGCTTGTTACACTGAGTCTCATTGATGGACTGAAAGGCAGATTGCAAAATCTTGATCTACTGTTTATAGGCCTCATTTCTTGTTCACTTTTCCTGAGATCTGCATCACTGAGTTTGTTAGTACAGATACTTCAAATTAAGTTACTGAAATTACCAAAAACTAAATAAACAAAAAGCCAAGGAAGAGATTTTGTGATAAAAGCCCTTTCATTAATTGGCATATATACAGCACAGTTTGCCTCCTTTCATAGCTGATAGCTCACGTCCTAGATTCAGCTCTCTAACCTAAGTGAGTGTCCATCAATTTAGTTAATGTATGAGGTACATCATTCATTTTATTCCCACAATTCCTCCCATCCCACACCAACCTGGTATTTAACTGTGTTTGCTGCTGTGAATTGAGGTTAGAAATGCTGAATCATTAAATGTGTTAAAGTAATCCCACATCAACCCAAGCTCCTTCCTCAATTAACTTTGTTGGTTTCCTAGTTTGAAAACTTGGTCACTAACGTTAATGACTAGTGTCTCACGTTTATGCCTTGATGGGTGGTAAGCTTCAGCCAAAGGTGTCTCCTTAGGAAGTTTATTTACTGTTGGTTGACCAGTGTGTACTCTCTTCATAAGGAGGCACTGGATCCTGAGAGAACTCAATGTGAGCCTCTCCCACAGGAGGTTTCATAGTGGCCTCCTCATACGATGGAGGCAAGCTTAGAGTGAGGAAGGTGGCTTCAGGGAGCAGAGTGGAGTAGTGGAAATTCTGTTCACTGTTCCAGGGCAGCACTGAAAGGAAATCGGACACATCACGCTCAGGTAGGTGCTCTGGGAGATCAATACTGAAGATCTGCCCCTGGAGGCTGGGTCGATGGCAGCGGCGGTATAGGAAGAGCAGCAGGAATGCCAGGAAGAGCAGCATGGTGGCAGGCAGGATGATGCACAGAAATGGTTCTACATCGTCTTTGGTTGAGCTGATCTGATGTCTGCTCTGTAATTAAAACAAATAAGAAACTTCTTTAACTTGAAGTCTCTCCTTTTATTTTTTGCTCCCTTTTTACTTTAACTGTTGGATACATATACCCTCTCCTTCATTCACCAAATGCCACTGCTTCTATTTATTGGTGATCTCCTGTCTTCCATATTAACTGTTCTGAAACTATAGTCTGTAGATCAGTGGTCTGCAGAGCTCTCCCTGGTAGTCCACAAAATGAAACACTTTGAGAACCAAGAACTGGAAGGAATCATTGAAGTATTGGTGGCGGGGGAGGAGGGGATTAGAGGAAGAGCCCTCTCTGAAGTGGTCCACAGAAGGAAAAAGGTCAGACAGCCACTGCATGAAACCCATAACTTCTGTTTGAGCTATAACCTATCTTTAGGCCTGGAAAGATAATATTTTTATTGGTAAACGCCAAGTTCACCATACACACACAGAAACTGATGGAAAAACATTTCCACTGATGATCAAAACTTTCAAACAGGCAAAGTAAGAAAAATGCTGCTTGAGAACTTATTAGAGTTTGATTTAAGGATATTTACTTTGTATATTTTGACATGATGTCGACAAGTTGTGTGACGGTTATAAAGCTTTAACTTTTTGAATCTCGGAATCTGTCATTAAATAATTGTCACTCGTCTATTGTCTGACCCTCACATAATTTCCCACAACTGTGTAAAAATTTAAATATTTAAATTGAGAAAAATAAAATACTTAAAACCAGTAATTTTACTCAGCCACAAAAATTTAAATTGACTACAAATTAGGGAAAATGCTTAAACTGTTGAAATATTTAAAAAAAAATCGATTTCTGCCAAGCTGACACATCTCTTAGAAAGACATTCAATCATAATTTTAAGGCTTCAAGTGATGGAGAATTCACCACAGCCACAGGTAAATTATTCCAATGGTTAGTTACCCTCATTGCTAAAGATCTGTGCCTTATTTCTAGTCTGAATTTATCTAGCTTCAGCTTCCAATCATAGGCCTTTAATCTAGCAGAAAAAGGTACTACACAAGCCAATCTGCTATCAGAAATCTCTTCCCTAGGTGAGTACTTACAGGTTGTGATCAAATCACCTCTTAACCTTCCCTTCAATAAACGAAATAGATTGAGCTCCTTAAGACTCATTATAAAGCAGATTTTCCAGACCTCAGATCATTCATGTAGCTCTTCTGAACCCTTTCCAATATTTCAACGTCCTTTTTGAGGTGTGGACACCAGAACTGGACGCGGTGTATCAGTAATGGTCTTGGTAATTCCATATACAGAGGTAAAATTACCTCCCTCCTCCTACTTGGCATTCCCCTGCCTATATATCCAAGAATTGTGTTTGCCCTTTTAGCCACAGCATTGCACTAGGACCTCATGTGTTCAAGTGGCTATGTACCATGACCCCTCCACCTTTTATTATTCAGTTACAAATACGTGATCATGAAGAAGTAACAAGTCAGAAGAAAGTAAAATTAAATTTCGGCTCCCTCCAGCAAAATGGAGCGTGTAGAACAGTGTTTGTCTAGCAGGAGTCCAGCGGGGGCCACAAGCAGATTTCAGGTCGGCCGCTGAACAAGGCCGGCATTAGACTTGCTGGGACCCAGGGCAGAAAGCTGAAGCCCTACCACAAGGGGCTGAAGCTAGGGTTGCCAGGCATCTGGTTTTCAACCAGAACGCCAATGCACCACCGACCGGCTCGTTAAAAGTCCGGACTGTGGTGCAGCAGGGTCCCAGAGCTAAGGTAGGCTCCCTAGCACTGCGTGGCTCCTGGAAGTGTCTGCCAGGTCTTAGTGCCAGCTCCACAGTTCCCACTGGCTGAGAACCGCAACCAATGGGAGCTCTGGGGATGGCACCTGCTTCCTGGGAGCCATGGTAAGTGCCGCCAGGATCCTGTACCTATGTTCCCTGTAAGCTGCACAGCTAGCTCTCAAGGGCCGCACAGGCGTAGGGGGGAGGAGAGGTGCCCCTCCTCTGGCCCAGGCCCGCCAGAGCTGCTTTGGAGAGGCACCTCTCACCCAGCCCCAAGCTGCTGTGGCGAGAAAGGGATGGGGGAGCCTCTCTCTCCCAGCCTCAGGACAGCCTCTACCCCAAACCCCTCATTTCCAGCCCCATCCCAGAGCCTGCACCCCAACCCTCTACCCCAGCCCTGTGCCCCCTCCACACCCCGAATCCCTCGGCCCCACCCCCACCACATGAATTTTGTTATATGCACCAATTTGAAGGTGATATGTCACACATCACCTCCATATTGGTGCACATAACAAAATTCATTGCACACATGGACATACAAAATTGGAGGGAACACTGCCCTGCAGCCAGGGCCAGCACCAGCAAAGGAAGCAGGTGCTTTGGGTGGCCAATGGAAAGGGGCGGCATGTCCAGGTCTTCAGCGGCAATTCAGCGACAGGTCCCTCAGTCCCTCTCAGAGCGAAGGACCTGCTGCCGAATTGCCGCCGAAGAATGAAGCGGTGTGGCTGAGCCGTTGCCCAAGTGACGAAGATCAGGGCCTTCCCTCCACCCCAACTTTGTTGTTTGGGTGGCAAAAAAGCTGGAGCCAGCCCTGCCTGCACCCCAGCCCGGAGCCCCCTCCTGCACCCCAAATCCCTCATCCCTGGCCCCACCCCAGAGCCCACACCCCCAGGTGGACCCGCACCCCCTCCTGCACTGCAACCCCAGTCCAGTGAAAGTGAGTGACAGTGGGGGACAGCAAGTGATTGGGAGAGGGAGATAGAGCGAGTGGGGGCAGGGCCTCGAGAAAGGGGTGGTGTGAGGCGGGGCAGAGGCATTCAGTTTTGTTTGATTAAAAAGTTGGCAGTCTTAGTTGAAGCCTGAGGCCCCGAGTCCTGCCACCCCAGGGCTGAATCCTGACCAACTGAGATTTGCAGGGCCCCGTGTGGTGTGGGGCACTAGGCATTTGCACTGCTTGCTACCCCCTAACACCGGCCCTGGCTTTTATATGCAGAAACAGTTGTGGCACAGGTGGGCCTTAGAAGTTTTTATAGCATGTTGTGGAGGCCTCAAAGAGAAAAAGGTTGAGAATCCCTGACTTAAACCAAACTTTTTCCAGCTGGTTGCTAATTATGTGTCCTCATTTTCTGGGTGCCTGACATGAGAGCCTGGGGTTGGGAGATCCCAAATTAGGGGACATTTTGATTTGAATCTTAATCTCAGTTCCCCATTTGTAGTAGTACCCCCTCATCTCCCTGGGGGCTGTGAAAATATATTTTCATATTTGTAAAGCACTCAGATACTGTAGTGATGAACACCATACAGTAGCCTATGAGGAATTAATAATTCCGTCTTCAGAGCAAGGTTTGAATAGCTTATAGTAAACAGGGCCTGGGGCAACACTGAATAATGAGAAAACAATGTATTGACTAGCTAGCTGCTCATTAAATAAGCACTGTCCATCCTGTCCTCTGAATGAGACAGGACGCCTCTGGAAAAATAGTATGTGAACGTCATGAAAAGATTATCATAATGTGTGCATACACAAGGGGGCTGAATTAAGGTTTTACAGGCAAATTTACTTCTGGCATTTCCCAACTTTTGGGGGCTTGACTTTGCAAGCATCATATTATTTTGGTGTAGTTTTGTGTATTCAATATAGATACTAAAATATGAACTAGCTGGATTTAGAGATTCAGTCTGGATTTGTCTCTTTTGAATTTGAGGGCGGGAGGGACAATGGATTCCTCTTTCAAAACTGATCAAGAGGTTAAGGACCAGATTATCAACTGTCTAGCACTTTGTGTAGTTAGTTACACTAGTGAAAAGCTGGTGTAAATCACTACCATTCCTATTCAGTAACGTTTCACATCTCTGCATTTGCTTTGCACAGATACAAATGACTCCTCAAGGAAAGTATGTTGTGAGGAATCAGGTTCTAGGTAACTAATGCATTATTTGGATATTTTTATCAAAAGTATTTTTTATAAAGTGCATTACTAAGGCCAGTGCTGCAGTCCTCACTTGAGGCAAAATTCACATTACCTCTTCGTCTGGGATAGAGAAGATGAGAGATTATTTTGATATGCCACCTGCCAAACACTTTACATTATCTTTGTAAACACTAGAGAGGTTGATCCAAGAAACATTTAGAGTTAGTAAATTTCTTATAGGCATACCTGAATACTAAAAACCTGTCTCATGGAAAAGAGTATTTGGAGACTATTTGATTTATCTGTTACAGACTTTCTGTATTACCCTCCCCCAAATTATTTATTATTACTACTAAAGAAAGCTGCATGGTATGAAGGCTGTGCTTCTTAAAGGGACAGACAAGTATTTCATGTAGCTCTATTTGAAAAAAGTTTTGAATGGAAATATTTTACTGCAATTAAACAAAAAAAATCACCTTTTTAAAAATATTTTTCCTCCAAAGTGCTGAGAAGCAAAATAGCAGAAATCTACAAGTGTATGGGTACCACAAAGTGAAACTGTCTAAAAACAAATAGCACTAAGTTTCAGTGCCTAGATCGAGTGAAATGGAAAAAGCAAACAACATGCACTGAGAAACTCCTGAAAATTTAAAATGGCATTTCCTGGACTCATTTGCTCCTGCTGCTTGCCCTTTATTTCATAGAGTCTAATGCCTGAACACTGTGATCATCTAGCCTGACCTCCTGTGTAATACACAAGCCTTCCCAAACTAGGGCATATCTCTTAGGAAAACAGCCAATCTTGATTGATTTGATTTTTATTTATTAAAAATTGCCAGTGAGGAAGGATCCATCATCATCCTTGGTAAATTGTTCTAATGATGCCGATAGCCTCTGTGTGTGATGACATAGTAGTTCTGGATATTATGATATCATAAACAAAGGATTATGACTTTGAGCGAGGAAGAAGGAACAGGAGCAGATGAACTTCTCGTCTTTTCATGAGAAATGACCTTCGTAATAAAGAAGGGGAGAAGAAGAAACTAAGAAAATTGTGACACGCACACTTCAAAAATTAGATGTTTCCATTGGCATCCACTGGTTTATTGTGCTTTAAACATAAATGAAATTACTTGGGCATTTTAAATAACTTCCTGTGGAATTTATTCTCTCTCTCTTAATTTATATCTTACTAGGAACTGAAAGAAAGCGTCAATTTTCAAACAACTGCACACTAGGAAGGACCATAAGGAGTAAAGCCTTTCATTACAAGTCAGCCTGTACTTGTTTTAACATGCTGGGTATGTACAACTGCCAGCTTGCAGGTTACATGACCCTTGTCAGTTTGAATGGGCTTTTCACCCATATTAGTTGGTAAAGAAATGAAATGTAGAGAACAGATGAGTTGTATGCCCTTTCCATAAGGAGGAACTCTATTGTCAACTCTATTTAGATAAAATAAAACTTGTTGCTATCCACATATGGACTCATTGTAGATGATGACTTAATAAGGGAAGTTACGAGAAGGTGTCCTTCCTAGAATGATGTAGGGGAGGAAAGGAGATGCCTGGCTGCTGAATTCCTACTAAAATTATTATTTTAAATGCTGCTGGGATTTTATTATATTGTTAATGATTTGTTAGGACACCCAGAGCCTTGGATAGTATATTTGAATTATTTTAAATCTAAATAGGAGAGGTACTGAATGATGAATGTATTCATGGGTTTATTTTTCAAGGAGGCGCGGATGATAAACATGAAGGTAGAATTTCCAAAACTTCCAAATTGAGTTAGGAACATAAATCCTATCAGAAATCATTGGGATTTGTGCTCCTAAATCACTTAGGCGCTTTTGGAAAACTTTACCTTTTTTTAATAGGTGCATTTTTTAAGTTTTCACAGCATTATTGAATGTTAAATTGATACAGGAAATATTCATTTGTGTATCTATATAAATATGTAATATATTAAAATCATATTAATAGTAATTATCTCTCTATAAACATTATTTTGTTGGCAGAGTAACGTTAATCTCAATTTTCAAAGTTATTCATATAACTGTTAGCATGGAAGCACAACGGGAGTGAGTTTGTTGCAAAAAAAATTATATTTTATTTTTCATGACAGGTCACTTCTGTTGACAGAAGGACATTAGTTTAATATGATGAACATCTTGCCATCTACTATTGTTCTGGTAGCGCCACTAATGGGCTGGTTCTGTTTAATTTAATCTGGAATTAGTTACAATCTCAGGGCCATAAAAAAACCCCACTTTCCTTATTTTATTTTGCTTCAGCGTGCTTGGTGTCCTGTTTGCTGCAGCTTTCACTCTCATTCCTGGTGTAAGTCGGTGGATTAAACCAGGGTTAAACTTGCACTTTTGAAGCTGAGACTGTTTTCAGTACCAGGCAACAATAGAAAAGCAGGCTGTGTTTTCATCTCTGACAGACATTTCCCTTCCCCCACATCCCTACATATTTTCCCTCCACTAAGAAGTAATCATTGTACAGCTTAGAGAACAAGAGTTCATTGCTGAGTACTACCCACACTAACAGCTGTAGAAGGGCTTCTAGGGATCAGATCCAAAGAGTGTGCGTGTATATTTAAAAACAAAGGAAAGGAAGTATAAAATGTAGAATGCAGTGTATACTCTTTCCAAATTAAAGATGAAACTTCTTTTGCTGCCTATACCTGCAGGTTTTTCCTTCTCAAGTTTTAAAGCTTAAATATATTTGTGTTTTTGTAGGAGGAAAAACAAGCTAAATGCATCAACTTTCTGTAATCAAATGCTATCTCTGTTTCCATTGGTATAAATCCTAGTGTCCCAACATCCAGTCATTACCACTGCCACATACACCAAGGCGTTTCACAAAAAAAGCCAAAGAACATTCCCTAAAGAGAAGCCAGGGTACTGACCTGCAACTGGGTTTCCAGAAGTGGCACACCTGGTTCACTAGTTAACCAGTCGTAGTTCCCCCTGTCAGCATGTCCAAATTTCCTCCAGCTGCTGCCTAAGAGCCACCTCATGCTTTCATTAACCTGATACTCAGTCTTAGTTTTTCCACCTTGCCTCACAGCTTTAAACAGTGCCCTCACCTCTTAGTCCAGATCAGATGGGAGGCTCTTAGCTAATGATCCTTTTATAAATTCTTCCCTGTGGTGAGGAGGCAAAAAGTGAAAAACCAACCAAATAGAACTGATGCTACTCTTCGGTTCCAATTCAATCTCTCTGGATTTGCTTCAGTGGCCTACATTACCAGAAAAGCTGGCATCAGGTATCAGGGACGGGATAGCGTTCTGATTGGAGAGTTCCCTGCACTAGGATTATTAAAGGGGAATTTGCATGTGAATCTGTTACCACATGGTCCTGACTCTTTGTGGATAAATAATTTTCTAAATTTAGATATCTAAATAACATCATTCTGGGGTGTTTTAAAGAGTTCCCATGCCCAGAGAGAAAGTTCCATGCACCTTGTAAGAAGGAGGGAGAGGGGAAATCAAGCCAAATTTTCTCTTTAGCTTTGCTGGAACACACAGTAAACAGTGAGCGGTTTCTGGGTAGATAGGCAAGGACATAAGGCTGAATGCTCTGCTGAATTATTTAGGAGCATTAGAATGTAGATGTTAATGATAAATCCGGTGAGCGATCTTTGCCAGCAAAGGCTTTGGTCACTGAGAATATATGATTACTTTTAATAATAATAACAAATCTGATAACTGCTTAATTCTGCCCTTGTTTATTCCTTTTTAGACTGAAATCAGTTTAGTTTACACATTGTCTGGATTTTTTTTTTATTCACATCTCATTGAGGTGATATTTAGCTAGAGATGGGTGGAGGGAGGGCTATTTTTTTGGAAAAGTGGGCAGGTTATTTTTTCATTCTGAGTAGAAGGAGGGTCTGTTAATACATGCTCCTGCAGTTGCATGTACTTTCAGTAACCTGAAAGGTTTGGTTGTACAGGCAGGAAGGAACATGGCCTAGAGGTGGGAACACAGGTCCGGGGGGGCAGGATTTCTGGCTTTTATTCCCTGCTCTGACACACTTATATATTTCTTCTCTAACACTTTTTTAAAAAAGACATAGAGCCTGATTGTCCAGTAAAAGGCAATGGGAGCTGTGGTTACTCAGCCCAGCTGAAAACCAGGCTCATACAATAAGATATACACACCGTTTAAGGGACTCGTATATGTATATATAATCATTCACAAAAAGCAGTCATAAAAGAACATTATTAAGGTTGCAAAGTCAAACACTGAAAATTTAGGAAGTGCCAGAATGACGGTTGCTTGTGCAACCTTAAATTAGTCCTCTCATGCCTATGCGTTACAAAGTCTTTCATTACAGGACCCCTGTCTCATTCATTGCATAGAATGACCCTGCTCTGGAGATGAATCAGGGCTCTGTAGTGAGGGAAACTGTTTGCAGGGCCCTTTGTCATTTTGTTGCAGAAGTTGGAAGGCGTGTAGTGAACGAGGCAGGGGGTTGGAGGAAGAGAAATGCCACCCTGGGAAATTAGATTCTATCCCAGAATCTGCCAGAGTTCATATGCTGGGCAAGTCACTGCAACCAAATTCTTCACAAGTGGTTGCTGATTGTCCTTTATTTTGCAGATGTCTGTCTTTCTTGAGACCTTAGATCTAGTTTGCTGAAATGTTCAGCGCTCATAGTCAATGGGAGCTGTGCTTTGAACACATGAAGTGCTATATAATACTAATTGTTCTGAAAAATCAGGTCCTAGGTGTCTCAAATTTGGTACCCAAAAGTATGGATTTTTTTGTATCCTCATCTTTATGCTTCAGTTTCCCATCTGTAAAATGGGGATAAAACCCATGGGGGCATTGAGTTTGTGAAGCAAGTAGACACTGTAGTGATGAACACCACAGAAAAGTCTGAGGAATTAATAATTCAGAGCAGGGTTTGAACAGTAGGTAGTAAATAAGCCCTGGGCCCACGTGTTGAACAATGAGGAGAAAATAAAATATTGAATAGACTGTGTTCACATAACAAGCAGCTGTTATTGTATGCACTGAACGAGGCAGGGCTTGCGTGGAAAAAATAGTATGTGATCCTATAATTAAAGACTGTGTCCAAATTCATGCACCCACGGGGCTGAACTGGGTTGCTCAAGAAACTTTAATTTTGGCATTTGCTAACTTTTGAGTGCTTCACTTGCGACCAGAATTCCATCATGTGACCTATCAAAACACACAAAGGTCATCAGCAGGGTTGGAACCCTTGGATCCACCACAAATTTCAGTCATCAGAACTAATCCAGCAGTTGTAGTTTCTGGAACTGCATTAGGTAGGAATGAGACATCTGTTTTGCCAGTGGGTCTTACAGATATTTGCTGAACTGACACCCAGTTCCAGTGTCCCCTCCTTAGGCTTCTCATTCCAGTCCCAGTCTCCTTGCCCAGAAATCCTATTCTTACCTCTTCCCAACTCCCCATCCCAATATTCATCTTCCCTCCTTGCATCCAGTTCCATGCTCCTTTCCGAGCCAGACCCAGTTTCCCCCTTACAGCTCTTCATCCACTCTCTCGTTTCCCCTCCTACCTGTCCATATTGCCAATTACCACTGGTTGCCAGTCCAAGGCTCCTCATCCAGTATCCTTATTGTCCCCTGCCCCACTCCCGTCCCTTCCTGATGCCTTATCCTAGTCTCTCCCTTTCCTGGCTCCTTATCCCAGTCTCTTTGCTGAGGCAGCACCAGTTCTTTCCCTTCACCCTGGATCCTCCATCAGTTCTATCCCCCCTTCCTCCACTTCATTTCCTCAGTCTAATTTGTCCCCCATCCCAGTCTCTTTTTTCAGGGTGTCCCCTCCACAACTTCCAATCTATTTTCCCTCTCCTCCCCCATGGCCTCCAGTCCCAATCTACTCCTTCCGTAGGTCTGGCTCTTGTCCCATCTGTATTTGAATCAGGCAACTTCCTCCCCTACCTACATGGGGAACAGAAATTTGATAATAGAGAGCTCTTCAATCTAGCAGACAAAGGTATGGCAAGATACAATGTCTGGAAGTTGAAGGTAGACCAATTCAGACTAGGAATAAGGAGCAATTTTTTAACAATGAGAGTAATTAGCTATTGGAACAATTTACCAAGGGTTGTGGTGGATCCTCTACTGGAAACTTGCAATTCAAGACTTGATGCTTCTCTGAAAGATACGATATAGACAAGAATTAACTCAGGGAAGTTCTGTGTCCTGTATTGTACAGGCCAGACCATATTATCAAGTGTCCATTTCTGGTTTTATAATCTATTAATCACACTGCCTAGGCCCAGTGTGGGGATCATTGAGAGCACAGGAGAGAGTCTCTCTGCTGTCCTTTCAGGTGACTGTCTCTAACCCAACACATAGCAGCTAAAGCTGCAATTGTAGGGAAAATCCTGCTCAGTCCTGCACTAAAGTATGCCCAGTGGGGATGGAACCTTTGGAGATTTTAGCATGAAGCCTTAAGTGGGTGCCCTCAAAGACTGTAGGGGGAGGGTGTCCAATGTGCAGCTAATCTTGAAACTGACACCTGTCTCTTGTCTCTGCGCCTACTCTCCACCTAATGTCACACCTGCTTTGTTATAATGGCTGCTGTGTTGGAAGAGTACATAAGACACAACCTGACAGAGCCTACCACAATATAAATGTTAAATAATGAACGAATGATGCATTACCACATTAAATTGTTGTCTCTTCCTGAAAAGCTACATGTACTCTTGTGACAGGAAGACCCTTTATCTCTCATGCTATGTGGAAAATGTTCTCTCTTTTGTCCTTTTTAAAAAAAAAAATCAGTCCACTTGTTCCTGTAGGTTCTCAACCATCTCAAGATTTGGACTTGTTTGAAGTTGAGAAGTCTGAACACTGAACAGCAACCTTTTTTGTGTAATTTAAACAAACAAGCAAAAAGGCTGATAAATGCTTTTGGGAGCAAAACCAATTTGTACCTAAAGAGCCTGATTTTTCTCTGCAGTATGTTGGAATAACTACATTGAAGTCAAGGGAGCTACACTGACTTGTGCTAGCTGAGAACCTGGCCAATAATGTTGCCTGACAAATTAAGCACTCTTGTAATCTTTAGCAACTGAGATGAGGGAACAATTTTCAAAACATTTTCAACCAGTTAGAATATTGTCAGATAACTTGGAATGGAAGCAACAGAGGCAGTGGGAGCAGAGGGAGTATGTCTGTGGTATTGATCTGGAGGTTCTGTGGATGAGCAGTCAGAAGCAAAGAATTTAGATAGGAAAAAGGCTATTTAGAGCATTCAGTCTATTCCTCCTGCCAAAGCAGCATGGTACCTACAGGATATTCCTCAGTATTTTGTCTACCTAGCCTTGTTTTGAAGAACTCCACAATGTGATTCCACTATTTCCCTTGAAAGACTTTTTTCCTAAAGAGAATCTGTGTTATGGAAATTTTCCAAAACTTACCCTAAATTGTCCCTTGCCAAGTTCAGCCTGATTATTCCTCTTCATCCTAAACACTTTGTTTTCCCTTCTTAATATTCGTCCTTCCAATATTTGCAATATATAGTGTTATCTTGTCCCCCTTTTAGCTAAGCTTCAGCAAATGCTCTTCTGTCTTTTCTCTAAAGTTAAGCACTCTGAACTCTTAATCATTGTTGACCTTCATTGGCACTGCTATAACTTATAAATCCTTTCTTGAAGTTGTGGTGGCCCCCAAGGCATACAATATTTCTACACTGTGTAAAAGCAGGGAAAGGGTGTTGAACAGACCTGAAAACCTAAGTCCATGAATGTTGGAGTTGAAGGCAAATCCTTGAATCTTTTTGTTATGAGTGGTGTTTTGCTTCTTGTGAATGTGCTTTCTGAGAGAATTTTCCAGGCTTTCTCCAGTGAGTGACACTCCAGCAATAGCAAAAGGAACACATTTGGGAGAGAGGGATTAGGTAGTGGGTTACATTAGGTTAGTCAGGCTGGGTATCAAATAATAATAAAACAGAAACTAACAGCAACAGAAAGGTAAGAAATGTCCTCCTTCCCATAACTCACAGCCAGGTTCCACAGCAATTTGTTCACTCAGTGAGGTGGGTATGAGGACCCAACATCATTTTAACTTTGATGTCACAGCCACATTCTAATGTACATTCTGCCCACTTTAAAATCCCCCTCCACTTTCAAAAATATGTGATATTTTTCTACACTTCCTGTCCTAAGCTGTTGTGTGTTGATTAAAAAGCTGAGAGTTGGCATCAATGCCACTGGTTTCCTGTATTTGGTGGGTTTTGGGGGGGGAGGAAGGGAGGTTTGAAGCATTTTGGGAATTTTTCAGACTTAAAAGTGCCATGTTAGTTATTACTATAATACTTTCTATCCATTCAAAGGAAGATCCATTTATGCTGTCAAAAGCCTCTGCTTCTTGGGGTAGCGCTGGCAGTGTTATAAATGTATATCTCTGCAAATCGGGAAGGGAGTGGGGGGTCATAGGAGCCTATATAAGAAAAAGCCCCAAATATCGGGACTCTCCCTACAAAATTGGGACATCTGGTCACCCTATCTCTGCTGTTGTCTTTGGCCCTGATCTCACACATTGGAAGTGAATGGAAACTTTGACTTTGATTTCAATGGCTGGAGGATTAGGCCTTTAGCTAGTGTGCATAAGCTTGCTTGGCATATCCAAAGCAGGCTATGGGCCTGATTCTCCATTCTGTTGCATCATTGTTACCCCAAGTGTAACCCCACTGATTTCAGCTGAGTTACAAAGTGTAAAACTGATGTAACAGAATGGCTAATCCAGCCCTCTCTCTCATAGACCTATAGGGTGCCTCCAGACTTGAAGAACACACCTTTATTTATCCTGGTCTGTTTTCTGCCTTTCTATCAGGGACCATTATTCTCCAGCCATCTACCTTCTACTCAAATAATCTACAATACGTTTATATGCAATTTCATACAAAAGCCATAAGTAAATATCTCAATCAATAATTAAAATTAACTGCTGGGTTGTGCACTCTGCTCTTCCCAGCACTCTATCTATAGATATGCAGAGGCAAGCAATGTTTTTTTTTTTTAAACTTCAAAGCAATATATAATAACATCTGCAAGTAGAAAAGAGCTCTTAGATCATGTAGTCTGCCTCTTGCCAAGTCACCATTGTTCCCTTTAGTGCATCTTCTAGTGTGTGTGTTTTATTCAGATTACTTTTGAATGATTCAAAACCACCACTAAATTGCTTTGGGAGACTAAGGCCTGATTCAGCAAGGGCTATGCAACACCACTACTCACATGTTTAAAATTAGGCATGTGCTTAAGCATCTCACAGATTGTATCATATTACCAATGAGGAGTTAGAAGTAAAGAATTAGGGAAAAACCCTGTTAGAGCATCCAGTCCATTCCTCCTGCCAAAGCAGAATTTCAGTCTATTGACTTCTCAATGGGACTATTTACATGCTTAAAACTAAGCACACACTTGCATACCTTGCTGAATTGGGGCCTCAGTGTACTTCCTCATCCCTTTCTCTTCATTGGTCGTCCATTCCTTCATTTCCACAGCTTAACTGATTTATTGTTTGCTGCTATTTAGCTGGTCACCAGCTGGTACTTGTATAATGATCTCATTGTGTGCCCTCTGACCAGAATTGAGCATGTAGCTCAAACTCCATACAACTTCCCCCTTTAATGGGTCAAACTGTTCTCAGATGCAGAAAAGAGATGGGTAATGTTACTCTTCTTTTCTCTTTCTCCTTCTGGTGTGAGATAAGACTGGAGTGTGTTTTTGGAGGAGGGTCAAAAAAGATGCTGAAAGTATATAGAATGTATGTGTCAATCTTGTTCTGGTAAATAAGCTTCTTTACAGACTTTATACAGAAACAATAATGTGTGCACAGAAGGAAAAGCATACAGAAGAAAATGCATATTTATTAATGACATTACTAAATTAATAACTGGAAATCTTGCCTAGAAAATAAAACCTATCATTATTAAAACATACAAAATGTAAATACAACATCTTTGCTCCACTCTTAGACTCTGCAGAAAGCAACTTTGACACAGACCTTATATTGTGTGTCGCAGCCATCCATTTATATTACAGTAGTGTCTTTGAGTCCTCAGCTGAGATGAGGGCCCCACTGTGCTAGGCTATGCAAGCACATAATAAGAAAAGTCCCTGGCCCAAAGAGCTTACAACATCAATAAGCAAGACAAAAGGTGGAGGGGAAATGTAGGTTACACAGCATGTCAGTGGTAGGGCTGGGAATAGAGCTCAGGTCTCTTGAGTCCCTATTCTTTACTATATCATATTCCATCTTATCTCCTCTGACTTTCAAGGGTGAAGAGTGACTCCTAGCCATTCACTACTTTCTTTTCGCAGGCCCTGTGATGGAATACTAAAATGGTATTATAAAGTTCCCACCCTAGGCAGTGGTGCAAGTAAGCCAGTATGGTCAGTGTGACAGACCCAGGCCAGTGTGGTACAGGAGTCTGGTAGAGGGCAAATATACTAGTCACTGGCTGAGTAGTTTTCTGTTCCCTGAGTGACTAGAGCAGGGGCTGTAGTGGAGTAATCAGGAACCTACTAGAACCAATTAAGGCAGACAGGCTGATTAGAACACCTGCAGCCAATCAAGGCAGGCTAATCAGGGCACCTGGGTTTAAAAAGGAGCTCACTCCAGTCAGGGAGGGAGGAGTTAGAGGAGATGAAGTGCATGTGAGGAGCTGGGAGCAAGAGGCACAAGGAGCTGAGTGTAAGAGGATGTGCTGATGGAGGACTAAGGAGTACAAGCGTTATCAGACACCAGGAAGAAGGTCCTGTGGTGAGGATAAAGAAGGTGTTTGGAGGAGGCCATGGAGAAGTAGCCTAGGGAGTTGTAACTGTCATGTAGCTGTTACAAGAGGCACTATAGACAGCTGCAATCCATAGGGCCCTGGGCTGGAACCTGGAGTAGAGGGTGGGCCTGGGTTCCCCCCAAACCTCCCAACTCCTGATCAGACACAGGAGGAGTTGATCCAGACTGTGGGGAAGATCACTGAGGTGAGCAAATCTGCCAATAAGTGCAGGACCCAGCAAGGTAGAGAAGGAACTTTGTCACATCAGGTACGCCATACCATTAAGACATTTATTGCCAGCACACCATACTGAAAGTCTCATTTTTCAAGAATGAATTATAGAGCCTTGCACGGATATGAATTTATACCTGCAGATGCAGGTATCTGCGAATATAAATCTGTATCCGCTGAGCCACAGGGCTCTCCCAGGAACTGCGGCTGTGAAAGGAGGAGAACTTAGGACTGCTGCTCCCAGGAGCCAGTGCCCCATGCCAGCAGCTCCTCTGGAGCATCTGTGCCATCCCCAGCCCTGTCCTCTGGCAGGGCTGTACAGACTCCAGACAGGAGACACAGCTGTGGGAAGGGCTGGGGTCGGAACAGTCACGCCAGAGGAGCTGCCCACATGGGGTGCTCGCTCCTGGGAGCGGCAGCCCCACGTTCTGCTCCTGCTGCTGCTGCGCTCCCAGGAGAGCCCTGTGGTTCAGCGGATATGGATTTCTATCTGTGGCTAGTATAAATTTCTATCCATGCAGGGCTCTAGTCATGGAACATTTTTTGTGAGGAGGGGGAGGGGTCAAGGGGTCAGTAGTGTACCAGTAAGAGTTAAAATCTACGTGCACCACTGTCCCTAGGTCATGCTATATGTAACATACTGTACCTGAGCTGGTAACAGTGCCGTAAAGTATCTCAGAGAACACTTCTCTCTGTCTCTCCCCATGATGGAAGCCCTGTAGCCAGTCCATATCTGGTACAGAAAGTTGACCTGCTAGCACCAGCCCTGCAACCGACTATGTATGAGAATTGCATGACTAATCCTTTGATTTTTCTGATCAAGCTTCACTGGCATTTCTTGTGTTTCCTACCACCAGAGATGAGGCAGAACCTGATTCTAGCCAGCTTTTGGATGTTTGTCTCATTGCTTTACAAAGGCCTTCTCCCAGTAAAAAATCTGGAAAGCAAGTCCAGCAGCTTTCCTCCTGAAAGACAGTCACTGAGGGACAGATTTTTAAAGGTGTGTAGGTGCCTAGAGATTGAGCTAGGTGTCTAGTGGGATTTTCAAAAGCATCTAGGGAATTTGTGGATAGCGATAGTGGAAGAACTGATGGTTCATAATTTATGTGTAGAGAGTTTATTTTTACAGGGACAAGTGCATTAGAAATGCTTAGCTAGATATATCTATTTCTTCAAAACCTCTTGGAAACATGAGGAATATGCCAAAGTAAATGGATTAATCTACAAAGCTCCACTCCAGTCAGAATCAAAGTTCTTTGCTGCTCCTTTCCCTATGTTTTTGGGACTGATTGTTGAGATTTTTTTTGGATTTACAAAAGTTAATAGCTAAATGGATCATAAAAGTGTCTCCTCTCTACCTATTTTTATGCATTTTATAGAAGTCCAGACATGCATACCATGTTGTTACTAGCAATTAAACCTAAGGTTTAAAGGTTAAGCAATTAACAGTGAAGTTGAATTCTGACCTTCTGAATTAAAACCCTTTCTGGATCACACAGAAAAGCTAATTCAATAGAATTTCTAATACAGATGTTAAATGCAGATGACTCTCTCTGAATCAATTGGGGATCATTTAAAAATTCAATACTGTATTCACCACTTCTAACAACTGCAAGAATTGCAGTATCTCTATGCTTAGAAGATTCTAAAGAAATAGAGGTAGATAATGTTTGTCAATAGTAACATGCTGAGGTGTGACAAATATTGAATTTGAAGTGGTCCCCACCGAATACAGATTGTTTTCCTTTGCCAATTTCTTTCCATTACTCTGAATATAATATAAATGTTTCATACAGTTCAGATGAGTATCCATACTAAAGTGCTGAATCTTTTGAGACTTGTCCATTATTAGAGGATATCTGTTTTTTCCTAAGGTTCTGAAGTTAACTATTTTTGTATTACGTGCCCTGACTCTTAACTATACATAAACATCGCTTCAAGGCTGGCCTTAGATACAAGCATTCAAAGGTATGTCTACACTGCAATAAGACCTGTGGTTGGCTTGGGTCAGTTGCTTCAGGCTCATGGGGCTTGTAAAGTGAGGCTAAAAAACTGCAGTATAGATGTTCAGGCTGGAGCCTGGGCTCTGAGACCCCTCCAAGGGGGAAAGGTTCTCAGAGTCCAGGCTCCAGCCTGAACTGAAATGTCTGCATAGCTATTCTTAGCCCCTTCTGCCCGAGCCCCATGACCCTGGATCAGCTGATCCATGCTCTGAGACTGTTTTGCAGGCTTTTTATGGTGGAGTAGACCTACCTCAAGTGACTGTACTAACTCATCCATGCAGGACCTGTTCAGATCATCTCCTCCAGCAGAAAGACCTGGATGAGTTAAGCTCATCATCAATACAGATTTCATCCTCTTTGGCAGCAGGAATGAAGGCTGAAAAACCCACCTCCTGCCACAGTCTCTCCCTTGCAGAGTGAAATCTGTTCTATTAATTCAGGTGGAATACATGGGTTACAGGTGTTAACATAACCCAGTCACTGTGCAGCCCTCAACAAGTTTGGCGTTTGTTATGCAATCTGCTTAGTACCATCGCAAATACACCACTAAAAATCACGTTAAACTTTCTTTAACGATGAAGAGAAGAAGGAAAAACAGTAAAAGCATTTGAAATGTTCTCAATATGGATTTCATTTTAACAGCATCCCTTGTTCCCCTTCCCTTTAGCAGGAGAAAGATTTTAGAAGGAAATTACTCCCCCCTATGCTTGTTTGACGGGCTCTTGGATGGTATCAAAGATGGCAATGACTCTCCTTGTGAGGAAAAGAGAAGGTTAGCTGAGATGGGCTGGAGCTGTTATTGTTAAAAGTCTGAGCCATTTCATCTCACATGGTAGTTGGGAGTCAGTTGGCAGAGGTGGCAATATCATCTCATTCCTTCCCTCTGACCTTGTTTGGTCAGAACATCTCTAAGGATTAGAATGAAGAAGGTCTAGGGGGCCCCAGGAGGTGGTGTGGTGGCAGCCGTGATGGTGAAGCTTGTTTCAGTGGCCTCCATCTACTCTTCCCTATTTTCACCCCAAACATCTTTTTCTTTAAGGACCCAAAAAGGGAGTGATGCGTGGAATAGCACATCCCCTTGTAGTTTTGTCCACCAATTAGGCCTAGTTTCTGACACCAATTTTGTTTCATTGATTTCTGACCTCACACTTTCTTGTTTACCAAGCATGATCTTAACACAGTCCTTGAGATACACCAGAAGGCCTTTTTGTTTAGACTAATTCACTCTTTGTCTCTCTTTCCTACTTTTTCCCATCAACATTTGTTGTTGAAGTTATTTTAGCCTACCATGGCCTATTTTACTCACCACCCATGATGCTACATCTGCCCTGGCGCAGCTGTCGGATGCTGGTTGCAGGTTGGGCGGAGGAAGTTTTTGCTTATTATTATGCCCCATGCAGGTTCTGGGGTGACTAAGGTGGCGGTATCTACTGTTCAGCTTCCTAGGTTCATCAGTAATCTCCTTGGACTCCAGCTGAGTAACACATACCACCTCCTCATTACCTGCAAGGCACATATCAAAATCTCAGGCTCTTCTAGAAGAGGAGAAACAAGAGCTTTTCCCATGGCATGGCTTGGGGGGCCTCCAGCTGGCCCCAGGATCCTCTGGTTGCAGAGTGGGGGGACCTTGAAGCTCCGGCGGTGGATGTGGGGGCCCACAGGTGGAAGAGAGAGGGTTACCAACCCTCCAGGATTGTCCTGGAGTTTCCAGGCATTAAAGATTAATCTTTAATGAAAGATTATGTCATGTGATGAAACCTCCAAGAATACATCCAACCAAAATTGGCATCCCTAGGAAAGGAGCCTCCCCGAAGGGGAGCTCCACCTGTCGCCCATGTGTAACATCGTATGAACTTTTACATACTTCTTGCAGTTGAGCTTACAATTAAGGTACATTTTTAGGCCCAATTTTTCTAACTGATCAACATGGCGACAATTCACAGATGCCCCTTTCCAACACTATTGATTTGGACACACAAGTTGTGAGGTCAGCTCTTCATAACTGCAAACTTATTATTCATTTTCTAGTCCCTAGATCCAGGCCTTTCTCAGCAATATGGCTTTCCAAGCATCTCCGTCCTGTTACATAGCTGTGTTTTTTGTATTCTTTTCTCTTTGATGTATTAGATTGCATTTTTCCAGGTTGAATCTCATTTTAATTCCTGCCATTTCTCTAATCTCTTTCGATCCATTTGTATTTTCTCTTTTGACTCTCACGTGTCTGCAATTCCTCTTCACTTTGTATTGTGCATAGATGTAGTTAATGTGCATTTATATTTCCTTTTCCAAGATTGTTAATGACAACATTTTAACAAAGTAGGATCCAACAATGACCATTGCATGACCTCGCTAAAACAATTGAGCCAAACTAAGTGCAGTCATTGCCATCTATGATTCTGCTTTGCCCACAATCTGTTGATTGGTTTTGAATCCATTTAACTATACTATTGTTCAAACCTATTTGATTTAATTTTTCTAATAGAATTTTGTGAGGCAGTGTCTCATGCTTTAGCGAAGGCGGAGTATGGTGTCCACTCTACTGTCTTAACTTTCACTGCTGATTCAGTAAATTGGATCAATGAAACCTTATCATGTCTTCATGCTTTGTTCGTTGTTGGTTTCATGCTACTTATTGCTCTTAATATCTCTATCTTCTAGGTGCTAAAGGAGAAGAGTTGCCTCATTACTTGTTTAGAGACTGTAGTTGGACGTAGAGAGTCAGGATAGCTCTGTTCTTTTCCCCTATTTAAAGATCGGAAACAAATCTGCACTTTTAGTCATCTGAAACTAGCCCAATTCTTCAAGAAGCTTAGAAAACACCTGATGATGATGGTTTAATAAGTTCCTCTACTAGTCTCTGGAGACTGGAATGTGATTCCAAACCAACAGATATGTGTATATATTGACTGTTTCTAGTACTCTTTCACAGAATTCTGTAGACTGCTATATCCTGTGTGGTGTCATTCATGCGATGATATTTGGTCTGCATAATCTTATTTCTCTTGTTAAAGAGATGAGCAGTGCTTGAGAAGCTGTCAGATGGAGTTTCCAAAATACACTCATACAGTAAATATACCTAATGTATTGATCCTTATATACATGTAGTAATAATAATGGCTATGAATTTAAACAGTGAAGACTACTAAAATAAGCACATTTCCCTAAGATTAGCAGTGCCTGAATTGGGGATGGGTAGGAAGTGATGGGATGCTTTTACTCTCCCCCTCCCCCTCAATTTTCTCTCCCCTCTTTCAATCAGCAGAGCTGAGAAGTAAAGTATGGGATAGTCACACACATAGCAGAATGAGAACCTGTCAATATGACTAATCTCCTCATCTAAATCACTGACATGAATGAAGCGTTGTTTGTTTTTGTGTTTTTGGGTTTTTTTTAAAAGAATCTTTCAGCAGTATGATCAAAGCTCCCCCATCTCTACCCCTGCCCCGTATTTGTACTCCATTTCAGCAGTCTCTACAATATGTATTGTAAGGCTTTTTTCCCAAAGGGCTTTAGATACAGCCATCACAAAACTCTTATGAGGTAGATAGTTTTTAACTATTAATTGTTATTGCAAATAAGAGGAAACTAAACTCCCAGGCCACAGAGACAATCAATGTCAGAAGTAGGAATTGGAAATCAAAAGGCCTTGGTTCCCAGTCCTGTGCTCAGTCCCCTAGAAGACACTTTTTAGAAAGAAAGTTATACTAAATCCATGGATTACTGAATCCAGATGAGAATTTTTGAATTGAAACCTGCATTATTTAGCAAAGCATTCACCAGCAGGCTCCTGGGAATTCTTCTGTTGATTTAATTTAGCAGACTCAGAGCTGGAACATCACCCTGACTCAAGCTCACACTGTGTGTACTGTTCCTTGATTTCAAAAAGGCAAACTTTAAAAAATTTAAGGGAAGTGGACTGGACTGAAGAACTCAAGGATCTGAATGTTCAAGAGGCTTGGAATTACTTTAAGTCAAAGCTGCCAAAAACTATCTAAAGCCTACATACCAAGCAAGGGGAAAAAATTCGTAGGGAAGGGTTGCAGACCAAACTGGTTGAGCAAGCATCTCAAACAGGTGATTAAGAGAAAGCAGAAGACCTACAAGAAATGGAAGATGGGATGGATCAGCAAGGAAAGTTACCTCTTGGAGGTCAGAAACTGTAGGGATAAAGTGAGAACAGCAAAGAGCCAAGCAGAGTTGGACCTTGCAAAAGGAAATTAAAACCAATAGTAAAAGATTCTATAGCTGTGTAAATTTAAAAAAAAAATCAAGAAAAGAAGAAGTAGGACAGCTAAGCATTGAGGATGAGGTGGAGATTAAAGATAGTCTAGGCATGGTCCAATGCCTAAACCAGTAGCTCTCAAACTTTTGTACTGGAGACCCCTTTCACACAGCACGTCTGAGTGCAACTCACCTTATAAATTAAAAACACTTGTTATATATTAACACCATTATAATGCTGGAAGCAAAGCAGGGTTTGGGGTGGAGGTTGACAGGTCGCGACCCCCCCATGTAATAACCTCACGACCACCTGAGGGGTCCTGACCCCCAGTTTGAGAACCCCTGACCTAAACAAATACTTTGCCTCAGTTATTAATGAAGCTATCGAAGAGCTTTGGGTAGTGGCAGGGTGGCCAACGGGCACAAGAATATGGAGATTGACTTCCATCTCAGATGTGGTAATTTCTAACAGTTTAATGGGACTAAATCAGGAGTCCAAGAATATTAAAGGAACTGGCACGTGAAATTGCAAACACAATAGCAAAGATTTTTAACGAATCTGTAAACTCAGGGGTCGTACGCTATGGTTAGAGAATTGCTAATATAGTTCCTATTTTTAAGGAAGGGGGGGGAGTGAGCTGGGAAACAACAGGCCTGTTGATTTGACCTCAATTGTATACAAGGTCTTAGAACAAATTTTAAAAGAGGAAGTAGTTGAGTATATAGAGGTAAATGGTAATTGGAGAAAATACAACATTTATCCCATAGATGAGATATATATTTTAAGAACCCCTTTTAAAATATATATAATCACATGCTTATGCAATTCCCTAGTTTCTGCTGGGTGTGGAGGTGAGAATACATGTTTAGGTGGTGATTTAGGTGTGAGTGGAGGGGAATAATTACAAACTACCCCTATTTGAAGGGTGTAAACACCAGAGAGAGAGAGAGAGGCAGATTATTTACTATGATACACAGAAATATAACGATGTGTTTTTTGAGAGGGAAAATTTAGGCTGAATATCAGAATGAGGGCTTGATAGAGAGATGTATTAGGTTATGGAGTAATCTCAGGAAAGCTGTGGAGACTCTTTCGCTGGGATCTGTAAGACTAGACTGGGGGGGTGGGGGGAACATTAGCAAATATATCCTATTAAATTATCTAGATAATACTTAGGCCTGCCTTAAATGCAGCGGACTGGACTAGAAGATCTTTTGAGGTCCCTTCCAGGCCTATGATTATATAGAGAAAATCCTGCATTGGTGAGAGGCAGAATGGGTGATTTTAACAGTTCTTTCATATGTAACATACATAGTTCTATCAAGTTTGCTGATCACTATTCCAAAATCCAACATGCTGTTTATCATCACAAAAGAACGACATTAGGAAATATGTGCTGTAATCACTTGTAAGAATGACCACATTGGGTCAAACCAATGATCCATCTAGCTCAGTATCCTGTCTTCAGACAATGGCCAATGCCAGGTGCTTCAGAGGGAGTGAACAACACAGGCCAATATATCAACTGATCCACTCCCAGTTTCTGACAATCAGAGATTAGGGACACCCAGAGCGTGGGGATGCATTCCTGATCATCTTAGCTAATAGCTGTTCATGAACCTATTCTTTTTTGAACCAAGTTATACTTTTGGCCTTCACAACACCCCCTGGCAACGAGTTCCACCGGTTGACTGTGTGTTGTGTGAAGAAATACTTCCTTTTATTTATTTTAAATCTGCTCCCTATTAATTTCATTGGGAGACCCCTGTTCTTGTGTTCTGTGAAGGAGTAAATAACACTTCCTCATTCACTCTCTCCACACCAGTCATGATATTGTTGACCTCCATCATATTCCCCCTTAGTTATCTTTTTTCCAAGCTGAACAATGTCTTTTTTTAAATCTCTCCTCATATGGAAGCTGTTCCGTACCCTTAATCATTTTTTGTTTCCCCTCTCTGTACCTTTTCCAATTCTAATATCATCTTTTTTTTTTGAGATGGGGCAACCAGAACTACATGTAGTATGCAAGATGTGGGTGTACCATGGATTTATATAGTAGCATTATGATGATTACTGTCTTATCTATCCCTTTCCTTATGGTTCCTAACATTGTTAGCTTTTTTGAATGCCATTGTACATTGAACAGATGTTTTCATTGTGCACCCTACACAATCAGCACCTGCTTAATTAGCACTTTTACCAGGAATGAAATTAAGTATAAAATTACTTAAAGGCAAGGACTGCTGCTTAATGGGGACAGTTTTCCTACCTAACTGAGATACCTGCAAGTGATGAAGTAACTTGCAACAGGATTAGCCGCTCCCTGGCCTTCTTGCTGCTAGATATTTCTTGGAAGTCTCTCACTGGTGTACTACTCCTGGCATAGCTCCACTGGTAGCAATATTAATGTAGATATGTCTTAGGCTGCTGTTGCCACTTTCCCCACAGTTTGATTCACTGGAGCTGTCAGGGGATTTAGGGGGTATCTCTGGCTCCTGGCCACTGGCTGTGGTGTAGGAATGCTGCTCTTCCTTCCCAGGCTGCATGGCAGGAAGTGGCATGGAGGGAACTGCTTGAGGCTTGGTGCGCCCAGAGTGGAGTTGCCTGAAGGGGCAGAACCAGGGCTTGCTGGTTTTTAATTGCTTCCTGCTGCTGTTTTCAAATCTTTGGATGCATTTGGTTTCAGGTGTCAGTCTCCAAGGTAGAAAGGATAATGTCCATCAACAAGGATGCTTGCTCTCCTGAAAGAATGTGTTGTCTTGGAACTCGGTGAGCTTAATCTAGGAGAAACACAAAAGAATCTATAGCAAACTATATGTTGTGCAGAATTTTCCTCCTCCCTTCTTTCCTAAGAAAAGGATGAAGATGATTTGATTGAGAGAGTATCTAGAAAAATAATTAGGCAAGCTAAATTTCGACCTGCACCTTCTTTTCTTTTTTCATGGTCGGCTTTGCAAAGTAATAATCCTTGATCTCTGGAGTTTCGAGCTGGCCGCAAGAGCCTATATGAAGGCATTTAATTATTTAGTGTTCTTTTAAAAGAAAAGGTAATGTATGCAGGAGAGATGTAAGATCCGCTCTGATGAACACCAGAGCAGCTGGGACTGTACATGAACAGTTAGATATATCAGAGTGCTCAAACTCCCCAGCTTTTTCAGTGGAGCCCATCGTAATTCAATCCAGGAATCCAATACTCATATTTTTCCCATGAGGGGATTAATTACATTGCTGTGTGGAACATTTTGACACTGAAAACCTTTGTCACCTTTCTCTCTCCTATGCGGGATATGTGCAGTATGTTTTATAAAACGATTTCCCTCTTGTCCTCCTTCACTTTCTATGAGAGTTGATATCCTCACTGATTGTCCAGGCTTGAAGCCATTTTGATCTTCTACCTCTGGTCACCTTTGTCTCATTGATCCTATGGGCAGTAATTTATTTACTACGGTTCATTCTGGAAATATCATCAAAGCATTTTAGACTCAGTGAGGTGGATCACTGCTCAGTTTATGTTCCCATCACATTTTGAATAGGTATCACAGGGCTGGCTCCAAAGCCTTCATCTTCTCTTTCACTCTTATTTTTCCAAATCAGTACAGTAACACTAGGTCATTACTGAATAGATGATGTTGAGGTAGCAGCACCATAAGGTCATCAGGTAGAGTGTCTAAAACTGTGGATTTGGAAAGAACTCATCATTATTTCACAATGAATTAATCTGAAAATTCACCATAGGACTCCTATGAATGTTTTCCTCAACTTCCTTCTGTTCTTTCTGCTTTAATTTTATAAATAACAATATTTAGAAACCTCTATTGTCTAGCAAAATAACAACTAATCAAAAACCTGCCAAGAAAGCTGGTAGTGTTTCTTGTTTGGGGTAATATTCATGTTAACACTGCTTGACTCTATATTTGCTTTCCATTTTGGTATTTTAATTCAAGTTGTTGGACATGAAGGCCCTTTTGCCCTGGAAATAGCAAGTTTGCAGATTGTCTTTTTGCTAACATAGAATATTCGTTTCCATAACAGCCATTACTTAAAGACAACATTTATGGCAAACTAAGGAGATTCCTTGGTTGAGGAAGGCTATCAAAATCTATTTGTTCATACTAACTTTCTTGTCTGTATGTGTATGGTTACATTTAAGGTTGATTTTTAATTTAGCATGTTATGTAGGTCAACTGTGATGTGTTTTAGAGACTTCACCTCCCCTCCTGATTAAAGCAAAAGAACAAGTGCTTCACTGTTTTGTTCTGAAGATTAAAAATTGCACAGAATAATGTACAAATAGCAACGTGTACATTCCGGGTCAGGCTATGGAGCCTAGGAGTTTGGGTGGGTTTGAGAGACCATGCTTCTGCTGGAGCAAGAATGTCCACATTGCTATTTTGAGTTTGCTAGCTTGAGCCCTACTAGTGCAAGACTTGCTCCCAGCTGCAGTATTGACAAAAGTAACTGCCCATGTAGACTCCACTGGCATGAACTAAAGGTACCTAGTGCATGTTCACCTAGTTACCTTTTAGTTTGCCTTCCTTTGCAGCATGGGACATGGGATCACTTGCAGGTTTAAACTAGGATAAATGGTGGATTCTCTGTAACTTGAAGTCTTTTAAATCATGATTTGAGGCCTTCAGTAACTCAACCAGAGGTTATGGGTTTATTACAGGAGTGGGTGGGTGAGGTGCAGTGGCCTGCAGTGTGCAGGAGGTCAGACTAGATGATCACGATGGTCCTTTCTGTCCTTAAGAGTCTATGAGTCTACATGGGGCAGTTAGAGTGTAACATCTTATAGTGCTCTACAATTTTTTCCCCCAGAGACTGGACTGTGCCCCAAGTAGACAAGTGCTAAGTGTTCAGATGGATTAAGAAAGCGTTTTCTTCATAGCCAATATCACGCTATTCAATGCTACGTATTTCAGTCAATAGCTTGGAGTAGTGCAGGGGCTGGCAACCTTTCAGAAGTTGTGTGCTGAGTCTTCATTTATTCACTGTAATTTAAGGTTTTGTGTGCCAGTAATACATTTTAACATTTTTAGAAGGTCTCTTTCTGTAAGTTTATAATGTATAACTAAACTATTGTTGTATGTAAAATAAATAAGGTTTTTAAAATGTTTAAGAACCTTCATTTAAAATTAAATTAAAATGCAGAGTCTCCTGGATTGGTGGCCAGGACCCGGGCACTGTGAGTGCCACTGAAAATCAGCTTGTGTGCCACCTTCGGCACCCGTGCCATAGGTTGCCTACCCCTGGAGTAGTGTATTCCCTTCTGTATTATCCTCTACCTACATTAGGTGCTACTACTGAATAGTCAACACTGCCCTTTGTTAGGCTACTGGAAATGAGTGGGAAAGAATGAACTTAAGTAACTGGGGTATCTTAGGAGGTCGGCACTGGTCCTTCGGATGTAGGATATGTGGTTCCATTTCTTTGAATGGGTAACGGAGCATCTCTGCCCAGGTTGTATGCCAGAGAGGCTAAGGAAAGGGCTGGTTTTAGAACTTACCCAAACCAAGGGAAGCTTAGGAGCACATGTGCATGGTGGGACCCAAACACAGCTGCCTGGTGAGTGTCTAGTAGGGGCAGCTCAAGTAGGGCTGTGACAGCCAGCAAAATGTGTGCAGGTGCAAAACCCCATGTTCATGGCCCCGGTTGATTAATTGCATGTATAATAATTATTTGCATCAAAGTAGCATGTAGCAGGCCCAACTTGACAGGGTCCCATTGTATGTATAGCCCAGGAGTGGCCAACCTGAACCTGAGAAGGAGCCAGAATTTGCCAATATACGTTACCAAAGAGCCACAGTAATACGTTAGCAGCTCCTTATCAGTCCCTCCCCACCCCACCATGCCTCCCATCCACCAGCAGCCTCGCTGATCAGTGCCTCCCTCTCCCTCCCCCACCTCCCGATCAGCTGTTTTGTGCCATGGAGGGGGGTGGGGGGGGCAGGATGGGAAGGGATGGAGTGGGGGCAGGGCTGTGGCAGAGCCAGGGTTGAGCAGTGAGCACACCCCGGCACATTGGAAAGTTGGCACCTGTAGCTCCAGCCCCAGAGTCGGTGCCTATACAAGGAGCCGCATATTAACTTCTGAAGAGCCGCATGTGGCTCTGGAGCCACAGGTTGGCCACCCCTGGTATAGCCGTTTAGTAAAAGACAGTCCCTGCACAAACTAGTTAATTTTGCACTGAGCACCTGGATTTGACTTCTGTGCATGAATTCTCATTGGTGCTCTGACAGATTCTGCAGTCACACTGCTGGAAGAATGCTGAAAATTAGGAACTTCTAAAAATATATATTGGACATGATGTTCTGTGATATTAGAAGTACATTCCCAGCAACAAATAGCTTCCTGGTGGATTATAAAAACGTAGAGCTAAAGGACATTGACTGATTGCTTGTTTGTATCTCAGTACTGTGTTTTTCACAAAAAGGAACCTTTCTCATGGAATGCACTTGAAATAAAACCATCCTCCAAATCTCTGCTCCTGTTTTCAGGATCCAGCACAAAGTGCCAGAAGCTCTTGGCCCTCACCCATACCCACTTTATTTTCTTTGGATTTGTGTGTGTGGGGGAAGGGAATGCAACTGAATCTCTGGCTGTTCTCAGGGGGCTGTAAGTGGTTCTTTCCGGGATGACTCTGACTCTGTTTTTGTGCTCCATGAGGAGAAGCTGGATGTTTTGAGTTCAGGGCCTATGATCCTGAGTTGCTTTCATGCCCCTTCCCTGTTTGTCTGATTAATCCAAAAGTTACAATATTAAGTAATAACTGCTATTGTAGTCTCATAATACTTCAGCTCACAGCATGAGGATAATGCATTAGGGTGTTCTAATTGAATTACACACTTTACAGTTTAGGATGAACACCATCGTATTGCACTCATCATGGAAGTGTGTGAGAGAAAATGGTTCAGCTGCTTGAATGTAGTGAGAGTGGGGACAAAACACATGTCCCCCGTTCTAGCAAAAAAATGTATAGCGCTTTTTTTTTTTTTTTTTTTTTTTTTCCAACAGCCTGGGGATTGCAAAGTGAAACTGGGCATGGAACACTCCTTCCTTGAGAAGGGTCCTTCTTGTTTCATAGGATATTGATTTAAATTTGACTTGTTTCTGAGCAGTTGCAGTCACATGCTGAACCTGCACATTAGCTTTGTTTTGAATTGAAACTCATAAAAGAGCCCAGTGAAACCAATGGAAAGATTTCCATGGGCTTTGGATAAGGTATGTAGCTGAGGGGTCCAGGCCAGAAAGCTGAAGCCCCACCGCCTGGGGTTGAAGTCCAGGGCCCTGAGCCCCGCCACCTGGGGCTGAAGCTGAACTAAGCTTTGTGGGGGCCCCGGTGGTATGGGGCCCCAGGCAATTGCCTTGCTTGCTACCCCCTAATGCTGGCCCAATTGTTGTGGCACAGATGGGCTGGGGAGTTTATATAGCATGTTGTGGGGGAGCTGAGAGAGAGGTTGAGAACCCCTGCTCTGGGGAAGGGCTTGCTAGGGATCTGTGCAGGTGCACACTGAACTTATTAAAATTGGATTCCTTATGGCAAGCACTAAAGTAGTGTTTCAGTCCCTCTGGAACTTGTAATGTTCAAAGGGGATATAGAAGGCACTACTGTGGCCTTTGCATGGTGCAAATGAGAGACCTTACTCTGGTTCACCTCCAAAGCTATTTTGAACATGAGGAAGGCCCAAAGAGGGTTTCCTTCTGCAAGGGACTGTATCATGTGTGCAAGAGGAAGGAGCCCTTTCTGCAGCCTCCTAAGGTGAGCTTGAGGAAGTTCTGCACTGGGGCACCTGAGGAGCTTTGCAATTGAGGGAAATACTTTAATTCTCTATTAATGTAGTTATTTCCTCTGTGGCATGCTATAGATGTGTTTGTCAAATGTGTTCGGCTAAATCAGGAGCGACAGTTATGGAAATTCAAAATATTACAATAAACAGATTTACCTGACCAAGTGGAACTACATGGTCCCCAGTTCATGTCCTGGATGTTCATGCCCAAAAGGTCAGCATAGCCTCTTCTCCTTCAGTCTTGGGCCTGCTTCACATGTAAATGTTACCCAAATTGAGTTTTGTTCTATTTTGAAACCATACTGAGGCGTATCTCAAGGGAGTGAATCAGCAAAGATGGTTGGAATAAGATGGAAGAAACTGGAAATCGCTATGAAAGGAAGGTTTTTACCCCTGCATCTTGATCTTAGAACTATTCTCAATGCGAGTGGGTTGTAAAAAGTGGGATCCATTTCTCTTCTGCTCACAAATCAGGATGCAATTGTGCAGACAGGAATGCTCCAAAATAGACTTGCTTTCAATTCTGGAAACTGAGAACACCTTCTCATATGTTCAACGCCTACATTTGCATCTCCCAGAACTAACATGAAAACTAAAATTATAGAATTTACGGAGGGAGGAAATGATTAGTTGATGACAGAACTGTTTGCACAATTGGCCAAAATAGGTGGTGTATGGTACAGTGGCTGTCATGTTGCTAAATCAGGAAACTATAAATAAAAGAGAATGTATAGTTGATGAAAGGATTAGGTAAAGTAGTCTCATATGCATGAGATAATGGGAGGTTTGTTCACTGGTCAATTAATGAAAGCAAAAGCAATGCATTAAGTTTGTATTTTTCTTCTGTCTGGAGTATGAGGTCACTGACTCTGCTGAAGGACACAGTGCTTGGGATTAAAACCCCCTACCTATTAAATATTTATCACAGCCACTTTGCTGACAAATGATTGGAATTTAAGTCAATACATGGAGGAAGAACAAATATCCTCTGTGCAACTGAAAGAAACCTGATACTTCCTATTTTGTGTGTGCAATGCACTTTACAGACACTGGTCTAAACCAAGTGTCATGCCACTGATGTGACTGGTGCACCAGAGAAGACAGGCCTTGTAGAGACAGGGAAAAGGAGCTACTGCACCACCTATGTTCATTTACCCAATAGCCATTCTGTTCCAGCAACACTGTTGAGGAGGAAATGAAGATAATCTAATTGGAGTTTTAGGCAGCAAAATGTAATTAGCCAGAATGGTATTGGACCCTGATGTTGGGTTTTAACGCCCTCTACTTTTTGCCAAAAGTGGCATCAGATTATTAAAACATTAATGCACAGATTTTATTCCTTTGTAATCTGCTTTAATACTCTTCTCTTTGCACAAAAGCCCAGTGGAAGTAAGGGTCTGTTATACACATCAAGGGGACAGATCCTGCCTTGCTTTAGATTCCAAAACACTTGAGTGCAATAGGAGTTGGATGTGAACAAGGACTGTGGGGTCCAGGTCTGTTAATGTAATTGCTTCTTTGTACTGCGCCCAAAATCAGAGGCCGTGCACTCAATACACCAGTACAACAATTCATTGTATTTGGAGCTGGTTAAAATATTTTGAATTTAAGCAAATTTTTGACTTTAAATGGGGGATGGGGGAAATGTCGACAATGTATAAAATGTATTTTAGTTTGTTGACCAACACTAGGGCTAGTTGACAAGTCTGGCAGCAGCCACTGTGAAAAAGCATCCCTATTTTTTGAGCAGCTCCAGCTGTCCTTGTGTTTTGCTTATAACAGGTAGGAGTGGCTCAAGGAGAGAGGTGCCATTGGTGCTATCCTTAAGTTTGGGGCTTCTAACCTGTATGGCGACCCAAAATCTGGTTTCACGCCAACTGCCAGCTGTACACCTCATATGGTGAGGATGGCAGCCCCCTCCTAACCTCCACTTTTTGGGACCTTGGCACTGTGTTGATTTGGTGGAGTATATCTGGTACCACCTCCTCTTCCTCCTCTGATTAAAACTAGCCAGTGTGCTCAAAGATAACTATTAAATTTTGTATCCAAGGCAGGTTATTGAACCTTAGGTTTCTCTTACTATGGTGACACTAGTTGCTAAATTACCAGATAATTTACTACAGTGTTCTCAAGTTGCTGTTGGCATAGATCTAAATTCAAAGAATTATCAAGAATTGTTTTTAAAGCATATGTTCTGGTTGCTGAGTGTATCAAACTAGTTAAATACAAATCAGATTTTCTGAACTATGGTTGGGGTTTTCAAAAACTGGTCAGATTTAATCTTGATGGGGAACATGTATTTTCAGACACTTAGGCACCTAAACATGAAGGTAGGTGCCTCCATGGGCTTTTCAAAAGCATCTCTGCAGGTTAGTTACCTTATGCTCATTGAAATCAAAGCCAAAGGGCTCTCATTGATTTAAATGGGAGTTAGGCCCCCATGCCACTTTTGAATATGCCACAAGGTGCCAGTTTGCATCTTTAGGCACTTAAATACTTTGTCCCTTTTGAAGATGGGATTTAGGGTAAAACTTTCAAAAGTGCCTCAGTCTCACAACTTCTGTTTATTTCAATGGGAGTTGGGGGGCTAAATTCCCAAGGCCAGCTCTAAAAATTGCAGCCTCTATCACTAACTAACAAGTATTCCATGGTTCTCCCACTCTGCTCCTTCAGTTGACTGAACTGTGAACGGATTGTATGATACTGGCCTAACAAACAAAATTAGGATACTAATTTTTTTTTTGCATTTGCTTCTTTATTCTATAACACAAGCAACATTAAATACAGTTTATCATTTGTTTTAAAATATTTTCCTTTCAGAATTCAGTTTGAATAAAATATACACAATACGTTTTGCAAGCCAGTTTACAGTGACCTGTTGGGCAATGGACATAACCAAACATAGTGGCACAGAAGAGCACAGCAGGTATAAGGCAGTGTTTCTTGTCTAAAGGACACAAAGAAAGATAGGAGACAAAATAGCTGGGCATCACAGCTAGATGAGCATTAGGGCCCAGATCCTTAAGGTACTTAGGGACTGTCTAATTACCTTTGAGGATCAGGGTGTAGATAACTATCTGTGAACTGTATAGAATGTAAACCTTGACAAGGCCAGTTAAAGTCTCTGGGAAATCATCAGAGGCTCCTCATGAACATATGAACATGAAGGTAAAGTCCTGGGATTAGTGATTTTTGTAGTAAAACACTTGTTAGTGCAGCCACCACTGTGGGAATATTGTAGTTAAATCTCATGGTCACTTTCAAACAGGAAAGAGTTAGATCTTTGGCATAATTTTAAGAGGGCAAATGGAGTGTCAACTCCCTTTTGGCTTTATTTTCAATTCCTTGTAGGAGGGGGGAAAGGGTTTAGTTTGTTATAGCATTATATGTTGCAAACAAACACAATTAGGGGAACTGCAAGATGATACTGGATGCTTGCCACAGGTCCCAAGGGCCATGAAGCAATCTGCTGTGACAACCCCCTACTGTAAACCTCATTGTACAGTACATGGTCTTGCAGTAACAGAGAACTGCAGCAGCAGCCTTCACTATGTCCTTCTCCTCTTCGCTGTCTGTCTGAATGGTGTGTTTGCCAGAGATCTAAGCTCTAAGCGGTGATAGCTTTGAGCAGGGAATGAACCCAAATGGCTAATTGCCTACATCATCCTACCAGCACAGCTGTCATTCATTTCAGTCACTTGTTGAATCGTGGTGGTTTCTTTAACTCTCCCTGTCCCAAATATGGGCTAAGCTAAAGAGAGAGGCAATATGGGAATAGGAAGTCAGAGGGCAAGAACTTTCCTATGATGATGCTGTTTTTGCTAAGAAACTTGTCCCAAAACTGTTACCTGACTCAGTAGTCCTGATGCTCAATTCTTCATGACAGCGAAAAGGGGAGAACACCAAACAGTAAATTTGGGTCTAAAATGAAGGCCAGTTTAGAGGTATGAGCTCATGCCCTGATTCACTCTTACATTGCTCTAGTTTTATGCTAGTGCAATGCCACAGACTTCCAAAAAGATGTAGATTTCCCCTAAAATGTTTACCTCTGAATATATATAATTTATTTTACATGCAGACATTACAGAAGCAGAACTTTGCAGCACTCCTTTATTTGTATTTTTATGGCCAAAGCAAAACCACTTCTGGCCAAAGCTCCTGCCTGTTTGTCTGGTACATTAGGACACTGACTGTGCTGAGGAATGAACCTGGGGGAGTGTGTGTTCCAAGCTGAAGCATTAATTAAAATGAATTGGAGGGAGCGCAGGAGGGGGAGATGGTGATCTGGTCAATGCACATATGCAATATATTGGGGTTGTGCTGGTGTGTTGCCAATAAGTAATCCTATGCTGTAGCCTCATGAGCTGTAAGGAATGCAGGGGATGTGGGAAAAAAATGGATCCTTTGCCGCCTGGTGCTATTATTTATATTACACAAAATAAAACCTTGTGCTTGTACGCTATGTTATCTTGGCCTCTTTTGCATTTATTAGTAAAAAAAATGAGTGCCAGTACTACATTCCTTTCAAATCCAGAGTTTCTGAAAATTGGGGTGGGAGGGGGGGAATCCTCACATTCCAAATGAGAAAAACCAAAATCATCTACTTGTGGCATGTGATTAGTTAGTAACACGTATGGCCTCACCTAAATGATTTTACCGAATAGAACGTTCAAATGGGCCACTCAAGAGTAGGCTCATTCTCACACGCTCACCAGTATGGGCAAGGGAAGGAATGAGTTTGTATAGAAAAATTCCAAACTGAGTAATGGTATCTCCTGAACAAATCATTAGCATACATTGTAGAGATTTGTAATTCTTCAAGGTCATGAGAATGTTAACGTTCCTCTGTTTCACCCAGAACACATGGGCAGGATAGTTATAACTTAGGCTTATATGATCAGGCAACTAAACATTAAAACCTAGGGCTGTCCTAAACCTGAAGGATTTTGTTTGCAGGGGTTCATGAGTACCTCAGGAGATGCGCTAGAATAAGGGCCTGTATACATCCCAAGGTTTTTGAAAAGTTTTTCCAATCTCCTGAGAACCTGAAAAGGTAAGCAGGATAAGGATCTGATCTTGCTCCCTTCAGACTTCAGTAGTGCAGGATTGAGTCCTAAATGCCTTAAGGAGATTAAAAAATCTCAAGAAGCCCACATTACCAGATTTCTCTCCTGCATGCTTAAGGAGGTGTGCATAAACAGCTATATCTCACAAGGGTTCCTATCTTGTGGATCCTCCATGAGGTGTGCCTAGTTTTATCAGAGAGAGCTCACAGTGCAGTAGTACAGTGATGACATACTGCATCTGAAACAGGTTAACCCTGGTGGATCCACTGCACCAGTACAGGTGGCAGTGGTACAGTTCTCCAGTGTAGGCTATTTTTGTTCAGTTTGGATCCCTGTGTACAGCCCATGAGTTCCAAAGCTGAATGTGGAATCTCAAATTTGTTTTGTTGAAGGGGCAGAAAAATCTGAGGAGGGGCTCTGAGCTTTTAGTTGTTGTTGTGTTAAACAAAAAAAAGGGGGTACATTTTAAACATGACGAGAGAGTTCCACAATCTCATTAACAAACAATATCCAGGACTGCCATGCAACACTTGAAAAATGTTCCCTTAAAAGCTCCACCTTGATAGGATGGCCTTAAAAACACTGCATATTTAAATTTAAAATCACCTTCAAACCAGGAAAAAACAACAACGTAGATTCATGGCATCTTAGAGTACAGGAGCAGTTTCTTTCACTGACAAAATGATGGAGAAAACATTTTATAATTTACTGCAGATTATTTACAAGGGTGCAGAAGCTGACAGAACTTATACATTCATTGTCTTCTTTCCAATTAAAAACACACACATGTGTGACATAGAAAATGGAAATAAGAAACACAGAAGCAAGTCAGGTGAAGAATCCAGTCTTTAACCCAGAGCTAGGAAGAATTGTGTGCATGTCTGTCTAATGCATTGTAAACCAGGCTAACTTTACAGGCTGTTACAAATTCTCCAATTAAACTAGTAATATGCTCCCATCACCTCACACTATTATGCTAGCAGGGCTTGAAATACAAATTTTAATGATTTCTGTAGGACTTGTGTGTGTGAAAGAGGATACTGTATTTCTTAAGTGGAAATCCAACCGTGTCTGCTCCATGAATGAATGTGCACCCACACTCATCAGTTTTACCACTACCTGATTAGTATACAGTTCTTCTCCAAAAGCCAAGACCTAGCATTTTCCACAAGAGTTTCTTTAAGCTTTCACCACATTTAACTCCCTTTAAAAAAAACTGACTAGATTTCAAGTAGTTTCTGGTACTACAACTGCCTCAGATTCCATCAGCCAGTTGAAGTTTTGCTATTTTTAAAATGTCTTTTTTCTCCTGTTACTTTGAAAGATTGACACCAATAATAGGTGAAACAGTTATACATTGTAATATACGGAGATATACCTATCTCACAGAGCTGGAAGGGCCCCTGAAAGATCATTGAATCCAGCCCCCTGCCTTCACTAGCAGGACCAAGTACTGATTCTGCCTCAGATCCTGAAGTGGCTTCCTCAAGGACTGAACTCACAACCCTGGGTTTAGTAGACCAATAGCTCAAACCACTGAGCTATCCCTCCTCCCAAACATAAAATGCTATCAAATGCAGAATCTCAATCTTTCAATTTCTACAGTAGCTGTTACTTATGTCAACACTAGATTAACAAAAATTAAACTTATGACATCCCTTTGCTTTAATTTTGGAACAAAAGGCCCATGATTCAGGATGGACTATTTAATCACAGTGTTGCAGCTGTGTTGGGCCCAGCATACTGGAGAGACAATGTGCATGAGGTATCTAAACTTTTATAAATATAAGAAATTACACCTCTACCCCGATATAACGTGGTCCGATAGAACACAAATTCGGATATAATGTGGTAAAGCAGTGCCCGAGCGGCGGGGCTGTGCACTCCAGTGGATCAAAGCAAGTTCAATATAATGCAGTTTCACCTATAATGTGGTAAGATATTTTTGGCTCTGAAGGACAGCATTATATCAAGGTAGAAGTGTACCTCACCCACCTTCTCCCTCTATTTTAATCATACAATTTACTGTAAGCAGGGAGGGCTGTAGCATCACACTGGTTTGCAAGCAGACAGGAAAAACACAGGCAGCGTAGCAATCTGGTGTAGATTCACACCTTCGCTTTCTGTGCACTAACTTGCTGTGTAGAAAAGCCCTCTGTTACTTGGATCAGGGGGAAGGGTAATGGTAGCTTTAAACCACTTTTATACTCCCCAGATTTTAGGGTTTTGCAGCAGCATGCTGAAGCCCTAGTATAAAAAGATCCTCAACAGTGCTCTAACTTGCACTCTGTTCCATCAGGCCTTGTGAAGCAGAAAGTGGCCATAGCGCTGTGCTATCCGGCAATGTCCCTGATCCTGCCCCCCACAGCAGAGGGCTGGGAGGAGGATAGGGGGAGAGCTGTTACATCACCTCTACAGTGGTTGGAGAGGTTCCCAGAGGGGCTACAGTTGGGGGGTGGGGAAGGGGGACATTTCTTCCCTATATAAACCTAACTGGGCCTTAGCATAACTGAGAATTAGCCCTTCTGAGTTTGCTTTTCCCTGGAGTTCATTGTGCCTCATCAAGCGTTCTACACAAATTATTAATGAAATTATCATGCTTGTGGTTTTGTTGTTTACATAAAATGTTAAAACATCACCAACGGCAAAGTGAGGCAGTTAGACTGGGGCTGTTTTAAAGACCTGTCATAGTGGGATAGACATACCCTTTTGCACTTAAACATTAGTTGCAAGAAAAAAAACTTCCCTAATTTTAATTTTTTTTTAAACTGCCAGCAATATTGTACACACATTTGTTAATGTCCCCTTAAAACCTTAGGCACCAGTGGGGAGAGTGGGCACTTTATATTGTTGCTTTAAATAAAAAAAAAAAGCAGTGATGTAGCCAATTAGATGCAGGAGTTTGGCTTCAAAGTCAAAAATGATAGCCTCCTCTCTCTTCTGCTCATAGTAAGGGAGCGAGACTTTGCAGTGAGTAGGGGCTAGGGCTGGTCAGGAATTTTTTCAATTAAACATTTTTTCATACAAAAATGCCCATTCATTGAGATTAAGGCCAAAAGTGTTTGTGGGAAAATAATTTTGTGTGTCAAATGTTTGAGACCTTTTTTTTTAAAAACAAAGTTCAATTTTTCAGGTCTGAATAACTTGAATTTTTAAACAGTCAATTTATAGAACAAACCAGCCAACCATGCTGAAGTCAAAGCAAAAATGGGTCCATTTTTTGGTTAGTGAAAAGTTTTGAGATTTAGACTTTTTTTTTAAAAGCTCAAATTCTCAGGAGGTGGGCAAACCATTTCCTGCCCTACTGTAGTCATGGGGATGGTGGGAGTGAGGGAGCCAGTTACAGCTTCCTATGTGTGCCCATCTGCCCCAGTGTGAGGCAAGAGGATGCTGGGGAACCACATGCCAGCAGATAACTGTCCTCTATCCCTGCCAAAATAAACCCAATTGTGGGGTGGGGAGGATGGCTGGAGCAGAAGGCACTTGTTCTCACTTCATGCAAGCTTAGAGATCCTCTGTCAAGGAATGCAGAGCTAGCAAGCAATGGTCACATTCTGCCTCCTTCATGCTGCCTCAGCAATGCACAGGAACTAGTTCAGAGGAAAAAACATTGCCCTAAGGTTGTATTTGTATGGATGCTGCCACTATGCCCACATATTGCAGCCAGGTTAGAACAGGGCATGGGGATGGTGCAGACTCCTCAGCTGCGATTGAGTCTAGTTGTACAGACTATGCTGCAATTCTCACATAGCTCATGCAGTTGATTTTAAGTTCTTTTCTTCTGTTAATTTCAGATCTCTAATTTAACTTAATCATATATTTTGGCTTTAATTTCCCCCTATGCTGTCAAGGGAAGGAAAAAAACCCCACATGCTCAAGCCTGGTCTGTGAGAGCTGACACCACAGAATGTATTAACTCAGTTGTAGTAAAGGCGTGTGCACAAAATTTAACAAATATCAGATAAACCCAATCAACTTTTTTTTGGCAGTTAGATGTACCTTTTAGACAGCTGTTGAAAATGCACATTTAAGCAATATAACTAGGGTTGCCAATGCTGAGTGGAGAGTCCGTCTACCTCCCCCAACATGATGTAATTTCATTTTCTTAAATTAGCCTATTAAAAGCTCCTGGATTGCTTTCAATAGTCACTGAGAGATTTACGTAGATTTTGGGAGACTCCAGGCCAATCCTGGAGGGTTGGCAACCCTAAATACAATGTATGTATGGGCTCATTTCAGGTCTGGTATGAATGGGTAAAACTCTTGTGAATATGCACTAGAGAGCTAACCAGCCCAGCTCATGCTACAGCACTAAATTGATGTGTAGCTGCTTGGGCTCTGAAGCCTAAAGAAGGGAGGGAGGTTCAAAGCCTGAGCTACACTGTCTACGTGGTTGTTTTTAGCACCATAGCATAGCCTGAGTGTCAAACTGGGCTCTGAGACTTGCTGCCATGGGCTGTATAGACATACCCAGAAAGGTTTAAGGTGCAGAGGTACATTTACATATAGACTTATAGAGATTTAAGTACAATAGAGGAACAACCAAAAGAATGATCAATTAGGGGCTACTTACTAAGAGAGCACCAGGTGGACATTGTCCATCTGGCAGAGGGATTGTCTTAAGAGTCCACACACAGAGATGACCCTCCATTACACCTACCCTGGTTATTGATCAGCCAGCAATTCAAACTTACTGGCAATATCCTGTCTGTTTGAAGTCTTTTCTTCCCCCAGAATATGCTAAAGCACCGAGATTCTATCAGAAACTTAGGACCCAATCCTGTAAGGAGATAAGCACAGGAGAAACCATGCACCCACATGGTGTTCCACTTGCATGGAATTCCTTGCAGAATGAGCATTTTCTTGTTGGCTGAGGTTCATCTTTTGAAATGAAGATTTTGGTTTTGTTTGTTTTTATACCAGTACACACACAGACTGTGTGCTAGTCAACTCTGCACCAGCTGGGAGCATGAGGGAGCAGGGGACTCAGTCCACCACAGGCCTCTTCTGGCCAACTGAAGAGTAGCACTGCCCGCTCTTGTCCAGTCTGACTCCTATGAACCAGTGGTACTGGCAGTGGGGGTAAATATAGCTGCAAATGGTGGGGATCCCAGCAAGCTACAGCAGACAGGCTGTACACGTGAGAATACCTTCCCCTGTGAAAACATAAAGCCAATTCTATGCATAGGACTCTAGGAGATTTCTATCATGTTTGGTTAAATACTAGGTGTTTGCCACAATTCTCTTGGCCAGGCTGCAATTTAGCTCACTAGTGCATATTCTTCACTAGCTTCACAGAAGAACTTCCACAGTGAGAGTTATGCATGTAATAGTATCTGAAATTTGGATTAGCAGAGAGGGTTCTGTTGTTTATGTGGCTGATAGTGGGATGAAGAGGAACCCTGGCCATACCCCATATGTTAGCAGCAAGAAGGACCTACTTCTGTGCTACACAGGGGCCTCTCCTACCCAGAGGTGCCTCTCCTGTGACTGGTTTACAGCCGGGATCTTCCTGAGGTGCAATGGAAAGCAGCTATGCAACACCCCAGGCTTAAAGCCTCTGCCTAGAATGTAAATTTTAATGACTACTAAGCAGCGAGGTCAATTTTTTTTTTGGTGCCTTTATGGTGACTTTTTCCAGATGCGTTTTAGTTTCATGTGGAAAATTTAAGGGTACTGTAAACAACGCCCCCATCTTCACTTGTTATGCCCTCAGCTTTTTTCTCACAATTATTCAGTTATCTAGGTGTGTGAGTCAGATGATCCAGTTGTCTACATGCTGCGTTTTGAAGCACAGTCAAGTCTTAGATGTTTAAGTACAAGTGAGAGCAGTATTCACCAATTATTGAATGCTCTGAACCTTCAATTAGTGGAGTCCATAGTATTACATGTTCAAAAAATGGAGGCCAGGTAAAGCTAAGCTGATAACTTTGGTCCTAGATCTTGGGAATTATTAGTATCATCTGAGAGACCCATATTAGGTGAACACAGTTGCTTTCATCCCAACTGCAGCCAGGAAAATTTTGACTTTATTCTCCTTTCCTCACTGCAGAAGTGCATTCATACACAATCTAACTTTCACAGATGAAAATACCCACTATGAAATGTACTAAGCCTTTATGTACCAGCCTGATTTACCAGCAATTTTCAGATTCATCTCTTGGTGTTATGTCATGCTACTTAATGTGAAGTGTAGCACTTCCTTTGTTGGGTTGAGACTGACAAACATACAATCTTAAGTGGGTAGAGGACATGTTGGAGAGCTTGCTGTTTCAGAATTTATCACCACAGATAGGCATTGCAGGTGTAGCTCTGTACCAGTTACTTTCAGTAACAGTATTATGTTTGTATACCTGTAAAAGCCTTTGATTCCTTCTCCCCTTGCTAATAAACACGTTTCCTTTATACAATGATATCATAGATCCTTCCCACTCTTCCGAGCCATTCTCTCACAGCCTGACGGACACGGATATCGGTCACATGACAAGTCAGCTGACTGATACAGGGAAACACAGCTGGCTGGAGAGCGGTGAATGTTTGGTCAGGCAGGGTCTGAATCTGGTTGAGAACTGTCAGCACCAGGTTGGTCCATGCCTAAAACAAAATTAGAAAAAAAAATTCTTTGCTGTACAGAATCAGAAGAGAGTGTCACATAAATAGCCACAGCACACTATGGGTTTCAATTTGCTACCAATGGCACCAGTGTAAATCAGAAGTAGTCAATGGAGATACACTGGGGTATGACTGATGTAACTGACATGAGAATCGGGCTCTTTGTCTCAATCCCATCACTACATCTTAAAAGCAGATTCTTCCAAACCTTGCATTCCATTAAAATCCACTTCATTTTTGTTGTTGTTATTAAATAAAGTCTGGGGCCCTGCTTCTCTTTCCCAAGAGAAAAAAGAATTCAGTGAAGGACACACTTGTTCCTTTAAATTCAAAGTAAGATGGACATAAGCATCTTCATCTTTGCAGTGTTTTGCAAAGGGAACAGTCATAGGAGATTTGGATAAGGGATTAGGATGAACAGGGCCCTCTCCTCACTGAACTGAGACTGCAAACTCTTAAAGAAAGAGCACTACAAACTATACTTTCATCTGGTTAGGGTCAGGTTGTAATGGAGAGGAAGGAAGCCCTTGCAACTGTGCCTCTGGGCACCTAAAAATTGGCAACTGACATGGAGTCTGGAACTTGGTTCTAAATGGCAAGGCCCAGATCCTCATGATCCTCTGGGGTGGGAGAGGAGAGATGATGTGGGTGGCCTTTTCTGTCCCTAATAAGCTCATGTAGCAGCAAGGAAGATTGGTGGAAGGTGCCTAGGTATTGCATCTGCTGTTGCTCTGTGGCCCTGGCACTCAGTGCACATGCTTAGAGGGAGATGCAAATTGCTTTGTTTTTTGAGGTGCAGCAATTTCCAGGGGGAAATCTCCACATACAGTGTATGAGTAAATCCCATTGAAGACAGAAATTACTCTCACTTTCTGGAGAGAACAGTCTCTTCTTGGGTCACATTACATGGTAGAAAATAAAGATATCTTGAGGCTATGATAGCAGGAAAAGTCCAGAACGATGCTAGAATGTTTCATATACATAGGGTACAATAGGAATCAGGAAAACCCACAATATATCCCTCATGTGATTATATGTAGGGTTTTTTTTTGTCTTAACAGAGAACACATCACCATTGTAGTGTTTCTTCACATACTATCCTATCACAAAATGAGCACAAATCCAAAGTTTGGTGCCTGCAGTGTCTGTTATCCCGAGATGCAAATAGTAACCAGTCATGAGTTCAATGTTTCTGCTCAGAACGGCTTCTTTTGTCAGTTCCAATTACAAGAGGATCATAAGTAAGGCCCTGCTTAAATTGTGGGATGATTGTCAAATAATTACAGCTGAGTTACAGGCAAGACATGGAAAAATTGCAGAAAACTAATAATGGACCTTTATTAATTGCGGTAATTTGGAAAAACCAGAGAAGAGCTATTTGTTTAAGAAAAATTTGCTAGAACAATAAAAAAACACTCAAGCATTGTGTTATGCCTGCTAATTTTTTTGATCACTAGATATTTTGCTGCAACTATATTACAGTCATTAATGCACAGGGCCAACAATGGGACTCCTGCTTTGTGTGGTGCTGACAGTTCGAGCCCCAGCTGCTACCAGCTCGGATAAATGGAGTTTGACTGTACTACTGGGGGGAAAGTGTGTGGGGGGCAAACTTCAAAAATGTATGCAAAATTGTGGACTGCTTAAAGAAAGCTAATTAAATCAAAATTGCAGTGGAAGTCTAATATTGCAGGACCTGCAATTTCCGCAATATCGCAATTAAGTAGGGCCTTAATCATAGGACAACTGGTAACATTTCCAAAAGCACTTAAGGGTGTTTGTACTGGAGCTGGGAGGCGAGAGTCCCAGCCCAGGTAGACGCTGCTAGTTCTCGTGCATTAGCTCAAGGTAAGTTAGTGAGAACGTGTCTACCTGCACTAGGAATCACACCTCCCAGCTGGAATTTAGACATGTCCTCAGTGACTTAGGCTTCTAAGTCCCATTTTCAAAACAGACAAGCAATTAGCAGCCTAAGTCTCATTGAAAGTCAATGGGACTTAGGCTACTAATTAGCCATATTACTTTTGAAAATGGGACATGGGCTCTGAAGCCACTTAAGCAAAATTTTACCCAGTATCTCCCCTTCTAATTTCCCTGAAGTCTCTGACAATTCTTCCACAAAATACTCTCTGATCTGATCATGATGCAGGGTCACATCAATACCAGCTTGTGGGGATACTCAGTAGATCTCTGATGCTAGACACTTTGGTTTAATCTTTTTCTACCCATTTTGGCATTACCCTACCATATAGTCTACAAATTGTCCTACCTGTATTTGTGCCTCTGCATCTCTCACAGATATATTCAGGGAGCTGACTGTAGATCCTGAGCGTGGCCTCTTCTCCTGCCTCAAGATCTCTGGGCCAGCACTGAAGGAATGTCTCATTTGGCCCTGGTCCACCAGATGTTGCGGTCGCTGGGGGAGTGGTGAATCCTGCCCTCTTGAGCCCAACAACTCTCCCTTCTTTTCCACTTTGACGTCTTTGGTGAAAGAGGTTAAGTTTTGTTGCTGCTTCCTTTTCTTATACTCCGTCATGAGTTTGGAGATAGTTTTATCAGTGGCTATGGTGTAGATTTTGTTGCCAGCACTCTCCCACCATTCTTTTTTCCTGGCTTGGTCCTTTTTCTCCATTTTAGGGCTCAATGGTGGTAGCAGCAGCATTTCTCCGCTCCCTCCCTTGGGCGTTAGATTGTCTATCAAGTGGTCCCTACTTTGACTTCTGTCATCTTCTGAGGGTGTATCTTTTCCAGACTGCCCTCCGGTTGATGGGGTGGAGGTTTCAGATTGAAAGGATGGTAGGATGAAAAAAGGGTCACCTTTGAAAACTGGAGGTTCCTCCACATTATTCTCCAAATCCAGATGCATTTGGATATAGTTATTACAGAGCTCCATGCATAGCTTGTGAAGCCTTTTGATTAACCAAGCCCAGTCTGCATTGCTCACTGGCTGAACACTCAAAGATGGTATTCTAGCCCTCCACTGTCTCTTCTCCTTCCCCCTTGGGGGGCTGACTTGGGCAGTTTCTTCAAAAATATCTTCATCTTCTGAAGAGCACTGCTGGGAGGAGTCTGTGCTTCTTTCATCATCCTCAAATAGGATCTTCTTCACCTGCTCTGCGGTGATGTTCTCCTGGTTTGTCAGTATAGCACAAACCAAGGCATGGAAGTAAATATTGAAGCTCATTGCTGACTGACGATATAAGTTGGCAGCTCCACAAATGCCAGACACTTTCTTCAGCAAACACTTCAACCCAGGTCTTGTGTCAAACTCTCTGGCTGTCCGATAAGAATCCAGCAGTAAGTCAAAGATGACAGCCAAATTCTGCATGGAAATATACCTGAGGAAACCAGCCAGTTTGGTTCCTGGCACTTGTGTTGTCTTCTCTTCCACATGAGAAGGGCCCTTCACAAACTCTTCCAGCAAGATATCATATAAATTCTGGAGCAGCACTTGATGGGACAACAGACTCACCACTATTGTCCTGAAAGGGATACTTGATACCACCAAAAAAAGGGAAAAAAATATAAGTTAACAGTTCATAATTCACAAGTTATTTCACTGAGTTATAGACATATACTGTATTTTAGAATGACTTATGAAAGCTACAAACTACAAATCTTTATTTGCTTTAGCAGTCGTGACTCACACCCATAGTCCCATTTATTACAATTGGTTGGGTAAGCACACTGAGTAAAAGTTTTCTGGATCAGGCCCTATGCTACCCTCATTCAAACTGTAATAGTTATTTCAATACTGTACTATGCTTCTGCTACTTCTGTAGCCTTTTGGCACATGTGACATCAACTGCAGGATTAAATGTTTTCTTTTTCAGTATCACTGTAACTAAGCTTTCTCCAAACATTGTACACTACTGTAACAGGAAGACTACTATGTCAGCGTCTCCTGATTTTGCTTCATTTAGGTCCTTGTACCTTCTTGTCTTTTTATTGCACTTTGACTCTCTCTAGTGGCAGCAACCATGCCACTCCTCTCTATAAACAAACTGACATGCTTCTGAAAGACTAAATCTGCCATAGCAAAGCTGAGTTTTGATTGTTTCTAATTCCTGGTTTCCATTTCCCCCCTAGTAAGACCAACAACCTCTCCCCAGAACTTCAGGACACAAGCATAAGGAATATGGTGGAGACTGCATAGAGGCTCTTGTTCTAAAACAGTTTTACCAACAACCATGTAATATATCTAATTTAACCCAGATTGAATGGGTTAAGAACCGATTCCTCAACCTATATACACCTAATATGGGATGGAAATTACAGTACCACTCCTAGTGGGTATTATTCCCAGACATGCAGAGCTGAGTGTTTATATCCCTGCTCCTCTCAGTGGAGATCAGGAACATCCTGCGACCACATCACTAAATTAATGATCTGCACAGGAAGCCCAGGAATGCTAAAATGTCATCCTTTTAACAGGATCAAATTTTGCAGATTATGCACCAGTGAATAATGTTTAGAATCCTACAGCATAGACTAGGCTAGGAAGAAAGTGCCTTAAAAATTATCCTAGCCTGTTTTTTTAATCCTACAAATCACTAGCATCTTCGTTTATGATAATTTTCTTAATCTCTTTAGTCTTTGCATACAGTCACAGTTGCTATGATGTCAGAATTGGAACTGATACTGTGGTAAACATACCGGGATAGCAGTGCCTGTCATGACAGGAGGAACTGAGTGCTAGTATCATAGAGCTTCTGCAGTATGCTTTTCGCTATGCAAATACGTGTTATTCTGGTACAGGAGTTAGCTCAGATGTTGGGCTGCAATTCCTGTGTGCATGCATGTGCAGCGGTCACAGGTCAGACAATGTAGTATCAGTGCTGTCATGGCAAATCTATCTGTGTGTTTGCCATGAAACCTGAGGTCAGTGCAGGTGACTCAAATACCTCTGTGAAATCTGGAATGGTCTCATATTACATGATGATTATATAGGAGCTCTTTTCTAGCAGGTAGTCTTCTGCTTTACAAACATTACTGACAGACACTCTGATTCAACAAGGTACTTAAGCATGTGCACAACTTTAGGCAAATGAGAACTTCCATTGTCTTGAAGGGACTAATCAAGTGCCAGACCCAGGACCAGAATTAGGGAAATCCACACTCCCTTTAATAGGCTTAGGCCCAGATTTTTAAAGGTATTAGGGTTGCAAAAATGAGAGCAGCAACACCTATACTGATTTAGGAGCCTAAATCTCATTTTCAAAAATGATTTAGGCACTTTGAATGTCAATGGGATTTTGGCTCCTAAGGAAATTAGACTTTGAAGTGCCTAAATTCCTTTTGAAAATGAGATTTAGGATCATAGATCAGTTAGGCTTTGCAATGCTGAGCACCGCAGTGCCAAAACACCTTTAAAAATCTGGGCCTTACAGCTTAACAGGATATTTGTTTGCAGTACTACTTGGCCAGGATGTCATTTCCTAGGTAAAACACCAAACTAAGGTGCTGGCACAGACACATAAGCAAGAGCACGACACCAATCCCATTTAAGCATAACATTATTTTATCTTTTGTTTGCAATTGCAAATTATGAAACTATAGTGTAGGAAAAAAAAACGCTCCCTTACCCCAGTTTCCTATGGAACAATGTAGCATTAATGAAGCAAAAATCAAATGGGAAAAGAGAAATCCCAGGAGGTTAAAACAAAGCTTCAGAATGGTTACAATTTTTAGCATGCAAGATTGGCACCAGATGTATTGTTGTAGAAAACAATAACAAGGAAAATAATGGCACAGTCTAGGTTGAGCCTTATTCTGGTGAAGAGTAGGCTAAATAGTGGAAACTCACTTATGAAAACCAAACCAAACTCCTGGTTATTGTTTAGACACTACATAGGTCTAATGATACTGGAATGGTTCAGAGTACTTGTGTTCAGTACAGTGATGCTTTCCAAAAGGCCTGTGTTGCCTTATAAATGCTTGGGTATAGATTGATACTTATGTCACTGCCTTGGGAAGTGCTACAGTTTCCACTGGGACCTCTCTATGCACACTGAGTAGGTAAAGGAATGTTGCACAATCTGTCCCATTCTTTAGTATGGGGCTGGTTATTGCCCCCAGGCAAGGAGAGGGTTAAGGTCATGATCCCAACCCTCCCTGACCCCTTGAGGGGAAGCAGGAGAAAGCAGTCTCCAGTGCACCCTCGAGAGGAGGCAGCATAGAGATTGCAGCTGGGGGAGACCTTTGCACACTCCTGCAAGGAAATGAGGCTTCTTGCATTGTCCTTTCTCCTCAGCCAAGGAAGGACCATCAAGATCTGCCTCTCATTGTGAACAAGACTACAGCTCTGAATAAGGAGGAGCAAAGGAGGCTTGCCACAATGCCTGCTTGCAGGCCATTTATCACATACATTTCATCCCCAAAAGGTTTCATTGTTGCAATACATTTCCAACAATATAAATGCAGGTCCTGGATTCACAATTCTGACTCTGTCCCATTTGTGCTATTGAGGCTGACGTTAGTGTTCATCAGTGCCAAAAAGTATCAACTTAAATGTTATGTGATGAGCTCAGTACGTGAAGTGCCAGGCAAGCACATGCTGAAAGATCTGCGATGGGATGACTTAATACTTGAAGAGTTTATCTATAAGCACGCAAAAATTTCCTCATCTTAGTATATCGAGCACGACCCGGGTAGTTTTGGACAATGCTTTTGCTAACCTAGGGTTAGCTTACATTGCTCCACTAGACCCACTGTCCTACATTTCTATTTTGTTCTTAATCCAATAATTTTAACTGTCCTTTAGTTGGAACAAGCGAAAGTTTCCTCTGCGTAATTTTGGAGTTATGGTTGCAAAAAAGAAGTGGAAAATTTTACTGATAGTTGTGGAGTACAAATAAATAATTCTGGTTCTAATTTCTATATACTATGGTCATTTACAAAACAGCACAGCAATTCTTCCCTTTATCTCCCTGGTGCCTGCAAATTTTTGAAAACAGTTGAAGGGAATTTCTGCTTTTGGCTGACGAAAAATCCAGAAAGCTGCACCGAAGGAACCCTAGCTTTGGAGATGAAAAAGAACAAGCACTGTAGGTTATTGAGTCCAATCCATCCCTCACTCACGTACACACAGTTCCCTATAAATGATTTGCTGGTTCTTTTTCTAGTCTAGTTTTCACATACCATGTGATGAGGCTACCAAACTGATCGTGGATCCCTGGCATAGGTGAGCACTCTAACACGTAACCTTATTTACTTCACTGGGACTACTCAGAGTGTGTGCTCACCCGTGGGAGGGCTGCACAATCAATATTTCTTCACTTATGGGTCTCTCCTGCATGCTGATAATGGTTGTTTCTCTTCCCTAAGTTTCATTCTATTAATTGATAATTCAAATTCTTAGCAAAACTGGAGGACAGATTTGCTCTTCTGCTTTCACCTCACTAAAAGCATTCTTTGCCTCCTGATTAGCCCTATGAAGGCCTTTTGGAATGGCTTCTCACCTTTTCTGGGTATGCCCATTGTGTTTCTTGTCAGCAGGCAGCTCGATGATAAGCACACAGGACTGAGCATGTTCAAATCCTTCCTTGTTGTTGGGGGTCTTTGGTGAGCACTGGGTGTCTAACATGAAAACCTAAAGAAACCACACATTACGCACAACAAGCAGCTCAACACCTGCACCGTTTGAAAAGGTAACACACACAGGAACAGAACAGCCCCATCGCATGGCCAATGCGTCCCACCTGTGAGGGCTGCGCATTCTGAGGGGGATTATTTTCAAAGGCACCCAACTCCTGTTGACTTCCCAGGGGAAGTCAACCAAATCTCAGCTCTTGTAAATTGTCATGCTCTGTCTTGTAACTGAGCAGAATTCATCTCAGAGATGTCACTGAAGAGACACTGTGTATGCATACGTGCAACTAGATAGGGTTATGGGAGTTGGGCTTCTCTGAACTTCATGTGTTAAATTACAAAACAAACAGTGCCAATGCTACCCACCAGTCTCCATCACCCACTGGGTTGCCTTTTTGTTATTGCCCATCAGTTCCAGGTCTGCATCTTATCTGTGGAATAGGTATTCCAAGAAAGCAGCAGATACAATCAATTACACACAGAAATTGACGGAAGTGACCTGTTGGTCATCTAATCCATCCCTTTCCACCAGGAAGGATTGTCTCTAGCTTTAAGGGTTTGTCCAATTTATTTTTAATGTGATCAAAGTGACAGACATTCCACTACTTCTTTCGGAAGAATGATTATTCGTATGTCTAAGAGGACATTTACCTTGATTTGCACAAAGGGATGTGTAGTGGGGTGATCACCTGCTCCTGCCCAGGAGGGGTTAAAAGTAGCCCTGGGGAGGGCTGTGGCTGGGAGAAAGCAGCTACTAGGCTGATTGGGGAAGCAGCTGCAGCTGGGCCACACCCCAATCAGACCACAGCTGGCCCTATAAAAGTCCAGTGAGCCAGGAGCCGGCAGTCTTTCTAGCTGTAGATGGACCTGGCTGCAAGGACCTGAGGAGAGCAGGGCTGGGGAAAGACAGAGGAGCTGGGGAGCTCCAGCATGGAAAGCCCCAGGCAGCAGCCTAGCAGGCCAGTGGGGACTGGGGGGTGCAGAGGGCAGCCCAGGGGTAGGCAAAGGCAGCAGGTCCAAACCCAACCGTGCCGGTAATAACTAGGCCTTATACTGAGGTGAGGTGGGGATAGTGGGTGGGGGTTCCCTGGGGAGGTGAGACCCTGAGAGAAAGAGGTTACTGCCAGGGGCCAGCACCCCAGAAAAAGGGGGCACTGGGTCCGTGAGGGACACAGGGGCCAAGTGGCAGTGGGACACTGGCCTGCAGAGGGCGCACCGGAGGCTGGAAATGCTAATTTCCAGAGACAACCAGCAGGAGGCGCCACAGCGGTGAGTCGTGCACTCTACAGGCTGCTTGTGGAAGTAGTTGATGTGCTGCTGCCTTAAGTGACAAGAAAAGGCAAGGTAAACTCCAGAAAGATGCTATTTTAGTATGGAGCTTCACAAGCCTACTGCTCTCCATGGGGAGAAAACACATAGTTGGAGGGAAACACTTCCCCGGGCCTCCAGTAACAAAGGTACTGAGCAAAGACTCTTCCCACAGTAAAATTATTTGCTCTTTCCAAGAGTTTTTTGGAAAGAAAATTCTCAACCTGCCTGTTAGTTTAACTCTTGGTATATAGTTTGTTCTCTGGCTTCCTTTGTAATGAGATCATTACCTGTTGTGCCATGGCTCGGATTCTCCAGTACTCAGCTTCAGCACTGGGAGAGAGAGATGGGGCTGCCACCTTCACTTCACAGGCATCGCCACTAAAGCTTTCAGAACCACTGTGGAAATAGCCCAATAGGTTCTACAGAGAGACACAACATCAGTCTTTCACTGTGTGTAAGATCAACCAAGTAGTTGTAGAGCCCTCTATCCCTGAGAGATCTCCCATAACTGCCCTGGCATCTCCCCTGATATTTTATTTGAACTAATGCGCTGTGATTCCCTTTTAAGAGCTTGAACTGTGATGACTTATGAGGGTTTTCGGTCACAACCAAAGACTGAATCAAAAGAGACAAGTGTTTTGGACTCAGTTTGTAGCAAAGGCATCACTAAAGCAATCATTTGTTTTCCCACTGTGTTTGTAAATCCAGCTGTAAGAACTGGATACAAAGACACATCATGCAGACATCTCAGTCGCACCTGTTCAGCCCTGATGATTCACATTGGCAGGGAAGCATGAAGAAGTCTGGCCACTTCCCTCTCTGATCTTTGATGCAATCCTGGAGCACTGTCTTAGGAAGCATGGCACCATGCCACTGCCATGATGTACACGTTCTTTGGACAATATACAACACTTCTGTTTCCAAGGTTATTAATCAGATCTTTCACTAAAACTGAATTAACATAACAATAACTAAAATAATAGTTCTGAAATTACTTTTCTGATGTTTTTGATTTTCAGGCAGTCTTTATTGTGGCTTGGGTGAAATCAGACACAAAAGTTTATCAGAAAAGGGGAATCAATCTATCTAGCAAATATCAGTGAATTGAAGCTGGTTGGGATGTTGGTTTTACCTTTACTGGCTCAAGAGTCGCAGAGAACGCGTCCTGTAATGCACAGCATGCAAGCCTCCACATCTCTTCAGTAAAAACAGGCCCTGCTGTCACGAGGACATACCTGCAAGTAAGGACACTAGAAGTTATCAAGCCTGCAAGCCCAACAAAACTTTTTCTGACTCAAAAGGAAGAAACTGGGCTACTGGGTAGAGCAAAATTTAGGCAGCTGCTTCACAAACATTGAGCTAGTAAGATGGTGTGCCAATCATCCCCTGACCATTTTGCCTAGATATTGTATTCCTTTCCTGGCTGCTATTTGCATGCTTTTTATCTATATAGATTGCAAGCTTTTCAGGGCACGGGCTGCATCTTTCTTTACTGTCTGTTCAGTGCTGTGCACCACATTTTGGGTTTGACTGTAAGAATAATTTGCACAATGTGATGGGGATACTTACCTCAGGAGACCTGTGAGTCCCACCCAACAGCAGTTTGATTATTTTTTCTAGAGGCTGTGTATTGACTAGTGACGTAGATATTAGTGTAGAGCAGATATTTTCATGGGAGGAACATGCATGTTTATTTACGTTTCCCAAAATTTATGGACTTTCTCCGCTGCTCTGACAGCATCCAGTCAATACAGATGGGCCATGGACGTTCCCACACATTCCTATCTTCCCCTTCGCGACTGGGAATTTGGTTTGATAACAAGCAAACAGAGTCTGGCTAATTGATGAAAATTTGATTTCAGCCCTTGGAAGCTTTTTCTAACTCTAGATTTTGCTTTTAAAGAACAAGAGATGGGTTATAGATTACTAGGGAGGTACTGGCCAAAATGATCAATCTGTGTGTTTGGCCAAGACTTCTCTAGTCAGGAGTCTTTGCATCACTTCCTCTTTTTTAATATGCCGATGGGAGAAAGAGGCTTTTCTATATTACCTGATACATGAGCAGCCAACTCTGGAGATTGTTTCTGTAGGCTCTGCCACACAGGCTACCAACAACTTGAAGAGATCTTTTAGCATTGTATTAATCATATTCTCGTAGCCAATGTCTACAGGGAAAATAAAGTTGTTTTTAAGCATTCCCACCTTAGCCATATCATCTAGGGAAACAGCAGTCATTCTTCTTTCTGATATCTGGATGTTTTACAAAGTTGATTCTCTTTAACACTAATGCCAGTTTTATAGGTGTCAAAACACAGCAAATTAGGAGGAGAACTGTTCTCTTCAGGCAAGTATATGGGAATTTAAAATATTCCCACTGATACTGAGGAAAGTACCGTGTTAGCTCCTATTCCTGCCAATTCCCATCCATTATAATCTTGAGTGTAATACTCCATGACTTTATATTTTTGGAAAGTTTAACATAATCCCTTTGAAGTTAAAAATGACCTTCCCATTCTCTCTGATTTTGACTTTTTCTTGAGCAACCAAAAACAAGCCATCTTCTAAGCATGTTTAAGCGACCGCCCCATCCCCTGAGACAAGGGTCGAAACATGCGCAGACTGGCAGCCAATCAACGAAGGCCTGTGGAGGGCCAATCGGGAAGGAAGAGGCAGCCAAACAGGGCGGGGCCCTGGTTGGTAAGAGAGAAGGACCAGCTCCTGAGGAAGGAGCTAGCACCTTGGACAGAGCAGTACTGGGCAGGCTCGGGGGAGCTAGAGAGAGCTCCAGCCCCGTTACCCATCAGGCTGCGGCCTGGCTACAAAGGGCCAAGGAAGTGGCCCAGGGAAGAAAAGTGGACAGGAGGGGAACGAAGGAGGCTGCCACTAGAGAGCCCCTGGGTTGGGACTCAGAGTAGTGGGCAGGCCTGGGTCCCCCTCTTATACTCCACCTGGCCACAGAAGACGGTGGCCAATACAGACTGCAACTTTCCCCTGAGCTAAGAGGCTAGACTCTGGGTTGTGGCTGGCCACTGAGGCAGGTGCGAGTCCTAAAGACTGCTGTTACCCCCCTACCCCCCGGGGGTGAGAGTCTGGAGTAGTGGGAACTGCCGTAGGGCAGTGTCCTGAAGGGGATGCTGCCAAGCAGAGAGCAACGCGGGTCCCAGAGCAGAATGGACAGCAGGCAAGACACCACACGCTGAGGCCGCTCCGCAGTGGACAGAGCTAATTCCCAGGATGACCAGCGGGAATCGACGCTCGTCACAATGTCACACAGTAAAACCCTGCATCACTAAATCTGATGTTGAAGGGACACTGCTTACCTGAATGAATGAAACTTTGAATGTGTTCCACTACCAGTTCACAGGAAAGGCCAATTGCATGCTTGAAATTAGCAGATGCCACATCCCAGTAAGCATGGTCACCATGGCTACGATGGAGCCAGAGGGACATTGTGGGGAGTAGAAGATGTACAACTGCATAAATGCCAAATCCTGGGCCTAGAAGGAAAACACGACAATGGTAAGAATTTCTGGCTGCAAATACTCACTCAAACACATGCCCAAACTAAGAAATCCTGGATCCTTTACCAGACTGCGATCATGGATTCAGTGATGTTAATGAAAACTACTTCCAAAATATCTGGAACACTTGTATTGTCTTAACTAAGAGCCAGTAATGTTTGCAACAGTGCATACACCTTGGATTGTCAGTCGAAGGTGTATAAGTTGCCACCCATTAATTGAAGGGTACATGGAGAATCGAACTATTTTATTGAATTTAGTGTAGATTTATTGTAAGATGTAAGAGTTGATAGCGCAACTATTTTCTGGGGAGAAGTGATCAAGAGCATAGCAAGCTATTCAGCTGTTAATAAAATAAATACTGGGCATGCCAGTACTTAATTCTGAGTTTGACACCAGCAACATGTTTTTTATTCATCAGCCAATTATTTGTGTGGTTTTAATATAAAACATTCATAACCATATATGGTGTGGTGTAAAGGCATACATGTCTATATTAGGGTGTCTGATGCACAGTTCTGGTTCTGACTATAAGAATGCAAACTGAGCAGCGCAATTTTATTCTGGATGAACATTCAAGGAGGATTTCATGAAGAGTGTCTAATAATATACAGAGAACTGTCCAGCACTTCAAGGAATAGGAGAAGTTTTTCAAGCAAATCCAGCTTTTACCTTGCTCTGTTTTAAATATTTGTTCTGAATGAAAAACAACAGATGTGCAGGGAACGTACCAATATATATACCAATAGCAGATGTGCAGGGAATGTACCAGTGATGTCATATCACTCTACAGATTGGCCTTCAAGGGAGTGGAGAAAAGAATACTTGCATATCATAACGTGTAAAGAACAAGGAGAATCATGTACACTAGACAACAGTACCAATTAAAAAAATTAACACATGCCAACAGCTACCACATAATTACCACAGTTATCCCTTTCCCCTCTCCTATGCAAAGACTATAATCTTTTTGCTGAAGCTCCCCTGGGAGCCAATCACTGTGATCTTTAACCAATCCAAGAAGTTACTGCTGAACACCACAAGGACAATATCTCCTCTCTAGAGGAGCTAAGCAAACTATCTTCACAGTCCTTGCTAGCTTAACAAGGATTTTTCTGTGTTTCAGTAGCAGATGTTCCATAAAGTCATTGAAATTACCAGGAATTTTGGCAACATCTCTCAGCAGCTCAAAGAGTAAATCCAGGGTGGGTGGCTGGTGCTGGCGGGGACAGTTGGATATAGCAGTAGTTAATTCTTCCAGTAGAATGATCCAGACATTGATAAGGCCTAGAAATATGGACACATAATGAGAAGCTAGGAGTAAGGTGTGGGGAAATAGACGAGAAGCTATTTATAATGCATTTACTGGTTTGATCATGGACAGGGGTTGGTTTCAGAATGCAAGGGAGATGAAGGAAAAAAATCTACTGTGAGCTAGATAATGGGTTCCTAGTCTTTCCCCCCTTACCCATCTCAATACAGTTTGTGTGAGTGGTGGTGATTGGGCATTGCCAATTTGAATCTCTCTCTTCTCTCCACTCCCTTCTCTCATTTACAGAGCATCTATCCCCCTCCCGCCTTACTCTGCCTTCTTTCTCCCTTCATACCCATTTAGTGGAAGCAACAGTTAAGATTATTAGGCTGTCATTGTTATTACTTGATCCCCTCACCCCAGAAAAGTGTGGGTCTGTGTATGATGTGTATCACTGAGCATAAGTGAGGTGAAATCACCTGAGTATGCATGGGAGGATATAGCTAAATTAGATGTGTGTTCTCCCCACTGAGAGGAACCAGAACAACAGTGCTTAACTTGCTACATATATGGATATGTAAACAATATAGACGCAGGGCAACACCATATTTCTGGACACTTTTTTCTGAACATTTGCAGCAGCTGCCCAAATTCACAATTACACGTGGAGCTGATTACTTTCTGTGTGTAACCACATAGCCATTATTTTAAATTCACCTACCAGAGTCATCCTCAAAGTCAGAAAGGACACACTCAATCCCATCCTCACTGCTGGCTGATTGCTCCTGCACTCTTCGGGGCAAGTTGGCCAGCCGGCCACTGAGGAAAATTGGCTTCAAGGGCATTTTGTAGATTTTGGCTAGCAACTACACAAAGAAAAAATGTAACATGGGAAAGTGTAGAAGTGCCGTCATGCCACACACCGGGAAAATAAGTATTAGAGTGACATTAATATTTGGGATGGATAGTGGCATGATAAGGTTCATCTAGCGGCAACGAACACAGGACTAGGAGTCAAGAGCTCCTCCCTCTACTGCTGATTTGCTCTGTGACCTTGGACAAGTCATTTAAATAACCTGTGTATCAGCTCCCCAAGCTGTGAAATTCAAATACTGGCCCTTCCTGAGGATTAGTTGTACACAGAGTACTTTGAAGATGTAAAGTACTGAATATATACTAAATATTATTGTTATCTATCAGCCATCTAGCTGCAGAATATTTTGGAGACTGTTTTTTCCTTTATGATCACTAGCCCAGTAAAGGTTGATTGCTCCTGAAACAATATATACTGGTTTGCCAACTGCAATGAACATGATCTTTGCAGCATTATATCACCAGTCACCAGAGGTAATGTTAATGCCTTTATGTTCTGAAAGCTGGGATTCCACATTTTCTGGTGCCATAAATCATTGGTACCTATGTAACTTTAGAAGTTCTTGAGTGAGTGGCTGCTAACCATATGAACTGAATGGATTAAAATTCAATGTGGTATTCAAAATGGTCCCTCACAATCGCACATTGGTGCCCATGGTCCAAAGCTAAATAAACTTTGGTGGTGGCACTACACTGCTATCTTCACTCCCTGTGTTTGTATCATGTCATACCAATTCCTATAAACAAAATAGTGTTTCTCAAAATTATGAGGCAGCCTCCATGGGCCTGGTTCCAACATCTTCATCAGACTGCGATACCCAAGAGACAGCAAGGTATTTTAAAACCAAACAAACCATAATTTAAGGGCCTGATTCTGCCCCCTAACACACACTGAATAGGTATTTTGCAAGCAGTCCCTCTGATTTCAATAGAGTTATTTACAGATTAAGGTACTGCTTTGAGCATGGCAGAATTAGGACCTAAATTTCAAATTGTGAACAGAGAAGAGTCCTGTACTTTGCTTGTTAGACATTTTTGTATATAATAGAGGTATTTGTAATGTACCTATTGTATTTTTTACTCTTTTTTTCTGGTAAGATTAATTGAAATTTACATCAGAGAGACAGATAGGGTGGTTCCCTTTTTCTGTGGCTGTGGTGGGAGGAAAGGATAATGTGATGTGTAGCAGATTTTGCGATTCATCAAATGAATAACACTATCACACAGAATATTAACAATAAAAACGAATTATGATTTGCTGTGACTGCTGTTTATCTTGCTGACCAGTACTGTCTCATTATTTCCTTGTGCCCATTCCCCTCTTGCAGTCTGTCTGTTGCATCTACTTGTTGTCTCTCATCTTATACTTGGATTGTAATTGCTTTGGGGCAAGGACACTCACTCTGTTATGTACAGCACCTAGCACAATGGGGTCCCAATGCATGATTAAGACCCTCCCATGGTACTGTGTACAAATAAATAAAAATAATATCAAAGTGCTGACAAAAAATGTCCAAGCAGCCCTGAATAGTAACCTATGCTGTGAGCACAGGGTTTATACAAAATGTACAACTTTGCTAGACACTAAAAATCATGGTCTTAATAAAGACACTGAATGTATGGCTCATTACAACCATCTGTAATCCACTAACCCTCCTTTTCATCCTATGACTACAGAGTGTTAACGGTCCACCTCACCTTGAATGATCCCTTCGAATATGTGCCAATCCTTATGCTAAACTATCTGTTTGACCTTGTATTTGGGGAAGGCAATCTGAGTGCCTTCCCCAGACCTGAAGAGAGCTTGCCACAAAGATTGTACACATTAAAATATTCTGTTATGTGCATGCAAACATTTCCAATGATTGCTGAGAGCCAAGAAACCTAGAAGTGGTTTTCTAGTTCAGGTCTGTAGCTCTCTGTGATCATCAGGCATACCTGAGAACACCTCCTGAGGTAATCAAGAGCGGGAAGGCACAAGTCTGTAGACACAGATCCTGACACACAATCACCAATCTCCTTACAATCCACTTCTCCTAGGGGTGGGAGGGCAGGATGCAGGAGAAGAGGGGAAAAAAGAAATGTACACACAGCATTAAAAGTTATGCAACACATATTTCTCATTCAGTCTGGCTATTTATTATGTGCTATTGACTACACTTTCCATAAATGCAGCCCTTTAGATCTCAGTCCAAAGAGTTTGGGGAGACTTCTCCCATTGAACAACATAATAATGGCTGTCACACTTCAGATTAAAAGTACATTTACAAATACTTTAATAAATGGATGATTATTTTTATTACAGATGGTTATAGATCCCATAGATTACTTATATTATAACCGGAGTTTATATTCATATATAAACATCTTCAAATGACATGCTTATAACCATCTATAACATATACAACACACATCATATTCTCTATTTCTCATTCATGAACTATTTATACATGTACCTTTAATATAAAGTGTCACTATAATGTTTAAGAGGGAGGTAACAAATCTTTGATTCATGTAGGTATAAATTCAAACCTGCTGTAACTCCACTGAAGTCACTGGATTGTGGCCAGGGATAAATTTGGACCACTGTCTCCCATTTTAGCAGTTTCTCTGGAGATGGATTTGTTAATGAGCTAATGGGAGAAATTTGTTTTTTGCTCAAGGAATTTTAGACAATTTTATTTAAACTTTTCAGTGCCTATTGCAAGGTGCAGGTGCTTTCCAATAGTTAAAGCAAATTAACAGATCTATGTATATTTTATTGTTAAAAATATGGTTCCTCATAAGCACTGTACTGTAGGTGTGCAAGATTTAGGGCCTTATCCACAGCCCATTGAAGCCAGTGGGGAGACATCTGTTGATTTCGGTAAGCTTTGGAACAAACCCCTAATGCATAAACCCCTTTCCTTTGTTACTGAGTATCAGCAAAACCCTAGTAACATTTGTTGATGGTCTATATTTGCAGATAACTAGACCACCACTTGTAGGTAAATATTACATATGAGACATTTCGTTAAAATTCAGAATTAAATATATAGAGTAGGAATTCCATTTGTCCATTACAATTTTACAAACAAGAAATATCCATTTCTTTTCCCTTTGATAAATCCATCTCACCAAATGGACAACATTTTTAAACAATCCAGAGAAACGTCTGTTTCTGAAGACAGCCAGGTTCAGCATTTACTGGTTTGCTCTTCAATTTTAATTTTCTCCATAAAGTAGCAAATAATTGAAGTTCCACTCCCTTCCCCTCCTCAAGGGCTAGACCCTGCACCCATTGAAATCAGTGCTAAAACTCCCTCTGACTTTAGTGGGTGGGGTCAGGCACAAAGTTGCTGCATCATTTACGAATTAAAGGTAGAGTTAAACAAAAGAAGAAAGTAGGGCCCCGTCCAGTCTCCCCTGGCATTTTGCTATTTACATTAGTAGGAGGAGAATCAATTCCATAATTTCTTAGAATTTCTAACAATTGTTTTTTAAATGATCAAAGCAAGATGCGAAATGTGAATAAGAGGGCAGAACAAAGCATCTGAATTTGCCTTTGTAGTGCTTGGAGAAATTTCAGAACAATCAAAGTACAGGGTCACCTTGACTTGGCATACCCTCTCTTCTCTCCCACTTACTTTACCCTCACTATCAGAAAAGAAAAGTTAATCTTACTGACAGATACCTGTGATACTGATGTTCTTACTGAAGGTTCCAGCAGATTTTTGGCAGTTTGTGTGCCAAATGCTGCTGCTAGGGGACTGGGGAAAAAATGTGGCTTTGATCACTGAATGGAAAACAGCCCTTATGAAAAAATACTACAGTGTTCTTTGTGCTAATCCAGCCCTAGCCCCAAATATTACAACACCATGACTGCAGAGTTCTGGATTATTACTGTACTGGAGAATTCTATAGTATTTATACAGGGCTATGGTAGGTCATAGTGAAAATGAGAAAAAAATTAATAATCAGATGGCTGAATCTTTGCTGCTGTGACATGCCCTAAAATCCAACAGTATCAAAAGTGGTTTTGAATAGTCCTTTTATTTTGGTGTCTTTTATACAGTACCCCTGCTTACTATCCGCTAAACCTCTCTCCAAGCATATTTTGTACCTTATAATAAACAAAAGTCATTTCTTCCAGAATAACCCTCCCACCTCCACCACAGAAAGGTTGCACTTGATGGGAAGAAAAAAGAAAAAAAAAAAAAAAAAAAAAAAAAAAGGAAAAATCATACTTACCAAGTCCTTTGACAAACTTCATAAGGCACATAATGTAACTAGTGGCGGCATTGGCAAAGACCTGGATGTTGTCTATGTTGAGAAATGCTTCAAAAACATCAAAAACTGGAGCTTGGCATTTCCCTGTGAGAACAGTAGGAGGTGAAGGCAGTTTATTTATTTTTTTTAATAAGTTGAGGTTCCCTAGCTCAGCTGAGTGTACCGTACCTCTTCTGTGATCAATAGGCAACTTTCTGACAAGCAAATATTGTGACTGCCTTGGAAGCTGCATCTACTTTCCTTTTCTCCTGGCTCCCAAGAGACTAGCAACCTGAGGGTACTCACACAACCCACTTGTGACTGTTTTACAGGTTCCCCTCTGTGCCTGATCAGCAGAGGAGTGAGTCACAGTTTCACAGATTCCAAGGCCAGAAGGCACGTTTGTGACCTCCTGTATAACACAGGCCAAAGAACTACCCCAAAATAATTCCTAGAGCAGATCTGCCCCAGCTATCAAGACTTGTCTCTCTTAGCTCAGGCTGTGCTCACTTCATGCGTTTAGCTCTGGTTTAGGTCCCTGGTTCAATTCTTGGTGTTGCTGGCTGACATAGTGACTGTCACATTTACAATCTTGATGCTATTTGACAGAGGCAAAACTGGTGTGTTTTCCTGAGTTGAAAATAAGCCTTTTAAAGCCTGCCTACTGTACATAATGGATCTGAAAGACTAGATTCCAGCAGGCACATAATAAATGCCTATATTTGACTTTAAAACATTTTAAAATACCTGTAAAGTTGATTAAAAGCCGGAATAATGGATATTTCTCCATACAAGTGCCATAACATTGACACACTGTGTTCAGGAGAGATCTGGGACTGATATACCAAGACTGTTACAGATTAGACTTTAGGGGTTATGTGTCAGTGTTATGGGAGATGAAGCTTGCTCACTATCTGCTCAACACTTCTAGTATTAACAGTCCTCCTCTTACAGGAGCACTTGTTTCACAGTGGGGGAAAAATGTAGGCTGCCTGGCCTGAGTGCATAGACAAGAGATGGCCATAAGGAACATCTTTCTTTCCTCCAGTAGGACACCTGCAGAGAAATGTGATGGACCTAATGTTCCAGCAGCAGAACATGGCTCAGGCAGACTGCTCAATGGCTTTGTTAACTCTCTTTCTCACCCCTGTGTGTCTGCTAGTGTTTGACAGGAATCACAGTATAAAGTATTCAGAGATTTACATTTGTTTTCTCCCTATTAAAAAATATTCTAGATACTGTAGAGTACTGCAGTAAGGACCCACCACACTGCAATGACACTAGTGAGTTTTGCAATGTGTTGTTTTGGACCCTTATTGTAGATTATGGTAGTATTTTTATTTACTTATTTATATGTCCTAGAGATAATGGGACAAAGAAACAAAGACATATCAAACAAACAAAAGAGAAAACTCATACCCATAGAATACTCTCCAACGAGGTACTCCTTAAGCTCTGACTTGCTACTGCTGTGCACTGTTTCCAGTGCACTGAACAAGGGCCTCCACCCGGACTGGATCTGAATGGAACACACCTCCACCAGTTCTCCTATAGACGTGATCACCTGTTGTAGGCAAAGCAGAGACCTTTACAAATATAAATCCACCCAGCAGAACATGCGGAAGGAATGACGAACAGAAATTGCCCTACAAACATCTACAGAAATAACTGAAAAAACTGTAGATTTTTCTATAGTTTTTTTTCAGAGAAACCTACTTTTCATTAACATCTAAAGGACTGAAGGTGGATTTCTGTTGAATAATCATGTTCCTGCTCTAAGGAAAGAGAACAGCTAAACCACCAGGTATACATTCCAAAAGCCTCGAGCTTCTTGGCTGCCATTGGATGTGCCCATTCTTTGCAGATGTGGCTCTAATGCACAGTGTATGCTAGGTAGAACCCCTTACCTTGTAAAGGAAGTAATTTGAGTCCTGACAAAGGAGCAGAGCAAAATATAGTACTGCTCAACAATACACTGAGGAGAAAGGACCCTTGTGAAACCCTGAAGAGAGATTTAACCCCATTAAAGGAAAGTAGGCAGATACTCTAGCCACTAGGTGTACACCTGAGACTGCTCTCATTGTTTGTATGGCACACCGGGTGTAGGCACTATCATCAGGGTTGACTTGCCTGGTCCTGGACATCCTCATCACACAGCTCCAGCTGCATGATGCGCTCAAAGGGGCGGAACAGCGCCTCACTGAAGTGAAAATGAGGGGGCTCATTCCAGTCTGTCAGCACCTCGGTGAGGATGTCATGGATGAAGGAGACAGCCTTCCGAGAAACATGTCTCTCCTTATGACAGGCAGCCTACAGGGACAGAAGGGAGGAAGGAAGAAATACCAGAATTTTGGCCAAGCAAAAAAAAAAAAATAAAATAAAAATTGCTTTTTGATTAGATTGTTTGGGGGGAGGCAAAAGTAGCAACTTGATAGTGCCAAGACCCAAAAATAGCTCCAGCATAGTGTGACCAGAGGGTCCTGCTTCAATGAACAAAGTGACTGTCCAATGGAAGACAAGGAGCTGTGTATCCGAGATGCTCAGTATTCTGGAGATGCAGGAAGATTTATTGAGAGTTCAAAGAAAGCACTAAACTTAAAAGTTAAAAAATGGGTCTACAATCTTCCCGGCTTTTTCAGATTACTGTTGATTTGAATGGCTAACGTGAAAGATTTAATTTCTCTTTATTCTCATTGCATAAATATAATGTTTATGGATAAGTACTGTACTTAGCATGTTCTTGGACTCCAGAATAAAAGCCTCTGGGGAAAGGGACCTGGTATCTACAGCACAATAAAAATGACTAGCAATAAAGTATACTAAAAAAAGAAATGGCACGCTGTCAACAGTACACTGCTCATCTGGCAAGAGCTGGCATGAATTTGAACAGAAAATTATTCCACACTGGGGGACTACCCCAGGCATCTCTAAGCTCAGTCCCTTCACTTCATCCAGCCATTTCCTCCTTCGGCTTTCACCTATGCCAAAGTTCACCAAAAGAGAACTATACTGACCCAACATTTTGAAAGCAACGGGTGATTCTGGGAGTCTCACTCTTTGGATGCCAAAATTAAGACATTTTAAAGGGGCCTGGATATAAGGCGGCGGGTGCTCAGCACTTTCTGAAAATGAGGCCCCTTTAAGGTATCTCAAGCTGGGCATCAAAAATCACTAGTCATTTTGAAAATTAAAACCACTGGTACAGTCAAAACATACAACTATGGACACTTTAACACACCTTAACACCTGACTTCAAATATTTTCTTTATCGTAGCTCTTAAATATCTGAGAAACGTGCTTCCTGTGCATCTTAAAAACCTGAACGCATGATGACATGTTCATTAACATAAACAAAGTTCAGGCGCACATACTTATTCATGTGACTGTCATACATCCAAGAAACCCAGCTCCATTACATAGAACAGTTTTCAATTATTTTAGGCACAGCTAGTTTCCACAGGAATATCGGAATTGCCATGTTGAAATAGACCAATGGTCTGTCTCTGGAATCATGTTTCCGAATATAGCAATTATCAGATGCTTAAGAGGTACATTGTGGGCACTTTCACACCTACCTATCTCTAGCTGTGCAATACTTTACCATAAGAAGAGGAGCGTATTTCTTCTTGACTCTAGCTAATGAAGAAGTTTAATAACCCATAAGATGTTATTCTAGCCAGTATAACTGCAGATATTCTGCTGAAGTCATTTAAAGATTCAAACTTTTTCTGACTATCTCTAACTAAGGTGCGTTTATAATATCTTATAGCTGTGAGTTTCACAGGTTCTTCTCTCTCTCGCTCTCTCACCTCTACAAGATGAGGTGCCACCAGGCTCCAGCAGCGCATGAGATGGAGCAATGGGCGGGATTTACTCCGTACAATCCTGAGCATGGCATCTCCAAGACGAAACAAATGGAGTGCGCTTCTCCTGTCCTGGGTAGACTTTACTTCACCTACAAGAAAAATAAGGTGCACTAAAGTAAATAAATGTGAAAATTAATTGTTATGACCAGAGGAGTAATTAACAGAAATTAGGCAGCTGCAGCATTTCATCTCTGCAGGTTTGGGTTCGAATTCACAAATTATTTGATTTTAATTACATACACATCAATACCAGTCCAGAAAGAAATTCAGCATAGCTAGCAGTCTGTGCTTGCAAAAAGCACAGGAATAGACTGAGAAAAGGACCTACGTTGTAGGAACAGCTTACACAGCTATGCAGCTTTGGCATCAAATAGTGTGGATTTTTTCAAATGCATTTTTGAAGTGTAAACACTTGGAGAAAATATAAAATAATAAATCAGTGATAATTAATAATAATGTTCAGTTCTGGCAAACATGCAGTCTAGGTGGGCAAGTGGTTTATGATTTATCCTGAGTACAATGAGTTGGCTTTAGAAGCCTCTGATAACATTTACAGGGAAGAGTATTAACTGCAATGTATTCATTTTCTTAGTAGTGGGAGGTTGTAAATTATCTTTACTGAGTTGAAGAACACAGGACAAAGAGAACTTAAAAATATACTCTGAATTTCCCCGACAGTACATATTCTTAATTACCAACACTTTGAAAACCATCCTAATATGAAGAATTTCATCTCCCACTGCTCTCAAAATGTTAGGAAATTCACATTAGGAAGCTTACCTCTTTTTGACACTGAAAACAAATATTTAAGCAGCTAGGCAGCACTATTTAAGCTGCACTAGGCTAATTATTAGTGGCATGAATCTTTAAAATGGAATTACTACTAACATTTGTTGATTGAACACTGTGTACAGAACACAGAGGGAGACCATTTATTAATAATAAAGTAATACATGCTGTTGAGTCCTGGAGAGAGAAGATGTATGAGCAGAAAATAACAAATTGAGTGTCATTCTGGAACAATGCAAAGTAGCACAAAACACAATCTGAATTCACTCGGGGTGAAACTCACCCCTTTGCAGAGGGACAGTGCTAATCCTGTGCACCACTCAAGTCTCACTTAAATCTTGGTCCAAAGTTCTTTGAGTCAATGGAAAATTTTCTTTTTGATTAGGTCCTTATGCCCAGTCTGAAGATCTACGGGAGACTTAAGTATTGCACAGGCCTTGTGCTACAGAGGGGTGGATTCCACACAGAGGGAGAAACCTGGAGAACATATCCCCCCTGCTTTATCTTGAGAGCCTTTGTTAGGTCCTGTCTACAACCCACTGATGGCTTATTACCAAGTATACCCTCTTAGTGACATGTAACCTACACCTGCCATCTAGGTCACACCTGAATTTAGCCTATAGAAGTTACTAATTTGGAATCTTAAAGGACATTTAAAATGTATTATTGTTTATATTATAGTAGCACCCAGATGTCTGAGGCAGGATTAGTGCCCTGTTGTGCTAGGTGCTGTACCACAGAAGTTGAAAGCTCTCTTGGTCAGGGACTGTAGCTATCTTTTGAAAAGGCTTTGCAATTTCCCATCAGTCGGATTTCACACTGAACTCTGTATTTTATTTGAGCTATCTGTCCCTGGCATATTGTAGCAAAATAAACACAAAGTAAATCATGTAGGGAATGCAGAAAATATACAAGAAGCACCTGAATCCTCACGAGGCCTTTAGTAGATTTACCTGGCATTGCTAAGGAGTAATCAACTGTATCTGTGACTGAGTAGAAGAGCTGGGACTGAGAAGCTTTTTTGAGCTGGTATAGGAAGCCACCCAGTGCCATCAGGTTTAGCTTGTGAGCAGCATCTTCAAATAGCCTGTAAGCAAAAGTGTAGAGAATGTAACTTGAAAACGAGCCATGGAGGTTAAAGTTTCTACGTGCACTGAAGAACCTCAACTACCCTGCCAGTGTTAGCAGCAGATTAGTTTACATAGTGTTACTGAGTCCACTTTGATTCACCAGCTTTATTATTTTTGGGGGGAGGAAGAACAGGGGAATCCAACATTAACCAGAACTCTTTCTGGAGCTTTAACTGCGGCACAGACCATTCTTAATCCCACCTCAAAATACATCTAGTGGTTTAATGACAATAGTTAACAATCCAAAATATGACATGGGTCAGCTCTTCAGCTGAGATGAATTGGCATAGCTCCATTAACTTCGGAGTTACACCAATTTGCACCATCTGAGGAGCAAGCCCCATATATATGTAATATAAATGAATTAATCTTACTTTGAGAAATTTGGGCTTAAATTTTCAGAGACGGGAGCCTAAAGTTCAGCACCTAGGCAGGCGGTGGTATTTTCAGCAAGACTGCACATACAGAGTTCCCAGGGAGCTTCTGAATTTTCTGAATTAGGATTGTAGTTTAAAACTGTAAGCTGAACTTTATGTTAATGTAAAATTGGATTTTTAATTTATCTATTTATTATGTATTTTTAAAAAGGAGATCACAACACTAATCTTGACTGATATCACAGTGAAATGCCATAACAGCAGAGTCAAAAACTGAGACAGTCAGGGCTTAATCTTGCTCTCATTCAGTCAACAGAAAATCTCTCCTTCACTTGAATGAGACAGGATCAGGTGCCTGTTGAGGTCCACAGTGAAGTTACATTATGAAAAATCACACCTATATAACTAAGCGCGCTATTAAGTGTTTGTATTATTCTGTAGTCCTGTGCACAGCATTGCAATTCTGAAATAAAAAATGATGCAGCATACGAAATATGCTGCCCAGGAATTAACTATTTTTTGCTCATAATTTACAAATACATTCCTCTTGGGGATGGAGCCCAAGCATGGAAAATTTCAGCAAAAAAGAGATTTTTTTTTTTTTTAGCATGTTACAAGTATGAGAAAATAGGATGTGCTAATAGAAGTCTCAGCCCCACCTCAACTACAGCATTGGCTGCTGAGCGAATGGCATAAACATTTGTAAAGTCCAGAACTGGCAGCCTGTTCCCTTTACTTTACAGGAAGGCTCAGGAGAGATTTTGAGAAGCCAAAACCAGGTTTCAGACATTGCCATCCATACCTGTCAGCCTGCGTGGAGAGGATGAGGACAGCCTTGGCGGCATTGCTTCCACTTAGCAGGCTGCCTCCACGAAAGTCGAAAGCTCTGCCCTTGCTACCCTCCTTGATGAGGTCCTGGATGGAGACGGGCTGGATGACAGGATTGTTGCTCAGGGTAGTCTCCTGCTCAGGGGTCAGTTCCTGGGGAGAGTTTGTAGATGGATAATCCACCTGCAACCCTCCCGTGGCCTGCTGTGATTGGGTTATAGTAAGAGGGGGCTGAGATGCGCCATCGCTGAAATGGGTGTGCTCCAGAGTGCTGATGTATTCACACACCCTGAGAACAAATGGGACAAGATGGACTGTGAATCACTAGAGTCAGTCACTATAGAACTGTTTGGTTCTGCACTGCACTTGCTCCTTAAAAGTAATCTGGAAACATCTGTAGAATAATGAAGTCCAATGTATTTGTTTTACTGGTCTCTAATAGTGTCTGTCACTGCAGCTAGTTTAATCATTTAGAAAACACATAGTGATGTAGGCCAATCACAATAAAGGGGGAGCATAAAAGCTAAAAAAGAGTCCCACTGCCAGAAAATGGTAATGGAGACCCCTGGCAGGTGGTCACGTCTGCTTTGGAGCCAGCCTATCTGGTGCCAGGCAAGTGGAGGTTTGTTATCATGTCATGTGACCTGGAATTTCTCTGAAGGGGATATTGCACTTGTTTACAGTCTGAGGGGGAGACTTCCAGAAGTGCCTGCTGGGGTTTGTTGTCCCTAAATGCCTGGACTTCCAATAAATGACCTTAGAAAGGAAGGATAGCCTGGTGGATAGGGCACACGCTGGAGACCTGGGTTCAGTTCCTTGCTCTGCCACAGGCTTCCTATATGTCCTTGCACAAGGGGTGTTAGATGCCTTAATACTCTTTGAGGATCTAGGCCTTAGTCCCCCTGTGCCTGCCCTGGTTCACAGCAGTGCTGTGAGGATCAATATATTAAGGATTGGAAAGCACTCAGATAGGTTTATTTAAGGATTATCCTTAGGCCCTTTTAAAAATCTCCTCCCCTTTCACCCACTGAATTGCACTCAGTCTCCCAGGTCCACTATTTGCGTGTGGCGTTGGAGCACCTCCTAGAATGATAAAGTGAGTGCAGACAGATTTCTCTCTCGCTCTAGCTGGCAGGAGCTCGGTTCTGTTAAAATAAATTTTCTGACCTAAAGCCGGTAGATTCCTGTACCTGAACACATGTGGCCAACAGTCTTGATTGTGGCTTCCCATTTCCAGGCCCACACTGAGGATGGCATCCATGCACAAAACATGAGCAGGGTGCAGGCAGACTCCCTGCACTTTCCCCATCTGTTCCAGCTTCTGCTCCATCTTCTGTTTCACTGTCCCATTAACAATAGAAGAAGATTATTTAAGAACATGCATCACTTAAACAAACAAAGAAACAAACATTTGTTCTCACAGACGGTGGGGATGGAGAGGATTACAATACGAAAGATCTATATGAAGATGGCGTTTTAGACAAAATATAAAAGCAAACACCTTTTTCGGATGTACATGCTAAAAAAAATCCCTTTTTATTTGTGTGTGTGAGAGACTGTACTGCTCATGGAAGGCACTAAACTGACTCCATTACAGGTTCACATCTTCCTGTTATTCACAACAGACAAAGCATTGCAAGACACAGTGCAAGCTTCCCTCTACAGCTGGTTGGAATTATTTTTGACAATTTCTTTTCACTGAAGCTGAGATGCTTCATGGAGATGTATTAGATTTGACAAGTTTCATGACAGGAAGGTCTCTGAGGTCCAAGGTGGACTCCTGGGTCACTTGATAACAGAGACCCAAATCGAAAACCTGATCTTTTTGATCAGAAAACAGATTTTTCAACACCATTCCTTTTCACTGAAACACTGGAAAGGTCTGTGTTTGTATTAAGGTGGAACAAACACCAATTTTGAAATCTTGAAAGTTGTCGTGAAACAGAATGGTCATCCTCTAGCCAGCTCTACTTCCCCCATATTGATCATCCAATATGCCTCAAGTGTCATTTCCAGGGCTCTCTCTTCTAGGGGTCAGAGGGTTTTCACTCTCACACCTATTCAGTCTTTGGCCTCTGCTGACTGTCACTTAGGGCCAGTTGTGATAGCCATTTGTGTGTCATGAACTTTTATCCAGTGGGAACTGGAATGAGGTCTCCAAATTCATTTCACTCAGGCCACCAACTAAACGTGCGGTTGACAACTTTGAGTCACTAATAATCTGGATTTGCTTTGAAGCAGTAATCTAGATTTGACAAAAACGAGAAGTCCCGAGGCACCTTAAAGACTAACAGATTTATTTGGGCATAAGATTTCGTGGGGACTCCTCGTTGTTTTTGTGGATACAGACTAACATGCCTATCCCTCTGATACTAGAAGTGACCAACTTTTTATCCTGTTACATTTTTTCGGCTTCATCAAGCTTAACTTAATCCACTTTAGAGATAGGCAATTTTAAACATCTGAGAATATGTGATGGTAAAGGATGTATATGTAAATAAGCAAGTGGAGTGAATGTCATGAAAATAAGTAAGACTGAGCACATTTTGGTGTCCTTCTCAACTCATGGTAGTGTCAGATACATAAGACGTAAGTTTTTATAAATTGTTATTACTCAGGTGCCACTACGGCTGCATTTGGGTCACCAAACTTTAAAAGATGAAACTTTAAAATACAGTTTGAGTTTAATGGTGTTCAACTGAATCAGCAGAAGATTTATATAGGATAAAATGGAGAGTGAATTAATAACAAGGTCTTGGTACAGTGAAGTCTGTGTGAGACTAATGGTTCCCCCGTAGATGTACTTCCCATATATTTGCATGGCAATGTAATGTGGCAGTGAAATCCCCCCATCCCTACATTTCCCATAACAAAATACCTTACAATGTCATTACTATAAGAAACATTAGATAATAAGGACTACTTGGCCAACAGTAGCTACCTTGAGTTATAGCATCACTGGGCTCTTGGGCATCTCTTTCCTCCTTCTCTTCTTGAACACAGGAGGCAGCAGCCATTTGGGCAAGGGCAGATGCACAATTAGCAGCAACCCCTACAAAGAGGCACAACAGTTATTGTCTAATCAGCATTTTCATTTTGAATTTATGCAATCTTACCATCAGACAGCATCACAAACAGGGCTATTGACTTCTACACCAGCTTTACGGGGCTTCCCAGTTTGCTTCCATCTTCCCCAAATTCCGCCCTCGTTAAGAACATTTACAATGCACTGGTCCATCCACTTACATGAATCCATCTAGGAATTCAGTCCATACTGATACCTAGAGCACAGCTCAGCCGGGCTGCCTTCCTCAGTCCATCCAGGCTCATACAAATGGAATCTCTCTCCTTCTGGTTCTGCTCCTTGACTCCTTCAGCTCCCAGGATGAATGCTAACCCTTTGGAGCTTCCTGCCATTCGACCAGTCAAAGGTGTGGATAAGGTATCAATCAAATTCTTCCAGCAACCGATCAGAAGGTATCGGGCAAAAGCAACACCTGGAGCAAGAAATGCATTCATCATTTTCCTGGAAAGTGAAATAGCTGCTGCTTTGTCATTAGGGGGAAACAGGCCCTGTTCCCTGTTTACTTGCTGGACCATCTGATGTTTTGACTAGTGCATAGGCTTTATTGACTTAGGCCACTTTACATTCTAAATGTTTGATCTTATGTTCTTGAATGTGTTTTACTTTCTATGAAAACACAGTTAAACTATTTAAAGCCTGCTGCAGCACCAGCTGTGATTACAATACTTCGGTTAAATTAATCCACGATATAACTTCACTGGGCTTAGTCCCCTGTTTGTCTGAAGCCTTTGCACACTTGAATAAATCCCATGAGGTCCTACTGTATATTATAAGCCTACTAATGGTGGACACATACACGTACACAATATAGATTCACTACCTGCCACAACAGAATCATCGGTCTTCTGGTTCTGGGTGAGAGGAGATTGTGTTGATGCAGATGCCATCAGCTGCCCACCTATAGCACTGCTCCCCAAGCCATCAATGTCTGCCAGACCATAAACACACACACACGTATGGGGTCAGAAGAACATTTCATATTGAACCACTGCACTAAGAGAATTCCAGAATTTCCGATGGTATATTTTTAAGGGTCTGATTCTCAGTTATGTGTCTCTGGCAGTGTGAAGGGACCTTAATGAGGATGCAAAAGGGCCTCCAGGTAAATGAGAATTACCATATATACTCTATCATAAGCCAGTTCGTTTATAAGCCGACCCCCCAAGATGGATAAGTAAAAATAGAAAATGTTTATAACCCATTCATAAGCCGACCCTATAATTAAGGGGTCAGCAAACTTTGGTCCTGGGCCATCAGGATGAGCAGCTGGTGGGCCGAGATGGTTTGTCTACCTCGAGCATCTGCAGGGACCGAGGTAAACTTAAGTAAACGAAGTGTCCCGGCGCACCAGCTGCTTACCCTGATGGGCCGGGACAGCAACTGGTAGGGAAATATTTTTTTGGCGGGGAGAAGCTGGGAGTCAGGGGAGTAACCCCTGTGACTACCCCCCATATGACCCCAACCTTAGCCCGGGACCTCCCACATTCTCTCCCCGTCCCAGCCCTTCTCACCTTGTCTGGGGAGGGCCAGAGGAGAATGTCTCTGGCCTGGCCGGAGCTACTTCAGCAGGCTGGGCAGCGCAGTCACAGCCTGCTCCGGCAGGCCAGACTAGGCGGCACGGCCACAGCATGTTCCAGCGGGATGGCCTGGGCGGCGCGGCCGCAGCATGTTCCAGCGCCCGGATGGCGCGGCCACAGCGTGCTCTGGGGGGCGAGGCCAAGCGGCACAGCTGCAGCCTGCCAGCCCCCGAGCTGCAGTTGCTTTGGAGGCTGGGGGTGGGGAGAGCAGCCAGAATTGGAAAGACTCTGGCCCCACCTCTTCCCTTCTGGCTCTGCTGGCTGTGCTGCCTCTCCTTGCTCCCTCTGTTGGGGGGAGGAGCTGGGTCCCACCTCTCCTCTATACCCATTCATAAGCTGACCCACTTCTCTGGTGCTTTCTTTTTTTACTAAAAAAAATTCTGCTTATGAATGAGTATATACGGTATATCCCTTAGTGTTTTCTTCAGTGCAATTTTAAATGATTCAAAGAGAAGTGCATCCATCACTTTCCTTGGTCCATAGTCCAGCAGACCTCACTGATAGGAAATTTTCTCTTGGTGTTAGTCACAGTTCAGAGTAAGCCACATCTTTGACTCTGCTAGCCTCTCTAAGTGGGTGCTTGGGGTGCAGGCCCATCTGGATTTGGGTACTGCAAGCCTTCCCTTTGGGAGCTGTGCCCAGTGGGTAACACAGTGACCCAAAACAGCCTTTTCAAAACAAATTATTGTTTAATCTTAATAGTAGGAACAAAACGTAACCAGAGAAAAGGGGTTTTAACACAATGAAAGATGTACACGCATATCTATCTTACCTACAGGCTTAGGTAGACCTAGTAGTTTAGCCCAGACACTCCAAACTTTAGGGATTGGGTTTCAGTCTGGTCCCCAGCAGTCTCTCTGCCTTTGGGGGCTGCCTTTTTATCCATCCCAAAGTTTTATGTTCCAGCCCTTCCCCCATTATTACAAGCTGGATAACTGAACTCAGCATTGTTGGAGGTAAAATATTAGAATGAATGACTCCTGTTCTTTGTGTACCAGTAAATGGGGCTCCCTGAAGTTACTGTTCTTTAATACAAGAAACTTCTACATGTATAAGCCCCGTGTAATCATACTGCACATAACACTGAAACAGAATAGAATATTACAGGCATCCCAACCTCCTTCACAATATTCATCCTAAATTTTCTTTCGAGGGAAATTAAAGGGAGCACTGAAGTGTCTGTCCGAGGAGTCCTGGTCTTTTAGCTTCTTAGAGTTATGGCTCAGCAGTAGCATTTCAGCATATCCCTGGCATAGTATCAATCTAAGTCAATGGGAGTTCAATCAGTGGAAAAAGTGCAGGCTCAGACTCCCAGCATTTATGCTTGTACAGAGCCCTGGGTATCCTGACATTACATTGCTGTGATATCATGAAACCAGTGACCTATGGCTGCTCCAAAAATCTGCCTGTGAAAATACAAATCTAGGATGTGTGCCCAGAACATGGAATGCTCTTTTCAAAAGATTCCTCGAGAGACCTGCAGTGACAAAGGAGTTTGGTGCGTTGAATCACCGTTTCTAGGCAGTTACACAGCTTCCTTTCCCATTCATCAGTATTTACCTACATGTGCTGGTCAAGTTTTAAAAGCCCCTTTGGCTTCTTTTCAAAAGTATACATTTTTTGAACAATAATGGCAGCTTGCTACTATGGAGGCAAATGCCTTTGAGTTCTGTAGAAGACAAAACTCTATAGAACACTGTGGGCCACATCTTCCCTGGTGTAAATTGAAATAGCTCCATTGACGTCAATCAGTTATTAATAACCATTGATGAATGGAGCAGGAAGTTTTTTGGGATAGAACTGCCAAGGAGCAGCAACAACAACAGCAATAGTCAGAGCTTATACAGTGCTTTACAAAGGTGGTCAGTGTTGTTGCCCCTATTTTACTGGTGGGGAAACTGAGGCAACAGGAGGGACGTGACTTGTTCAAGGTCACCCAGCAGGTCAATGGCAGAGCCAAGAGTAGAACTCAGGTCTCCTACAGTTCAGTCCAGTGCTTGATCCACTAGGGCATGTTCTTTATGTTCTGGACACAAATCCTAGATTTATATTTTTGCTGACAGATTGTTGGAGCAGCAGTAGGTCATTGATTCCAAGATATCAAAAAGAGAGGATAATTTCAGCATCTGCCGAAGACAATCCCTCAAGCTCAGTTACACCAGTTGGGGATCTGTCCCTATAATGTCTCTGATAAAGCTACAAAGCTACTTTCAACATGCTCTGATCATTCAAATCAGTTAGTGAACATTCCTATACAGCATGTTTCTACATTGCCCAGCACAACTGAGCCCTGATTCTGATTAGAAACATAGATTCATAGATTCATAGACTCTAGGACTGGAAGGGACATCGAGAGGTCATCGAGTCCAGTCCCCTGCCCTCATGGCAGGACCAAATATTGTCTAGACCATCCCTAATAGACATTTATCTAACCTACTCTTAAATATCTCCAGAGATGGAGATTCCACAACTTCCCTAGGCAATCTATTCCAGTGTTTAACTACCCTGACAGTTAGAAACTTTTTCCTAATGTCCAACCTAAATCTCCCTTGCTGCAGTTTAAGCCTATTGCTTCTTGTTCTATCATTGGAGGCTAAGGTGAACAAGTTTTCTCCCTCCTCCTGATGACACCCTTTTAGATACCTGAAAACTGTTATCATGTCCCCTCTCAGTCTTCTCTTTTCCAAACTAAACAAACCCAATTCCTTCAGCCTTCCTTCATAGGTCATGTTCTCAAGACCTTTAATCATTCTTGTTGCTCTTCTCTGGACTCTCTCCAATTTCTCCACATCTTTCTTGAAATGCGGTGCCCAGAACTGGACACAATACTCCAGCTGAGGCCTGACCAGCGCAGAGTAAAGCGGAAGAATGACTTGTCGTGTCTTGTTTACAACACACCTGTTAATGCATCCCAGAATCACGTTTGCTTTTTTTGCAACAGTATCACACTGTTGACTCATATTAAGCTTGTGGTCTACTATGACCCCTAGATCTCTTTCTGCCATACTCCTTCCTAGACAGTCTCTTCCCATTCTGTATGTGTGAAACTGATTGTTCCTTCCTAAGTGGAGCACTTTGCATTTATCTTTATTGAACTTCATCCTGTTTACCTCAGACCATTTCTCCAATTTGTCCAGATCATTTTGAATTTTGACCCTGTCCTCCAAAGCAATTGCAATCCCTCCCAGTTTGGTATCGTCCGCAAACTTAATAAGCGTACTTTCTATGCCAACATCTAAATTGTTGATGAAGATATTGAACAGAACTGGTCCCAAAACAGACCCCTGCGGAACCCCACTTGTTATACCTTTCCAGCAGGATTGGGAGCCATTAACAACTACTCTCTGAGTACGGTTATCCAGCCAGTTATGCACCCACCTTATAGTAGCCCCATCTAAATTGTACTTTCCTAGTTTATCTATAAGAATATCATGCGAGACCGTATCAAATGCCTTACTAAAGTCTAGGTATATCACATCCACTGCTTCTCCCTTATCCACAAGGCTCGTTATCCTATCAAAGAACGCTATCAGATTAGTTTGACACGATTTGTTCTTTACAAATCCATGCTGGCTATTCCCTATCACCTTACCACCTTCCAAGTGTTTGCAGATGATTTCTTTAATTACCTGCTCCATTATCTTCCCTGGCACAGAAGTTAAACTAACTGGTCTGTAGTTCTCTGGGTTGTTTTTATTTCCCTTTTTATAGATGGGCACTATATTTGCCCCCTATATTAGTCTTCTGGAATATCCCCCGTCTCCCACGATTTCCCAAAGATAATAGCTAGAGGCTCAGATACCTCTTCTATTAACTCCTTGAGTATTCTAGGATGCATTTCATCAGGCCCTGGTGACTTGCAGGCATCTAACTTTTCTAAGTGATTTTTTACTTGCTCTTTTTTATTTTATCTTCTAAACCTACCCTCTTCCCATAAGCATTCACTATATTAGACATTCCTTCAGACTTCTCAGTGAAGACCGAAACAAAGAAGTCATTAAGCATCTCTGCCATTTCCAAGTCTCCTGTTATTGTTTCCCCCTCCTCACTGAGCAGTGGGCCTACCCTGTCCTTGGTCTTCCAATCTAGCCATACTGGTTCAGACCAATGGTCCATCTAGCCCAGTACCCTATCTTCCAATGGAGACCAGTGCCAGATGCTTCAGGAAGAAAGAACTGAACAGGGCAATTATTGAGTGATCCACGACCTGTTGTCCAGTCCCAGCATCTGGCAGTCAGGGGCTTAGCCATCTTGGCTAATAGCAATTGATGGACTTATGCTCCATGCTTATTTAATTTTTTTTTAACTCAGTTATAGTTTTGGCCTTCACAACATCCTCTGGCAATGAGTTTCGCAAGTTGACTGTGCGTTATGTGAAGTGTAGTACTTCCTTTTGTTTGTTTTAAACCTGCTGCCCATTTATTTCATTGGGTGACACTTGTTCTTGTGTTCTGGAGAGGGGTAAACAGCACTTCCTTATTCACACTCTCCACACTATTCATAATTTTATAGACCTCTTTCATATCCTCCCTTAGTTGTCTCTCTTCCAAGATGAACAGTCACCGTCTTCTTAATCTCTATTAATATGGAAACTGTTCTATACCCTTAATCATTTTTGTTGCCCTTCTCTGTGCCTTTTCCAATTCTAAGGTACCTTCTTTTGAGATGGGCGATGAGAACTGGACATAGTATTCAAGGTGTAGGCGTACCATGGATTTATATAGTAGCATTATGATATTTACTGTCTTGTTATCTATCCCTTTCTGAATGGTTCCTAACGTTCTGTTTGCTTTTTTGACTGCCATTGAACATTGAGCAGATGTTTTCAGAGAACCATCCACAATGACTACAAGATCCCTTTCTTGCGTGGTCACAGCTAATTTATACCCCATCATTTTGAATGTTTCGTTGGAATTATGTTTTCCAATGTTCATGACTTTGCATTGGGGCTTGCAGCACTGCCATAAACACAAATAAAAAACAAAACAAAGAATCCTTTCATAGTCTATTCAGTTTTTGGTCACACTGGCCATGGGGAATCAAGGTACTATCAGGTTTTTTTTTTATTTGAACTAGGATTTCAATACAGAGTGTCTGATCCAGATTAAACCACCATATATGTGTGCCATAACTGAATCCAATTTCTTCTCCACTGGCACTTTAGTAAGTGCCATAGTTTAGCACTATGGCATGTTGATCTATAGGTAACTGAATGAAGCCTAATGTTCAAGTATTTAATATTTTAGGCATCTGCAGAATGCATTTAGAAGTTAATCTGTACTGACAGGATCATAATACTGTGTTCATATGGCCATGGTAACATAATACTGACCAGTCAACATGGTGATGAGCGGAAGACGGTACTCCTCAGGGTTTCCCCAGTAACCAGCCTCTCCCAGGATGTTCCTTTCCAGTACCTGATGGTAGAGCTCCTCAACCCACGCTTGAGAGAATACCATCAATACTCCACTGGCCTGAACCTGCTTCATAAACTCCTTCTGCAGAGAACAATTCAAATCCAAATGTAACATGACAGTCAGTCACCAGAGTGTAAGCCTCAGCCAGCAGATCCACTACTCCTCTCTGAGTGCATCAGGCTGCTGAGGAAATGAGGAGAAAAGGATGGGGGTATGGAGCTTCTGTAAGAGTAAGAACTGACCTAGGACTAGATCATGCCTGGCCCATACACACCTGGACAACGGCAAGTACAACGGTGCAAGGAGCTTTTCACTCTTTGTGACAGCTCATGTAGGAGGCAGACACAATTACAGTTCCTGTGGTGAGGGAATTGGTGGGACAGGTCCTTCAACACTCCTCCTGGGCTGTACAAGACCCAAAAAGGATGCAGGAGGCAGGCCATGGGCCAACACCCTCAACTTCAGCCTGTTGAGTAGCACCTGAGTGCAGGGAGACGTGATGACACCTGCTGCTCTCCATAGGCTCTGCACTAGCAACTAAGCCCTTAATGAGACAGGGCCCATTCCTGAAGTCCTTACAAAGGCCAAACTTCTAGTGACACACAAGGCCAAGTTCAGGCCTGATGCAAGGGGTGCAACCCCGAAAGACTTCAGTGGAAATTCTCTAAGGACTGAATTATTATAATTGATAAAAACATATGGTAAATGCTAATAATGTTCAAGAATTAGTTTTGATAATCACTGGAATCGAAACACTCTTTGATATTACTGGTAAGGACTGTTTCTCCCCTCCTGCCCCAAATGATGTCAACTAGAGCTAGGTGAATTTATTTTGGCCAATAGTTTATTCATCAAAAAAATGCATTTGGGGTGTGTGTAACAAAAATGGATTTGCAAACTTAGGTCAAATTTAGTGAATAGTTTATAGTAGCTTCATGATTTGAAAGTATCAGGTTAGTTTCTCTGCCTACTCTCAAATGGTTGATAGGAAATGAACATATTTCAGCTGCTCCAAATAAAATAAAAACTGCATCGTTAGCCACCCACAGAAATTTTTACTTCTCACCATGGTTTGTTCTATATTCCTCACTTACCAGCAACACAGGTACTTGGGCAGGTTTCTTCCTGTAGTAGTCAGAGTTGGATAACTTCAGGTTGAGAAGAAGGGTGTAGTGAGAGACCATGTAGATACTGTCTGCATTCATCAAAGTCTGGAAGCTGAAATTGGGGTTCCCCTCAAATCCTGGTGAGAACATCATATCTAACGAAAAGGCAGAGTGTGAGCCCTCACACTTCAAACAGATTTTACTCTGGAACAATCATAACTTAATTCTAGTAAAACACAGGCCTTTCAGTAGTAATGAATATAGACATGTGTCTATCGTGAACATTTAATATAAACAATATTTTTCTCCATTCCTATCTTGAGTTTGATCTTGAATGGTGCTGAACACTCTGACTCTAGTCCAGCAAAGTCCTTAAGCATGTGCTTAACTTTAACCATATGACTAGTCCAAGACTTCAAAAGGCCAACTGACATGTTTAATGTTAAGCACATGGATAAATGCTTTGTGAAATCAGGAGCAAAGCGCTCAGCACCTTGGAGGATCAAGCCCCGTAACATCACTCTTTGACCTAAAATTACAGTTACAGGGAGAAATATTTGGTGCTAACGTGGCTGGAACTTGGCACACCTCAAATTGTCAGCAAATGCTGGACAGCTCATGTAAGTAGCACAAATAGATGCTTTTCAGATGTGCAAAGCACTCCCAACTCCACTTGCCTTCAACAGAAGCTGTGACAGCTCAGTACCTCTGAAAATCAGGTGCGTTACGTATTTATATGTAACTATATCTGATCATTTTCATAATGGCATGATCTCTCCTTCTCAGGTAGATATTAGACAGAGCTATACACGTTTTTCAGGGTTGGTTAGTTTGACTTACTGGTAGGAAAACATAAGTCAAGTAACTGGAATATTTATCTGAATCCTTGTTTTTATTTTTAAACTACAGATGGCCACAGTATTTTAGGGCCTTCACTTCTGTTGTTAAACTCCACTTATAGAATATTAATTGATTAAGGGATAATGATCATCCTAGAGGAGTATTTGAGATGAAGCAAGAAACAGCTTCTGAGTTTGGTTAAATGTTTCAGCAAAGCTGCGTCGTTTGATAACTACCAAGTGGTTTATTGCAAGTATACTCCTCCCACCATAAAGATCATGCCTGTTCTTAGACAAGAAAAAAAAAAGATACAATAAACGATAACATTAAAAAAAACCACACACAGAAAAAAAAATAATGATTTTCTTGCCTCGTGAGGGTTTGAAAGTTCTGTGCTGCTGCCTCCTTGGACTTTCCATTGACGTCACTTTGGGGGCGTGGATAAGGTGAATAACTGTTTGAGGGCGGATTTAGAAAGTGAATAATTGTTCACGAGTGGGTCTAAAAAAATGAATAACTCTTTAAGGGAGTGTGTGTGGAAAAGGAGTGATGGGACTGGACATGTACTATGTCCACAAAGATTTCTATATTACTTGTGAGGGAGAAAATGTTTGATATTCCTGTGGTCACACCTGGGAGAAATCTTTATCTTGTCTTATAATAGGCCCTAGTTTGGCAAAACACTTCACCATGTGCTTAACTTTAAGTCTATGAGTAGTCCCAGTGATTGCAATGGAACTACCCATGTGTGTAAGTGTTTTGGTGGATTGAGACCATGATAATGAAACTCGCAGCTACAATATATCAATTTGCTACTTAAAGTCAGCTTATAAAAGATACATCAGATGCATGAAAGAAGAATAAGGCATTTAAGAAATATTTTAAAGAAAACATGGACTATTATCTTAGGCACAAAATTTTGCATATAAAATGCATACAAAATTGCACACCAAACCAATGTACACAATTACTGCAATTAAAAGAGCAATAATTTGCTAAATTAAAAATAAAAATGGCTAAACGTGCATGCAAATTAGGTATGCATTTGTGTGCCCAAAGTGTGTGAAAATCTGGCCCCCTGAGTTACCAATTCCTCTAAAACATGGGAAAGTGGCAGTTCCCTCACGTACATTTAATGGACTGAGCGGATGCTCAGCCTCTAAAAGGAACTAGCAGCTAATGTGTAGGCCTGCATTCATGAACTATTTGCAAGGCATAAACACCATAAAACCCTGCCACTAACAGACTATGATAGCTGTGCTAACTGTCCTACTTAATTATCCAAACAGTGATGTCTAGTTTGTTAGAATTAACTCCTTGGTACTGTTCTGAAAATAGCTGTGTCTGCGTTTAAGGAATATTGATTACTAATTTTAATTATAAAAAGCTGCACCCATAACAAACTCACTCATTGTCTGGATGTGGACAACAATTCATTTAATTGTGTAGACAGGTCACAGAAGTCATACCACACAGATTTAATATTTTGTTTAAATCAAGATTGTGGGCCAAGAGCTTTCTGGTAATGAAGTATTAAATTATATTGTATAAACAAGCACTCAACTTAGTGCTATAAGTTTTCATTGTCACTGTTTTGATCCAGCAACAAATAGGGGAAGATTTTTCTGGGGGGAAAAAAGATTAAAATTGTAATTGTAAGATTTCCCAATGACATATTTCTGACTCTTACCTTTCCCGTATCTCTCTACCTGGCTGACTTTACATCTTGTTTTTCAAATCTCATCTGAAAACACATCAGTACTCCCTTCTCTATACCTCAAATTCATGCTCTCAGCTGGTTTTCAATTCTATAATTGTGTAAGTATTTTGGGACATAGCTGGTATGAAAGACACTATTGTAAATAATATTGTACTGCACTGACCCAGTGCATAATAATAAATATAAATGGAACAAAGTAGGTAGGATGGGGGTTCTCTGTGTTGAAACACAGATTTACTGAAAATTCACAAGTTAGCTTGTTAGCATCCACACTTAATGGATTTAACTGTATCTACTGTAGCTATCGGTCAGATCTTTTGCTTAGTAACTGAGTTCTTTACAGAAGCTAAGCTTTCCATCTGTGACTGTCACAAAGAAAACAGCAACAGATCTTTTAAACACTGAATCATCAACTGAGACTTGCACACAGATGTTGAGAGGACACAACAACTTTCTTTGCTAATATGCAACCATGGATCCATGAAAATATTAGGATACTTCTTCCCATGTAAAAAACACCTGGGAGCGTCTTATGACTCGCTGAGTGGTTTTTGTTTGTTTGTTTAATATTTGGCCAAATCAGACTAGAAATAAAGTGAAATTTTTTAACAGTGCGAGTAATTAACCATTGTGACAGCTTAGCTATGGGTATGGTGGATTCTCCAGGACTTGCAGTCTAATAAGTCAAGACTAGATAGCTTTCTAAACGAGATGCTATAGCTCAAACAGAAAGTATGGGCTTGATGCAGAAATTATTGGGTGAGGTTTTTTGGCCTGTTTTCTTTGGCCTGAGGATATATAATGCATCATTTCCGAGTTCGTGTGTGCGACAGAATGAACGAACGAATAAATGAATGAAAAAGAAAGAGAGGACTAAGGGTACAGGTCGTTGTGGTAAAATCAGTTAAGAAACAGAGAAAGATATATTTTAATGAACATTTGCATGTTGGCTCATTGTCAGGATAAAGAAATCTCTTTACAAATAGAAAATATTTATACTAGCCTAAAGTATATTTTCAATAGAAAAAAAATCAGCTTTCACTTGGTCACCTTTTGTTTAATTTGCAAAGATCAAACTCCCAAAGATCCTCAGCCTGAAAAGTTAAGTGTAACTCATTTGACCTCTTTTAAAGCCCGTGCCCCTTGACTATTTTGCACTTGCTGTGGGACGAGAGTCTGTTTAGGTGACATATAGAGTAATAATAGGAACAGATGCCCTTTTAAAAATGCACTACTGTGAGACTTTTGGCTTCTTCTTTGTGAGGTTTTGAATTGTTAATACTAATGCAGGTGCATTGCAAGCTATATTTAATCAGTTTTAAAATAAGAGATGGGTTCATGCCCCTTTTATCCCTATGCTAATATGAGATTCAAAGCTCTCCCTACTCAGAAGAGGTTGTTTTACCCCACTCTGCTCTTTTCATGTACAGTACAGTATAATGGGAAACTTAGCTACCACATCAAAATTTATCTTCTCCCTTTATTGATTTTAGGGCCTGTCTACTAAAATCAATGGAGAGACTCCCATTCACTTCAGTAAACTTTGGAGAATTTTGTTTCACTCCAAAGAACAATAGTTTGTTTAAAGGAACATTTATATGCTTGATACACCATCAGCCTGCCTATTCTAGAAGTGTTTTATGATTACTTATTAGAAGAGAGGCTCTTCAAACATACTGCATGTTGACTGCATAGTAAATATCTGCTGTCAAACCTGAGCAGAAGGTCGAGGAAAAATTCTGGAGTGCTGAATCCACCTCCTCTACACTATGGAGTGTTATAAGCCGAGGAAGAAGCGCTTCAAGGGACTGGACAAACAGCTGGGCACTGTGCTGGTCTGCTTCTTGGTTCTTCAGTAATTTCAAAGAGAGAGCAGCGGTACATGAAGACTTATGACCTGGACAGTCCCTTGGGGTCTGCTCTTCTTCAGCCAGGGAACAGTTATCAGACCCTATGTCTGAGACATCTGACCTCCCAGAGTCTTTCTCTGCTGCCATGGAATATTGATCACATGAGTCAAATTCAGTCCTAGAAAGATCTTGGTCATCAACGCTGAAGTTACTTTCACTGTATCTGGATCCATAGGACCGTGTCCTGCAGTCAACCGACAGGAAGTTAGTTATATCTGGATAAACAATGGTATGACTCCTTTGAACCACATCTGGCTGCTCTATTGTTTCTGATTCTGGCTCTTTACACCCAATCTCTTTAAAGTCTTGGCCAGCTGGAGACTGCAGAGAGTTTTTTTGATCTTCGGGATTATCCTCTGGAGTAGTCTGCCCCATATCTCCCTCCAAAGTAGTTTGACCAGTATCTGTGGTAACACTAATGCTAATGTCAGGACTCTTCTCATTTCTCGATTCCCAGGGGGTATGTTCCGATGACAGGATGCGCCTTTGCCACCTAAAGTCAGCATCGTTGATCTCCATGGAGTCTCGGCTTGTCTCAGCCCCATCTTTCAATTCTTCCAGGCGTCGGAGTAGCAGGTGGACTTGTTCCTCATTAAGGCCTTTCCCTTGGCTTAGTTCATCTAATGCCCCGAGCAGGGCACAGACACAAGAAACGGAGGCATAACATGCTTCAATACCACCTTTTATGCAAGCTTCAGTCATCCCATCCATGATACTACAATTTCAAAATAAAAAAATAAATGAAGTTTATTCTAATTGATTAATCAGATTCCTAGAATAAGCTGATATTGCTAACATACATCATCAATTTTCATAATAAGCAGCATAGTGGAATAGTCCTACAAGACTGTTCATGGCAAATCACCACCTTGATGTTCCTTTAAAGGTGAACTTGAATTTAAAATAAATACTAAAAAATTAATATCCCCAAGTAATTAACTTAGATTTAAAAATGGCAAATCAGGAGCTCTAAAAACTAAAATTATGTAAAATGAGTCTCTCTTTTTAAAAGCACCCATACAAAATGATACCTTCTAACTCAACAGATCTGCTCTTCTTGTGTATTCAGAGTTACAACTGCCTATTGTAGGCCCTGATCTTGCAACACTCATGTATGTGCTTAACTAAGTTTGTGAGCAGCCCCATTAACATCTAATGGAACTACTCATGCTTAAAGTTAAGCATGTGCATAATTGTTTTCAGGATCAGGACCTAACAGCCAGATTTTCAAAAGTTATTTACGTGGATTTAGGATTTCAATGGAGTTAGGTACCTAACCTGCTTTGGTATTTTAAGAAATTCCACTAGGTGGGATTATCTGTACCTTCAGTTACATAAACACCTTTGAAAATCTGGTCCTTAGAAACTAATTTTTACTACATTTTATTCCTCCTCCATTTTCACAGCTCTGTTCACTAGCATTGCTACCTAGGAAGAAAGTTTACATGGTTCTCATTTGTGTACGTTCCTGGTAGAGTGGTTTTACAGTAGATACTCAACTGTAACAAGTTTGTACACCTAAAAAGAGAAGATGCTAAAGAAGGAAATAAAGCATACAGTTTGAGAAGATCCAGATGGGACTTCCTTTTCGAGATTGACCTCTTTCTGGATTCTGGTTCAGAGAAGCAGGGTCCTGCCAAATCACAGAGCCGTCGTGGGCTACCTAGTATCTAAAAGAAAAGAAAATCCAAGTTACCCAAGAGTTATCTAAACAGTATGCCATTTAAATGAGTTTTTGTTCTATGGGGTAATCTGGATCAAGGAGAAGCTGAGCTATTAACACTGTCAAAGGACAGGTCACATCACAGGAAAATATATCTTATTTCATTTATTAAGGCTACATTTCTCTCTCTCTTCTTTTTAAACAAAGAGGCAGACATGGGGAAACTACATACATTGAACTATGAATCAAATACAGAATGCTTTACAATGCTTTAAAAATAAGCAGAAAAATACAAAAGACAAACATTTCACTTTGTACTTTTGTATACACAAAAAGGTAAATGCAGACAAACTGCATAGGAGACAATTCAAATATTAAAAATAAAGCAAACATCTTTGATAGTGTAACAGATCTAGGACCCCGCACAGGGAGGGCAAGATGGGGCAGGGGGATCATCTGCTGAGTCACCCAGTTGTTAGGTGCTAGGATCTTGCATAAAAATGCAGAAGAATTTCTGTTGATTCATAGTGCCAGGTGGTGGCTCTTTTTAATTCCAATCAGGAGATAAAAGTGGAGGTAGTGAGCCTCTCTCGGGAGAGGGAACAAGAGAATGGGATACATATGCCAGGCATGAAGAACCTGTTACAGGTTGACTGGGCATTTTAAGGAGATTTGGTCCATTACCCAAGGTGAATGGCCCGGGGCAGGGCTGGTAAAGAATATCTGCCTAGGAAAGGGAGCTAATGAACACCTGCGGAGGTGACTGACCTCATTTGGTACATCTGGAGAGGGTGTGGTAGGCTGACAGAGGAAGCTAAAACAGGGAGTTGAGGGTAGTCAAGGAGAGAAGATCCTGGGGAGGAGCAGTAGCTGTCTAGAGCCAGAAATAAGGGGATTTGTGAAAGCTACAGGGATGGATTAGTTTCTGGGAAGGAGCAACACTCGAGGGTGGTGGCCCTGTGAGTCAGTGTCCTGAGAATAGAATGAAGGAACAAGAGGAATGGGAAGAAAGACTGAAGTCACAAGGCCACAGGGGCAAGAGAGTTTTTTATGGTATTCTTTTTGTTTGTCATCTTTCAGTGTAGAGACTGGGACTGAAGAGGGCCTCCCACCCCCAAGAGGGGAAGAATATGATTGAGTGGAGAATTTGTGAGTTACTAATCAATAGTGAGCATTATTTGGGATTTTAAGGGACCAGGTCAGAGGGCCATGCAAAGGGCCAGAAGGAGGTGTTTGGGAATGGTGGGCCTGTTATAAAACCTTAACAACAATTTGAAGCCCCAGCAAAAGCTTAGGTTGAGATTTACATTTTGTTATTTAAAATCACAAAGAAAGGCAAACCCACAGAACGGCAATGAGTTGTGAAGACTAACCTAGTGGCTGTGTATGTCCTGTTTAGAAACTCTTTACTCCTACACACCTGTTTTTTGTGTGCTTGAGCTATAAAAGTGCCCTCGGGTTAACTATATTATATTTTTTAAACAATAATGTAGGTTGAGGCTGTTGTTGTGCAGGAGACTGTAAAGTAAAGCGCAATCCCAGCAAAAGGTACTCCATGGAGTCAGCAACAGCTCAAAGGAGCTCCATGGAAGTTTTTTGATTCTTGGTGGTTCTCCCAGTTATTAGGAAGAGACAGGTACTAGTAATGGAGGATTTGTTCATTAGAAATAGAGATACAGTAACTCCTTGTTTAACGTTGTACTTATGTTCCTGAAATACGCTACTTTAAGCGAAACAATGTTAAGTGAATCCAATTTCCCTATAAGAATTAATGGGGTGGGGGTGGGTGTTAGGTTCCAGGGGAAATTTTTTTGCCAGACAACAGACTGTGTGTGTGTGTGTGTGTGTGTGTGTGCGCGCGCGCGTGCGTGTGTGTGTGCGCGCGTGTGCGTGTGCGTGTGTGCGCGCGCACAGTATAAGTTTTAAACAATTTAATACTGATACACAGTGATGATGATTGTGAAGCTTGGTTGAGGGGATGGAGGCCGAGGGTGGGATATTTCCCAGGAAATGCCTTACTGCTAAACGATAAACTAGCACTCAGCTGAGCCCTCAAGGGTTAATACATTATTGTTAATGTTGCCTCACACTCTACAAGGCAGCATGAATGGTTGAACAATGATAATCAATGGGATACAGTAATACCACGATATGAAATATATAGGCATGAGAGTAGGTCATGCTAGTTGGAGAGTGGCAATATATGTGAAAGAAAGCATAGAATCAAATATAGTAAAAATCTTAAATGAATCAAACTGTACCATACAATCTCTACGGATAGTATTTCCATGACTGAATAATAAGGATATAGCAGTAGAAATATACTACTGACCACCTGACCAGGATGGTGAAAATGCTTCAGGAGATGAGAGAGGATACAAAAATAGAAAAACACAATAATGGAGGATTTCAACCACACTCATATTGGCTGGATACATATCGCCTCAGGACATGATGCAGAAATAAAAATTTCTAGACTCTGTAAATGACTGCTTCTTGGAGCAGCTAGTCCTGATACCCACAAGGGGAGAGCACTCGGCTAGATGGACCATTGGTCTGACCCAGAATGGCCATTCTTATGTTCCTGTTCTAGCGTCTCTGGTACTGAGATGCTTCCCTGAACAGTTAGAGAAATGACTGAAGCTGGCATGGCTGCTCAAGAAGCTGACAGCTACCTTGTAGCTATCCTACTGCACCTCAAAAACCTGGCATTGAATCAAAGATATATCCATCTTGGCTTTCTGACCATTACAGTGCCAGGCTGACTGCCTCCTTTTAGCAAGAGGAGAGGGTGGGAAAAGATGCCAGAGAATTTGGGAACAGAATCATTTTACTTTCTATCACCCATCAGGACCATTATGCCTCAGTCACAAGACCTGCTCCCAACAGAGTAATACAGCACAAACATTTTCAGTGTTGCCAAGGCAGCTGGTATGATTGAGGCAAATATGATCAGAAAGGAGTATTAAGCATTGGTCAGACTAGATACATTTAGCAGAGTAGCCTTGACTGTAACAGCTCTGGATCAGAAAGGATTATTTTGATATCCATATAGCTATCCCATATACTGGACTTCTACACACACACTTCACTATAATTTACAATTAGCAAGCGTTTACTTCCAGTGCATTTTGTTCGAATTAATGTCTCAATTTTCCTACCTCTTTCATGATCTTGATGGCTTCCACTCGGTGTTGGGGTGGGGGATACAGCAGCATCCGGTGATAGAGTGACTGGAGCACAGGTTTCATGGATTCTACTGACCCCACCAATCGAACCAGTTCCGCAGCAATGTAATATATGGTCCGAGCAACAGGGCCACTGAGGGCAGGTGCTGTGGAGGAGCAACCTGACCCTCGGCCATGATCAGCGACCCCTGAAGAGGGCGAATTGGCCTCGAGACAGATGCTACTGTGGGCAGAGGTGATTGTTTTGTCATGGATTGGATTTCCCAGGATTACTACAAGGGCTGGACACAATTGCTTCCTGGGGAAAGAGAAAAAGGAACAAGTGGAAATAGGAAAAAAAATCTCCCCCAAACAGCTTTACAATAGCCTATAACCATTTTCAACCCCTACACCTCAACTCTCCTGTATCTCTGGAGTTGATTTGAATGCAGGTTTTGTTATTTTTTCCAGGGACCATATGACAATGAAAGCCAGGGACATACAGACTTTAAAACCCATCACACTTTACTCACAGACAAAACCTGCATGCGAAACCCTCTCTGAGCCCTTTGGGTTTTGGTCAGTCCTCTCAGGGTCTGATCTCCCCCCAAAACAGCTGTTAAAAGAGCCTTTCTTTGATAAAATTCTAGTCCCTCTCCATCAGGTGACTCTCCTCTGTGGCTTCAAATCCTGCATCAGGTGACCCATTATTTGGTTACATGAGAGAGAGCCTCTATCCAGCCCCAGCCACCCTAAGAGCACATGGGATTAAAAAACCAGCTGTAGAACACTTCAATCTCCCTGGTCACTTGATTACAGACCTAAAAGTCACAATATTACAACATAACTTCAAAAACAGACTCCAATGAGAGACTGCTGAATTGGAATTAATTTGCAAATTGGACACCATTAAATTAGGCTTGAATAAAGAGTGGGAGTGGATGGGTCATTACACAAAGTAAAAGTATTTCCCCATGTTTATTTCCCCTCACTCCAGTTCCTCACATCTTCTTGTCAACTGCTGGAAATGAGCCATTCTGATTACCCTACAAAAAGGTTTCTCTCTCTCCTGCTGGTAATAGTTCACCTTAACTGATCACTCTCCTTAGCGTGTGTATGATAACACCCATTGTTTCATGTTCTCTGTGTTATATATATATATATATTCCTACTGTATTTTCCACTGTATGCATCCGATGAAGTGGGCTGTAGCCCACGAAAGCTTATGCTCAAATAAATTTGTCTCTAAGGTGCCACAAGTACTCCTGTTCTTTTTGCGCACACAGACTAACATGGCTGCTACTCTGAAACCTGTCATCCAGGATTGTAACAACTTGGTAAAGACTTTTAGCTCAGTGCTAGCCAAGGCTAGATTCAAACCAGTGACACAGAGTGAAAGCACCTGTATGTATCCCATTGCCATTCAAGTCCCTTCTAATGACTTTTTTTTTTTTAATATGCACACAGAATTAATAGCTTCAAGCAACATATTTGTGCTACTCTCTTAAATCTCTGATCTACACCTATTACACAATACAGATACAGCACACAATGGGAAGGGCCTATTTGAGGCTACTTGATGTAATTAGGTGCCACATTGCACCATAAGCATGTAAAAATACTTTTCAGCACCAGATATGGTATATTTTTCCAAGACACACTGGCTATTCCCATCCCCAACCTCTCTCTGTAAGGACTCACTTCCTTGCAGTCCATCACAGCCCATCATACTAAAAGTGTTCCCTTCTGGCTCTCAATACCAAGCGCGCATAAATACTGTCCATGTCTGTAATGGGGAGGATTATTTACCCTCTACTGTCTTCTTTCTCTAGCTGACGGCGTTCATCTAAAAGAAGCTCTATACTCTTGCTGTCTATCTTTTCAGCCTGATGGCCAGAAGGAGTAGCATAAAGGAGCAGAAACCACTAGCAAGCCCCCTGCTGGAGATTCCCCGACGATGAGAAAGTCCCATATGGGCATAGAGCTAGCACAGCTGACTCCTATGCCTCTCGCTCTCCACTGTCGGGCACAGAGGGCATGTCGGGGGTGCAGAGGTAAGGTGGCTGGAATGAGTTGTGCTCTGGCTATTCCCAGCTGGCACATGGTCCCTGACAGACCATATAGCAGCTGGGACAAGTTAGAGTAGTCATCAGCCTGCTTTAACCTGTGACAGGATTGGGGCAGAGAATCAGGAAGCTGTAACCAGTTGTTGGTTCTCAGCTCCTTTTCCCCTCTCCTGCACTGTGGTGGTTGTGTTTGTATGTGTGCATGCGCACGCCAAGTGTTCTCCTAGGCTTGTACAGCACCAGTAAAGCTCCCAGCCTGCTCGTGGCAGGGCTCCAACACTCAAGTGTGCAGGCAATGGAGTAGCCAGAAGTACTATGTCCTTCCAACCCTATGATGCAGTAGGTGGTCCTCAGGGTAGCTGTTGAACATCTGCATTGGGGAAGTGACAGCTGCTACTTAGAGCTTCCCCGGCTCTTGCCAGAGCTGTGCCCGGGGCTGCACGGGAAGTGGTGGAAGGGAGCTGGAAAAGCCATGCCCCTATCTTTTCCCCAGAGACGTGGGCCTGATTCAAACACTTCTATTTAAAAATCACAGGGTGCAGTAGCTCATGGAACACATTTTCAGTTCACAATCACATACACATTTGCTTCTCAACACAGTCACCCTCAAGGGAGATTTAGAGCCTCACAGGCCACAGGTTGGACATCACTGCTCTTCACAGACTCTAGCAGACTTTGTGTTAATTACACTTTTCCCTTATTTCTAACACCATTCTTGGGAGCCAAGCATCTAAACACTATAGAGAGGCGTTGCCACAGTCAGAAAGTTGGTTAAGAATTCGTTCAGGTTATTTGAGCAGGTGGTACAAGTTAATGGCTTGAAATTGAAAAAAAGAGGACCTTGTAGTAAGGTCAATTAGACAGGGGAATAACTTGATAAAATGGGTCTTGGCGGTCTCATCACCAGAGGCTTCAAGAATATACTAGACTCAGATTTTTAGGCCAGAAGGGACAAATTAGGATCATCTAATCTGCCCTCCTGTGTAGCACAGGCCAGTAACTCAGGTAGTGTTGCAAATGATTATTCCCTATTACATAAGTACCGCTCCTGAGCCCCATCACTTCTGATTGAATTTAAATAAAATGTGTATGTTGAGTGCAGAGTTCAGTCCTGCACTGTTGCAAAAAAAATACACAAAGTGATCAATGAATTCCTTTCAAGGCCTAAATAACTGGGATTTCATGATAATGATGAAATTTACTATAGGGTTTCATATAGCTGGATTCATTGCTCAGCAACCTGTATTACCCAACAAAGTTTTAATGGAGAGCTTTCCAGTGAGGGCTGGGCATGGCTTCCATAATGTCAAATCTGGTGGTGGTGCTGGGGGTTATGGTTGCTTAGGTGAACCCCTCCACCCCCACACATTAAATCAGTGGAAATCTAAGCTCCTGTTCTCTTCATAGGAAGGTGAAAAACATGTGTACTCACCAAATAAGGTCAGTGAATCCTCTGTGATTGTGCATGCTGGGAGAGGAACTATTTAGCATTGAGAGAATACATTCCAGGTAGAGAAGCTGCAGTTGCTGATTTTCACTGACAAACAGAAACAAAGAATGTTCAAATATGACTAAAACAAATATTTTTTGAGACTTTATCACCATCATCATCATCATTCTGTTTGGAGAACTGCATCAGTTCATCTGTACGTTATCCTGTAATTTATAGCAGTGTTATTTTGCATCTGCCTGAAAATGGTACGGATTTCAAATGTGTGATCCTCTTTATCACCTCATTTGCTCTGCACTTAATGACACACAGTAAAAGCAGGCAGTAGAGAAAATAACAGGGTGATTAGCTCGTCCCATTTCACCATGAGGAAATGAGAAATAAATGTCCTCCTAAAAAATAAAAGAAAAAGTAGATAGAAGACAGATGCCATTATCTAAATTTGACTTAACACAGAAGATGGGATTTTTGCACAAATGAATAGAAACCTCCTCAAACCCCACTCGAGTTGTTACAGACTCTTCATACAAACTGAGAACACTCAGCAGCTGCCTAACATTCTTATTATTACACAGATATCTTATTTTCTGCCCCTCTCTCCCACTCTCTTTCTCCTGTCATCCTTTTCTGTTCTTCCGATGACAGAAATCATGGCAAAGAATGCAAACTCAGGAAGGCTAGACTCTGGGATCAATGTGACTTTTGGGGTCGAATTCTCAAATTCTTGAACTGTGGGTCAGGACCACAAAATGGGTTGCGACCCTGTTTTAATGGGGTCACCACAGCTAGCATGAGACTTGCTAGGGCCCAGAGCCGAAGCCTGAACCCCACCGTCTGGGGCTGGCTTTGACTTCAGCCCTGGGTGGCAGCACTTGGGCTACTCTCTGCTCAGGGCTGAAGTCCTTGGGCTTTGGCTCTGGCCCCTCTGCCCTGGGCAGCAGGGCTCTGGCTTCAGCTTTGGTCCCCCCTGGGGCAGCGGGGCTCAGGTGGGCTCAGGCTTCATTCCCCCCTCATGGGGTCTTGTAGTGATTTTTCTCGTCAGAAGGGGGTTGCGATGCAATGAAGTTTGAGAACCCCTGGTCAGTCAGCTACAATCTTGATAGCAAGAGGAATCCCAAGAAATGTATATGGAAGGATCTGTAGACACCACAAACAGAACATGTTCTTATGCATATTTTGAGAATTAACTGCAAAGGTTAAGACAATAGGTAGGTTTAAAGTTGCTTCACCATGTAAAGATAATTTTTTTCATTAGGATTAACATTCTGTTTTTCACTCAGCAAGTCAGGGAGGGATCTTTTCATTCCTTTTGGATTATTGTTTCTGATAAGGTGAGGGCTACGAAACCCTATTTTCTGAGGTACAACAAAAAGTAGTCAAAGCTATAGAGACATGACTCATCTTGATCCATCATCTTTGCTTTTTCCTGGTTCTTATGCTGAATATATTTCTGTTTGGCTCTCCGAATGAATTACCCCAAGTAGAAAAGACATCTTTCATGTGTCTGTTGGCCAAGAATTTGAAGCTTGAGGGTGTAAAACTAGATACCTAAATCCATATTATGGATGGTTTGAAAATGATGGCCTACTTTCTCTGCATGTGTTTCATAAAGAGATGGACTGGCCTATAAAAAAATGGGCCACTCTCACATTACTTCGTATGAGAGTCATATAAATCCAATATACACAGAACATGTTACTTATATGGCATTCATGGATTTTTGATCCACATAGATACCCTTGTCTCTGAATTCTTTCCAAGGTCTATTTACTATAAAAACATCTCCCCACCACGATGAAGGTGATCTGCAGAAGGCAAATAGCCTATATTGCCGTATACCTCAGTGCTGCCCATCTGCTAATAACCCTGCTAGAGCAGGTTTCATTGTTTTAGGGCCCTTGGAACCATAATGACCAGAATTCATCTCCCTTTAATCCCTTTTTCATCACCTGTGCCTTAACTCCCTCAGAAGCAAATACCAATATGCTTGAAATTAAGAACAGTGTGTTAAGTAATCATCAGGCTAGGAGATTAGAGCAGACAGTTTAATAACCCAAAGCCTCGCCTCTGTGACCCAAAGGCTGCACAGGGTGAATCTCTCCAACAGGTTGTTTCTGAGGAGAAACAATCATTGGCTGAAAGGAAGAACAGCTTTCTACTCCCAGCCTCCCACATAATTACTTCAGTAAGTTTTTTAACAAGCCAGATACATTTGTTTTCCTCCAGAACTAATTAGAATCCTTCATTATGTTTCTCTGTTAATTAAAAGACCCAATTAAGAAAATAGGTGCAGAATTACCAGTTAGTGCTTCTGTGCTACCTGGATATATTACTGCAGTAAATCATGGTTCACTGACCATATTTTTAGGTTCTATTAATCTCTTTGAGGCATATTGTAGACGAGCACAAAATCTGTTCTAATTCAGTGCAGTCTCCTGGGGAGCTGAGATTGCAGATAAACTTCACAAAAGATCTCTCTTTCCTTTATTAATTTATTTATTTTCAAGTCAACAGTTTTTAGGAGAGCTCCTGTTAAGCAGTTTAGCTTTGGTATTGCATCCCCAGTGATTTGAAATGGTTATATTTTGGGGGGCAACATCTAATCAGATAACATTAAAAGAATGATTAGCACACAGACAAAACTCCTGTTTTGGATGAAGTGCCTAAGACAACTGAAAACATCATTATTTTTGTGCACACAATTCTGAAGACCTAAATTATTGTCCCTAAATGTGCATGCAGCCCTGCTTTCCAAATGATTTCCAGAACATCCAGGGAAATTTTGTGCACGCTTCCTACTGCTCACACTGATCAATGCTTCTTTGCTCATTAACAAACTCGTCCACTCCAATTTGTACTTTAATTTTGTATCTTGTAAAACAGCTTCTAACAGCTCCTTTTTCCTTTTCACTCATTTTGTAATCAAGCAGAAGAGCAGTAGCAAGATAGATTTTAGTTTTAATGATATGGAGGTGGTGGTGTTAATTAAGAATAACTTTTTTCCCTCCAAATGTCTCTCAAATTTTCACCAAGATTTTAGTTTGTCATATTTATAGCTCTGAAATAATTGCCCCATATTGCTTTTATGCTACATTTTCATTTTGATTAACTTATTTTCCTCACAGTTTTTTTTTTCCTGGTTGATTAATTAGTAGACTGTTAGGGCTTGGCTTAAAATACCACAACTAAGATTTTTTCATTCAACTTATCTCAGAGTACTTGCAATTAGACTGTAGGCTATTCTGAGGCCATAAAATGCTGCTTTCTACAAACTATTCACATAATGGCACTGAAACGTGAAACTCTGGAATTCTGCATCTTTGGATACATAAATTGGTTACTAGAGGAACCATGTTACCCATGTGCAGGTTTCCATTCATAGGCCTAATCTCACAAAGAATTATACATGGGTTTAACTTTATATATTGTGGGTGAAATCCTAACTCCCCTGAAGTCAACTGCAATGCTCCCTCTCTCAATGGGATTACTCGCAGTGTGCAAAATTCAGCACATAAGTCAGTCTTTGCAGGATAACGGCCTTAGGTTCTAATTTTGTAAGCAACTACAGGACTGGCAGAGCCTTGCATCTGTGTGGATCTCACTGAAGTCAAAGGAATCTCGAAATGACATTTTCTGACTAAATGCACCGTCTACCCTGTTCTTAATATTAGGAAACAGAGAGCAACACATTGCAAATGAAAAACCTGATCCTACAAACCTGACTCCTGTAGGTAGTCGATACTCACCTACACAGTCCCACTAGTGTCTATGGATTTACTTGCACAAGCCAGGACTACTCACGAGAGTAAGAATTGTAGGATCACATCCAGAGGGCTTTTCAGTTAATTCATAATGCATTAAAAATGAAAACTGGCTACATTTAGTCCTCAAGAAATTAACGTTCTGTTTTTCACTCAGCAAGTCAGGGAGGGATCTTTTCATTCCTTTTGGATTATTGTTTCTGATAAGGTGGGGGCTATGAAACCCTACTTTCTGAGGTACAACAAAAAGTAGTCAAAGCTATAGAGACATGACTCATCTTGATCTATCATCTTTGCTTTTTCCTGGTTCTTTTGCTGAATATATTTCTGCGTGGCTCTCCGAATGCGTGTGCACTTTGCCAGAGTGCTGGACAGCTCCAGAAGGGACTGCGTTTCCAGAACTGTATGGCTCTGTGCCACTCTCAAAGCATGGCCATGTGTACTTCACAGAATCTGGCCTTATGGCACTGACTCACTGTATGACCTTGGGCAAATCCCTTCTCGGTGTGCTTCAATTTCCCCCTGTGTAAAATAGGGATAATAATGATCCCCTTGGTGATCTGCTTTGAATTCTTTGATTGAAAGGTTGCAGGGAGGGTAAATCAGTAATTATTATGTTTTTGATAGTTTATTCAGGCTCTGTTCCAGCTAAGACATGCTCAGGAATCTGGAAAATAGTATTAGATATATTAAAGAATCTGTGGGCCAGATCCTCAGTTTGTGCAAATCAGCAAAGCATCATTAAGTTCTATAAAAAAAATGCTAATACTATAACAATGATGATAAATAAACCATTTAAAATTAAATATCTTTCATGACTTGAATGAAGCTGTGCATTTTAAAAGCACCTGAGAATCTGAATCAATATTCAGATGTACAGCATCATGGTATTTTAATGGAATAGTATCGTACATATGGTGGTTGTAGTTCAAAAGGAAACTCAAAATTATTTGCAAATGGTATGTTATCTGGATAAACTTGTCATTATATTCCCAATATTTAGGTTAGGGAATACCAGTAATACCTCCAAGAGATCATTGTATTTTAGTCTTGCTATACTATTTGTTGTCTCTCTCCTTCTCTCTTCTGTGGATGTGTTCATTATGCACAGCATAGCAAAAAAGCAAGCATTTTCCTGAAAGATGTTGTTACTATATAGAATCTATTTACAATAAGGGTTGCTATCACTTACTGGAGTTTCTTTAAAGCAAAACTGTGTATGTGGGTGATGAATCAATTTCTCACCACAATTGTGGGCTAAATTAATACAACATGATTAATCCAACTGAGGGCAAAGTACCTCTGACAAGCAACTTAGTGCAAGAATTGTTTGCCTTGTTATCCTAGAATGGAGGACAGTATGATCATTAATAAGTGACATTCCACAAGAAAATCTGCAGCAACAACTATGAATTATAGCTAAATAACCCACTTACTTTATGACAGCCTGAAGCTTCTCACAGAGCACAGTGAGGACAGACACAACATCATCGCAAAGGGACTCTACTGTAGAACCTTCAAAAAGGACAAAGGTCAGTGGCATTATGTATGCTTAGCTGGTTTACCACCACAACTCTCCCCCACGTCTTTCAGAACTCACCAACTTCCGTGACTTAGGTCTGTAGTTCTCAACTGTGGCCCATGGGCTCCCAGAATTCACAAAAAGAATGCTGTGGGAAAGGTATTGGGATGGGAAGTGATTCTGCTACAGAATCTCTTTTGGAGGCAGTGATCCACAAAATGGAAAAGTAGTATCACTACTTGGAGGATAACACTAATTGCTTAAATGCATTTATGGAAGTTTGAGCCCATTCCTCCAACTCAGACAAGAAGAAAAATAGCAAGTGGCTCCTGTACTTCTGCATGGCAACTGACTATAGACAATTCCTCAGGATTACTAAAATCTTGGTGGCTTTTCCTATTGTTTGTCTTGGTGCTCCTCCTTCCAGCCATCAGAAATCTACGTAGCAACTAAGGCCCCAGTCCTGTACATGGAACTTTGTGGGAAGAACGTAATGCCTGTGTGGAGTCTCATTGGAGTCAACGGGCTCCACATGGGGCACAAGGTCCACCCCCACAGATCCAATTGCGGGATCAAGCCCTAATAATGACTATAGCAATCAGAGAATATAGTGGAGACAGGGTCTAGGAAAAACCTTAGGAAACTAACTAATGTTGTGGCATGATGAAGGCGAGGCATATTAGCACTCCTCCTCTAGCAGAGCTGTGTGTCAAGACCTCCAAAAATATTAAAATTATCCGCTAGTTATATAACAGGGCTGGCCCAATAGGTAAGAAATTGTGTGTCTGTCTCCAGACCTTTTCTAATCTCTGAAGAAAAAGTCCTTAGAACACTGTTCAAATTTTGGAAGGGAACCCACTTCACTTTAACCCTGCCCACAACACTGAAGCCCTTAGGTTGCAGAGACAGCATATTGTAATTATTAGTGATTGCTTTCCTGTAGGGGACACCATTCATGTGGGGCAGATGAAGGTGTTGCAGACACTTCTCAGTTCTGAAAGTAACCAGAGCCCTTGTACAACAAGTGGGTTGATACCTATAAGGTGCGAGTAGTGGAAAACGAAAGGAGCAGTGTGACTCTGCAGAAGATGTAAACGCTATGGCAACCGGGTGTCTTGGCAACAATGGGCAAATACAAGGAATACTGAGCAAGAAAAGAAAACCAGATTTTAAAGAGTCACCATGAAATAAAGTGGCATATACCTTGGCTCTTGAACTCTTGCAAGGCTTCATGTTTTTCAGTTGTCTATTGAGGGAAAAGAAACATTGTAATTAGAATAGGTGGAAGAAAACTGCTATAGGTATATGCAGCACTTTAAAGTACTCGGTTCCTAATCTGAAAAAGCCTTAGTGTGGGATTATGGTCAGAAAAGCAAGTGCAAAAGTCACAACTTCCTCAGGTGTCAGTCATACCTGTTTTTCTTACTTTACTAATTTAGAGGGAGAAATTTTCAAATATGCCTAAATCCCATTTTCAAAAGTGATTTAGATTTAGGCACCTAAATCCCATTGAAAGCCATTGGGACATAGACTGTCAGTTACCTAAGTAACTTTTCAAAATGGGATTTATATTCTTAAATCACCTCAGTGCTCTTGAAAATGTTATACTTTATCACTGTTAACACTACAGAGGCAATACAGCTAGAAATGCCCTCTTAGATCATCTAGTTCATTTCTCTGCCAGTGCAGGACTGTTCCCTGTGGTACACACGGAAGAACAAGGTCAATTCTCTTGTCTCTCATGTATCATCAGAAAATGGTCAGCAGCTAAGAGCAGTTTGCAGAATCTCCATTATAGTCAGGATGTACAAGCAGAAGTAAATCAACTCAGTTTTCAGATCCAGATAGAATTTGCAGAGCTGCCAGCTTGGAAAAAAAACCTTTACACTTATAAACTTGGCACACTGTATATGCAGAAAGGATAAATGACCTTAGAATTACATTTTACAGTTATTTCTCAGATTAATGCTATTTTTAAATTCTGGCTATTTAATTTTTAAAAAAGGATCTCCCTTTTACTTAACCAAGCACAACTGCTTTAAGATTAAACCTCTACACAACTGACAGCTGCAAAATCTGCTAACAAACCAAACACACACACAGGCAAAGAATTTCTTCATTAATATGCAAGGAAGTGCTCATAAGTGCAAGAAACCAAAGTCATTTCAAATTTACCCAGAGGTGCTTATAATTCCATCTAGACAATACGTTGGAGTTTAATGCAAACAGCTCTTGTGGATTTTAATAACACAATAAAGGCAATAAAAAGAAACCAGTTATTTTTTGCCAGTAAGCCAGCAGGTAAAGAAGCCCTCTGGCCCAAATCATTTAATTTGATATACATTCAAAAGGATTTAGCTTAAATTTTGTAATTAAACATCCCCCTCAAATATACTTTTTGTAGCTAAGAATTTATTTGGTTTGGGCAACATTTAATATTTAAGAAAGTTTTGGCAAAAGGATTTCAACTGGACTTCACCAAGATAAAACACAAAATAAAAGAATAGAAAAAGGAAGCAAAGTCAAGACAATCTGACATCAGAATGAAGCCTTTCTTGCAAATCAAAACGTAGAGCCTGTCTGCTGGAAGGGAAGAGTGTTTCTGCTGAAGGATTTGTTAGCCCCAAAAAGAGGCTGTTTTAAACGGGACTGACGCTGGAACGCTCAAACGCCAGAAGGCACAGCACCCAGCCACAGAACACTGCATGCAGGACACAAAAAGGACACAGCCATGGAATACTGAACCATCTGTTGATGCCGGAAGGCTCACCGTATTCTCTTGCTTTTGTCGTAACTGTAAAGTCAAGTCACTCAACATTTGGCTGAGGGTTGCCCGCACAGCGGTGTTAATACTCCGCTGGTGACAGCTAGATACATATGTCTCAATGCAAACCTGGTGAGGAAACAAGATAGCAGCACACAGATATAAACAACAATTTAACTGTAGACCATCTTGGGAGGAAGTGAAGCTCTCTTTATGCAGAAAGTCAGCCAGATTTACTAGTGCATAGTGTTAGAATTTTTTTCAGCCATGCAAATAGCCAAAAAACAATATAGTTTAAAAGCAGCATGCAAGTTTCTGAAGTGCTGTGTATGTTGAGGTGGTAAGACAAAAATGGCAACCACTCCCCATCCTGTCAAACTTTGATGCCCAGGCAGTAGCTTGTGCTTTGGATGTTGCTTTCAAATATTAGCCCTATTGTTTAATTCCAGTGATGTATTCATGACATCAACAGGGACCAAATGAACCTACAGGGACCATTACTCTAGAATTCTGCCCTTAGTACATAAGCAGTATCATCCTCTCATATAAGCTAAAAAAGGTTGTTGTTTCTTTTTAGGTTATTTGCGTAAATTGTTATTTGCGTGGGTTTTTTGTATGAGTAATATGTTGGGGATTTTCAGACAGCTTCTGCTACTAGGATGCAACTAGGCATCTTGATTGTTCATTGTAAATCATGGTTTTAATTTATGTTTATTACAGTGTCCAATAGCCTTTGGTGCCTATAAATGAAAAACATTGTATCTGTTTAGTATCAGAGGGGTAGCCATGTTAATCTGGATCTGTAAAAGCAGCAAAGAATCCTGTGGCACCTTACAGACTAACAGACGTTTTGGAGCATGAGCTTTCATGGGTGAATACCCACTTCCTCAGATGCATGTAGTGGAAATTTCCAGGGGCAGGTATATATATGCTAGCAAGCAAGCTAGAGATAACAAGGTCAGTTCAATCAGGGAGGATGAGGCCCTGTTCTAGCAGTTGAGATGTGAAAACCAAGAGAGGAGAAATTGGTTCTGTAGTTGGCAAGCCATTCACAGTCTTTGTTCAATCCTGAGCTGATGGTGTCAAATTTGCAGATGAACTGAAGCTCAGCAGTTTCTCTTTGAAGTCTGGTCCTGAAGTTTTTTTGCTGCAGGATGGCCACCTTAAGGTCTGCTATAGTGTGGCCAGGGAGGTTGAAGTGCTCTCCTACAGGTTTTTGTATATTGCCATTCCTAATGTCTGATTTGTGTCCATTTATCCTTTTCCGTAGAGACTGTCCAGTTTGGCCAATGTACACAGCAGAGGGGCATTGCTGGCAAATGATGGTGTATATTACATTGGTGGACGTGCAGGTGAATGAACCAGTCAGTGATGGTGTGGTATCTGTTTACCACAGATATTGTATCTGTTTAGTTTCATTATAGTGAGAGTGATAGTGACTGCTATAGTTCATGTTGCATCAGAGTTTCCATTCTAACTACACTTTCAGTTGCTCGTAACTTTTCATATTTAGGGCTGAATTTTTCCATTCTTGGACTCTGTCCAAAGCCAATGTTTTGCAGATAGTTATCAAAATGCAATGGAATGCTGAGGATATGGTATTATGCCCACTGCAATGCCCTTTTCTTGAGATAAACACCTTTTAAAAGAAATCTGGTAGAGTTTGTAATTACTGTATTGTCATTTTTGATGCAGTGGCCTCTGGTTTTGAGATATGCGGTAAATAGTGTCTCCTGTAATCTATAGCATGGGATTGGAACCAGCCTGTTTAAACATAAACTTATTAATAAATTGTGATCCAAAGGAGCAACTCCACTCACTTTGGCATATGTTGAAATCTGTGATTCTGTCTATGGCTGTGAAGTTATTCATACAAGTTCAGTCAGCCTTTTGTGTAAATGGGTTTGTAATACTACCTGTTGTACTCTTCAGGGTGCGGTCATTCAGATGTGTCAGTATTTCTATCATACGGTCATCTCTGAAGGGTTATAATGCCTCTGTAAAGTCATCCTGGCAATGAATACATACATTCTACATACGCTATATGTAGAGAGACACAAGGTGTGTGAGGTAATATCTTTTATTGGACCAACTTCTGTTGGTGAGAGAAGTAAGCTATCAAGCTTACACAGAGCTCTTCTTCAGGTCTGGAAAATGTATTCAGTGTGTCTCAGCTAAATACAAGATGGAACAGATTGTTTAGCATAAGTAGTTAAAATGTATTTCAAGGTGAAGTGGCCTGTTAATACCCCTCCAGTCATAGGGAGAAAAGGAACAACACTGCATATACTGTATGTACACAGATAAATATACAGCTGGTATATTCTGTACAGACATCTTTTTAAACAAAATTTGAATTAAACTGGTTGCCCCTGTTCAAAGTATAGGAGCACAGATGGAATAAACACATTTTCTTCTTTTAGATACTTATATTTCCCTAATGAGGAGGAAGTCCAGCTTGTAAGATGAAAATTTAAAGGTGGTTAGCTCATTATGTGGACTAATCAATGCTGATATGTACACAGTAACAGAATCAAGAGCCTGATCCAACTCCTACTGAAATCAAAGGGAGCTTTGCCATTAAGTTCTGTGGGAGAAAGACAGGCAGTAAGCTTAAAAGGAAACTGCTGTCCATGTGCATTACTTTTAATGTAACAGAATGGAGAATAAGACCAGATCCTGGAATCCCTTGGAATTTATCATCTCTGCTCCTTTCAGCAGACATATCCAGCAGATGTGAGAGGTGCTAATGCTTTTAGGATTTCTGCCTCATGGCTAAATTTTGGGCACAATAAAGCATGATTGAATTCCTCGGTTAGAAATATAATATGCTTGATTAGTGCAAATCGTGTGAGCCAAAATGCCACACACTGGAATAATCTGAGCTATAGGCTCTTGCACCATTCTCATCCCAGTCACTCTGTTATGTCCCAGAGTAGCGTTATGAGAACATTATATGTAGCATGTGATGTTTTGTGCCTCTTACGTGACAGAGGCAAGATAAAGACAAAATTAATGTTTCCTTTCTCGGGTTTGCATGTGTCCCCATTTTAACAATACATTAAAACCTGGTAAAGCTGAAGGTATTTGCATCAGATAATGGACAGTTCATCTTGGCTTTTGGGGCATCTGTTGACCTTTGAGAGTGTTATATTTCCTAAGGTAAGTGAGGAATTTCATTCAGCATGATCTTAATTAGTAGATGTGTGAGGAAGATTCCAAAGATGCCTGAGGTCTCACACTGCACAGACTGTCAATGCAGATTAAAGCTTTTTATCTTAAATGTGTAAAAAGGTGCCATGCAGCTGTCACTACTGTTATTTATATAGTGCACAGTGCTTCATGACAAGAAAACCAACTAAACAAATACAGAATTCCTACACTGAACAGTGTACATTCTAATCCTGCAGTCAGACCTATATGAACAGACCCTGGAACTGTGCATCACCTCAATGGCTTCAATGAGGAGCAGGGATCTGCCAATACAGATCCATTACAGGACTGGCGCCTAAGGAAATACATATGAAATGCCTGAGTTTACAGATAGCGGAATGCTCTATCTTGCTAAGCCAGTGTGATTTTCTCTTTATGCTTCTCCGACAGCACAAGAAAATCCTTACTCTTCTGCCATTTTCAAAAGGAGACTTGGAACAGAGGTTGCCATCACATACCACACAAGAATTCCAGTGGGTAAGGAATACAAAATCCTATCAGACGTTGCTGAGGCCGAATCATTCATAGCAACTGTGTGTGCTGCAAGGGTTTGAATAGTAATATTCTTATCTAATTCAATTTACTTAGAGAACTGTGGAAAGACTGAATTTAAAGGCAGGCTGACTTTCTGGAAAGAGCAGGATCGATTTCCCCTTTTTTCTTCCCCCACCCCTTGTGTGTTAACGTGCAGCAGTGTTGCTCAGCTGAACTCCAGTCTCGCAAGCCAAGCACGATACCTTGTGAAATGTCATTGGTGGGGATGCACCAGTAAAAATGCGAGAGCACAGGGCACTGAAGAGGTGTGCAATGGACACTTTGATCATTTCATGCATTTGGGGGCTTCCAGCTTTGTGACATGCAAAACACAGCTAAGAAAGCAAAACACAAAGGATTAGACAAAGCAATACAATCTCCAAAACCAAAGGTGGGAATAGATAAAAGAAGATAAACAAGTCACAAAGCATTAAATAACTTTTCATGCAGGGGCCTGACCAACATTAAAGGTATTGTATCTAGTTAGGAATGTATATAGCTAGGTAGACTGTAGGTTCAACACTAGTAATATTTAAGCCATTTATACAACACTCTTCATGGTCAGAGTACTTCACAAATATCTCTTTACCCTTCACAGAACTCTAATCTGGGGGCCATAATGCTCATTGAAATTGGGAAACTGAGGCTGAGGTTAAGGCCAAAATGCTCAGATGTATCCATTAATGTGGGGTACCTCCATTATTGACTGATCAGGTGGCGCAAAGTGGCCAGCTTGTAGCTGTAACTTGCCAGAAGATAATTCCCATTGGAGGGGAACCCCCACTGGCAAGAGATGAGCAGAGACAGAAGAGCTTACTCTAGGCACCATGTCCACCCTACTATGGGACACATCAGGGAAGGGAGGAAGAATAGGCACATGGCAGAAAAGAACTCTGCCAATTCTCCACTGGAATAAGTTTGAGCAGCTGATGCTGGGGGCAGGCCAGTGCTGAATCACCCCACTGGCTACCACCCCAGCACTGGGAAGAGTTCAGATGCAGGGGAGAACCGAGTCCTCGGGTTTCAAATGTTAAAGCCTTTGTAATATCTATGGGCCAGAATCACAAAGCCATAGGTGCCTATAGGTGCTTTTAGGTATAGGAACACTAGCAAACACTCCTAATGTAGTTAGAGCTGATACTGGTTTTTGCTGGGATAGCTGATACTGATTCCCTGAACAAACTGCGCTAACCCAGCAAAAGAATGTCTTTTTTGTCCAATGTAGTTTCATCTACACTCAGCTTTTGCTGATAAAAAAAAAAAAAAAATCACACTCCTAATTGACTTTACTATGCCAGCAAAAAGTTTTAAAGGTAGACATGGCCTTTTAAGAGTGAGGATATGGTAGAGCCACTAACCAATGGCAGGATCCAATACTTAACATGAAATAAAGCTGGCGTTTATCAGGGTGTTTTAAAGAGAAAAAGTCATGTGTCATTTGCATATCGTCATCTGAAAATGCACAGCAGAAATAGAAAATATGACTTCAGATAACGCTCACAGTCTTGGGGATGTCCCCAGGGAACAAAGAACATGAAGCACTGACAATTGATTTCCACTACCTGAAGTAGCAGCTCAAAGGTTGAAATACTGGAGCTATTAACCCCTTTTTGCAATGTGTATTGCATCTTACTGTATCTCTCGATCTACAGTTCACGGATACATTGGGCTAGATTCACCTTCCATTTTCACCAGCTTCTGCCCGCCACAGTGGAAGAAAGTCTGCCAAAGAGAGGCTGCAGCCGTGTAAAGGAGCCATAAGTTTGCCTCTGTATGAAGGATTGGGGCAACAGGGGTTTAACACAGCCTGAGAAAGGGGTTGCCTGGGCAGGGAGGAGGTAGGTGCTGCTGATCCAGTACATCTTTGCTACAGCCTCAAGTAGTGAGGCTCCTACAGAGCCCCCATGAAAACAGAAGTTACTCTTCATAAGTTTGGATTTCCTAACATTATTTAAGAGGGTGAAACCATGAGTTACACAGGTCATCCCAAATTAGTACTATCATGTATTCTGCACATGGCACGCTTTTAGGACTGTCTTAGAGAGTTTTAACATTTTGTATGGAGACTATTTTTGTATCCATCTGCCTGCAAAGTCAATTAGCGACATTTTAGCAGTTAAGTTACCATGGTAAGACAGCTAGTTTTCTTAGTTACTATGCTTTTTCCCCCTAGGTAGCAACAGAGTGATGCAGGATCAATTTCATCCCCAGATTTATAAAACGCTACCACTGCCAGGTAAAGCTAGGCACTTCCATCAGGTTTTCTTTTCTTCATGCACCAAGGAAAAACTGACATTGATTCGCAATTGTTAGTCATTTTCTTTCTCTGCTCACTAATTTCACTTGTAACTTCCCAAGCTGTTTTTTAAATAATAGCAGAACACAGACTGATATCTCCATCTCTAATTTTCAATGCAGAAATGAAATAAATAAAATTAAATAATAATATTCCCCACTACTGAAAAGAACAGCTAATAAGTGTTGTAAAAGCAGAGAGGTGCTATGTCATGGGGTTAACAAGGATTTTCATACAAACCTTTTCATTGCTGTATTAAACATTGATGTTAAGTGTGTATACATTCCCCTCAACCCTATGCAGTGCAATTCAATATAATTGTATATTATATACACAACAGCGCCTATATACACAACATGCATTAGGACTGAGTATTTCTATGCATTTCTTCCTTTCTGGCTACATGGGAGGCTCACTGCTTGAAACTCACTGTGCAACTAAATAAAGCACTTGTCTGAAAATGCTCACTTATAAACAGATCTGCTGTTCGCAGGTGCATTTTCCAGCTGCCAAAGCCCTTTCTACAATTTAATCCAGACAAATGTAATGAGGACAAAGGAAGACTTATTAATGCCAGTGAGACAACGTAATAAATCTAAGGATGTAATAATTCCTTTTCTTGGACGCATCAGGAATAAGGGACACACTAGCAATGCATATTATAGGTCAATCTCATCTCTGATGTAACTGTATTAACTTTGGTGGAGTTTCACCAGGGATGAATTTGGCTCCACAAGTTGTTGTAAAATTGAAGGAGAAAATGTTATTACTGTTAAAGGCAAAGCAAAACATGCAAAGTTTTAAACACAGACAATACTGTAATACACAGCAGCCACTAAGAAGAATTTCCATGAGCAGAAAGTGCATCTTCCAATGCATTTCTATAGCTGTCAGCACTGTGGTTGCTAATCATGTTGACTAATAAACGGTAACAAGGGTAATATCAATCATTAAGAATAACTGCAATTGTTTTGATGAAATCAATCCCAGTCTATGTATAGAAAGCACATTCTAGTTAGTGGCAATAGGTCAAGAAAAACAAGCAATGTTAGTGGGGGATGGAGGGCACTCACCTCAGCAATCTTTAGCACTGAACTTCCATTCAGGTCAAATGTGGAGGAGTATGTGATACAGAGCAAAACCTTGAACACAGAGGGGGGAAAAGCACAAGAGCTTTAGTTTCATCCACCATTTCTAGTTTGTGGTTGAGTTTTTATATTGTCTGTTGTGTTCCCTAATAACTTTTTCTTCATCATACCCTTTTAGACAACACTCCTTTCATTTTCCACAGCAGCAATTACTAGGGTTGGGGTTGGCAATGAAGTTGCTGACTGGTTCCCGTTTGGAAAATTGTGACTGTTAACCCAAAAAGGAAAGAGTCACCGCAACCACAGATGTTATGTTGCTCTACATGAACATGTCTTTCAGAGAAGGATCGTCCAGTGGTTTGGATATTAGCCTGGGACTTGAGAAAGCCAGGTTCAATTCCCTGGCCTGCCACTGATTTCCTGTGTCACCTTGGGAAAATCACTTAGTCTCTCTGTGACTTAGTAACCTACCTAACAGGGATGGAGTCAGGATAAACACATTAAAGATCGTAAAGCACTCAGATACTATGGGAAGTGAGAAGCCATGCAAATAAACATGAAATAATGTAGTGAGCAATTTAGAAACCAGTCCTTGCATTGGCATTGATTTAAAAAATGATTTACAATTAGTAACTTTAATTAATCCACAAAAGATCCCTGCCAAGAAGGAAAATAGAAAAAGGAGGGTCTTGAAAGGACTGGGGAGGCTTAAAGGGATCCTCTTTGTCTGACAATATTTTCATCTTATTATTTGTACTACACTCGTGTCCAGAGGATCAAAATCCCGCTGTCTAGGCACTGCACCAACACCTAGAAGGAACCCTTCTTCTAACCAGCCTAAATTTGCTCATGATTATTTGTTCCTGTGCCAACATTGTCCTTTAGCTTAAACAGCTCTTCATCAACCTGGTGGACTCCAAATCTGGGAAAAAGAGACTCCACCATGCAGCTCACTTGCACCTGACACAAAAATAATTCGTTACTGGAGGTAAGTGCAGGGAATTTAAGATTTGGTACTAAGAATCATCATTTGATCATCATCTGCCAGCTCTTACAGGTACAGAGGAAAAACCCATCTGTAGAAAAATGTGTCATTTTCCCCTGAGCATACAAATGCCTGTATCCTCCTAAGCTTTCACATGCCTGTCAGCCTGAAAAATGCTTGTGTTCTTTGCACTCAGAAATACAGTGGATCTTTAAAAATGATATGGGATATAACTCGAAACAACACCAGAGCACAGAAATGGACAAGTTTGATTTCATGCATTTATAATTTTCCCTACCAACGAGATACCCCAATTGTAAGAAACATCTGCAAACAAGTCAGGAAGATCCAGAAGCTGAACCTTGTTAGCCAATACATATATGTTAGGTATAATATATAACATATTGATTGATACTATGTGCATGGCAGTAATATGATATACATTATACATATGTGTTGGGAAATTATGCTAATTTAACAGATTATGCTCTTCCCACAATTCAATTAATCCGTATCAAATATCCCACAATACTTTGCAAAGCTGACGTTAGCTTTAGCATTAGAAAAATAGGAAACCTGTCAAAGCAAAGATGGATGAATACTTTGTACCAAGCACAGTTAGGGAGTACTTTCATGGCTCATCAACACTTGAAATGTAGTATTCAAAACAAGACATGGGAAAGTATAGGGCCCTATCTTCACGGACCAGTATCTGGGATACCAGTATCCAAAATGAAGACAAGGAAGGTACAGAACAACAAATTAAGGAACTGGTACAAACAGGTGGGTTGAGGATTGTATGGGGAAACAAATCCATGCTATCAGAACTTCGTTCCAAAAGATAGAATGCCAAAACATTTGAAAAAAATCTCCAAGGCTATGATGGACAAAGGCCATAACAGGGAATCAACACAGTGCAATGTGAAACTTAAGGAGCTGAGACAAGCATACCAGAAAACCAAAGAATCAAATGGACGCTCTGGAACAGAGATGCAGATATGCCGCTTCTACGCTGAGCTGCATGCAATTCTAAGAGGGGCCGCCACCACTACCCCACCCATTCGTGGACTCCAATGATGGGATACTCTCAGTCACCATGCCTGAGGATTTTGAGGATGGGGAAGATGAGGACAATGACGATGACAAGGTTGAGGAGAGCACACAGCACACTGTTCTTCCCAACAGCCAGGATCTTTTTCTCAGCCTGACGGAATTACCCTCCCAAGGCGGTATCCCAGACAATGAAGCCATGGAAGGGACCTCTGGTGAGTGTACCTTTGTAAATATAAAAGATGGTTTAAAGCAAGTGTTTTTTAATGATTAATTTGCCCTGAGGACTTGGGATGCATTCGCGGCCAGTACAGCTACTGGAAAAGTCTGTTAACGCGTCTGGGGATGGAGCGGAAATCCTCCAGGGACATCTCCATGAAGCTCTCTTGGAGGCACTCGAAGAGCCTTTGCAGAAGATTTCTGGAGAGAGCAGCCTTATTCCGTCCTCCATGGTAGGACACTTGACCACGCCATGCTAATAGCAAATAATCTGATACCACTGCATGACGAAGTCTGGCAGCGTACGGTCCCGGTGTTTGCCAGCATTCAAGCAATATCCATTCTTTATCTCTCTGTGTTATCCTCAGGAGAGTGATATCGTTCATGGTAACCTGGTTGAAATATGGGAATTTAATTAAGGGGACATTCATAGGTGTCCGTTCCTACTGGGCTGTTTGCCTGTGGCTGAAAAGAAATCCTCCCCGCAGTTAGCCAAACGGTGGCGGAGGGGAGGAGGGGCATTGGGGCTGAGCTGTTTGCGTTTGGCTATCAGGGATCTTCCCTGATACCAGCCACGCGGTGTGGTGGGGGAGGGTTAAAGCAATCATCCCAGAGAAAAGGATGGGAGGGGATTAGTTTGGTTTCTGCTGCTGCACATTAAACACGAAAACCTAAATGGACAACTCAACGGGCTTTGCTTGGTATGGGAAAGGAGGGGCGCTGCTGTTATGAAGGTTGCAGAAGCCGAAAGACTATGGCTTACCATGGCTGCCTGCAAGCCAAATTTTGTTCCCCGGGGTGTTTGATGTCTAAAACACCAAAGCTGCAGGCACTCAATATAAGATGCAAAAACTGACCTTTTACCGAAATCACATGTGCTATGTAATGTGCATATCGTTGTTCACCGTGAAAGAGTATAACCATTGTTCTGTAAAATGTATCTTGTTAAATACTTCTCTCCCTTTTTTCCTCCCACAGCTGCAAATGTTTCGAGCCTCCCTCCTCCATCCCAAAGACTATCTCAGATAAGGCGGTGAAAAAAAATGCATGCGCGATGAAATGTTCTCTGAGCTCATGCAGGCATCCCACACTGAAAGAGCTCAGCAGAAAGGGTGGAGGGACACAATAGCACAGGACAGGAAAGCGGCCAGTGAATGTGAAGAGAGGTGGTGGCAGGAAGATCAGAGGAGGCACGATGCAATGCTGGGGCTACTGTGGGAACAGACATAATGCAGCATCTGCTGGGGGTTCAGGAACGTCAGCTGGAGAGACTGCCACTGCAGCCCCTGTTTAACTGCCCTCCCTCCTCCCCATGTTCCATAGCCACCCAAGAACATGGGGCGGGGCGGGGCAGGCTCCGGGCACCCAACCACTCCATCCCAATGGACAGAAGGCTGTCATTCAACAAGTTCTGAAGTGGCCTTTTCCTTCCTTACTCCCCTCCTCCCACATCCCATCTGGGCTACCTTGTAAGTTATCAATTAATAATGAATACATGATTTTTAAAAACGATAGTGACTTTATTTCCAAGATGTGATTGAAGAGGGGAGGGCGGTTGGCTTACAGGGAATTAGAGTCAACACAGGGGGTGGGTTTTCGTCAAGGAGTAACAAATAGAACTGTCACATGGTACCCTGGCCAGTCATGAAACTGGTTTTCAAAGCTTCTCTGATGTGCAATGCTTCCTGATGTGCTCTTCTAATTGCCCTGGTGTCTTGCTGCGTGTAATCAGTGGCCAGGCGATTTGCCTCAACCTCCCACCCCACTATAAATGTCTCCCCCTTACTCTCACAGAGATAGTGGAGCACACAGCAAGCAGCAATAACAATGGGAATTTTGCTTTTACTGAGGTCTCAGCAAGTCAGTAAACTGCGCCAGCGACCCTTCAAATGTCCAAATGCACATTCTACCATCATTCTGCACTTGCTCAGCCTATAGCTCAACAACTCCTGACTACTGTCCAGGGTGCCTGTGTACGGCTTCATGAGCCAGGGCATTATCGGGTAGACTGGGTCCCCAAGGATAATTATAGGCATTTCAACATCCCCAACAGTTATTTTCTGGTCTAGGAAGTAAATCCCTTCCTGCAGCCATTTAAACAGACCAGAGTTCCTGAAGATGCGAGTGTCATGAACCTTTCTCAGCCATCCCGCGCTGATTTTGGCGAAATGTCCCTTGTGATCCACCAGTGCTTGCAGCACCATTGAAAAGTACCCCTCGCAGTTTATGTACTCACTGCCTTGGTGGTCTGGTCCCAAGATAGGGGTATGGGTTCCATCTATTGCCCCACCACAGTCAGGGAATCCCATTGCAGCAAAGTCATCCACTTTGACCTGCACATTTCCCAGAGAAACTACCCTTGATAGCAGCAGCTCATTGATTGCCTGGGCTACTTGGATCACAGCAGCGCCCACAGTAGATTTGCCCATTCCAAATTGATTCCTAACTGACCGGTAGCTGTCTGGCATTGCAAGCTTCCAGAAGGCTATCGCCACTCGCTTGTGAACTGTGAGGGCTGCTCTTATCTTGGTATTCTTGAGGTTCAGGGCAGGGGAAAAGCAAGTCACAAAGTTCCATGAAAGTGCCCTTACACATGCAAAAGTTTTGAAGCCACTGGGAATCATCCCAGACCCTCACCAGTCTGTGCTTGTTTCCTGGGCCCAGAATGAGCCCCAGTAACACCATGATTTCCACACTGCCGGGGCCCGCGCTTTGAGAGAAGTCTCTGTCCATGTCCTCATCACTATGCTGCCGTCGCCTCTTTGCCTGGTTTTTCAGCTTCTGGTTCTGCATAAACTGCACGATAATGTGCGAGGTGTTTACAATGCTCCTAACTGCTGTGGTGAGCTGAACGGCCTCCATGCTTACTGTGCTATGGCGTCTGCTCGGGCAATCCAGGAAAAATGGTGCAAAACGATTGTCTGCTGTTGCTTTCACGGAGGGAGGATTCACTGACTACATTTACCCATAACCACCCATGACAAATTTTTGGCCCCATCAGGCATCGGGAGCTCAAACCAGAATTCCAACAGGCAGCGGGGACTGCAGGAACTGTGGGATAGCTACCCACAGTGCACCGCTCAGAATGTCAACACTTGCCACGGTACTATGGACGCACACTGTCCAATTAATGTGATTAGTGTGGACACATGCACCCGACTTTATATAATCTGTTCCCAAAAATCAACTTCTGTAAAATCGGAGTAACTTTGTAGTGTAGACATACTCTTAGAGACTAAAAAATTTGAGCATAAGCTTTCGTGGGCTACAGCCCACTTTATCAACTGCATAGAATGGAACATATAGTAAGGAGATATATATACACACACATATAGATAACATCAAAAGGTGGGAGTTACCCTACCAACTCTAAGAGGCTAATTAATTAAGATGAGCAATTATCAGTAGGAGAAAAAAAAACTTCTGTAGTGATAATCAAGATGGCCCATTTCAGACAGTTTGACAAGAAGATGTGAGGATACTTAACATGGGGAAGCAGATTCAATGTGTGTAATGGCTCAGCCATAGCCCATCTCTATTCAAGCCTAAATTGATGGTATCCAGTTTGCATATTAATTCAAGTTCAGCAGTTTCTCGTCGGAGTCTGATTTTGAAGCTTTTCTGTTGCAAGATGGCCACCTTTAAGTCTGTAACTGAGTGACCACAAAGGTTGAAGTGTTCTCCTACTGGTTTTTGAACGTTATGATTCCTAATGTCAGATTTGTGTCCATTTATTCTTTTGTGTAGAGACTGTCTGGCTTGGTCAATGTACATGGCAGGGGGCATTGCTGGCACATATATCACATTGGTAGATGTGCAGGTGAATGAGCCCCTGATGGCGTGGCTGATGTGATTAGGTCCTATGATGATGTCACTTGAATAGATATGTGGACAGAGTTGGCATCGGGCTTTGTTGCAAGGATAGGTTCCTGGGTTAGTGTTTTTGTTCCGTGGTGTGTGGTTGCTGGTGAGTATTTGCTTCAGGTTGGGGGGCTGTCTGTAAGCAAGGACTGGGAGAGTGAGGGATCATCTTTCAGGATAGGTTGTAGATCTTTGATGATGTGCTGGAGAGGTTTTAGTTGGGGGCTGAAGGTGACTGCTAGTGGCGTTGTTTTATTTTCTCTGTTGGGCCTGTCCTGTAGTAGGTGACTTCTGGGTACTCTTCTGGCTTTGTCAATCTGTTTTTTCACTTCAGCAGGTGGCTATTGTAGTTTTAAGAATGCTTGATAGAGATCTTATAGGTGCTTGTCTCTGTCTGAGGGATTGGAGCAAATGTGGTTGTACCTTAGAGCTTGGCTGTAGACAATGGATCATGTGGTGTGTTCTGGATGGAAGCTGGAGGCAGGTAGGCAAGTATAGCGGTCAGTAGGTTTCCAGTATAGGAAAAGAGAGGAGAAAATGGTATTCCTTAACACTTCCACAAAACAAATAATAAAGAATATTGTAAAAAAGAAAGTAACACTCAGAAGAGTTCAGATACTCCACCCAGATATACCCATTTCATTGATGGGTGAATTCTGCACATGATTTGGTACGCCATAAACATATTCCATAACTGTTCATTACTGGAGTCACAGCACCATTCACTTGAAGCCTCTTGTATTGCTTATAGCTGGAGACAGGATGAACTGCCAGATGGATCACTGGTCTGATCTAGCAATTTCTGTGTTCCTATCTCATACAGATGTAATATTTCACATGCCACAGGTCTCCAAAAGGTGTGCAGGTGCATCTTAAACACCCACATCGGAATATCTGGTCTACAATTTGCAAAGTGCTATTATACTCTAGAATAGAAAGCCTTATGTCAATGTACGGTACAGTTTTTCCCCTGGCACTAATGACACACTGCATCCCTTGTGTGCTGTGTGTGACTTCTCGCTCTTTTATGGCAGCTCAGTCACATACAGCTTGTAAAAGACTGTGCTTTGTAGAACATTTAATTGTAACAGCATTCTGTGAAACACAAAGGAATATATCCCATAACCAGGCGTTCTTATGAGGCTCTGCTTACTGAAATGATGATTCCTATTTTTTTGCCCTCATTCAACTCTCACTCCATATTCTGCCCTTAAATGGCTGCAATTTGAGCAGGTAGGAAATGTGTCTAGTCTTTCCTGTCAGAGATGCCAGTGAGCCTCAAACAGTTGGCAGCTGACTCAGTTTCTGGTATAGGGGTCAGACACAGAAAACAACAAATGTGATCAGCTGGTTGCTGATGAAGAAGTGACAAAACATATTTTGAAACAACAGGGAATTCAAGCAAAAGTAGATTTGACTGCTAATAATTTGTAGGGTTAGATTTACAACAGAGGGGGGAAGCCACTCTCTCACACAGGCTGTGGGCCCTACTGTCTTCTATGGCCTTGTCTACTGACAAAAACAGTATAGTTAAGGTTGTCCCTCTCCTCCCCGCCTCCCAGTGTGGATGCAATGATACCAGTTTAGAAGCGTTTACTGGTAAAACTATTTTGATTTAAAAAAAAAAAAAATCACATCAAACAAGTTCTATTATCTTGTAAAGGTTCACATGTGATTTCTAGCAATGGATGAACCATAACGAAAACTGTTCATTTTAATTATTGGTGAAGCTCTGCCCGTCATGGAACAAGAAATACTGTCTTTCTCCCCAGAGCCCAGGATACAAATGGTATTAGAAGGCAATATCAAACTGCATGCACAGATGGGCTTTCACAATGGGCAAAGGGAAAAAATAATTGCTTTTTGTAATACACTGAAAGTCACTTTTCACAGAAGGACTTTACTGTATAAAAGGAGGGTCACTTTAATTGGGATCGCAATTTCTACCGTGCAATGCACTGCAGTCAGACAATGAGTGGGAGAAAGTACTACCCCCATTTTACAGATGAGGAAAGTGGGTGAGACGATAGAAATTCCAAAGTTCACTTAAGTCCAATGAGACCTAGGTGCTTTTTAAAAGGTTACCCAGGAGATCAAGTGACTTGCCCAAGGTCCACAGGAATGTCTGTGACAGAGCTCGGAAGTTAGACCAGATCTTCTGAGTCCCAGTCCAGCGCCATATCCACAAAACCAACAAGGTCCTCCAGTATTAAAATTTAATTATTATTTTTTGGAGTGGAGGGAAAAGAGGTTATGGAAACTGGTTTTCTGTAGTGCTAGGATCTGAATACCTGTTGAGTATGGATCTTTCTGCAAAGAAACGCAACCAGGAAACATTTTGATAGCTGACAGAATATCTATTAGTCTGATCATACAGGTTTCTCTGGTTTTGTAAGGAAAACAGCAAAAAAAATGAAGCGCCTTAATGATTCTACACGGATTATGCAATCCGTATCATTGTATACAGCATGGCAGTGTCTAATTGCGGGGAGGATGAAGACAGTGGTTCCCCATGAATCAGCAGTGCTGTGAAAGGCTTGGCTATCAGTAGGAACTGGTGTTCTGGATTATGAATGCACCACTGTTTCAAACAAAGATTCAGATCAGGTGTGGAATAATCTCACAAATTGCAAGTGATGACATGCTGAATGCTCCCAGAAGAACATGCTCACTAATTCACTGGACTAAAAACTACCACAGAAAACTGTGAAACCTCTGTTTATGTAGCACAGGGGTAGGAGGGAAGGAAATGATTTAGGGCAGTGACTCTCAAATTTTTGTACTGGTGATCACTTCACATAGCAAGTCTCTCAGTGTGACCTCCCCTTATAAATTAAGAACACTTTTTAATATATTTAACACCATTATAAATGCTGGAGGCAAAGCAGGGTTTTGAGTGGAGGTTAACAGCTCACAACTCCCCATGTAATAACCTCGCGACCCCCTGAGGGGTCCCAAACCCCAGTTTGAGAACCCCTGATTTAGGGCAATCACCAATAGATATTTTACACATTTTTAATGGCTCTGGCAGTGGCTTTTGTCTTCAAAAATTACGATACTGCCTATGTACCACTCCATCTGGCATAATTTATGGAAGCTCTTGGGCTGCTCTAAATTAAACCAGAGGCTGGTTCAGCCCCCAATCAGACTGAAGATTAGAGCAGAAAGATGGATTAGAGCTACCTTTCCCTTTCCACACTAAGCCCTGCACCATGCATAGCTCAGCCAGACATGAGGATATAGCCCAATACGTAATCAAGTAACAAAAAATTGTATTGCAATGCATAGGTGCAAAGGGCAGAGTTAAGACTGTACAAATAATGTCACTAGTCATTTCCTGACTTCTGAATGCTTCATTTTAAAACATTATGGGTCGGTTATAATCTAGCCCTATACAGTCTCACAGGGGCTTAAGGAGGTATAAGACTTCCCTTCTCTCATTCTTGTGTGGATTGACAGTCGAAGCTTGAAGAGGAGGGCAAGCTACACTGGGCTGGAGGGAGTCAGGGAATGGGTGGGTGGGGAATGGTTAGAACTTTGATGCTACCCCTTAAACACAGTGGTCAGTGGAGCTAAACTGGTGCATGGTAATGAGCTGCAGTTACAGCTGTGTGGAAAGTAACTCTCACACCTCCTGGTTGTGGTGCTCTGTCCCTGTCTAGTGGCACCGAGACCACACAGGGATTAGTGAGCATCACACCTACAAGGTGTGTGGGTTACACAGCAATATGGGAAATAGGGAATGAATTGTGGCTTTCAGACAGCATGTTTATACTGCAAAAAAGACTTGTTGGAGCCAGTCTCAGAGCCTGGGTCTGCAGACTCAAGCTTGCACTACAGGGACACAAAGAGCAGCGTAGATGTTTCCACTTGGGTGGAGGAGGGAGGGGTGGATCTCAGACTCCGGACTCCGGCCTGAGCAGGAAGGTCTATATTGCTATTTTCAGCCCAGTAGCATTAGCCCTGTGAGCCTGAGTCTGTAGAGCCGGGCTCTGAGTCTCACTGCCGTGAAGGCTTTTTTGCAGTGTAGACACAGCCTGACTTATAGTTCCTTCCCTGGGCTGATGGAGTTCAGCGCAGTCCCTCACACGGGGCTAGAGGTAAAGTCTCAATCTCACCCTTAATGTTCTTTTGATGTAATTTTTTTTGCATGCGGTATGTATTAAATGGGGAAAAAATAATGTGATGTTAAGACTATACGTTTCAAACACTAGTGTAAGGATATGAAAAAGTGTTGACATTCTCATTGTAATATTAACATGCCAACATCGCACATAATGGTCAAATGCTGTTCCCTGCCACAACAGTACAACCCCACTGGGTTTTAGTCAGCGTAAGGCAAGAGAGAGCAGGGAGCAGTATAATAGGGATGGGAGGTACAGTCCTGTAGCTACAGCTTCCATCTGTTATAGCTGATCAGTGGCCTCGTCTCAGGTGTCTGCAATGCTGAACAGAGTGAGCGTTTCAGGTAGCAAGCTTGGGGAACAAGGCAAATGCTTCATAAAAGCACTGACAGACCTACATTTGCATTGAACTTTGCATTAAAAATGACATGCTGAGTCAGCAGTGAATTCATTTTGGAGTAGCAGCAACAGTCACTCTTTGTACCTAACTTCTAGAGATTCTGAGCCAATAACATGAAATGCTTGTTTTGCTCATTTGTAGTTTTGCTGGTTCGAGAAGTTTCATGGGGGATAGAAAATGCATCAAAGAGAAGTAACCCAGGGGCAGTAATTTAATTGGATCCATACCCCAAATTGGGGCTGTAAAACTGATGAAGTGTGGTTTTCTTGCCAGGTGCTGCCCATTTCCTCATGGTAGGTGCTTTGGATATGGAGAAAAAAAAATGCTTCATGTCCTTGGATTGCTATGTATTCATCTGTGGAACCGTGAGGCTCTGCACAGACAATGCCAATTGCAGCCTTTAGTGCCTTTCTGCTCTGTTCAGGCTCACAAGCTGTGAAAAAGCCATTCTAATAAGTCTGGTTTGGCCTGAAACTTAAATCCTAGCAAAATACTCATCTGAAATAGTCCCTCTCAGGTCAGTGCTGCTGGGATCATCACAGTGGATTGTAGGGCACTTCAGCCTGAATCCCTTCTCAGGAGAGAGAGGGATGCAGGGCCCAGCCCATGCAGAGGTGAATACTAGCGGCCCGACTCCTAGAGAGATGTACCTTGAACAGAACACGGATGGGGTCAAAGGTGGTTTTCCTGAAATTGTGACCAGTAGATGCAGGTTTTGTCTATAATGCATGTCAAGTTTCAGTCAGTTGGCCAGTAGACAACTTAACTGAGGGACGCAAGCGAAGGGGTCATGTGACCACACATATTACACAGGCCATCTCCCACAGTGCAAAGATTTAAAGCACACCTCTAGATAGTAAGGTGGTGAAACAGTCCACTATCTACTTTGGCTTTTTATCCATCACTGTTTTATCCACTGAACATAGTGAAATTTCACATGATTTCTCTTCCCTCCCCCACTTCCCCGATTCCACTCTCTCAAAATTAGTTTTTCTGTAAAATTTAATCAATTTTTGCAGGGTTTTTTTTTTGGGGGGGGGGTGCATTAAACACAAAAATATCACATTTTGACTTTCATGTTTCAAATCCACCTTTTGCTTGGAACAGGACTATCTTTGCTCAGAAAGGGATTTGGTTTTGCTGAAATGTATTTCATTTTATGGTGAAATGGACCCGTTTAAGTTTGTACCAAAATGTTCAAGCCTGAATTTTAAGTCATCTCCCTTTTCATTGCAAATATTTGGCACACTTCTTCTAGTGGGAGAGGGATCATTTCTGTTACAAAACCCACCAAAGGCCCATATAAATTTTTTTTTTTGCTAATATTATTTCTCTCTCAAATTTAGCTGTTTTAGGGAGTAAAAATGATTGAAATAAAATCCAAGAAAGCACCAAGGTGATATATTATTTAAGAGGAAACTCAACTACAGATTGACAGCAGAGATCAGCAATTGTTTTCTAGTCTGTATGCTCACGAGTCTCCCCCATGAGTCTCTCTGTTTACTAAAATTACCATTTTTATAGCTCCTGCAATGAATTCCTGTTTTTAAGGACAGTGAAATGACTCTTACTCCTACAATAAAACCAGTCATTATATGTATAACATCTCAAAAAGGCAGCATAAGGAGTAATGCAGCTTATGTACAGTTTAAAACATGGCTGTTTCAATCCAACCTCCTCCTCAATTTAATTATGCTGTCTAGGAAAGGCACAGTAGCTACAAATGCTGCTCCATTAAATGTAACCAACTGTATGTATCAGAGACACAGAAAGAGATATTTCATACACACTGACCCTTAAATACCCACAAATGTGCAAGTTCATCACAAACCTTTTCACTGTCTTACTATTTTAAATGAGCTTCTTTAATTTTTTTATCCCTAAAGTGCAGAATTTAGTAATTCAGAGAAAGATTTGAAGTGCGGTTTTACTATATACAACAATGGCTTCATTCATTCTCTCTCAATATTTCCGGATCAGAATCAGTTTTATAAATCGAAAGAAAATGATGTCTAACTATCCGCTCTTAAATCTATTGCTGGTCAGAAACTGGGTATTTTTTGCCCACACACAAAATTTTCACTGAAAAACTGAAAATCCCCGAACCCACACATTTTTAAGTTAAGTTTTTTGATGGTAAAAAAAAAAAAAAAAATTAAAAAATTTTGAGGAAAGCAGACACTCCCCATGAAAAGTTCCATTTAATCAAAAAAACCCAACAAAACAATTCCCCATAAAAAAAAAGTTTTGAATGTAAAACTCTCCCTGGGTTCTGTTTCCTACACCATCACTAGGGCCCTACCAATTTCACATCTATGAAAAATGTGTCAGATTGTGAAATCTGCTCTCCCCATGCTGCTGGGAGCCTGGGGCTCCTAGCTGCTAGTCTGGCTGAGCTAGGAAGGGACAGGAGTTGTTTTTCCCTGCACAGCCACTCTTGGTGGGCAGATCAAATCGACCTCGAGCGGCAGTGCAGAAATGAGGGTGCTATACCCTCACTTCTGTGCTGGAGCAGCCTGGGAGCTAGGTTTCCAGCTTCCGCCCCGACTCTCTGGCCCCCACCCCAAGCTTCTAGCTCGAGGCTCTCTCCCCTGGCGTCTCCTGCTGGGGCTGGGAGCTTCTGCTCGCGGCGGCTGAAGTAGGGGCATCCTGTGCTTGCGGCTTCCACCTCCTGCTGGGGCTTGGGGCAGCCTGGGCTCAAGGTTTCCACCCCCGTGGCTTCAGCCAGAGGTCAAGGCTTCAGCCCCCTGCAGCCGCAGCCGAGCTCAGTGTGCCCGGGCTTGGGGCTTCTTCCCCCACAGCTCCTGTTGGGACGACCAGGTAGGGGCTACCGCCACTGGGGCTTCTTCCAGGCTGAGGCACTCATTTTTCTCGGGGGCTCACAAATTGGCCAGGGGCCCTGCCTTAATCTGCCACTGACCTGGACTAGCAGCTAGGAAACCCCAGCACCTACCCACCTCCACCAACCTCCTCTAGCCAGTCCTGAAGGCAGCACAGAAATGAGGGTGGCAATCTTGGGACCTCCCCCACCCCATGTACTCATTTTGAGTCAGGACCCCCACTGTTAGAAGGTGTGAAATTATGAAATTGACCAATTTAAAAATGCTCTGGCCATGAAATTGACCAGAATGGACTGTGAATTTGATATGGCCCTAAATATGAATGCTCAATCTGATATCAATATTTTAGAGGCAGAATGATTTGCTGTGGTCTGTCTGTGCTGGCTGTACCTAAATTTATGACTGTAGAACTGTAATTTCTATTTTTGGATTTCCCTTATGCATTTAGACAAAGTGAATGCTGAAATCACAGAAAATGCTGTCTATATTATTGCTGTAGGGTTCCCATATTAATGGGTAAGTAAAGAGATACAGAAAAAGGTTGCCTTAAAGCAGTTTTAGCAAAGGTTCATTAAATCTCATGCATGGATTAAACAGAGCGTTGTTAGTGAAAGCCAATAGAACATGAAAGATAATACAAATCAGAGAGCAGTACACCTAATCCACCAACAAATGTGAGTTTGGAGTTGCTGGAAATAAACTAATCTTTACTAAAAACAGCGAGTCACTATGGACAACACACAAAGACGGAGATTAGCAGAGCCCTTCCTTCCTCTGACCACCCTTTTGTAAACTGTATCCTTTTTTGCAATGCTGCCTGTTTCCAAACTATGCCATACGATATAACAATCAGTGGCTGCTAACTGCCTGAAGATACGTTTATTTGGGCTCAGAAAAGAAGATGGGGAGCCCTGCCTATTAGAGCTGCAGGAAATATTCAGAGCTTATAACCAGAACATCTTTATCACATTAACTAGGACTGAAATAATGACTCATAAATACTAGAAAAGGTCACCACTGACAATATCTCAGGCAAATGGCTTTCCATCAGAGATGGCCTTAATTATTTCCATCTCTTGATACTCCCATGCAGCGTCTGTCTCAGTAGTTTCAGGTTTTCCATCCCAACTTCTTTTATAGGGTTTAATCCCACATTCCTTGCACACCCAAGCTTCTCAGTGACATACTAGAGCTCATTAATTTAACTGAAATTACAAAGAGAGCAAACAAAAGTGGTGGTGAGAGATGGGCACATCTTAAATTGCCAATTGTTAGTTTCCAAAATGATTTGCCTGCTATTTTAACACTACTGCTGTTCCTCCACAGTGTTCAGAAGTGTGTGCACCATACTTAAATATGATTTTTCCGAGCCTCTCTCCATGACTGTTAAAAAAGAGCATTATGTCTGTTTTGCATTGGGAGGAACCCCCTGATTAATTTCTTATCAAATAAAGAATTAGGCTGCAAACTAAATCAGTAGGAAGGCTGGCATTTTACAAATAGACGTCACAATAATGTGGTAAGAATGAATATTGCATATGATAAAAAACTGCAAAAAAAATTGTCCTTGCTCTTTGGAGCTTTCTTGTCTAACACACTTTTCTTTTATGTTTAGCTTCACTTGCTTTAGAGCTAGAAGGTCATGTTCTGAGTTAAATTCCTTTTGGCTACCAGAAAAGACCCAGAAAAGAAAGGTGCTGGTCACCTGTAATACTATCACAAAACAGAAACTAAAACTGTTCAGCAGGAGATCAGTTTCCTCCTGCACTGCTGACCTGACCATATCTGATAGTATTCTTGTCAACACTGCACATCTAGCCTGCTTCTTGCTTGCATATATATACCTACCCCTGGAAATTTCCACTACATGCATCCGATGAAGTGGGTATTCACCCACAAAAGCTCATGCTCCAAAGCATCTGTTAGTCTATACAGTGCAACAGGACTCTTTGCTGCTTTTACATGATCTTGCAAGTAAAGTGATCTAATTTCATAAGGAAAAAAAATGCTAAAACCATTTTACAAGATTTTCGAGCTCAAGACAAGAAACTCTGTGTTTGTCTCTAAATTAATCAAGAGCCTTCTCAGAATCAATTCAGACTCTAGGCTAGTTCTCTGCTAACACTTTCAGTGACACAAGTACCAGCTGTGTAAGGTAGTCCTATACAACCCTAAAAGCTAGATGCATGCCAGCATTTAATTCATTGAAATTAAGATGTGGCCCTAAAGCCAACACAAGCAATTTCAATTCAACAACACCCTTGTCCTCAGTGCACATGTCAAAAGCCTGAAAACCTCTGCAATGCAGAACATTAACTAACCTATTTATTACTTCACTATACAACACATCACATTTGTAATTAGCATTGGTTCAGTTTAGTAGCATACACTTAAGGATACCTAGCTCTTATATAATCTTGGAGATCTTAAAGTGCTTTACAAAGGAGCTAAGTAACATTATCCTCAGAGGGGAAACTGAGGCATCCCTGAAATGCCACCAACAAGACGATGGCACAGCCAGGAAATTGAAGCCCAATATTCTGAGTCCCAGTCCAGTGCTCCATCCTACAGGCCACACTGTCACCTGCATAAAAGATATATACATAGCTGATCTGATTATCGTAAAGTTGTATGAGTTGCTGAATTGGAATGGAGCATGTTCAAGAAGGTATTATTGTTGTGATGATAGTGGACGAATGCTTGGAGACTAGTATTGTGTTGGGTACAGTTGTTGCCTTATCTCCTGATTTTGTCGCTTTTTAGTGTTTTTGTTATGAAATGTGCTTGAACAACCTTACATTAAATTAACAATGTGGGAATAATAGTGAGTCTGGGTATTTCACAGCATAGAATGGGGTTGGATGTAGAGAAGAAGTGTGAAATGACCCAGCTGGAATAATTACTGAGATAGACCTTGTATCATGCTCACTATATCAATGCATCTTTTTCCAGACAAAGAGCAACAATACCATATGGAGATTATCAGATTTTTATGCAATCATCAAAGGACACATGACCTGAGTGCAAAAGTTTGTTGGAGGAAGGGGGCCAGAAAGATCATATGCAACCTAACAGAAGCCTTTGTGTTTTGCCATATATGTCTGGTGTCGCACAGACATAATCCAGAAAGCTCTTGGATCTTTCGTTTCCTTGCCTTGTGGAACTTTCAGAGCTTTGCAATGGGAAGTTGGGCACCAGGGTGCCAAATATCAGAAAAGTTTACATAAGAATCACTCAGTTAACAGTCCATGGAAAAACACTGGTGTTAGACTCAGAGATGGGTCAGTTACCAACACTCACAACGATCGAGACGTGAGAAGAGGACTAGGATTTCGAGAGAGAAACAGTACTCCTAATGAAGGAAGTGATAGAGAATCCTCATGCATTCATAGAGTTGCCAGCTCTGACTGAAGCTACTCTGGGAGATACCCCTCACCCCCCCACACCTGACAATGTCATTTTCTTAAAATAGTCTATTAAAATCTCCCGGATTGCTTTCAATAGTCGCCAGGAGATCTATGCCGATTCTGGGAGACTCCAGGTCAATCTTGGAGGTTGGCAACCCTATGCATTTATTCTATATAGGATAGCCTTTACGAAGAGAGAGAGTCCACGGGTTGGTTTCAGAAGGATTAACATTACTGCCAGCAAATCCCCAACTGAGTTTTGATTAATTTAATCTTGTTTGCTTATTGCCAAGTGAAATTCCATTTTTAATTAAAATTCATAGTTTCCTAGAAGAGATAAGGGTGCTGAGGTAATCCTGCTACATACCAGAGCAACAGGCACCGTGAGAGATGAACGCTTTGAGTTCCTCTTGGCACCTTCATTTTGGACAGTGTATAGCAGGGAATCTGCTTGTGTCCCTAATGGGCTAATCCAAAGGCCACTGAAGCCAATGAGAGTCTTTCCACTGACTTCAGAAGGCTTTGAATCATGTCCCAAAAGCATATCAGGGACGGAGTTAGTAACAAACATAGGAATTTAAAATATGATGAAAATAGATCAAGGAGAAAGATAACTCTCCAGAACAAGAGGAATGCAAAAGACTGAAAATAGCTGAGGACATTAGACAATATTAATATACAGTTTTTGTAATTAAATGTATTAATATTACTCATTTTTATACATTTTAATGCTGTGTATTTTGTTACCAACAGAAATTACAATTATCCTTTGGGTAATTTCTTTTTTCCTAAAAAAGGAAAAAACAAACAAACAAACCAACCTATCAGTGAACCTTAAGTAGTTAATAAATTAATGATTAGATCTAATGAGGTATTTTTATTGTTAATGAGATTTCTTTGTAACAGTTTGTAATATTTTCTTTAAGTGATACAAGTTATACTTTAAGTGAAACGATGGCTGATTGGCAGCCTTGGAGATTAAGTCTTCTGTTTATCCATAAATCTAGTAAAAAAGTGGGCAGAACAGTATATGTTTTCTCACAGTATCCAGCTGAGACGCTTCAAATTTGACCTGGAAGGGACCATCTCCGGGAATGAGAGGGTAATTCAGATACACATTCATGCCCAAATTTCAAAAGTGGCCTCCAGTTTTGTGGCATCCCAGTTTTCCCCTGCCCTCCAGTTTAAATGATTAACCATTGGAACAAACTACCACAGAAAGCAGTGGATTATCCATCTCGAGGTCTTCACATCAAGGCTGTATGCCTTTCTGAAAGTTATGCTTTAGCCAAATATAAGTGATTGGCTGAACACAGGGGTATCTTGATGAAATTCTGTGGACTGTGTTATACAGGAGATCTGACCAGATGAGTTAAGGGTCCCTTCTAGCCATGAAGCAGAGCCATTACAAAGCATTTTAGTGCCTAGGGCAAGTAAGCATATTTGTGCCCCCTAGAGGTGATGCATGGGAGCAGGGAGGAGTTCCCAGCCACTTTGCACAAAATAGGAAGCTGGAAACCAGTTGCCACTGGTCTCAGAGAAGTCCCCTGATAGAAGAGAACCCCCTATCATTGCAGACATGTTGATTCTTAACCCTATGCCAGTCCCTTCCCTCCACAGAGGGCATGTTTAGGGAGGGAGGTAGTGTGTCTGAGGTAGGCAGGATACATAGTTGATTGGTGCTTAGGATCTCTCTCACCAGCTTTAAGTTGCATCAGAACAAGGGTTTACCCCAATAATGAGGGAATTGAACCTAGTTCCCTGACAACCTCCACCCATTGCACATCTTCTTTCATAGGCTTCACTCTTCAATTTGCATATGTGCATTGGGTACTGCACACACACACAAATGATCTTTGCTAGGGGCACAAAGGAAATGAGCAGCTTTGAATAAAAAAACAGAAAGCAGCAATTAGCACAATTGGCCAATATGGAGCAGTTTTTTTAGCAAGGGCCATTTTTAATCCTTCAAGCAGGGGCACCATTCAGTGCTGAAAACCACAAAATAATATAGAAAAGCGAACAAAAGCTTTAAGGCCAATGAGTAGGAGTAGCTGGATCTAGGAGCAGAGGTGAGTCAGGTCCCTTTGGACAAATGGCTTCATAAATCTTAATTCTATATGAGGCACCTATACAGATCATGCAGAAAGGGCCTCTCTGAACACGTTCTTCAAAGAGTTTCTCCTGGAGTTCCCTTCCTAATAGTAAAGAGAAATTCTTTACATCAAATATAAAATACACATCTAAAAGGACTTGAATCCATCCATCACAGTATTGTTCCCTGTCAGGAACGGTTAACTGAAGTTGATGCCCTACCGTACCTTTAATAAGGGATCATGAGCTGGCATTTGAAATGCCGGTAGTACTGGAAAGCCTGTTGGCAGGACAAGTCATTTTTTGACATCCTCTCACTTCTGATACAATGGCAGCTTCCAACTGAGCATTCTGACTCGTATAGCTAACATCCTGAAGCAGTACAAGTATTTCTAGGAATAAAAGCTTCCTTTAAAATCACATGAAATGTGGGTGGCTCCCATACACTAGTTCAAAGATATTTTGGGGGTAACCAGCAGATGCCCAGATAAGTCAAAATTCCTCCCGGCCCTCCCAGCTTTGGCCAACCACTATTTGTAAATCAATTTTTTTAGAAACAGGCAAAGAACAGAAAGAATGTGGTCCAAATTTTCTAAAGTGTGTGCATACAACCAGGGTTTTGAGCGTGCAAATCCTCAGTCTCAGTGCACACAACACACACTGAGCAAATACAAATGCGAGCCCTTGTGACATCTCCGAACTCCTTCCAAGGAAGTTTTCAAACCAGAGTGAACGCATTATGCCATTTAAATTTGCCTCCTATCATATACACGGGGTAACAGCAACAAGGGAGATAACTGTGTTAAGAAGCAACACATGAAAACTGCCGTGTAACACAATTCAAATAGCAATGTAAATGAGTGTTCATGGTCAACAAGGAGGAGATCAATTCCTGGCACGACGTGCACAAGACACTTCTAAATTTGCTCACAAACCCCTAGAGTTAGTCAGGTAGTCTCTGCCGCAAGCACTGACATTGGTAAATCACTCACCTTCATCACTTCTACCTGCAGGTCTTCGTTCAGGGAAGGAGTCACTTTGACGGCATTCAGCATCTGATTTAGTAGCTGCTTCTCATCTGAGCCTGTTTCCACGGATACAAATCTCTCATCAGACAGCAACTTCTGCAATAAGGCAGAAGGTAGTAAAGTCTCAGACTGTTGATTCTCTTCCCCCCCGCCCCAATTATTTAACTCCATTGGAACCTATTACATATTGGTAATCAGAGTCAGGGCTGGATTACCCAATAGGCAAACTAAGCACGTATTTAGGGCACCAGCAAAGCAGGGGGCACTAAAAAAAAAAAATAAAATTTTTTTTTGGAAAAACATTGATATTTCAAAAAAAAAAAAAAAAAAAAAAAAAAAAAAAAAAAAAAAGCATTGGAGTAGTCATCATGGGAAAAATCAGAACTTTGTTAGACTTCCTTACACTCCACTACACACTCGTCCCTCATTTTTCTGGGTTTTTATTCCTTATTCCCACGTAAACCAGCGAGGTGTCCTACTAATGTAGATCAAAATAATGCGAGGAAATAAGAGACTGTAACTGATCGTCCTACTCCTGGTGGTAAAACAGACATTGTTCTAGAAGGTGTGGATGTGTTAGACAGAACCTGCTCATGCTGTAAATAATAGGAGAACAGATCCTGCATGTGGGTTGATTTCAGTATTGATGATGTAGCTTACTGGATAGATCATGGACCAAATGACTGTCAACACCACACTGGGCCATTTGAGAAATCATGTTGGACTTTTACTGATGGCAAACAAACAAGACATTGTCCACAAAAAATATTTTTCAGTATGAAAGCAAATGGTGAGAAATACACTTGAGAATGGCTACTGTATTCACTATCAACAAGGTCTGTGTACAGTTTTGTTTGCAAACTTTTTGCATATAAACCTTCAACATCCCGGTTTGCTGCAGATGGATTTAGTGGCTGGCGGAATACTGTTTTAATTGAACAGCATGAAAATAGCACTACTCACAGAGATTCAATGTTGACATATTTAAATTGAAGACAGGGCTTTGGATTGACACAAAAATTGGAAGAACAAATTAAAGGGGAACATGAATACTGGCAACATGTCTTGCAACGTGTTATAGCTGTTCTTCAAACATTAGCTCAACATGGACTGCCTTTCCGGGGATCAAACGACACATTTAGATCACTGCAGAATGGAAATTTCTTGAGATTGTTGAGCTTGTGGCTCTGTTTGACCCATTTTTAGCAGGCATATCTCAAAATATGGGAATGCTGGCAAAGGTAACTCATCATACTTATCCAAGACATTATGTGATTAACTCATTGGTCTAATGAGTGACAAAGTTCATTCAGCTACGTGGATGAAATAAGTACTGCTGGGTACTTAAATTTATCTGTCAACTCTACACTTGATCTTTCACAATTGATCAATTGAGTATTGTACTAAGATGTGTCTTCCCCACAGATGGAACACCAGCTGAATGATTTATAACATTCCTCAATTTGAAAAGCCACACTGGTGAAGAAATGGCAAATCAAGTACTGCTTTATCTGTGCCAAGTTTGCAAAACAGATTTCTCAAAGTGCAGAGGTCAATCTTATGACAACGCTGCCAACATGTCAGGGCGTTATCAAGGAGTGCAGAAGCAGCTTTTAGAACAGAACAAACATGCCATATAGGTCTGTCTCATCTTACGCTGGGGTTACATTCCGCAGTCAGTGTGTAAAGCGAAAATCGTGTATAGTCAAAATTACATTGAGTGTAATGGTGGGAGGAATCGCCCGCACTACAGAAACAGTATTTAAAGTGTTATTTTTCCTCTTTTTTTCTTGTTTTTGCCGACTATGTAAAGCTGAAATCGTGCATGTTAAATGCGCCTAAGATGCGACAGACTGTATTCATATCATGTGCTGCACACTCACTCAATCTTGTTGGCTGCAGTGCTGTTGATTATTGTCCAGTGGCAGTAAGGTTTTTCTCAACAGTCCAGGTACTTTATACATTTTTCTCTTCCTCAATACACCGATGGGCAGTTGTTAAAACATATTTGGGCAATGATCATGTGTTGAAATCTCTTTCTAATACTCTCTGGGAGGCACATGCAGTGGCAACAAGTGCAATTCTGGAGTCCTACTTAAAGATTGTGGATGCATTAGAAAGTATAGCTGAAGACCAATCACAAAAGGGAGAAAGTATACAAGAGGCAGAAAACATTGCAAACAAGATGCAAGAACTAGAGTTTGTATTCATGTTGACCATGTGGAATGAAATTTTACAACACTTTTACCACACAAAAGTCAAGCTCTCCAAGAAAAAGAATTGGATTTGAAAACATGTGCAGACCTCTGTCAATCATTAGCAGACCACTAACACACTACGAGGAATGATTTCAAAAGATTTGAAGACATATCAAAAGATATCTTGACTGATACTAACTGCAAAGAAGCCCAGTCCCGCAAGTGAAATCAGGAAAAAACAAGCAAATGATAGCAGTGCAACAGAAACAGCATTGAATCCTAGAGAAAAATTTTGCGTATCTACTTACTATGCTATAATTGATACACTTGAAGCTCATATGAAGAGGAGAGGTGAAGTGTACAAAAGAAGTATCAAGTAGATTTTCTTTTCTAAATGATATGGACTTATCTGATCAACAATATTCACAAGGTTCCCAAAAGCTAGTTGACTCATATCCTGTTGACTTGAACATGAATCTCTGTGGAGAAGTACGGCAGTTCCACTGTTACATGCGCACAAAGTTTAATGAAACAGGAAAAATAAAATTCAGTCACATCGATCTTCACGACACAATATTGAAAGATGGAATACAATGTGTATTTCTAAATGTAGAAATCGCACTATGATTACTAACTGCTCTGCAGAACGCTCTTTTTCTCAGCTGAAAAGAATAAAAAACCCTCAAAGAACAACAATGTGTCAGGACAGACTTAATTCACTTTCCCTATTGTGTATGGAAGTGGACATGCTTCATCGAGTCAGCTTCGATAAATTTATCCAGAATTTTGCAATCAGAACATCTAGAAAGAAGCTATTTTAATTTCAGCATACATGTAAGTTTTGTGTCATTTTGAAAAATAAAATGTTATTTTACGGTATAGTATTTTTTTTTTATTATTTTGAATTACACTGCTCTACAGCCAAAATGCTTCTGAAATAAATGTAGTCCAGCTTTACTAATTCTGGATCACTGAGAATGAAAATGATGCTTAAAATTGTTGATTGGCTCTAGTTTTCAAGATATGCTATTGGGTCAGTATATACGACCCTTGACTTGGGAATGGCGGAGGATAAGTGAGTTATAAAGGGAAGGGATCTCAATTTAAACCAGAAATGACTAAAATACATCTTTGACTGGATCTATGAATAAATCTATTACTGGGTTTGGACAGTACTTGCTTTTTAGGCAAAACAATGAATGATGCAATCTGAAGCTGGTATTGCGTCATACATGATATGAATTGCATCATGTTATTCCTAGACGTCATGGATGATGCAATCATAACGAAGCTTACATCACTCTGCTGAACAAATTGCCCTATATCAGCTCTAGAAATCATACAGTGTCATGCTCTGTTATTTGTCAGTGTTTGATTTTGCAAAGGGACACATTTCTGTTTAGCCAAAGTGAGCAGAGATGCCTTGTACTTGCGTGAACAGTGCAGATAACTTCTGCTATGTTTGTGGTGAAGTGACTTTTGCATCACAAAAGCGCAGTATAACCACTATGGTTAAGAAAGCCTATCACCTTTATTTTGGCTGCAAAACTGGAGATCAGGACAAGAGGTGGGCCCCACACACATGCTGCAACACTTGTGCAACAAATCTTCGCCAGTGGTTGAACAGGAAAAGGAAGTCTATGCCTTTTGCAGTGCCAATGATTTGGAGAGAGCCAACAGATCATACCAGCAATTGTTACTTCTGCATGGTGCCTCCAGTTGGAAAAGGTGTGTCAAAGAAGAAAAAGTGGACTGTGCATTATCCAAACATTCCATCAGCTATACGCCCAGTACCCTACGGAGAAGGACTGCCGATTCCTGATGCACCAGAATCATTCTCACTTGAGTCAGACGAGGAAGAGGATGAAACTTCTGGTCCTGAACCATCAATGTCACAGGACCCACATTTTCTCCCATCCTCCTCCTCTGAACCACACCTCAAAACAAAAGGTGAACTGAATGACCTTGTCAGGGATTTGGAACTACCCAAGAGTTAGGCAGAACTGTTGGGCTCCAGACTACAGCAGTGGAATCTCCTGGCAGGCTATCAGGGCAAATGGAGCCCATCAATGCTTGCAGACTATTGCTGGACAGTGACAAGAGATGCTCCATTTAATGAATACAAGAGACAAGCCAAGAAGCGCCGAGTAGACACTGAATAGGACTAAACTATACATAATAGTTTTTTGCCTTTTGTTTCATAATAAATTTTATTTACATAACCCTTTTGCTGATTTTTAAAGTGTTACTAAACAGGACAGGTGAAATATTATCATGTAAAGCAACCATAAACACATGAAAAGACCTAGGTTTACAATTTATGATTAAAACTCTACTATCTACACAATAGACATAGACATAAAATGTAAAAACTTAAATATCTTAGAAACAGTAGCCAATCAGTTGTTTTAATTGTCATATTTGAATTCAGCACATCAAAATACATAATAAATATCAGATTTTATCTCTGAAACAGACTTCTCAAAAATTGTAGACCAGTGCTACATATGGGGGGCACCATAATCTTTTCAGTGCTTAGGGCCTCTAAAGGTCTTAATCTGGCCATGATCAGAGTAATAGTTGCATACCTGTCCTTCCTTCTCTGAAGGCCATCAGAACGGGATCTAGGCTTCGCTGAAGATGCAACTAACACTTTTGGGCTCGTTACTGAATTCTACAAGTGGCTTTTTATTTCTTTTCTGGCAGCTCAAATGATCTCAAAAAGGTTGTTTTCCAGTGGACTCTCAATATGTCAATTTCTGAAGGCTGCTGGACTTTAGCTGAGGGCTTCACCAAAGCTATGTCACTTTAGAAGTAACACTTCAAACCCGCCTCATTTTCCACTCTGTACATGTTTTGGAGGCTTACAGCTACCACTGCTTTACATTTTGCTTAGTGGGAGATAAAGGTTTAGCGATCATCCCACTCTCTTCCTCTGAGCTGCCTGCCGGGGGATGGAAGCACTGTGGAGGTGGCATTGCTAATCACTGGCAGAAGGTGGGAAGAGATATTTAGTCATCTCTTGAAAGATACATAATCTAAAACTTTAACTAAACCCCCAAAGAGAAGGCAGCCTGACCAGTGATTTATGCTGGTGGTATGAAGTTTGATGTGTATTTGCCAGGGGCAGGAGCTGAGAGGTTGTATAAGGGGTAGATTTGACACAGTCCTACTGATTTTTATGGCCTGATCTGGTTCTCCTTGCTTGGAAAGAAGCCAGTACTTGAGTAATAGAGTGTCACAGTGGGTATTTCCAGACAGCATGACAGAGGTAGAAAAGGTGGCACAAAAGAGCAAATCCAACTTAAAAAAAATAATCAAATGGACTTGAACTGAATTTTTATGGGAGCCTGTTTTCATATCTGTTTTTATTATTCTCAAAAAACCAAAACTACTTTCAGCTACATGGGGGTGAAACACAGAGACACAAAAGGCGCGTGCAATACTTAAGTCCTACTTATGCTCTCAAAACAAGACCTCGTGCTGGCCCTTTGCACAGGGATGAATTGCACCTTAGTGAACACCAACTTGTATTTAATAGAATAGCAATATGGAGCCTTCCCTACAAAGCTATATTCCTAGAAATAAACATTAATTGCATACTGGTGCAATGTCCATTTTCCTTCAATGAAGCGAAAACATATGCGCCGTTTCCATTTCGTTATTTACAAATGCTTTAGCTCTCTGAAGCCTGCATCTGATTTCCTTGGTACATGGATCGCATGGCTGTTTTCAGTTGTAATTGATAAAACCCCTTCAGTTCACCTAGTGCTACTGAATGTGTGGGGAATTTTGATTCCAATATTTCAGTGAGGGGGGTCCCATACATTTATAACAGAGCCCTCACTACTTATGTCTACGTTACGCTTTCCAGCCTCAAAGCACCACTGTCCTCTGAGCTGATAAAAGAGGGCTGGATGGGACTCTCTTCAGCCACTGCCAATGCAGCTCCTTAGTCATCTGCTGGAGTCCAAGCGCAAAACCAGGTGCTATCCATCATTTGCAGAGCATGCAGCTTCCACAGAATCTTCTGCCTCTGCTAGTGCAGAGACTAGCTCCTGGATGTTTTCTCAGCAGTGCCCTTGCTATCACTAAGTCACCCCAAGGTTTGATGCTTTGTTTACAGTACTTTCATTTTAAACACCTATATTTCCTTTGAATTTAAATAATACTCAGGAGCTGCCATTTTCTACATTCACCCTCCAACCAAGCAAGTCAAAATCCACCCAAGTCCCAAGCCATACCTGCATCCCTGCTAGAGCATGTTGGGCCAACTTCACGTTCTTTGATTCCAAAGCCAGCTGCAGTGGGAGGAGACACTTCTCCCTATAAAAACAAGAGGAAAATAGTGCTGAGAAACTGGCATTCACAAAAAACACAGCCTTCTAGATTTTCCTCACTTTAAACAGGGTCAAACAAACAATCACTGAGCAGAATTTAACACCAAACAGCTACAATGTGATTTTTTTTGGGGAAGATAAACAGTGATTTTCCAAATTTTTTAAAGAAGTATTCCTCAAGAGAAACAGACACTTACGGACCCACTGCCCAAGCAGCTTGGTCCTTAAAATGTTTCATTTTGTGCAACACAAACACGGGATTTGCAAACTACTCATGGACCTATAGCACAGCTTGAGCAGCACTGTACATCAGTCACTTGTCTTTCTGTTTACCAGTCAAGTCGCAGAAGTGGATACCAGGTTCCATATTCATCTTCTGTGGAATTAGCTTTGCTCCATGCCTTGTGTACAGTACAATTTGTAATCATGTGTTAACTAAGCCGAAAGCAATTTGTGCAAAGAACAAACGTTAAAGGATAGGGTTTACAATGAGTTTAACAACACTTTAAAGACAATTACAAAATGCACTTGGACTGTAGAATGCAGCACGCTTTTGCATATTAAAAAGATACTGTGAGTTAGGGTGGTCACAAGTAGGTCCATAAGCACCGGAGACTTGGATTAAAATTCTGATTTAAGATACAAATAAAAATGAGCTTAGTGGACAGTCAGTGTACATTTGCTCGTCTCACAAATCCTCTCTCACAATAATCTGGCTGAAAAGAGGCCCTGAATTGGAATAACTGAAACTACTACAGCTTGTGATTGAGACATCTCAGCAGAGCTAACTGGGGAATGCTTATAAAGCATCTTCCCATACCTTGTCAATCTCTAACCAAAATGGCAGTTCACAAATGAAATGAGTGTGGTGGTCTCAGCCTAAATTATGTAAGCAACTGTGTCTCTCTGTTTTTGGGAGGCCAACCTGAAACCCTTTAAAGGGACCTGTTTTGTAGAAAACACTTAGTGCCCGCCCCTGAAAATCAGGTCCCTTAAGGGGTCTCCAGTTAGGCATCCAAAGATCAAGGCACTCAAAATCACAAGTCACTTTTCAAAACATAGGCTCTCGTCATTAGTGCCAACTAACGCCTCGCCACAAAGACCAAGGCTACCAACATAATACAATTTAGCAAAACAGTAAAAGAGTGAACTCATGTAATTGCAAAGTTTGTTTGGGAACTCACAGGACTTCCCATACTCTTTCCCGAATTGATGCAGATTTACAATACGCCACCTAACTTTTCTGGTGGCAGCACAAACATCAGTAGGTGGAATTCTTGCTTTTTTATTTTTAAATTGGAACAGAGTTTGCATGTATATTCAATCAACTATTTAACTGAAAATTACCAATATGCTTTGCTTAGGATGCTTGAAGAACAAACATGCAGAAAGTGTACCCATTTCAGAAGCTCCTCAAATGTTTCTGGAACATATTTAGCTAAAATGACTCTTTGAAAGTATTAACCACAGCATCAAAACACGGGAAAGATCTCTGCTGAGTGTTGTAGACCTGAAGACTGGAACATCCAAAGCAGAGATAACCCACACGAAAAATCTATTACAGGTTTTACACAATAGCCTGTTTGTAACCTACATGTCATGGGGGGCATGTGGATTACTCGTGCATCCTGGGGCAGGAGGACACTTTGGGAGATTACAGAGTTGCATGGTGACGCCACTTCTATCCAGTACACATACAGATTTTTTTTTTTACAGTATCTGCTATTCCAAGACTTGGAAGCACTCAAAATGTTGCTCTCTTTTGTTCTTCCTATTTTTTTTTTTAAACAAAATATCACAGCTATTAGGCCAGCCAATACTCAGTGCTGTCCCATTTTGGCTGCTGAATCCAGGTTTTGTAACTGTTTATGTGACCAACAGGTAGCAATCAAGGTCACTGTGCATGAACTCATGTAAACACGCATTTAGAAGTGAACCACGCAAAAAGTATATTTTAAGCGCAGCCACTGTGGTGTGTTAAAAAGGTCCCACTTATTTAGACTGTAAGCTCTTTAGGGCAGGGACTGTCTTCCACCCTATGCACTATGTACGGTGCCTAACACAATAGAGCTGTCAGGGCTACAAGCACTACTGCAGTACAAACAACAAAATATTAATAGATGGAACATAGAAAACATCGGACGTATTTATTCTTTTAGTAATGTGGACTGAGAAATTAGGGTGGGGAGAGCAGTCATAACCCAATGGAACTGAGCAAGCTGACGTTCATTACGATGAAAATGGTCTGGAGCCTTTACAGCTGGCTCACTGTGCAACTACCACGCAATTCAGCACAGTGTCCACCATCTGCAGCTAGAGACTGCAACTGATAAAGAATGAAAGTGATTTCTTGATACATCATCCCAAGCTGAGCACAAAATTACAACAGGAGGATTGAAATGAGAACAGATTCAATTAGCTGAACTTCCCAGCTTTGCTAAAAATGTTTAACTGAAGATTTGATTAATGCTGCAGCAATTTCCCTTCCCATTACATTCTCTGAGAAAATGAGCTGCCACTGTGTCATTTCCTGTTCTTGTTACAATCTCTGTCATACAATAAGATCTTTATCATCTCCTTGCTACAGTCATAAAGCACCTACAGATATCCTGCCAATACTGGACACGCTGAATATTCCAATACTTCAACCTGCATTTTAAGCACAAAACTTAGCAGCACCAGTTTACAAAGAGCTAGTCCTGGGAGGAGAAGGTAAGCCAGCACAATATGTCACTACTGAACATCCATCACTTTTAATAGTTGATCTTAGTGGGGTTGCAGAGGGTGTAAGTGGGGTAGAATTTTGCCCCAGAATTTAGCTTTTTGCTTAGAAAATGACAGAGAGAGTGTCACAGGATCACACTTTGTTCACAGACAAGCACTAGATTCTCAAACCAGTTTGGTCCAAGAGAGGCCCATGAATGGAATACCAGCCTGCAGCAAGTCAGGCATGGGATCCATTGGTAGAGCTTGTATGGCAGTTTGTAGGGGTATCCACATGCCCTTAACATTTGGAGTTCAGATTGTAGAGTTTTGACTGGCATACCAAGGCTGATACTGTGTTGACCACTTACTCTCCATTTGTCCCTGTCCTCCCTACCTCCTCCTGCTATCCATGACCACCTTGAGTCTTCACGCTCCCTCCCATTCCATAACTTCTTAGGTAATTGCATCTTGCCTTGGATGATCTCACTGGAGAATCTCTTGTCACTGGCTGCATATCTGCAGCTCTAGAACTCCGGTGCTGCTCTGTTCCAATACTGTATGCTCTAGAATGCTGTGCACAGGGGAAGCTCCAAAAACACACAGCATGAGATTTACACAAGGCAACATCTCAGAGCCATGAATGAGACTGCGTACCTTCACACAAGGGATTATCAAAAGAAGCGTGAGTACTTTACTTGCTGGGGGCTCATGGGGAGAGAGGCAGTCAGAAGTTTCAGGGGGCAGAGCTGCTGTGGGATTTAAGGAGTTGGAAGGGAGGCGGTGAGAAGGAAGGGAGGTAGCAGGGAGGAAGCTGAAAGTGTGAAGGGAAGCCAGGGAGTGCAAGGAAGGACTTTGAAGCCTAAGGAAGTTGCAGGTGGACAAGGAAATGGGAAGAGACATAAATGATGTTCAGCCTGTGCATCTTTATTATCTGTGTTCCTAAGCAGAGCCAAACAGTGTGAGGTTCATGCTACCATTAATCACGTCCAAACACATTCACAGAGTTTCACACAGTGTCATCCTCAAGTCAGCCTATTAGCCACTTGCTCACAAGAGTGCCAGAGTCACTCCCAAATTAAAAAGGAAGAAAGGTAGAAAGAGTGAGTGTCCTGATTCAGCACAGCCTCCTGGCAGCGGTGTTCTTTCCCAGCTAGAGAAGAGGGGATAACGAGTGCTCCCTTAGTGTCGTCGCCATGGGAGGTGTAAGGTCACATTACCCACTGAGCAGGATTTAGTGTGACTCACTGCAGAATATTGTTACACGCAAGCAGTGTTTCAGCAGAGAGCACACAGGCACTTACAGAAACAACAGTGAAACCAGACAGCCTTCCTAGCCATGCTGCTCCCTTTTCATATCTGGGGGAAACAGTAATAAATACTGAACCAATGAATGTATTATGCTGCCAGATCATTTTTCTTACATTAAAAAAAGACACCCCAGTGCAGACCATATTTACGGGATCTTCACAACTCTAGATGAAAAAGCAACTGCAGCTTGCATGTAGGGGATCTTAATCAGAGGATCTCAACACTCTTTGCAAAGGTGAACTTTATTGTCCCTATTTCACAGATGGGGTAACTAGAGGAAGATCCAATCCTGCTCCTACTGAAGTCAATGGGAGTTTTGCCACCGACTTCACTGGCACCAGGATTGAGTTATAATAAGCAACTTGCCCAAGGTCACAAAGCAATTCAATGACAGAACCAAGAATATAAGCTCTGAGCCATGTCTTCCAGTCCCTAGTTTTAACCAGAAGCACATGTTACCCCTCAAGAGATGTTGTTTCATGCAGCTGCGGACTATTCCATTGTTGCTGTTAATGTGTTAGACTGCAGAATGCATTATTAGAATGTACATGCCACTTACATTCAGCACACTGGGATACAATGACCTTTAATATTCTGTGCTGGTAATGACTTGTCTATCTACCCTTCAGGTCCAAGAACCTGTCACTAATGTGGGATAGTATGGCCGGCCAACCAAAACACAGAACACTAGAAAGATCCAAACAAGACAGCTGACTATTATAAATAAGAGATCATAAAGATCCTGCTACCTCATCCTAGTGGGAAAAGACTTTGAATTAATGAGCCATTATTCTCTTCTCATTAATCTCATGCTGAAAATTGTAATGAGGATAGGAAATGGCACAAACTTAATTCTTTCTTCTTAGTGTCAGTGGAATGGAATCACACGGCCTGCTGCAGCACAGAGAAAAGAACACTTTAAATGCAAACAATTTGTCATTGAAATAAGAGTTACTCCTCTTCATATAAAAGCCAGTGGCAGAATTCATTTTTTAAACCAATCTTATGAAAGACATTCAAAATAAAATATCTTTCCACATTATCTTCCACTGCAAATGATGTCGAAATAAAATTAGGAACCTCAGGGCATATCAACACACAGAGCTGACTCAAAGAATGGCTTATAAAAATACTGATTGCTGTTGTCTGATAATCTGAAGGGCACACTCATAAAATGAGCATGGCATGAGACGTCAGATTCAGGACTGTTGGTGGGAAGAAGCCTGTCAACCCTGAGTTTGTCCCTTTGTGAATCTGGGTATAGTCCATATAGTTACTATCATACATATTGATAAAAGATGGTCCAGTCCAAAAGGGTGGCAAATTTTACCCCAAACTGGTTAAAATGTAATCCTGCAGACATGAGAATGTTTTTAAATTAAAATATCTATAGCTCTCTTTAGCTGCAGTAGTTTAGTTAAAGCTAGTGAAGTCTCTGTCAACCCAATGGCTGAAACTAAGTAGCTGGCAATCATTTAAAAAAAAAAAAAAAAAGTGATGGTTCTCTAAATAGGCTGGGGATCTTGGAAGCATAAAAGCATTTTTGTGCATTTGGGTAATTTAAAATTATTTGAGTCTTACTTATTAAAGTCATTATGCTATAGCTCACATAGACATTATGGGCCTGATGCAGAAATTAGCGGGTAAGGTTCCATCACCCATGTTATGCAGGAGGTCAAACAGATGATCACAATGGTATCTTCTGGCTTTAAAATGTACGTGTCTGTAAAACTGATCTCAGACTGTCCTTAAATATTTTCTTGAGCAAGAGGGAAAAAAGGCAAATACTGAAAAAAATTCACTAAAACCTATGTTCTCTGCCACTTTTTTATATTACATACACACACAAAATACAGTACATTCCTTTATGCTTTTGCATCATTACAAGATTATCCTGCATTACAATGAGACAACACCGAAAATTTTTAAAAAAAAAGAGCATGCACAAAGTCAGCATCAATGTTGTAAAAAATACGTAAAAAGCAGTGACAGGAAAACAGTTCAAGCTTCTAAGCTTTGGGGTTCAGGATCATAAAGTTGCATGGTGATGTCCTCATTCCACTGAAGTCAACTGGAGTTTTGCCATTGGTATCCACAGGGCCAGGATTTCACTGTTGATGCTTACCCAGATAAACAGTGGCTTCCACCAAAACCCATATTCCTCGCCCAGAGGCTCACCTCTTTCCTAACAAACTAAATGGGTGAGCCACAGCAATTCCTTGGGATGTGCCCTGCTCCACCTGCAACATCTTTATGGGATTTCTTACCCAATTTGCTCCCCCCCACCCCCGGCACACCTGAGCTTCCTTTTCTTTTTATCTCCCTCTTCCTGGTGCCGCCCTCTCACTTGTAACACACAGTACCTGCTTAGTCAAATCCACAATACACCCATGTTTACACAGGAAATCCACTCCCAAAAAGCTATTTTGTGATTTTGATCATTTAAGCAAGGTGAATATGTGCACCCTCGTGTGCTTCCCACCTGTATTGGTATTTGCAACATGCTGTAGGCTACAAGTCCTTCCCTGTGTGCTCCACCCTGCTTCCACCTGTTCGCCCAAGGGACTCCTCTCACCCATGAGGGGATACCCTTTGTCTTCCCCTCCCCACTGCCCCAACGCTGTTCCTCTGTGGCGCTCCCTCTCTTTCCCCTTGATGCCTCCTTTCCAGGAGAGAATTTTCCCTGCTCTTTCCTAGCATTTCCTCTCCCCTTTGCTCCATGTATCTGCTCCTCTCCTTTTGCTTTACAAACTATATACATAGAAGAATCACGTCACCCACCTCTGAAACATAAGTGCTTCTGGTGCGGAACACAACAGCTGTTTACCACAGTGCAGTTTAGGATAACTGAAACTTAATAGAGTGTATGTTAGCTGGGCTTCACACACTTATGCAATCTGGAATTTTGGATGCTTGCTACAGCTAACATCCCTATTACATATAAAGCAGACAAGCAATAGAATACAGAAGACAATACAAGAACATTTTCATTTATATAATGTCCATAAAAATCTGAGTTGCCATCACAGAAGTGTAACAGCCCTTGTGGGAGAGAAAGACTTGAACTAGTTAATCTACTATACAACCTAAAGCAACAGAATTCATATTGGCTATCATAATTAAAGAGCTCTGAAACTGTCACTCATCTGGAGATAATTTCTAAGATTATTGACTGCTTTGCTATGCCCCTTAAAAACATCTATATTTAAATACAGACAGAGTCCACCCGGCTAGCAGCTCAACATCACTGTCAAGATGAAAGAACATTAGGCACATAATGTTCTATTGCTCAGAGGGTAGCAGTACTGTACAAAGGAAAAGGTGAGGAAAGAGTAACAAAGAAAACAGACATCACAATATTAAAATGTGTCAGTCTGTAGACAAGGCCAAAAGAAATTACCAGGATGTCCTTAATCTCCAGAGGAACTTCTTTTTAATACATTTCTAATGGTTTTCCTACCACATCCCTCCCAAAAAACTCTTCTTTCTTTGTACTGTGTGTACCATGGGTAACTGACTCCAGCTAACTCTGTTGTTAAGGAATCTGGTGACACACACAACTCCCAAAGTGCCCTTCATTATAAGACAACCAGTATCCTTTATGTATTTATTGCCTATTTTACTTGCAGCTATTAAGTTTCTTCAGTGTTTCTTCAAAAGCACAAGAGCTGAGAGTTAAGAGATTATTAGCTGAAGCAGAGTGTGAATGTGTGATAAGGGTCAGCAAATCCATCCTTATTGGTGCACCTTCTGACCTGCGCTAAAAGATTTCCTCCACTTGCCCAGAAACTTGGTCAAATCTAAACCAGTTTTCGCTATAACAGTGGAAAGCGCTGCTCCCCAGTTAGAGCGATTCCCACGACAATCTCTTTCTCCATCCCTTGACTGTCCAGATTGCAAGCTCTTTTGGGAAGGAACTGTCTCTTAATATTTGTCTAGCACAATGGGGCCAGATGTTGGTTGGGACCATAACATTTCTGCCATGCATTCACCTAGTACAATTCAATCAAACATTAATATTTCCATTATGTGAAAAGATTCTACAACCTGTCATGCATCTATTGGAAGAAATTACTGCGATCTTAAGAGTTCATTCACTATTAACTATATTGCACAACACAAACATTTTCCATCACCACCTCCAGGGTTAGAGACAGGGACATATGTAGTGGGAATCTGGACTCACAGCAATAAAGGAATGAAAAATTCTTTCTGGTTAAGCCTCTTGTTTTGACACATCAAACATTCTTCGCTCCCCGACCCTGCATGATGAGCTGGATGAATTCTATGCTAATTTGTCCACTGTGTAAGCAAACCTGGGGCCATACAATCAAAAAAGGCTCTGTGAGGAGACAAGAGGGGATAAGTTGTATTTCCAATTATCAGAGGCTGAGTCGGAAAGATGAGTCCTGTGTTCTGGGATTGCATTCAGCTTTAGCTGCAATGCAAACAGTCTTAAATCTTAGCAGTTCTAAAGGATGGCTATTAAAATAAACAGAATTGTTTAAACACCATATTTGCCATGCATTGTGCATTTACACTCACTGGGCCTCAGCGTGTTCAACAACAAAAAAGCATTACTTTCCTAAGCAAACAAGGATTAAAAGAAACCAAACATGCAGTGTACTTTTCGTGCATTAGGAAACCGCTTGTTTTATGTGCCGCTATTAAGCTTTTTCAGTCCGTAAAGTGGAGAAGTTTAATATCCCCATTAAGGCTCAGAGAAATTCAGTGAAATTCAACATCACACAGAATCTGTGGCAGAGCCCAGAATTAACACAGATCTCCCATCCCCCTTCCATGTGCCTTAACCATAGAAACATCCTTTCTCTCCTAAAAGCGTACAGACCTATCTCCATCATCTCTCTTCCACCCTGAGAAGTGGCTGGCTAGCCCACATGCTATTAAAGGCTGTGATTCTGCCTGGCAGCCTGGGAAGGCACTTGCAGCTGAGTCATGCTCAGAGGAGGAGTGTGCTAAACCAGAAGGTACAAAAACAAAGAGGAAGAGAAGATGGAGGTGGACAGCTGCAGACCTGGTTGAAATGACTCTGAAAAAGAGTTACAAACTAGGGGAAGTGAAGGGCTAAGAACTGAGAGGCAGGGTCCACAACCAAACCTTAGGTGAATCACAGCTGTTTTAAAGGGAACTAAACAAGGAACATATATTTTTAAACTGCTCTACTGATGAATATCAACAAGAGCTATGAAAAAAAATGGTTCGGGGCCATGAGTGGCCTGCAGACTGTATGACATGGAGACTGTAGGATGCAGTGCACTGTATTTCTGTGATGCCGGTCTACATCTGACAAACTGCAGAACATTTGCTGTTCATCATTGAGAATGATGAACAACAGCTGATAAGCTGTTCACCAGGGAGAAGTATTCCTAATGGTCTTATGGAAAATTCTCACAGACTGAAACTGATGGCAATGATATACAAATAATCATATTCCTTGTGTTACATAGATTTCTGTGCCCATCAATGAGTCTCCTTCCATCTTACTTCTAAATTCTGGAATGGGTCATTCCTTCAACAATTATCACTTGTGAAGCTAAACTTTTCCAACCAGGATTAAACACTATCCCCCCTCTGCTCCCAGGAATGATGGCCTGTAAGACAGGTGAGGCCCACTCTGAAACTTCTCTGGAGATTCATCTACACTGCTGGTGCTAACAACAATTCAGCTGCGCTGGGGCTAGTAATGTTAGGAGCCCTAATGTAGATGGCATTTGTGGCTCCAGAAGCTTTTTCACCATTGTGGTGATTCGTAGGACTCTACCAAATTCACAGTCCATTTTGGTCAATTTCACAGTCCTGGGATTTTTTAAAAATCTGTATAGCATAGGTTAAAAATACACAGAAGACCAGATTTTACGTTTTCATGATCCATGATACATTTTTCACGGCCAGTGAATTTGGTAGGGCCCTAATGATTAGATATGGTCTGATATCAGTAGGTGGCTTATAAAAAGATCAAGGCCCCTTATTTGTAACTAAACTCTAAGTCATCATTTATTATTCATTCAGTACCTACTGTCACGTTCAACATTATTCAGTGGGAAAATATGTTCACATTTAGGATTGCTGCTACCTTTGCCCTTCCCCCCTGCCCCTTTGCATTCCCTTCCCTCAGACAATTTCCAATTCCCACTTGCTCTTCCTACCCTCTTACTCATCCCATCTGCTAAGTCAGTACTGATGTTTAAATTGTCACCTTTAGGCTTTAGAGTCAAAATCCCAATGACATCAATAGGAAGTACAGGAGTTCACACAGCCTGAAACAATGCATCTCAGATATCTGCATACTCAGGCAGACAACACTGCATATGTTTACAAATTGTTCTCACTGGAGGATTATATTTGCAACCATAAGGGCTACAAACTTCTTTTTAAAAAAATAATTAAAGTTGAGATTCTGCAGAATCTGAATACGCCAAGCAGGCTGGATTCAGCCTGCAAACTGGGTGTTTGAAACCACCAGGCACACTAATCAGCATGTCTATGGTGCTGCTGGGGTCCCTGTCAGTGGATCAATGACGTGCTTCGATTTACTATCAAGATAGTGACCATGTAATTGCAGAATGGCATGGGGCAGTTCTCTATCCAGCGCTCAGATGGAGGTAGAAGGCACAAGAGCACTAGCACCATGTAGGCGGTGGCAAGCAAAACAATTTGCTTCATGCTCTTAACATTACTTTGTCATAAAGCGTAGTTAACTATGAGTGAATGTACACAGGATACATTCATAGTTTTATTTTTTTGCTATTGCTGCAGTGGATTCAACACCCAGAGAAAATACCCTTGAACAAAAGCAATGCTAAATTCAGCCTAAAGTTGCAGGCAGTGTTAACTGGATTCTACGGTGCTACCACCTTCTTACATGCAAAGGTGCACGTATATCAAGTGACTTGCAAACAAATTACGTCAATTTCAAATCACTGATTTAAATCATGATTGAAATCACCTTCTTTGCCAAAATCATTGATTTTTAATTCCAGGTAGGAATGTTGTACAACCAATTTGAAAATTTGTGCTACTGCAACTTTATAGATTAAAATCTAGAATGAACTGAATTATAAATGCTGGGTTTTTTAAATGTCACCACAAGTAGAGTGTCTTATTTTATAAGATTTCAGTATTTTGCTTATGGCAAATTGAGGACCTAATCCTGGACACATGTAAGCAGCTTCATAACTTTACTCTCATCAACAGTCTCACTGACTTAAATAGGACTACTCGTGTTTAGAGATAAGCATGTGTAAGGAGCATTATGGGAGGAGTGCTCCATAAATATCTGCAGAACAATCTCATTATTATCCTTCAAAACCCTTCCTTTTCCACCATGCGTACAAAAACCACTGGTGTGCCGAGATCACTGCCTCTCATACTGAGCAACAGCGACTCACTGTTTCCTCATACTCCCCCATCTGCTTTTTAGTATTCATTGTTGTCTCGGTTTACACTAGATTGTAAGATCTTTGTGGCAGGGCCTTTTTGTTCTGTGCTTGTACAGTACCTGGCACAAAGGGCCAAAATTTTCAAGTTGGTCTCCTAGGCCCATATTTGGGTCCCTAAGATTTTTAACAGGACCCAAGTGTCTTAGGAGCACGACAGGGTGACCAGATGTCCCGATTTTATAGGGACCGTCCCGATTTTCAGGGCTTTTTCTTATATAGGCTCCTATTACCCCCTACCCCCATCCCGATTTTTTTACACTTGCTGTCTGATCACCCTAGAGCATGAGCCCCACTGACTTCAAACTGTAAACCTGAGAAGGAATATAGCCTGGTTAAAGCATTTCAGCTTTCTTGATTTCTAGAAGTTCAGTATTGGAAGGGTTAGTTGCAAACACAGCACAGGCTATTTGCTTAACAATTGTGGGTTTATCTTTGTGTTACTCTCAAAGTAAGGATGGTATTTCTGATCACAGAGAGAAAAAGAGGACCACCTCTGCCCCCCAAATAGTTAATAGTCCATTTACCAGGGATTTGGGAGATCCAGGTTCAAGACCCTGCTATGGCTGATTCAGAGAGACTTGAACCTGGATCCCCCAAAGCCAAGGTAAGTGCCCTCTTCACTTGCTTACTGACTATTCTTGGGTCTCTCTTGCTCTGATTTGTCATGAAAAATGTCAAGGAATCTCTGGTCCATTCCAAAGCAGAATAGGAAAAATTCTTGAAATCTCCAAAAAAAAGTTTAGAAGGAAGGGGAAACTGTTCCCCACTAAGCTATCGAGATGAGATCCTGAATTTGTAATTTTCAGCATACATGAGCATTCTAAACATGAAACTTCTTAGCAGAAAAAACATTCAGTATTTTAAAAATCTAAAGTTCTACTATAAATTAGGAAACTAAGAAAAAAATTCAAAATATCAACTTTAGCAATGTAACAATATGAAATAGGAAGAAAGTAAAGACACCAACATGTAATTTTAAAAAAATCTGATTTAAGTTTAAAAATAAAATCTATTTAAACAATAAAACAAATAAGGATCAGCTCTCTCTGTCCACTCTCTCCAAGTGGAAGGAAACTATCCAGAATGAGGAAAGAGAAGAATGAAATAATAAAAATTAACATTCAAACATAAAGGAAGGACCAAACTACATTCCAGTCTCAGAACTCTCCAGATGTATGGACCATCCATGTGATTAGTGAGATGTCAGATCTCCGCAGTGCTGGAAATCTGGTGATAATCATGCAAATAATCCCATGAAAGACCACAACTCATGTTGTTGAGTGGAGACAGTGTGCATATGGTACAGAAGGCAATACAGTCCCTGTCCTTGAGAGCTTAACAAGCTATTATTGCTTTTCAGAACATAGACCTCTGTCACATGAGAAGCTGGAGGAGGATATCAGAGACGGAAAGGGAAGTTCTTTCTGAACTAGTCTGCTATCTGCTTTTGTCCAACACTCCAAGAACTACAGAAAAATTCACACACATACCTCAGAGGTCAACTACCTTTGATGCGAACTTCCTGCTCCTCACTGAGCAGGCTTCCTGAAGTTCACACATCAGTCTGAAAAAATGAACACTGGAATGCAATGCACCATGGCAGAAAGAATGCACTGAGAAAGGCTAGACGCACAGGAACTGATTATAGTTTGAGTAAGCTATGCTGGGTAGGATAACGTGAGGCCAAGATGCAATTGTCTGTCTTATCCACTAATCGGGAAGGCTGTGCCTTCACCAGAGTTACCCTGAATACTACAAAATGTTGTTACTTTTTGACATTAGCTTTTGTTTTGCCTTTAGTCCTGAAATCCTTTCCTCCTCAAACATTTCTGCAAAAATCAGAGCCCCATTTGCTCAATGCGTCACTCCAAACTTGGAGAACTCTCTCCAGCAATGGGAAAAAATCTAAATAATATATAGGCAGGGCATGTTGTTGTAGGTACTGGAGGATATACACTATCATAGCAATTGCATCATTTCTATTTGCTGCAGGGGAATGACAGTCTATTTCATATAGCGAGGGAAAAAAATAAAATACATGTGAAATCTACTGCAGAGGACACTTTCAGGTCTGTTCTCCTCATAAACCTATGCAACTCTCTTGTCCTACTTAATGGATTGGGTCCATAGCGAATGATGCTTATCAAGTATTATCCCACTACTGGATACATGTTCTTTGAAAAGACAGTTTCCCACTCCAACACCGATGAGATCTTTACACATTCTTGGAAAATGTTAAGACAAGCGATAGAGATTAGACAAGTTTAAAGGACCACTGCTACACTCAGGCAAGGTTTATTTTTTAAAATTCTATCTATCACTAAAATCATATCGTGTACCTTTGACCAAGCAAATTTAAAAAATAATCTGGCAGCAACTCTATCGGTCTTAATAGCCAGCAACAATGATGGAGGAAGAGTCAGTTTTCCCTTAACATACTTTATCATCTTATAGCTAGCACTAGCAATACCCAGTTTAGTTTTATTTGGGGTGTTGGGGGTGTGTGACGTAACAAAGCTCACTAGAAGGAAGAAGTATCATGGTTAGAGGAGAGGGAATGGGAGTCCGGGCTCATGAGTTCTGACTTTATCACATAATTGCTTAGGCCACATTTTATAAAAATATTCATTAAATATGGATGCTCAACATGAAATACCAAAGGGCATGATTTCTGTTGGTGTTTAGCACTAGTAAATAGAGTTGACATGAGCTCATCGTCTCAAAAATCAGGGCCTAGGTGTCTCTCTTCTGAGCACCAAAATTAGTGGAGACATCTGCAAATTTGGGGATATCCTCTCTATGTTCCAGTTTATACATCTCTAAACTGGGCACCATAATACATAGCACAGTGAAGTATTGTGAAGTTTAGTAAATAAGTGTTTTTAAAGTATTCGGAGAACCTTTGCAGAGCAATTAATGCATACAATATTATTCATAGGATCCTACCAAATCCACAGTCCATTTTGGTCAATTTCATGGTCATTGGATTTTAAAAATCATAAATTTCATGATTTCAGCTATTGAAATTTCAAATTTCATGGTGTTGTAATTGTAGGGGTCCCGACCCTAAAAGGAGCTGTGGGAGGAGGGGGGGGGGTCGCAAGGTTATTGGAGGCAGGGTTGACGTACTTCTACTCTTACTTCTGTGCTGCTGCTGGCAGCGGCGCTGCATTCAGAGCTGGGCAGCTGGAGAGCAGCGGCTGCTGGCTGGGAACCCAGCTCTGAAGGCAGAGCCACCACCCACAGCAGCACAGAAGGAAGGATGGCCTGGTATGGTATGGTATGGCCTCCTCTACTTCTGCGCTGCTGCTTGCAGAGCTGGGCACCCGGACAACAGCTGCCATTCTCCAGCCACCCAGCTCTGAAGGCAGTGCAGAAGTAAGGGTGGCAATACCACAACCTCCCTAAAATAACCTTTTGGTCCCTCTGCAATTCTTCGTTGGGTCAGGACACCCGATTTGAGAAATGCTGGTCTCCCCTGTGAAATCTGTATAATATAGGGTAAAAGTACACAAAAGCCCAGATTTCACAGTCCGTGACGTGTTTTTCATGGCTGGGAATTTGGTAGGGCCCTAATTATTCATTGTGCTAACATAACACACACTGATCCATCTCCTACCTGTCACTGTAAAAACTGAGGGTCAGATTCTCAGCTGATGTGAATCAGCGTAGTTCCACTGACCACAATGGAGCTGTGCCAATTTAAACCAGCTGAGAACCTGAGCATACATGTTTTACCCCAGTGCCTCACTTCACTCTGGGGTGGGGCACTACTGAGAAAAAAGTTCCATGTAATGGTTCAGAGCAGGGTCAACAGTGATACTTCCATGGGTTGGCAGGAGGCAATAAGCCATTAAGTACTATACCCAGCCATTCTTGGAGAGAAGAAAAGTTAGATGAAAAGGACTTGACAGTTGGGTAGTGAAAAACTTGGAGGTTGTGGAAATATACCTTAGAGGTCTGACAAAATCACTTTGGGGGAGGGAGGGGGAGAATAATATTTTCTAATGTAAAATGGCCTGACCCAGGTGGAAGCATTATACACAAAAAACGTACAAAAAAAAGACAAGTCTCCAAAGTACCGAGGTAAATTTTCGGTATCGTGGCTTTGCCTTTTTACATGCACAAAAATCTGCCCCAGCATTAACCCCCTTTAGCTATCACCAATGAAGGTTGAAGATCGCAATTAAAAGAACTACAGCAGCTACATTTCTGCATTAGTAAACTCATTCTGGTTCCTTTCTTTACCGGGGTGCTGGAATGATTTTTATAGTGGGGGTGCTAAAAGCCATTGAACCAAACTTCAAACCCTGTAGATAATGGAATCACTTCAATCTAGGGGGTGCTGCAGCACCCCCATCACCCCTAGTTCCAGCACCTATGGACCTTTTACTCCACAGTATGGCTCACAGCCCTCACTAAGGGCCCATTTTCTGTTTCAGTTATTGTTAGTAGACCATTGAACATGACTAGAAATTAGACACATAACAGAGAAGATGGGATAGCTCAGGTGTTTGGCAATAGGATATAGAGCTTTTCACCTTGAAGATGCCAAAAGAAATCTAGCTCAGCTGAGTAGCAACTAACAGTCATTAGAATCAGAGGGCTGGCTGCTGGGCTATATGAAGTTATTAGGGTTGCCAGTTTTGGCTGGATGTATTCCTGGAGGTTTCATCATAGGACATACTCCTTAATTAAAGATTAATCTTTAATTCCTGGAGACTCCAGGCCAATCCTGGAGTTTTGGCAACCCTTTATCTTAGGCCACTTTCTACTGGACAGATATAGCCATTAAAAATTGTCCTTCCATTTTATCTATTTAGGTATTCATAAAACCCCTATCTGACGATGCATTTATCTTCACAATCCACCCTGTGAGTTAGGGAAGCAATATTATCTTCATTTTACAGATTGAGAACCAACTCACACAGAGGTTAGGTGATAAATCCAAGGCTGCACAGGAAGACATGGCAAAACTGGGAACCAAACTCAGATCATCTTTACCCCAAGTGCTCCTGCCTTTCTATTTGATGCCCTTCTTCGGCAGAATGGGCATGTAGCCCTTCTCACCTCCCCTTGGGACAGAGCTGAGCCACACCGACAGAGTAGTGTGAGAAAACCCGTGTATACATTCAGCAGGGAAATGAAAGGCCTCGTGTCCGGAGCTGGGTATTTTTGTTAGGAAGTAAAACATTACAATTGCTGTCCCTCAACTGGATTAATTTTCACAGTGGTTTTCAAGGATTTAACCCCATAAATCCTATTAACATCAAGGGGAGCTGAATGGTTACATCTCCCCACTTTGTGCTGGGAAGATGAACCCCAATGGGTCTCAGTGAAGCTAAGCAAAGCCGTGACATTCAAGGCTGCCTCTCCTTCCTTAACTGTCCAAACACTGCTGAACACAGCTAGCCTAGGGGGCAAAATACACCTCAGGTGTTGTCCTGTGTAAAAAGCATTTCATCCAGGAAGTGCTGAGGTTGCCTTGGAAGCAGCCATGATACAAAAGCTGCAGCAGACCTCACTCATTTGTTGCAAAGGCCTCAGGAAACTATTTGATCTAACATGCCATATGTTCAATAATACACCCGCGCAACCCAACAGGGTGAGCTAAGAATAGAGCAGCAGGTGTACAACAGAATCGCCTTCACTATGTTGGAATCAGGCAGATCCTTATTGTTCTTTTAATGTAGTTTTTGTACGCTCAGTTTCCTTTGTTTTTTTAAGAGTAATCTTAAAGCCAACTGGAGAGCATCCCCTCTGCAATGTCCAATCAGATTGCTAGACTCTTTGGGGCCAACATGAATCAGCTTATCTCCATCTGGCTCAATGAATTTGATACAGTTAGGGCCCTACCAAATTCATGGTCTATTTCGGTCACTTTCATGATCAGAGGATTGAAAAAAATTGTTAATTTCATGATTTCAGCTAGTTAAATATGAAATTTCAGTGTTGTAATTGTAGGGGTCCTGACCCAGAAAGGAGTTGTGGGGGGCAGTCACCAGGTTATTGTAAGCAGGGTTGCAGTACTGCTACCCTTACTTCTGCTCTGCTGCTGCTGGCGGTGGCGATGCTGCCTTCAGAGCTGAGCAGCTGGAGAGTGGTGGCTGCTGGCCAGGTGTGCAACTCTGAAGGCAGTGCCACCACCAGCAGCAGCATAGAAGTAAGGATGGCATGGGATGGTATTGCCACCCTTACTTCTGTGCTGCTGCTGGCAGGGCTCTGCCTTCAGACCTGGGTTCCCAGTCAGCAGCCACCACTCACCAGCTGCCCAGTTCTGAAGGCAGAGCAGAAGTAAGGGTGGCAATACCACAGTCCCCCTAAAATAACGTTGCAATCCCCCTGCAACTCCCTTTTGGGTTAGGATTCCCAATTTGAGAAACACTGCTCTCTCCCATGAAATCTGAATAGTATAGGGTAAAAGCACACAGAAGACTAGATTTCAGAATCTGATGTGTTTTTCATGGTCGTGAATTTGGTAGTGACCTAGATATAGTGTTAGTGAATGCAGTTCTTTCACGGACATTGTCAGAAGACTGGGTTATTGCCAGAATTTTGTATAGTGTTCTTATTAGGCAGTGCCACTGCATTCCATTTGCTACAGAATCACAGAAACTGCATGTGGAAATGAACAAAATTAGGTGATTTGGCTCACTCTTTGTTGTTAGAGTATATTGCAGAGAATAATCCTATTTCTAGCGGTGAGTCCACTCCAGTTAACAGATCTCACCATTAGGACATTTTGCCTAATCACCAGTCTAAATCTTCCTTTGCTCATTTTCTTCCTGGCTCTTGGTATGTATATAGTATTATAATACTACAGCACACAATACAGAGCCAGATTAAAAGCAGCAACCCAGGGAAGAGTTTAGGGAGACAATTCCTCTTGGAGTTCCTAGACAGATCAGAAACAGCATATCAACATAAAGGTGCACTCCCCTAGTGCATTCCTCCATCTCTGCGGGCCAATATGGAATGGGGTGAAGGCAGAAATGGGGGCAGGACCATGGCCCCATCCTCTTCTGCCCCTTTTGGTATGGTTAGGAGCTCATGGAGAGCTAGTAGAGACTGCACCGTAGCTGGGGCCACTGCAGGAGACACTGCCACAAGTTGAAAGAATCTTTGTTCCCTCCAAAACTAACGAGGAGTTCGGAGGCACCTTAAAGACTAACATATTTATTTGGTCATAAGCTTCTGTGGGTAAAAAACCCACTTCTTCAGATGCATGTTTTTTTTTTTACCCACAAAGATTTATGCCCAAATAAATCTGTTAGGCTTTGGCTACACTGGTGCTTTACAGCGCTGCAACTTTCTCACTCAGGGGTATGAAAAAAACACCACCCTGAGCGCTGCCAGATACAGCACTGCAAAGCGCCAGTGTAAACAGTGCGGCAGCGCTGCGAGCACAGCTCCCAGCGCTGCAAGCTAATCCCCATGAGGAGATAGAGTACGTGCAGCGCTGGGAGAGCTCTCTCCTGGCGCTGCGACCACACTCACACTTCAAAGCGCTGCCGCGGCAGCGCTCCCGCGGCAGAGCTTTGAAGTTTCGAGTGTAGCCATACCCCACATCTTTAATGTGCCACCGGACCCTTCGCAGTTTTTGTGGATACTGACTAACATTGTTACTCCTCTGATAGTTTCATAGACTTTAGGGTCAGAAGGGACCAATGTGATCATCTAGTCTGACCTCCTGCACAAAGCAGGCCACAGAACCCTACCCATCCACTTCTATAACAAACACCTAACCTATGTCCGAGTTATTGATGTCTTCAAATTGTGGTTTGAAGACCTCAAGTTGCAGAGAATCCACCAGCAAGTGACCCATGCCCCACGCTGCAGAGGAAGGCGAAAAACCTCCAGGTCCTCTGCCAATCTGCCCCGGAGGAAAATTCCTTCCCGACCGCAAATATGGCGATCAGCTAAACCCTGAGCATGTGGGCAAGACTCACCAGCCAGCACTCAGGAAAGAATTCTCTGCAGTAACTCAGATCCCATCCCATCTAAATCCCATCACCGACCACTGGGCATACTTATCTGCTGATAATCAAAGATCAATTGCCAAAATTAAGCTATCCCATCGTACCATCCCTTCCATAAACTTATCAAGCTTAGTCTTAAAGCCAGATATGTCTTTTGCCCCCACTACTCCCCTTGGAAGGCTGTTCCAGAACTTCACTCCTCTAATGGTTAGAAACCTTCGTCTAATTTCAAGTCTAAACTTCCTAGTGTCCAGTTTATACCCATTCGTTCTTGTGTGTACATTGGTACTAAACTTAAATAATTCCTCTCCCTCCCTAATATTAATCCCTCTGATATATTTATGAAGAACAAGCATATCCCCCCTCAGCCTTCTTTTGGCCAGGCTAAACAAGCCAAGCTCTTTGAGTCTCCTTTCATATGACAAGTTTTCCATTCCTTGGATCATCCTAGCAGCCCGTCTCTGAACCTGTTCCAGTTTGAATTCATCCTTCTTAAACATGGGAGACCAGAACTGCACACAGTATTCCAGGTGAGGTCTCACCAGCGCCTTATATAACGGTACTAACACCTCCTTATCTTTGCTGGAAATACC